>NC_066363.1:83571613-84771613 GCF_013377495.2 Cygnus atratus | reverse complement strand
AGCACTGTGAATATGAATTTCTTGATTCATTCTTTCTAGAGCTACAGCAGCTATGGAATTTATGTTTCTGTTGAAAAAACTCTCTGGGAACCATCTAATGTTTCTGGCTACGTTTTTCAATGGAAAATGAAGAGGAGCTGCTGAGGAGTTTTGAGATGTGAAAGGGAAGCTAGGCTACACCTAAGAAAACAGTAAGATTTGGGACAGCATACTGAAAGAGAGCAGGTCAAGAATATTAAAAAGCATCTGGAAAATATTTTATTTACAAAAAAAAAAAGAAAGAAACTGTGTACAGTGTTAATTCTTAACAAAATAACATTGGGGGTGGGGTGGGGAATAAAACAAACATTTGTGACCCAAAGACTTATACATGTAAGCAGGCAACTAAACTGTATAAATGAAACAGGAGAACTGACCATAAAGTGGCACTGATCGTTCCAGACCAACATCAGAAGCATTTTTGGGTCATCACATCCACTACCATGCTTTTTCTGCATACCACGTAATATAAACACCTTCATAATATAACAATCTCCATTTAAAACACTTTTTTTTTTTAATTAATACAGATTTTTTCTTGCCCAACTTGTACATCAGAGAACATACCGTGATTCAAATATATCCAGTGTTACATGTATGAGCAGACAACAGCACAAAGGTTCGTGCAGCAAGATGCAAAATCGGAACAGACACATGCTCTTTTTCCTTTTAAACAATAGCATCTGGTCTGAAGGTATCTTATAAAAGCAGATACTCCCTATTCTAATCTGACTTCTACTCTCAGCTACACCAAGCCAACACAGATTTCAGTCCAAGACCTTTGTTGCAATTACTTCAGAACTACCCAGATGAAGAGGAGACAGATCACATCCTTTACACCCATGAATTTAGTCTCTGACAGATGAACTTTGACAAATCTAGCAGGAATGGTTTAATCTATTGCCACCCCTAACTCTCCACATCATCCCTCTCTGGAGGCTATCACATCCCAACAGATGGGAATGCATGAGTTGGTCACTCCAGTTCACAGTGCAGTACATCAACAAACCACTGCTAAAGGTGTGGTTTGTGTGAATTCATCAGACTATGAACCAAACTTATACAGGCTGTGCACACATTTTAACAAATCTGCAGAGGGGCTGGCAAGTTTGGGGATGTCAAACCTGATACAGAAGTACCTTTACACATGCAGCTACATTGATTTGCTCAGTGAATATGAATAAGATCTTGTGGTCAGATGAGTATGGGCCTTGGATGAGCTGGTACATTGTCCAGGTGCTTAATTGGCCATATCTTCTGATCATCCTTTTATTTTAATTGGCTCACCTGATACATTTGTATCCAAGGCCTTCGCTGTCTTATATAAGAGTGCTTAAAATAAAAGAATCTAATTTACATTGAAAAAATAATAATAAGTCAGTCAGTAAAAATTTAGAAAAAATTAGAATTTGATTTTTTTTGTTGTTGTTTGGTTGGTTGTTTTTTTTTTTCAGGAAAAAAAAAAACAGAAACAGAACACACTGCTGAAGTCTCTGCACCCAGGCTACTACTATTATAGTTACTACTGTAACTATAGTTACAGAGTTATAGCGTCAATTATATATAATTTCTAAGTGCATTTTACCTCTTAAGGAAGGCCATACCAGTGTAATCCAATCTTCTGTTATGAATTTCTCCCCAACTTTCTATAAGTGTAACTCAAAAAAAAAAAAAAAAGTAATGAAAATCAGGGGCTAACAGAGATGACAAATCAATTGTCAAATATAGAATCCTGTTTTTATAAAAAAAATAGAGGAAGTTTAGAAATTATTTGTTTGTTTGTTTGATTTGGCAGCCAGTCATTAAGGGAGTTCCCCAGGGCTCCATTTAAAGGCCAGTTCTCTTTCATGCTTTCATAAATGACTTGGACGAAGATCTTGAAGGTATAGTAAGTAAGTTTGTAGATGACACTAAACTGGGAGGAGCTGTTGACTCCCTTGAGGGCAGAGAGATCTTGACAAATTAGAGGTTCAGCAATCACCAACTGCATGAAATTTAACAAGAGCAAGCACCAGATTCTGCACCAGGGATGGGGCAACCCTAGCTACACATACAGACTGGGGGATAAGAGGCTGGAGAGCAACCCTACAGAAAGGGATCATGGGATTTTGTTCAACAGCAAGCTGAATATGAGCCAGCGGTGTGCCCTGGCAGCCAGGAAGGTCAGCCATACCTAGGGATGCATCAAGCACGGCATTGCTAGGCGGTTGAGGGAAAGGATTGTCCTGCTCTACTCTGCGCTGGTGTGGCCTCACCTCAAGCACTGTGTGAGAATATATTTCTCCTGTCAGTCATGCTCTGTCCTAGCTAACAGTTATTAATCTTGTCTGACTTCATAAATTTACCTGTGATGCTGAACTGTCAAAACCCATCTGTAGTATTTTATATGACTGTTACTAGTATGTTGAAGATAATAACTGTTTGCTTATAATACATAAAATTATAAGCATACAATGATAATAGTACACAGAAATCACTGGTAGAATCTACTATGCAGATTCACTTTTTACTTTTATAGAACAATATAGAATGAGTTTACCAGAAAAAAAAAAAATAAAAAAAATTATTCCATTCTCTCAAGACATATTGGATAGGAGAGATTACAGCTCCGAGAAGGTGAAATACTTTGTGTATAGAGAGGGAAGAAAGAAAAAGTTGCTATAGGACAAAAAAAATATGAAATTGCATATATAAAGAAGCTGAAAAAAACTTCAATAAAATGGCTAGTTCGTAAGTTTAAAATAAAGTAGATTTTGCATGGGAGATTAGTATCTGAATACAATCCAGTGAATCTAGAGTTCTAGTGCATTCCCCATGTTTCCCTATACTTTTTGGAGCACAAACACTCAGAAAAGACAGCATCAGAAGTGGTGACATCTTTAGTGTTTGGTTGGTTGTATCAACAACATCTCTCAGCTTTCGAGTATCTTTCCAGCCCCCCTCTCTTTGCTTCTCTTTTCTCCTCTCTCTTTCTCCTTCTCTTATACACACACTCCTGCAGCCAGTGCTACTGAAATCTAGAAGGTCTGCATCTGTTCCTAGGCCAAAACTTATTTGTCATTAAAGCTTTTAAAAAAAAAAAAAAAAAAAAAGGAAATGAAAATAACTGGAAATGCCCAAACTCCTCTTTTCTCCTGTCCCCAACATCACTAGAAAATAATTGCTTCTTTGAAGTTCATAGAAAAGTCTGAAAAAAGCATAGCAGTTATCTTCAAGGATACATCTGGGAACAAGACAAAATAATAACCATCACGAGGAATAAAACATGTTGTGCAGTACATTGAACTAAAGTACAGCTGCTACGTAAGACGGTGCAACAAACTCATCTTAAGTGCTTGTGCACAAAGGAATTACTTTTGTGCTCCATAAATACGTAGCCCTTCTTCCTCCTGCTCACTTGGATCAAAGGATCCTCCTGCTTCCAGTTCAGACCTCTCCCCAGCCGTTCCTTAGAAGGCTGTTGGCATACACAGATCAAGTGTTCCCTTTGTATTCATCAAGAAGATGGGCTTAAAATCTAGATAGTCCAGCTCAGAAAGAAAAAAAAAAAAAAAAAGAAATCTGTTCCACCCTTGTTTTCCCCATTTCCTTCCTTCCTTCCCAGTCCTCTTTAGTTAAGATTAAGAACTGTAGGGAATAACAAGGGTGCAGGTGATCAGCTGTTTCCTTCACCCCATCATTTTTCAGTTGTAAATCTTATCAGGAGCTACACACTGCTCTGCTAAAGACGTAGAGCCTAAGCACACAGACTGCACAGAGGAGCCAGTACACAGCAGGGACAGCCTAACAGACAAGATGCATTTTATTTTACACCACAGGATTACAGATATCTGTCCCCTTCCACAGCCATCCTCTTCTACTCATCAAGTGGACACTGGAAGTTGTCTAGGTCAAACATCCAGCACCTCATTTTCACTGATTCTCTCATGTTTTATTGCTGAGATAAGTTTTAATAATAATATAAATCCATGGTTATTGTTCAGACTAGGTTTATTTTTCTCTTCCAGTGTTTCTGTATTTGTGTATGTGTCCCTGCAATGTAAGGGTTGCAGTGGAAATTGCTACCCTACAGTGGAAATGCTCAGTAATCACTGCAGTAAACCTTGCATAACATCCAGAAAGCAGCTTAGACTTGGCTCCAGACAGCCCTCATTTACATATCCAAATGTATTTCTGTAAAGCTAAACTAAATGTGTGTTTATCACGCAAGTCATACATTCAAAACTACTGTGTTCTCAGCCTCTTCTCCACAAAAAGGCAAGCCTTTAGAAGGGAGCTAGAATTTATTACCAGGCTGCCAGTTATCGTCAAGCAGAAGCCCTTCTGCCTGGGAACACGTTAATTCCATTCCTGGACCAAAACTAAAACTGGCCCAGAGCAAAATACTTATCCCCATTGCATAACCAGTTATATCCCCTAGGGAAAAGAAAGTACACACACACACACACACAAAAAAAAACACAAACAGAAAACCGGGGGGGGGGGGGGGGGGGGGAGGGGGGGGGAGGATCTGTTTCCCCTGGGGTGAAGATTTTCTTGTGTCTTGTGCCCATATACCATCTCACTAGCTGATTTGGTGCTTGCAGATATATTATTGATCTACAAAAATGACGCTTAACAGCAAAGTAGCAAAATTTGCTGATGGCATACAATCGTGATTTAATTAATCAGTTAAAAATAACATGATTGAAGTCCCCTGAACTGAACAAGCACTATTAAGGATCAAACTCTGCATCATAATTAGGGAGTCTCTCATCCTATTGAATATATCCAGACGAATTACTCACAAAAATTATTTAATCAATAGCTAACACTGATAATCCCCAAAAGAATGAATAATGTGAATAGCGATGTATGCAAACACATACATTTGGGTTTTTTTGAAGAGGACTTACCTCCTGAAATGGAAAAAAAAATCTGTAAGAAATTGACAATAATTGGATAACAGTTCCTCACAGAAAATAATAATAATTATTATAAAAGCAGAACAAAAGTGGAATCTTAATTAAAGAAAAGCTTCAAAAGCAAGTCATAGCAAAAATATATATATATATATATATAAATAAAAAAAGAAATAGAGTATTCAGAGTGTGACAACATCACAGGGAAGGAAAGCAAAAAACATGAAAGAATAAAGGTGAAAACAGGAGAATTGAAAGTAAAAGTGCACCCGGCTCTATCAAATTGAGATGAAAGAAGACAATATAAACATTACTTGTTTACTATTGTTGTAATATGCTCAGAAGGGATATTTCCTTAAATAGCCATTTAACATATCCTTTACTTTAAATAAATAAATAAATAAAACAAAGTTATTCACGGAAGAAAAGAAAATGCTGAAGAATGCAGAAAGGTGTTGAAATTAACTGAAACGTTAAAAACAAATCTGCTTACTGACAAAAACTACCTTCACACTGTATTTCTAAAGGTCAGATTAAAAAAAAAAATTGTTAGGTGAGTTAGGTGCTATATGAGACAAAGGCAAAACTGAAAGCAAACAGACCCCAGACTGCAATCCCCTTCTCCCTTCTCTAGTTTCCACTCAGTTGCCACCTTATCTTAAAGGCATCCAAACACTACACGTACTTCAGTCTCTGATCTGAAGTCCACGAACAGTAACTGCATGCTCCGAAGTTTCTCAGGTCTGTACAGCACCCTCTCCAGGTGCAGCCTGAATGGGATTCAGAAACTGGGAGTTCCCCTACGCAAGTTTGCTGAAGCAATAGTGTGGTAGCCATCTGAGAACACTAACAAGATCACAATTCTGCAAATTCAGCTGTAGCTCTCTCCCTGGCTTCAGGATTTTTATACTGAATTTGCATTAAGCAGGCCTTGGATAAAATACACAAGCTAACCTGGAAGAAAGGACGAGGTCCAGGATGACCATATGTTCCTAGCTGAGCACCAAGCATGAAATTCTTCTCCTAGTGCAGGTGTCTAAGCTCCCTCTACAGTTAAGAGAGGGCTAACCAATGCAGCCAGACGAGACCAGATAGCAACTAACATCCTACAGCAGATGTGTTGGTGAGATGAATCAATGCTGACCAGCTGACTCCATCATGGACTATGCTGGAGCTTTGGCACCAGCCTAAATAAAATTAGCACCTAGGTGCTGGCACCTCAGGTTAGGTAACATAAATCCTATTATAGATTACTTGCTCCTGCATTAATACATTCCGTATCAGCAAGGCCCAATTCCTTGTCGTGCACTAGTAGAGATACAACTGGAGGGAAGGGGAACATTCTTATCCAAGCCTAGTGTGGCAACAAGCACACTTTACAAGATGTGAAATAAAACCATAATCCCTTTCAGCTGAGAAAGGCAGCCAGCACTGAAATTTCCCCCATCCTGAAAAAGTATTCCCACTATATTATGAAAAATAAGCTAGATGCATTCAATCGTTCTCCCAAAGGAAGCCTGGTTTGTTCCCCAGCTACATTATTAGATAGAGCATGGACTCCTCTATAACAACTCCTCCTCCTACAACAGGGCTGCAAATCCCAGGCACACTGCCAAGAGGAGAGACGACGCCTGAGAACAAAGTAGCTCTCTACACAATTACCTCTTCCCTCTATTTTTTATGGGATGGCTCCAGGTATGATATAAAAATATTTAGTACTGCACTCCCATTTAGGTACCTAAACACTTAGCGGACTTAGCTTACTCACAAAACTGCTTTGCGGAATCCAGTTATAATGTCTTTTCTGTCATCTTTTTTTTTTTTTCTGTATTGCAACTGCACCCATATAATAGTATTAACTTGACATATTTCCAACTGAAGAATATTCAACTCCTTCTTACAATACTTATGGAAAGATCTAGGTAAAAGAGAAGTCACACATCCCAAGAGCAGAAAGGTCAGTTCATGGCAGACAGGTAACTCAGTCGTTCATCATTACTTCCCATCTAACATTAATATGCTTGAGTATGCTTCCCCATTACTGAGCTGTTTCTGCTTTGAAACTTACTAAAATGCATGGCATTTTAGTGAATGGCAAAGAAAATTATATGCCCATGTTACAATATATAACAGACTAATAAAAGCCAAGGTCATTTCAGGAATGAAGGCAAAACAGTACTCCTTGACATCCTGTTCCTGAATTCATAGACAGAGTGGTCACGAAGTGCACTGTATTCATCCAATATGAATAAATCTAGAGTTATGGGGTTAGGAAAATGGCACTTTGATATGCAAAATCATATCAAAAGAAATACCAGAAGAAGAGGTATACCCAAATTTTGTTGTGAAGGAGGTTTAGCAAGAAATACAGAGAATAGCATTCACACATGTAGCACCTGTGCCATCCTTTGCTTTTGCTATTAATGGACAAATTCAACAGTCTTCTTACAGAGGAGATCTTTACCTTTGCTACAGTATACATTGCCCTTAATACATCCTAGTGAAAGAGAAAAATAGTTCAGGCAGCAAATGCAAAGGTGAAAAGCTTTTTTGACCCTTCTTAATCCAAAGTTGTTATAGAAATGCAATGCATCCTTATTTCCAAAGCAGAATATTTCAGTTACAGACGCACATACACACGTGTATATATATACACACTCAGTTCTGTAGCCGAGACAACAAACACAAACTACCACGTGTTTAATATTTGTCCTGCAGAAAGGTGGATGAATCTAGGGATCAGGGGAGTAAGATGGGAGAGATGGGACAGGATGACTGGGGGGCCACTGAAGTGCCATTATGGACTGTTTTCAAACCAGAAAACTACAGTACCTTGCTTGCCATGCCAGACCAAATTCTAGTACTGTCTCCCATAAGCAGAAGTTTTCCAAAACTTTTCAGAACTTTCAGAGACATAATTTTTTTCTTTTTTTTTTTTTTTACATAGAACTGCAATGCACTTACAGCCAGTTCCTTCCTCATCACTGCAGGCAATCAGCCTGTGTCCTGGACCAGAAGCAACAAATGACTTCCAGCACTAGGAAAGAAAAGCATGGAGAAAGAAGAGTCTTACAGAAAAAATAAGGAATTTTTTGTTAGAAAACAGACTAAAAAAAAAAAAAAAGCTTATGAACAATCAGCATTAGATCAAGAATATACAGCTTAGCATTTTTAAATCTCTTACTGGATTGCAATGTGTAAAGAAAGCCTGAAGTTAGACACAATGTTAATAAAATACATCACAAACATTTGGCTAGTGTTATTCCTTCATGCCATTCCTTTATTATCTAAGAGCACATCCCATTAGTTTTGTACATGCACATTATGAAGAATCCTCCAACATACACATTCAGTGGGGCAAGGTGAACTTGCAGAAGAATATTAACTTTGGTTTTCATAGGAATAAAACCACAATCTGAATGTAGCTTTTCTGAACATTAATAAACTTAACAACTACACAAAAGTGCAGTATAAAAATGATGAGCCAGTATCTTTTCAGATTTGAAGCAGTTCATTTTGAACCGTAATTTCTGATCAGTTTTATGACCAACATAATGTCACATAGGATGGTTTGGGTTGGAAGGGATCCTTAAAGATCACCTGGTTCCAACCCCCTGCCATGGCCAGGGACATCTCCCACTACATCAGGTTGCCCAGGGCCTCATCCAGCCTGGCCTTGAACACCTCCAGGGATGGGGCATCCACAACCTCTCTGGGCAACCTGTACCAGTGTCTCGCCACCCTCTGAGTAAGGAATTTCTTCCTTATACCTAATATAAATCTCCCCTCTTTTAATCTAAAACCATTCCCCCTTGTCCTATCACTATCTGCCCATGTAAAAAGTCACTCTCCCTGTTTTTATAAGCCCCCTTTAAGTACTGAAAGGTCTCCCTGGAGCCTTCTGTTCTCCAGGCTGAACAGCCCCAGCTCTCAGCTTTTGTTCACAGGAGAGGTGCTCCAGCCCTCTATCAACTTCATGGCCCTCCTCTGGACCTGCTCTAACAGCCCCACATCTTTCTTGTGCTGGGGGCACCAGACCTGGAGGCAGCACTCCAGGAGGGGCCTCACAAGGCAAGAAGAGGGGGACAATTCCCTCCCCTGACCTGCTGGCCACTCCTCTGTTGATGCAGCCCAGGACGCAGTTGTCCTTCTGGGACACAAGCATACACTGCTGGCTCACGACAAGCTTTTTGTCCACCAGAAGCCTCAAGTCCTATTCTGCAGGGCTGCTCTCAATGGATTCTTCTCCCAGTCTATACTCATTTCTGGATTGCCCTGACGCAGGTGCAGCACTTTGCACTTGGATTTGGTGAACCTCATTAGTTTCATGTGGGCCTATCTCTCAATCTTGTCCAGGTCCCTTTGGATCCCTTCCTTCTGCTATATCAACATCCAGTGGCCAACTACAGAAGGCCCTTAGAAACTCAGTTGGATAAGTAACAGATATCCATATGTTCCCACTGGGCTAAAATAAATGCAAACTGTCATGTGACAAGGCAATAGAAGTTGATCAGGGCTTAAACCTTGAGCTACTGCTTTCTTAGAAATCCCAAAGGACTCTGTGTGTAGGATATCAAAGATAGCTTGTAAAACACTACCTTGTGCTCCCAAAGTGAATAAATTCAAGTTTGGCCACTTCTTTATAATTTTTGTGTGGTACAGAGCTTACTTTTCCTCATTTAGGTAAATCTGTTTATGGAAAGTTCAAAGAAACATGGAAAGCAATTGGCAAAGTGGATCCATAGATCAATAAAGACATAAATCATAAAGAACTTTTATTTTTGACAATGGAGAGATGCTTTAACACTCATGTAAATTAATGAATAATCATAAAAGTACAGATCACACAGTAATAGCTCAAGCAACTCTGCTTGCTGTGTTTAAAGCTAGCTATATCTGGGAAAACTTAACGGCTGTACAGCTTTATTTGTACTATGCAATTTCAAAAACAACCAGAGAGCTTGGTTTTATGCTAGGGACAAGTTCATTATGTTAAGAACAGAAGTCACAAAGGTTTATGAATAAAATCAACCATGAACGAAGAGATGTAAAGACAATTATCCTTCTGCTTTGCAGCTGAACTTTAAAATCAGATGTACCATCACTGAGAAAGGAGCAGACTTCTTTAGGGAAACAAAAAGTGACCTTTATATGCACAATGATATTATCAGCCTTAGCCTGCACCAAAACAAAGAATGAGCGCATGTGGTGGAAATCAGCAGCTTCCAACAACTGCAGAGATTCTGTTTCCACAGCCAGCTTCATTAATTGACTTGTGTAGTCAGCAGCCAGCTGACTCCCTTGATAAAGCCTCAGAAAGACAGCCTTAGCCACAGCTGCATGAATGCTGTCCCCCAAAAGCTTCTCCAAAGTGTTGAACAAAACATCGGATGTCTGGAGCAAGAGGAGACTGAGCAGATGCATGCAGGGGACAGCTCAGTCTAGGGCCATTAAGAGCTGGGAAAATATTTCTTATATTATTCTCATATTATTATATCTGTTAGGTTGGGCACTGGGGAGACAGTAAAGTCCACCTGCACGTGACTGATCAATCTCCACACTCTCACCCAAGCTCATCTGAAGGAACAGGAGTAATTCTGGGTGCAGAGGATTTTCAAGAAGGCTGAAGGGGGTACAAGCTACTTCTACATGCTCACCATAGCTCCCTGCAAGATCTGGAGGTCATGCAGGAGCTATGCAGCTGATCCATGAGGGAGGACCAGCTGAAAGCTAAGAGTGAACATAGCACAGGCAGGATCCCCACTCACTACAGCATAGTTCCACCGCAGGCAAGTGGAGCTGGGTTGGTGAGAGCACCAAGCAGCCCCCAGTCACTAGATGATGCAAAGGCAGAAAAAGATACCAGGTCTGAGGTCAGTCTGGGAAATCCAAATGACAATTTAGGAATAGTAGAAGACTGACCTAGACATAGACTTACCAACAACAGAGGCCAAACTGCAGCTCCTGGGCCCACGGGCAGAGGGTGCAGGGCAGAGCCAGGTGAGCCTGATTGGGACCATTAAGGCTTATTAGTGCCCTCAGAGCCCTGACACATATTGCATGTGTAAAGGGAATTAACCAAATTTAACCTGAAAGCTCTTATATAACACTTAACATTAATGTTTTTGAACTACGGTTTAGTCATTTTTTTGCTTGCCTGTAAGATAGCAGTGACATCACTTTGCAAACCTCTTCCCTCAACTTCTAAAGAATCTACTGATTTATGAATTCTGCTTTTCAGATTCCTGAATAATTTCTGTTTCATAATTCCATATGGCACAAGTAGAGTGGTCTGGACTGAGTTCATGGAGAACTGACGAGTCACAACAAATCTGAGCTGGTTCTCAAAATGAATTGAGTATCAGACCTGAGATTCTTCAGAGATATGTTTAGCCTGCAAACTGCACAATACTAAGATATTCTGTTGACTGGTATCCATATTTTTGCTGCAGAAAAAAATTATAGTGTATCTACAGAACAAAGAGATACAAAGTCATGATGATAGCTGATGATTGATAATAAATTAATTAATTAAAGTTACTAGCAAAACAGCCAATATCTACACTGATTTTTTTTCCAAAAGGTTGGCATGGCTTGCCACCATTAACCCACTGATTAAATAGCTTTTTAAAAAACTCGATAGTACTAGATTTTATTTACATGCCAAAAAATGCAGACGACTTGCATATAATCAAAATCATTATTCATTGCTCCTTGTGTCCTTCTTCCTTCTCCCCCTAACAATTATAAAGATATGCATGTCTATTCAAAGGCAAGAAGAGCTTCTGCCCTTTCTAAAGGCCTAAGCAACAATTACATCACACTTAAGAGTACAAAATATTGAGAAATTATTTTGATATCGGGGACACCTCAGAAACATGTGAAAGTTACACTGTGAGAACATATTTTAAACTGATAAATGTTAACTCATTAACTCAGCTTTCCTTTTTCTCCTTCATACAAAATTTACTTAAAGATTTTATAGTATGTATTAAGATAATATTTAAATTTTATCAACACAAAGGCTCTCATTCACCCAAATATCCCCCTTAAGAGATTTAATATATTAAAAAAAAAAAAAGTGATACTTAGTAAAACTGACAGATACTTATGAGAGCAATTCCATTAATTTCTAAAGCATTAATGTCTGTGAAAAAATACTCAAAGATTAGCAGAAGTCATGAAAGCTAACACAAAAATAGTTGTACTGTCATGGCAATTCCTTATTTTACACAAGAGATAGGGCTCCCATATGCCAGTTCTTGCTTTCTCAGTTTTAATCTTCCTTATCTAGTTCTGCTCTCTGAAGCTGACAAAAGCATATCAGACTTTTTAATCGTAACAGAAGATGTATTGGCATAGTTGTTAACTCAAAAATGTCAGTCACTAAAAGCAGGGAAGATATTATAAAGTGACTCTCAAATAACTTAGGCTTGGTCAAATGTATTTAATATGATGACCTGAACTTTAGGTAAATTGCTGTTGACGTGTTGAGCCACAGGTCTATGTTGAACCCAAAATTAAGATACTGAGCTCCAGGGAAAGGTCCTTGGTGTAGATATAAGGATGCAGAATACTATTATATTTTCATGAGAACAGTATATCATGCCTCCTTTGCTGGCCGGGTCAGAGGAACAAAGCCATGGCCCTGACTACTCTTTCCCCTTTATGAACCTCATGAAGCTCAACAAGGCCAAGGTCCTGCACCTGGGTCCCACCTTGTAATCCCAAGCACACACAGGTTGGGTGGAAAATGGATTTAAAGCAGCTCTGAGCAGAAGGGCTTGGGGGTGTTGGTTGATGAAAAGCTCAACATGAGCCAACAACGTGTGCTTGCAGCCCAGAAAGCCAACCATATCCTGGGCTGCATCAAAAGAAGCATGGCCAGCAGGGCGAGGGAGGTGATTGTCCTCCTCTACTCTGGCTCTCGTAAAACCACACCTGGACCACGTGTCTTGGAGATGTGTTCCCATTCACACACCCCAGTTGCAAAGGACAGCACATCATCGGTTCAGGCTTTGATCTCCTGAAATCTCCAGAACATATCTGCAGAACTGTCATAATTTCCCCCTTCTGTATTTGTACATCTTACTACTATTGCCTGAGAGTTGCACTTTTACTTTTCATCCCTATTTCTCCAGTGTGTTCAGGAAAAGTAGAGAGGAACAAAGGAGAATACATTTTCAGGTATATCAAAGGAGAATACATTTTCAGGTATATCAAGGATGTATAAATTTGAATTCAAGTCTGGGATTTTAAGCTCAGAAACTGAGTGATAATTACAGAAGGAAACCAACAGAAGATTTGCTGTGAGCAAAATACTATATTTGGTGGAAATGGGAAGCTTTAAAATTGGTTGGAAAGAGAATAGATTAGTGCATGAAGAACCCAGTAAGTTCTAAGTTTGTTAAATACAGAAACAGGAAGAAAACGGCTAGAAAATCATTATAGATTAGCTTCTAGTCAAGAAAGCCATCAGTGTGCCCTTGCTGCAAAGAAGGCTAATGGTATCATGGGCTGTATTAGGCCAAGTACTGCTAGCAGGTTGTGGGATGTGATCCTTCCCCTCTGCTCAGCACTGCTGAGGCCACACCTGGAAGACTGTGTCCAGTTCTGGGCTCCCCAGTACAAGAGACATGGAAATACTGGACAGAGTCCTAAAAAGGGCCATGAAAATTATGAAGGGACTAGAGCATCTCTCCTAGGAGGAGAGGCTGAGAGAGATGGGACTGTTAGGCCTCAGAAGAGAAAGCTCCAGGGGGATCTCATCCATGTGTATAAATGTGTGTAAATACCTGAAGGGAAGATGCAAAGAGGATGGAGCCTGGCTCTTTTCAGTGGTGCCCAGTGCCAGAACAGGAGGCAATGGGCAGAAACTGGAACAACTGGTTCCCTCTGAACATCGGGAAACAGTTTTTCACCATGCAGGTGACTGAGCACTGGCACAAGTTGCCCAGAGAGGTTATGGAGTATCCCTCCTTGGAGATCTTCAAAAGCCATCTGGATGTGGTCCTGGGCAAACTGCCCTAGATGTCCCTGCCTGAGCAGGGGGGTTGGACAAGACAACCTCCAGAAGACCCCATCTAACCTCAACCATTTTGTTATTCTGTGAAGAGGGAAAAACTCACTGAGAAAGGAATCTGGATGAGATGAAGTGTGAGCCCCCCCCCCCCCCCAAAAAAAAAAAAACACCACCACCATACAACAACAAAACAACAAATAACAAAACAAAACAAAAATACCAATAGACTAAAACACAAAACAGAGGATACCAAGGGTAACAAGATAAAACTTTGTTAGTAGTAAGGGAAAAAGAATTATAGCAAGGGTACACTGCTAAAGACAGAGAGAAAACTATTCACATGGGGCACTGGAAAGCAGAAAGGTTTAGTAAAGTGTAAGGAATAAAAAGACTAACTATGGTATTCACCCAATTTAATTTGAGATTGTATTAACAGCATAGGAGTTCAGCCTAAAGGAGAAGGAACTAAATACTCTCAGCTAAATTAAATATTCTCAGACTGCACAGTTTGGATGAATTTCATGCAAACATGGTTAAAGACTGAACTGGCCTCAACGCAATTAAATGGCTATCTGTAGGACCTCAAAGGAAAACAAAATAGCAAATGACCAGAAAAAGAAACATAGGCCATATCTTTAAAAAAGGTGGAGAAAAAATCAGGGGAATTTTCAATCAACATCAATTCATAGAAAAGTACAAGCAAAATTGTAAGCAAACAAAGGTAACACACACAAAACATAAATAACAGCTAAGACTGATTCCTTATGAATAAATCATATTAAGCCAATGTAATGTGCATCTTTGGCAGAATTGCATGTCCCGTGAATAATGGAAATGCAGTAAAATCAATAAATTATAAAGATTTTGGCATGATCTCATGTACCATTTTTGTAAGGAAGCTAGGAAACCAAGGTCAAAAGCTACAGAAGTTGCAAAACTAATAATTATAAGTACTGCTATGTAGTTAACAGGTCTTCACACTGGTCTGCATGGTACTGCTAGATATTTTCATTAATCATCTGAATAATGCACCAGAAGAACATCTATTGTTACTAAATTTAAAGACGTCAGCAAGTTGGGTAGTAAGAAAGAATGAACTCAGAAGGATCTCAAGATATCACTGAGTGGTAGTGATTAATACCCAATCGTGCAGTGCAGTTCCTGGGACAGTAATCCTCAGTATAAGCATACTTACTATGCTAATCTTAAACATATTTAAAGTACTACAACAGTCTAATAAGAAACTGAAAAGATAAAAAGTCACATTAGTTTCTGTTTCATTCAAATGACAATGGAAAAGGAAAATTATTGTACTATGAAAATACGGAAGATTTATGTTGTATTTCAGCCTACTTCCGAAGTTAGTGTGGAAGGCACTCATGCTTTGCTGTAACATACAGGTATAATCAGCAGAAATGAGGATAAAACAGAACTAAAAAGTCACAGTAAGCATTTAGAAATGCATATAAGTCAATTTTAAGAATCTAGCTAGTTCTTATTAATCCTTACAAGATGACTGTGCAGACATCCACATCTAAGATGGCTGCCTAGAGCTCCTTTATAGTCAGTAAGCAGAAGCAGACACATCAAGGTATAGTTATCTCCTCCCAGCAAAAACACTTGATCATACCACTGCATTCTTCTCTCCATTGACCATAAGGGAGACTGCACAAGCAGCTCACACACATATCTTAAATTAGAGGAGCACATTCTTGTCTTCAGTATTTAAGCAGATACTCTGAATCGTACATGCTGTCAAAAAAAATCATAATGGTGCCACAGTTCTGTCTTTTCTAACTAGGTTATCACAAAATCAATGAGGACCTCAGGTTGCATGCTTCAGTCTACACTTCTGTTACCAGGTAGGCTGAAGCTGATGTATGAAGGTTACGAAGAGTCATAAACAGGCCTTAATAACTCTGAGCTCGCATTTTTCCAAAGCAAGTAGCTGACCTCCTACCTTCTAGGCTTTCTGAGGTTCCTCCGGTTAGAGACATTGACTTCTGTGCTGCTTTTGGATAGATTTCCCCGTGTGTTCCCTTTCCACCATGGCTCACAGTTTCTGTCGGGTGGTTCAAAAGAGGGAACATTCCTGTGGCTCTTTGTAACTTGGTTAGGACTGCTCAAACTCTGGCCCGGAAACATCAGCAGGAGTTCTGCCTTTGATTTCAGTAGTGCTAAAATTCACTCACACAAGTTTTGGAGCACAGGGTGTGAAGAAAAAGGAAAAAAAAAGGGAGGGGGGGGAGGGGGTCTCCTTGCATTGTTCCTCTATAGCTCACATTTTCAGGAGAGACATATTGCTGGATGATTTTCATCACCAACTTGGAAGAATTTATATTTTATCATTAAAATGCATAATCAAATTGTTCAACAGCATCTTAGGGTGATCAGAATAACGCGACGGCTACCACCTGTTCTTCAAAGAGGTATCTTCTTGTGTTATACTCATTGTCTACTGATAAGACAACCAATAACCACTTTCAAATGCAGCTTAACACTGTACACCCAGAGGCAAGCTGAGCTAGTTCTTCCAAGTGGGAGTTTTGGGGAATATCAATGGCTGCAAAAAAAAAAAAAAGAAAAAACCCTCCTCATTGGCAGATGAGACAGAACAGTCCTCTAAAATTTCAGGGATTAATTGTGCATATATCTCTCCCATTTATCTAACAGCTACTTCCAGTTCTCGTTGAGTTCCAAAAACCCACAACAGTGATAACAGAGAGAAAATTAAACACACCACACCATCTTTTCTCCTTTTTCTTTCATGTGTTGAAGAACCGATGTCAACTGTAGCTATGTAACACACAAAATATTACCCTTTGATATTACTGAGAATTCAAGAATTAATGACAGCCCAGTGAAATATAGTGCTATGAATGAAGCTTCACAGCCTCTTGTCTGATTTTAAAGGAAAACTGAACAGTTCTGTAGAGGATCATGAACTTTATCTGGCAGAACATGCATACAGCAGCATACTACATTACATGATTTCAAGAAGCAGTATTAAGTTTCAAATGAGGAAATAAAGAAGCCCTTACTGTTCTTGTGATATGGAATATTCAGTGAAATAATTCCAACAACTGCCACATAGAGCAGTTAATTTTTTTAAGATAGACTTTTAACAAATTTTCTCTTCCCCTAAATTCACTACAGGACATGACAAAGATGCAAGTACGTATTCACATCAGGTCACACTGAAATAAACTGAGGATGTACTAGAATAACCCTTGAGACAGCCAGGAGTGGGTTTCTGAGAATGACAAGCTGGAGCTGTGCAATATGGGGGCAGCACATCTTCGTCTCTGACTACTGCATATTCCTTCTCTGACAGTAGAGGTTTTGACCTTCCTGGAAGGCTTTACTTTTAGACCACTTCTGTCTGATTTAATTTTTTTTCCCTCATTTTTTCTAACAAAATATTTTATTTATGGACATTTCAGCCTAATATTTTTTTCCTACTATAATTCTCAGTGGCCCATTCTTCTCAGAGGCATGAATTTCTGAAAAGCGGACAGAAACCCAAGGTCAGCACTTGTTGCACTCAGGGAAAGACAAAATCTACTTATCTCACAGTGTCCTGCTAATTTCTTGTCTATGTTAATAGAATACATGGGGAAAGGGAAAATTTTGAGTGGCTGAGGAGAAAATGATTCAAAAAGAACTGGTTTATTCCCCTCTTTTCTGATGATAAACATGAAGAGACATACTTCCAATACATGATCCTTGGAAAGCATATTTACTGGATTCCTAATTGGCCAAGGTTTTAACTCTGATGCACAGCGGCTGAAATAGAATCACAGAATGACTTGGGTTGGAAGGGACCTTAAAGACTATAGTCAGTAAGGCAGGTCCACTCCCCCTGCCATGGGCAGGGACACCTCCCACTAGACCAGGTTGCCCAACGCCCCATCCAGCCTAGCCTTCAACCCTTCCAGGGATGGGGCATCCACAGCATCTCTGGGCAACATCTTTCAGTGCCTCATCACCCTCATAGTAAAGAGTATATTTTTATATCTAATATAAATCTAACTTATTTAAGTTTAAAACTGTTACCACCTTGACCTATACTCCCTGTGATAAAGTGTCCCTCTCCAAATTTCTTGCAGGCCTCCTTTATGTAATGAAAGGCCCTTGTAAGGTCTCCCCGAAGCCTTCTCTTCACTAGACTGAGCAACCCCAACTCCCTCAGCCTCTCTTCACAGCATAAATGCTCTCTAATCATCCTCATGGCCCTTCTCTGGACTTGCTGCAATAGGTTCATGTCTTTCTTGTGCTGAAGGCCTCAGAGCTGAATGCAGTGCTCCAGGTGTGGTTTTATGAGAGTCAGAGTGGAGGGGGAGAATAACTTCCCTCGCCCTGCTGGCCATGCTTCTTTTGATGCAGCCCAGGATACGGTTTGCTTTCTGGGCTGCAAGCACACGTTGCTGGCTCATGTTGAGCTTTTCATCAACCAACACCCCCAGGCCCTTCTGCTCAGAGCTGCTCTAAACCCATTTTCACCCAACCTGTGTGTGCTTGGGATTACAAGGTGGGACCCAGGTGCAGGACCTTGCACTTGGCCTTGTTGAATTTCATGAGGTTCACACAGGTCCTTCTCTCAAGCCTGTCCAGGTCCCTCTGGATGGCATCCCTTCCCTCCAGCATATCAGCTGTGCTACACAGCTTGGTGTCACTGGAAATTTGCTGTGGGTGCAGTTGATCCCACTGTCCATGTCACTGACGAAGATTTAAACAGCGCCAGTCCCAATACTGACCTCTGAGGAACACCACTCGTTACTGATTTCCAGTAGGACATTGAGTCATTGACCACAATTATTTGAATGTGACCATCCAGCCAATTCCTTACCCACTGAGCAGTTCATCTGTCAAATCTACATTTCTCCAATTTAGAGAAAAAGATATCATGCGGGAGCATGGTAAGAGCTCTGCCGTGGATTATATATTTGGTCTATAGTGTAGTGCTGATAATATTGTTAATAATAACAATAATAATAATAATAGTAATAATAATAATATAACACAAACATTTGCATTAAGAATTGGTCTAGTTTTAAAATTCCACACCAACTATTCTGTTGCTTTCTGACCCATACAGTTAATCAATCATCACACCTAGTTTCCAAATACAAGACTAGAGGAACTCAAAGTAGTGCTGAAATTGTTCGATGCACAAAATTCAGTCTTCCCAAAGAATGACAAAAATAACAATCTTCCCAGGAAGTTGGAGGACACACAACAGTTGTCCAGACATAAATCATAGAAAGGAGAGAAGAAAAATTTGCCTATATATCTGAGCAAGAGACTATCTGTCATTATCTGTGCACTCTTTCAATGCGAACAAAAAATGAAAGATGAAAAACATATTTTTGTACCTAATGGCTGATACTTAGGGGAATATGTCACTCTGTATTTGCCCACTTTTTATATCTCTTATTAAGCATCCTGTACTGGTTATGATAAAAAACAGCTGGACTAACTAGACCTTTTGCTGCCTAGCAAGCTATTATTTTTCTAAATGTGCTCTACTTTGAGACTGTGTAGTTAAAAGGAAAGTAGAAAAAAATAATAAAAAAATGTATCTAAAGTATTGGAATTGTAATACTATACCTGGACAACCTAATCAATGTGCACACTTTCTATTAGAATGATTGAGCACTAATTTGATTCACCTTTGCATGTATCCACGCATACATGCAATTTTTGTCAGTTCAATACATCTCATAGAGCTAGCAGAACTCCATACAAGTAACGTTATTCATCTGCTCTAATATCTGCAGGATCAAACCCTTAGTAATTCAGTATTTGACTGTGAAGCTTAGGCCCCTTACAGCACCCCCTTCTCAGTAAGTTTCTTCATCATGAAATGAAGCATTTTGAGAATACTAGAAAAGCAAAAATCAAAGCCATAGTCACACACAGATTCCATCTTTAGAATACTGTTCCAATTTTCCCTTTGTAATACAAGCATTTGTACCTCTACAGCAATGTATCTTCATTGCAGGATGGGGAGAGAAGCATTTTTCCATTACTTCAAAGGTCCAAGTGGACCTTTGAAAGCTGTATTAATTAATAGAATTCCTAAACTGGCAAACTTTTTCTACTTTATTCACTGTTTAGTTAGAGAATGAAGTACAAAATAAACTTATTAATTCTTTTATAAAATTGTCTTGGAGCTGTTCTTTAAGAAATAAAAACAGTGAGTTCAACAAGGAATAGGTGCTAAAATTTAAGTGCAATTGCAGCTTCAAAGCACCTTGCGGATGCTTAATCTCAAATGTGTTTGCACTTGAATTGCTTAGAAATTCTTGTGAAAGTATTTCAGCCTTTTTATCAAAAAAAAAAAAAAAGTGAGAATATTTCATTAGTTCATCCAAACATTTTCTGCAAGGTGTTAGGGAGAGTTTCAATCATCTCTAAGACAAGGTACTAGAATAGTAAACTTAATTTAGACATAATGCAAGTATATGGCTCTGGATTGGTCACAGTTTTGGGTAGTTCAGCTTATAGCTGACAACTTCTCAGAGAACGGTTCAATTAGCTGGCTCAGAAATTGGGCTGTGATCATATAATGGCACTAGTCCAAAGCATGCAAGAGGGAGCCTTTGACTTAGGATTCAAAATAAGGCAAAATCTTACTTCCTAATATCACTGATATTTTCAGCAAAAAACTATAGCTTTATTTAGAAGGAAAAAAAAACTGTAAGAACAAAAGACAGAATCAAAAAATGATTAGGAGAACTCTGATGAAATAAAGTTTCATTTAAATAAGTCAGTTGAACTATTTCTAACAAAAGCATAGGAGAGAGGAACTGCTTTTCTTCTGACCAGGTAAGAAAAGCAAATCTTTTCCAAAACCAGATGAACACATTCTGTGAAAGCACTCCATTTCAGAAGCATTTCTCTGAATACATTTTGCACAGGAAAGGGAAAGTAAAAATTTCCAGGACACTACTGGATAGATGTCAAGAGCATTACTGACATTTTCCTTGATTCAAAAACTTTAACTACCTTAGGTTACTACCTGCACATCTACTAGTGATGCTTTCACACAGTGTTGAGGAAATACTACAAACCTAAGGCCAAAGAAAACAGCCTCTTTCAGATTTATATGAATAAATTTGATGGTTTAAGAAAATGAAATTCTACCCATTGTTTCATTACATAGTATTTCTGCAACAAAGAAATTGAAAAGAGTTAAAAAAAAAAAAAAAGACTGATTTTAAAATACAGTACCCTTCGATGTATGCCTAAGTGTCTCTTCTCTGCTGCTCAAATCTCGGGTGCAGGAAGAAATTCATAGCAAAGATTCACTGTGATCTTTCAAGCTCATCATTGTCAGCAGCAATTTTTCCTGATCACGTCAGAATTTACTGTTAAATTCCTCACCTAAGCAATGCAATTAACATGACCTATGTGAAATGACACCTATTGCAAGGCAGGAGCTGCTTGCTCTTGTGCACCACTTCAGAATCAGGCAGAATGTTTGTGCTGTAAAGCATTAATGTTCCCTCTCCCCTTCTGTAAGAGGGCATGGTGAAAAACACTGGCATGCTCTAGGAGGCTAAATGAGTCATATAGTGCCTGCTGCCTTCTGCCTTTGTTAAAATGAGATAAAGGTCAGCAATATTACAAAGGTTCAATTTATATCAAAAACTGACTCAAACGTATTCCATTATTAAACATTTTTTTGTTTTTGTTGGTTATAATATAATACTTATTAGAGCAGAAATGCTTACCTCTGTCTTCATGTGGAAACAACAGGAAACCGACTCTCAAAAAAGCCTGGAACAATGAAAAGTATCACAGCACATTTTTAATTAAATGTCATTTTACCTCAAACAAAGTTTCAGTGTGTTTTAGCACTTTCAGGAAAGACTGGAGAGAAAAAAAATTAAAATACTGTCAAAATACAGTTTATTGGCAAAATATATTGAACAATTAATTAAGTGAAACTTAAGTACTTCCAAAACTTTTTAATGTATGCATGTATATATATGCATATTTATTGCTAAAAATAAGTCATTGCATTGCACCTCAACAGAAGTGACCAGTGAATTAATATCTCATGTACATCTGTGTACAGTTCAAATGAGAAAATGCTTACTCAAGTCTACTCCAGGAAACTGAAACATGATCTGCAGAAAATGAAGGGTCTGCTTTCTGTTCCATGATCAGTGATATTCTCCTTGATGTGCAAGGAGTCCCAAGTCACAGATTAATACTCTATGTGGTTTTTTGCTTCTACGGGATGAGGCTGAGGGACCATCTACGGTGATCCAGGCCCCCTCTGAAAAGAAATCTTGGAACAAGTGTTGGCCATCCAACAAAAGAATATAAACTGAAAATTCCTGCTCATGCTTGGAGAACAATGAAGTCCAAAGTTCAAGGAACCTGAACAGGATATTGAGGGCAGTACCAGGACAGTGTCCAGCCTTACTCAGTTTTTCGTAGAAGCCACACGTGCTGTTAAATAAAACTTCATACTCTTTTTTTTTTTCTAAATTACTTCCCGGCTCCCCACCTCTCTGTTACCTTTTATCAGTTTGGGAAGGTCCTACAATCACAATTACTAAATCAAGAACAGTATTTGAGCATGACTTTCTAGAATGAGGAAGCCCTCCAAGTTTCTGTTCTTGCAAGCTAAATTGCAAGTACCTTCTTGTTATCTCCAAGCTTGATATATTAAGAGAAAAAACTTCAGCGAAGACCCCATCTACTCATAAAGTACACTTACAATGGTATTAAGATAGTTTTGTGAAGCCAAAGCAGAGTACAGGATGGATGCTTATTTGTTTTCCAAGTAGCATGTTTTCATAGACTCACAGAATAACATAGGCTTATTACATGAGGTTGTTCAGGCCGTGACCAGTCAAGCCTTAAACCCCTCCAAAGGTGGAAATTCCACGGTCTTCCTAGGTAACCTGTTCCTGTATTTCATCATGGCAAAAATTTATTTCCTTGTTTAATCATTTTTCTCCATGTTCCAACTTCTGTCCTTTGCATATCATCCTACCACTGTGTACCACCAAGAGGAATATGGCTCCATCTTCTCTGCCTACTCCAATAAGCCAGCATAGACAGCAATAAGATCTCTCCTAAGCCTTCTCTTTTTCAGGCTGAACAAACCCAGTTCTGTCCTTGTATGTCAAGTGCTCCACTCTCCTGATCATCTTGATGGCCCTTAAATGGACTCATTCCCATATATCAGTGCCCTGTATTGGGGAACCCAGAACTGGACACCATACTCCAGATGCAGCCTCACAAGTGCCAGAGAGATCACTTCCCTGGAGCTGCAACCACTTCCCTGGAGCTGCTGGCTATATTCTTGCTAATAGAACCCAAGAAGTTGTTGGCATTTGATGCTTTAATCTGGGTGGCCTTTTTGTTTTAATTAGTTCTATCTCAAATCTATACTTCACAGAAAATTAATATAAGCCATTCAAAACTGAAATAAGACTATTTACAAGGATTGTCAGTTGTTTAAACACTGCAGGAATTGGTTCAGTTTCTATGCATACTTACACCCGGGGCCTTGTTTTTACCCAAGAGATGTGCAGATTTAACTAGCACAGCTTTCCTCCAGCTCTGTGGACACAAATCGGCTTGAGAGCGTTTCAGCAATTAAACCACTGTCAATAGAATTACTTCTTACTTACATTATGGTAAATGAGCATTAGGTTTTAACAGTTGTCAAGTAGAAAATAAATTTACAGTAACAAATGCAGCACATACTGGTAGTTATCCCTCACTACCTCCAAGCACTTGACAATATGCCCAGTTATAAAAGTGGTAAGACTTTTGAAACTTCTATTACTTTTCAGATTGTTAAGGCATTGCCATATAATGACTTAAATAATCATTTACTTTTTGATGAGAAAAGGTAAAATACCACAATTTTTTGCATCATATTCATTTACCTATTTGACTTAGTTTAGTAAGATCTCAAGATCTCTCAAACAGCAGGACTGATTTTTTTCTGAAATGACTTTAATAAAAACAGGGGCATTAAAGTTTTACAAAGAACATTCCAAAATGCCAAAGTATTAATCCAGGGTAATAACTCCTACAAGCATTACTGAATTATACATTTTAAATTACAATTTTCAAAAATGGGAGCGGTCATATTACAAAACTGAAAATAAATTTCACAAAACCTATTTTAAGTATTTTCTATGCAAAGAAGTTCCTGTGAATTATTTAACATTTTCATTAACACAGTCTGGAAATGTGTAATTTTATCTGATTTATGTCTTCAGATTCTTGTAATGTTAAAGGATCTATTTCTGCAAATTTTTAGGCCCAGGCACACCACTAAATGCACACACACATACCCACTTCTAAAATTCAGGAGATTCAGTACTGAAACTATAAACTAATGCTGAATGCCAACACCATTTAAGTTGCATTATATGTATATTGCTCCCTTCCAACCATTAAACATTTATTCTTCTATATTACACTAAAAACTCATGAACTTCCACCTAGTTTTCATGCTCTTTTAGAAGTGTATAAAACTTAGGCTTGCAAAGAGACATAATTCCACGAAAGAAAAGTTTTCTTTCAAAAATTCAAGTATCTCTTGTGCACAGCTTAGCAACAGTAAAGAACTGCATTCCTCATTGGAGCACCTGTTTAAAAAAATGTGGAACACAAAATAATTAAATCAAAAGTATTCAAACACCGATTAACATTTGTCTTGAGGTTCAAGTAAAGATTTAAAGATTTAAACTAGCTCTTATGTTATCAGAACCACCCAGACCCTCTCCAGTACATGAGAGAGATGGACAGATGATAAGAGTTATCAAAAATTATAGCTGCTTAATTGTTTACATCAGACAGAAGGCAGTCAAGCAACATACTGCTATGGAGGTTTAATTCCTCCTCTACATTGCATTAGCACAGTCCTTCAGTGCATGAAGTCTCACCAAAGTCAGGGTTGAAAATTTTTACAGGAATTTTCAACCTAGACATATGGAGGAGAACTAGGTCCCTAGTGCTCTCCTAAACACCGAAAATATTTTAGATCCTTTTAGTCACTGTTGAGCTTTGCAGACATCTAAGCCTCTACATGCTAAATAGATACATGTATCAGTTAAAATTCAGGTAATTTATTAGTCAGTAATTAATGTCACTGAGTTTACTTACAGATGGCTTCAGTTTGCTATTCTTTAAAACCCACATACTAATTGGAAGGGATAAATAAATAAATAAAAAATAATAAACAGAACTTGGGTTTTCCTGTCCAACATGTGGCTAACCATAAATCCACTGCATCCATTTCTCTTTTTCCACCATTAAACTTACCAGTTGCTGCAATGTCTCTTTGGCAGAAACTCCCAAATAAATGTACTGAACTGAGCCTTTCTAATTAACACATATGAACAAAACTCAGTCAGGATGTCATTGCATTAGCCTGAGATGTGCATAACAATTTTTTTCATAGTGTTATCAAAAATTTCCAACTGACAAAGACAAGCTAAAGTGAGGGAGAGAAAGAAGTGTGCACCTTTGCTGCAATTGGGCAGACATAAACAAGGCTAAATCCTTTGTATGGATTTCCTGAAGGATATATCAAGAACTATCTTCAGCATGGTGAAGATTATAAGTTAGATTTAATTTGGGGGTATTAATAGCTATCTTGACAATTTCATCTCTGCAAATGTTATTACTATTAAAGGAAAAAATTCTATACCCATTTTGCAGAGGCTATTAGCCTGGAAGTTCATGTGGTGAGAGGTATTTCTCACTTAGAATATAAATTCTCTTGCACAGTATGCATTTTCCAAAATGAGAGAGTACATTGGTTTCCAGCCTTTTTAATGAGTGATAAAAAGAACTACAGATTTTTTTTTAAATCTTTGCCTTTGCTTTGGCACTCATTTACTACAGGTGCCTACAATTATGTGGAGGCACACACAATATTATCACTTAGATATTTAACTTCATAATATGCCTATCTAGACAGATGACTAAATGAGGAATTTTGTATTCAGATTATATCATTACAGAAAATCACATCTGAAATCATTTTGCCCACAAAACTGTAGTAATAAAAATGGAGAATATGATTATTTTCCAAATAAAACTGATAATGTCAATATCAACAATTTTATACCCTCGAATGAGTGCTTATTACATGATTTCATATCTTACTATAGTCCAGTAAAAGTCAAAATCTCAAACCAAAAATGCTAGATTTTACAGGGATATGGGATACAAATATACATCTTCAGGAAAGTGTGTGTAACCACAATATAAAAGTATATGTTTTCCATAGAAAATCCCTGTGATCCACTAATTTTACAAAGAAAGCAAAAGAAGAGCAAAGAACCTAACACCAAAACTTCCAAGATTTCGATGTATTCACTCACAGTATTGGTACGGGCTTATACTATGAAAAACAGAGGGTAAGAAGCTCACTGTTTCTAAATGAAGTACACTAACATTCTTGATTAGCAAAACATGGATAAAGAAAAATTTTTAAATGGTACAAAAATGATTATAATAATGACAATATCAATAAAATTAATGTATAATTTCTTTCAAGATTGTCTATTACAGTACATTCCTTTAATATTTATACAAACAAAAGTTTAAAAAAAAAAATCATGTATACTTTAAGATAGAAATTATGTCACTCTCCTCACACAGTAGCCCTATACACTAACTCAAAATAGGTATTTTTTAAGTTAGAATCCTGTCGTTCATGCTTTGTATTCAAAAGACACAAAATTATTTATCCTCAGCTAAAACTCACTGAAAGTGAAATCATGGCAAGACCTAGCTCTGTGAGAATTGTTTAGCTAATAATAGCAGCGGGAGTAGCATTAGTACCAGAAGTATAACAGAAAAAGAGGGCTAAGAGAGAAATAGGCAAAGCAAGTGTATGTCTCAGCTTTCATTCACTCGTATTTGATTCAAACAAAACATTTTTTTCTGTGTAAGACATTCTAGAATTAGTATAAAACTAACTTTCTTGCTAGTAAAGTGAGATGCAGGTGGATTCACAAATCTGTTGTTGTTCAGTAGCTATGTAAATCTGCCTTTTGTAACACCACATAAAGCCAGAAAATGATGGTGAAAGAAAGAAAAATAATTGACGCCAACCATTCAGCATATATCAGAGCAAATGAAAGAAATTAATTTAGTCTCATTCCAGGATGGCAACATTGTGATTGACATTGTTTAGCTGGTCGCTTAGCATTTGGGTCAGCAGACTGAAATTGCAGTGAGAAGACAAGACTAAGCATTCTACAATATTTTTACAGTGCTTCTACTTCTGGTGCATTTCTTCACTGGAGAGAAAAAATGCACCTTCAGGTTTAGACTTTTCTATAAATAGTTTAATATCAGTAAATTTCAATATTAGATCCAAATCCCCAAAATCATAAAAATGCTTTCAGAATTCCTGGAAAGCCAAGTCTTCCAAAACTCTGTAGGTTATTCCTTGTAATATGGGGGTGGAATTCAAGTCTACAGGCTTTGGAGGCTTCTTTTATTAGTGGTTAACTAACAAACACAAAGAAATGAGAGACTAAATCAGTGGCAGACCATCAAGTTCTGAGTGGGGAATTTATAAGGAGCTGGAATCCAGGTTAACTCAATAACAAAGACCATAGTATCTTCTGGAAGGAGTCAGATATCACAAGAGCCCAAGTTGCTTGACATGGGCAAAGGTCGAAGACATCCTGAGAAGGTGTTCAGAAATAAATAGTAAAAAAAAAAAAAAAAAAAAAAGGATTTGAGATGAAGATAATTCCGTCACTTCAACAGACACCAAAGTCCCATCTCAGGTGATGGAAGAGGAAATTGTTTTGGGACCTAGATGCTTGAGATAGGTGTTAACCTTTTCCAAGACAAAAGCAACTCTTTTCCTCCCAAGGACAAGCAAGAGAGGATCAGGAAAGAGAAACTGTTTTATTTTCCAGCAGGACAGGACATACAGCAAGACAATATTCTGGTCTCCAAAAACAGAAACATTCATTAGCAAAACTTCCAGTGTCTTCAAAGGAGACCAGAGTTGTTCTCTATATCTTGCTCTCATTATGAACTCCATCCCAAATTCAGAAATAAAACCATAAAAATGACACATCAAAAAGACAGTGTCTTTGGCACAGTCACATCCCACTGACAGATGCAATTAATTGTGTCGTTGTCCCAGACTGGTGCTGTTTTCACACAGTCAGACTTCGAAGTCAGACTTCGACTAGCAAATACATCCATTTAAAACACATGTTGAAGTCACAGTTCTCAAAGGGCATCTGGTCAGCCAAACAGATGGACATAAACATAAGAAGTGTCTGCTTCAAGCTTTGTATAGGTGGGATTTTCATCCATACCTGCTATAAGCAAAAGTGTGTGGTAACTATAACAACAGCACATAAAGGGTGCAAAAACTAAGCAACACCTCAAGGATTGAGTCTACAAAATGAACTCCATCACAAATCAAGACCACTGTTGCAAGTTCCCCTAGAGTTTCTAGTATATAGCACTTCCTATAGATTTTCTTTTATTTTACAGTCTCAGCAAGCCATACATTAACTATACTTACCCTGTTCAGTACTATCTTAGGGGCGCTCTTGACAGCAACCAGTCTATGGTACATTCAAAAACAAACACAACAGGCTTACCACTCACACACAGAACTGTAAATACACATATGCAGTGCTCAGAGCCTTTTAGTTTTAAAGATAACTGTATACATGCCAACATTTCCTGAAGCAAGAAAGATTCATATTAAGGACACCTTTTTAAAATTCAAATGGTAATTTTCTCTCACCATTTTGCGTTTGCTGGGGACCTGTTGCAGGCTTGAGGAAAACTGACTGGGTAGAAGGGTTCAACACGCTCCCAAGGACATACTTTTCTCCACACAGTCATAGGTCAAAAGACACAGTGAAACTTTCCTCTGCCCTTGTGTCAGATGGGCTCAAAAGTCAACTTAAAAATTTAATTCAAAATTAATCCTTGTTTCAACTTTAATTTTGTAGTCTGGTGAGTGACGGAATGACAAAAGTAAACCTGCAGTACAATATAACTGCTTTAACTCTGCCACAAATTAGTCACTAAACACTCCTCAAAATGCCTAGCTAATCGTAAAAATTGTAAGACATTTTGATACTACACCATGCTGATTAGGAATGAAAACTTTGTCACTGGGCCCTTGAAACCAGAGAACTTTCTTTGCAATTTATAGCAAAATAAGACTAATATTCATTTAATTTTATAATACAGTTTAAAAACATAAATATTTACACTACAAATTAACCTTGAAACAACTTTGAAATTTTCAAACTTTCTTTGAAACTTTTTTGAAATTTACAAGGCACTGTAAGTAGAACTTTCATTTCCTTCAAAACATTTTCTTCAAAAATATGTTCTTCGAAACATTTATGTATATGCATTTGATTTATGTTCAAACTGTAGTTAGTAGGATGTAACCTACATCTTTCTTCCAGTGACTGCCCACATCCATTTCCACAGGAAGGTTACTTCAAATGAACTCCATGCTCAATTACCAGTGTCTTGGTGCCCTTCATTCAGGCACTAGCTGAAGGATTGTCCTACCAAGGCATGCCCACAGTGAATTCCTCTGCAATAAAGGAAAACTTAAGGCTGGGATTCAGATTACTAAGCGAATGTTATGATGTAAAACATTTTTCAGTGAGGTCCCAGATATACCTTGAGCTGTAACAGAGTGTACTATTTAAGCAGAAAATGTTTAACTATGTGGAAATGGATCTTCCTTTATACCTGTAGCTATTAATTCAAATAGTCCCTCCAATATCTGAAGGAGGGCTGTAAATATAAGAAGAAAGGGTTCTTTTAAAACCAGAGGGTTGAGGTGTGACTTAAGCCTTAGAGGAACTGAATTTAGTCAAGAAAATTGTATTGAGGTAAAACTTGGAAACTACCTTGGCAAGAAAATTGCAAGGGTACATAGGAACACATTAAATCTGGATTATTTTGTCAGTAAACTCCCCTTGCCCAGGAAGAGCAGCAGTGCCCTAGTGATGAGAGATACTCAGTATTCATGCCATGAAGTAAAGGTGCTTACAGAAGGAAGTTGAGTGAATGGATCCAGACTTGGGGGCAGGCTCTGAAGTTGCTCCTGAACAGACAGATGAGAAAGAAAGGCACAGACTTGGTCAGAAATACATCTGAGATGTGCTTTTTACACCATCTGATTTAAGGACCTGAAAACCTAAACCTTTTTCTTGGTATTTATCACAGAGGGGTTCCAATTTCTAGGTTACTCATTTCAAACTACCATTTCATCAAAAGATGTCCTCCTGGACCTCAAGAAAACAGTTTAACAGTTAACACTACATAATAGTATTGTCACCAGTACCTCAGAAGCAGATCCAAAATGTTCTACAAGCTCTGAAATTGCATATTCACATGGGATTTCCAGTCTCCTCAGAATTAGTGTCCTTTTTATGGCTGCCTAAATAGGGCATGCAAACAGGAGGTATGAGGTCTGTCACATCAAAGCTGGGCTGTGGGAGAAGCTAGCTTACATACCCTGACTTGAACTATCCAAAAACCCAAGAAGTGCATTACTGGGAGAACTGCTGTGCTGGATAGAGACGATGTTTGCCTGAAGAATGCATGGTCCTTAGCCAAATAGCCTAGAATCTGAAGGCAGAGTGACACTTAGATATCTTATAAGTGTGTGTTTTCTTGAAACCATGCGGAGACAGAGAGATGACTAAATCATAAAACAGCTTGTAACGCTAATTTAAGGAAACAAGTTTAAGGCAGAAAGGCTTTCTTTGACACAATATCCAGTACCATCTCAGTGAAATGTAAAACATGTAGGATCCTGTGTCTGAACTTGGAGACTCAATTTTGAGGTGCTGAGTGTATTCTACAGACAATAAAGAACCTATTCTTTGAACAAATGTCTAAGTATAGTAAAAACAGCTAATTTCAGACAAAACAAAATGCAACTATGACAGACAGGATGTTGAAAAAAATCAGAGTTAAATAGATCCCGAACATAAGACCTTTGAATGGAATGTCCCTGATTCACTGAAGTTCATAACTTCTCCATGTGTCACTCCTATCCGGAGGTAGGGAAACAGAGGTTAAGCTGAACAAGTCTAAGATCAGTCCACCGTGAACAGCTATCAGAGAATAAAACACTGACATTCTTAAATTTACAGATATGACAGTTTTACTTCCTTAAGCCAAGGATAGATTATTATCTTTCTTTTCTGTTATGAGAGGATGGAGAGCAACACTTCCTACCTGGGCTAGTATGTCACCAAATGAAGAGGAAAATAACAAGTCAACCAGGAGGTGGTGACAGTAGCAGTAAAGGAAGAGATGGATGATAACTCTCAGATGTTGGCAAGGTAACAAAAGCTCAGCTGAGGATCAACTGCCAGAAGAAGCCTTGAGTGAGGGAATCTCTAACACCTTCTTTCCTGAACATAGAACCTGAGGTTAGGCTGGCACTGGAAACTATGAGTTTTGCAAACAGATGAAACTACAAAAGCGGGCCATATGGAGACAAAGGCGCACCACAACATCACCATGCCCTTTTCAAGTAACAAAAGACATCATAAATCTTCACATTGTAATTCTAAAGAGTAAATCATTGACTTAGGAATGTATATCCCTCGTGCAATTAAATTAATAGAGTTAAGAAGCATCATACATTTAGCAGAGGCTACTCAATGAAAGCTGGTTTCGGCTAGAACCCAGCTGATATATTTGCCAGAATATAGGAGCAGAGGCCACCATGGGTCTTTTGATCACAGTAAGCAGAAGATGGTCCTGGTAGTTGCCTAGACAAACTAAAGGGACACAAAGTTAATACTGTTACCCAGAGTCTCCAAACACCTGCAGCAATAATCTATAAATTTAGCCTCCTTGTTATTTTCTCTCTGAAGTGGCTGCTATCTTGAAATTTAGCAGCAGAAATAAGAACAGAATATACAGAAATAAGAGCATCTTTTTTTTTTTTTTTTCCCTGTATTTGTCTTTCTGGTCAGGGGAAGCAAGATGTGGAACATGGCCAGTTTCACTTCACTTACAGGCAAAAAAGTTCAGGATAATTCTTGTCAAGTGTCATCTTAGTCCATTAGAAAATTTAATTTCACTCTCCAAAAGACAGAACCTTCTAGCACATGGCAGAGAAAACTGAATGTGACCATTGCATGTGGCAATTCATGAACGGTTATTTCTATCATCTCCTCTGAGACAGAAATACGGAGCTTGAACATAAATTAAGGAAGGCTGTGGTTCAAAATCAAGATTGGGGCCACATTAAGAGGCAGAATAATGGTTTCTACTATTGAGGTTGTCAGTACAGGCTGCTGTACAAGTGGAGAGAGATGCTTCCTGTGCTCTCCGCCCTGCCCTTTCTGCATTCTTCATGCAGTAAACAATTGTCAAGAAATAATGTGTAGATCATATAATGCAACATAAGAGCCTAGGAAGCCAGATTTCTTCTTTCTGGCCTAATTTAACAGTTCAAAATACATAGTTCAGAATACATTGCAATAATGCTTTTAATCCATACCTTGTCTTTTATAAGGAGAAGACAAATATAGCACATTACAACCCCCAGCATACTTGCTATATTGTATCAAACATTAAAAATATGTGATTTACCAAATGTTTATTTAGCTAATATATTAAAAATGACCATACCAGTTGGACCTCACAGATTAGCTTCCTACCACAGAAGGAAAAATATTTGCATGATGTTTAAACTTTTTTAGTTGTCACAGGTATTCTGTCAGGATGATGAAGTACTTGCCCTGTCACTAGAAGGCATTAAAAAGGAAATCCTGGGAAATGACCCACAGATTTGGCTCTCTTCTGCCTGCAGTGATGGTGCTCTGCTATGGTGAGAGTGTTCAGGCTTTTTTAAAAACAAACAAACAACTTTTCCCTCAAAGCAGTGGTATTGCTAAAAAACAAAGTTCTCTTAAGTGTGTCTAAGGGAGAAAAATGTTGTCTTAGGTTTTAAGGGTGGCAGAGCTACAAGGTATGTTATATCTGCATGAGCTACAAGATGAAAATAATGCACTAACAATCCCCTTCACAATGATAACCAACCACCAAAATGTCAAACAAAAGGCTGAAAACCTTTATTGAGTCAGCTGCTTGTCAGTCTTCTGACAAATATGTCAGCTCCGGGTATTTTAGTCAGCAATTTCAGTAACAAACAAATGGCCTTTTGTACACAGAATACGAAGACAGCCTTCGATTGGCACAGAAAATAAATCTCAGGCTTTTGAACCTCTTTAATTCTCGCTTTTTTTGGGGATGTGTTGGAAGAGATAAATGGCAGCTTTACTGATCTTCTTCACATTGATCCAGAAGGTAATTTTATTCAGAAATTTTATAAATTGCAAGCCTCATTTGAAAATCTGGAATTAAATGTTGCCTTCCAATGTAGGTCATCAGCACAATTCTCAAAACAACTTGAAGACGGCAGGCTTTATGCACAGCATAACAATGCTCATAAATAACTACCCAACTGGCAAAGAAGGGCGTGCTGAACTGAAATCCAGTTTCAGGGGCAGATTGGAAGTGTTCAGACCCTGATTGTTCTCAAACTTGGTGCTTCATGAATTTATTGATTTTGGCAAGGAATGTATATCAGGTCTATCTCTGTGGGCAAAACCCTGGCAATGTCTGCTTTTTTTTCTTTTTTTTTTCTTTTTTTTTCTTTAAAGTCACTTTTTTCCTCCTAAGAGCCACAAGGGATGGAAGCAGATGAGACACAAATTTAAACCAGATAAACAGTCTGTTTATAACGAGTAGCTCTCCCAATTTGGTGCAATTATGCCACGTTTGCTCCATAATCACACCATAGCTCCATTCAAAATCTGAGTATAAGGAACCTACTTCAGGAAAAATGCTGAAAGAAAATCTTATCTGTAGCCCTGATAATCCTGATATCAGTAGTTGAGATTTTCTGTAACCAGAGAACAAGAGGTGATGGAGAAAAATGGACCATTTCAGACACCTGTGCCAATTATGCTTAGTAAGGAAAAGTACCTTCACATTGACAGGTACAACTGGCTGCTGATTTCATTACTCAACACCTAACCTATCACTTCATATTATGGATGTTTCAGAGGGACAGGAAATGGATCTCCAGCACTCTTGGGAGCACTAGCATGAGGCTGGCAGTTCTTAGCGAGAATCAGTCAAGAACAAAAGTTTAAAATAAATAAATAAATATATAGCAATGACAGCCGCAGGGTAAGAATGCAGTTTTGTCTCTGTGCCTATTTAACAGTTGTCTGGCAACAGCCATGTGGCAAACCGAGCCATCTCAGGGCCCAGACAATATCGTGGCTCACAAAGGTGACATATTGCTCAGGTTTGCTTCCAGATGGCCTAGAAAGAATCAACTTGCAAGTCCAAAAGAGACTTGATTCAGGAAGTCCTGTTATCTCTGCTGTCAATCAGTGCCCTTGTGACAAATTTCCTTAAGAACTTGGTTGAGACATCTAAACCTCTATTTCTTACATTGCCTACAAGAATTCTGTATTATGTTATCTTCACACTGAATCTCTCAGAAATGCTGAATATACATTCACAAAAATTGAGTACATCTTAAGAAAGACAGCTTGGGAAAATGAAAATTTTACTATACCTTTTGGTTCTTTTTTTAAAGTATGTTAGTGGGAGGAAAAAGAAAAAAAAAAAGAAAGAAAAAAAAAGAAAAAACAGTAAAAGATTTGCTGTAAAAGATGGCTATTGACAATTTTGAGTCCTGAACCTCAATTTGTTCATTTAGTACAGCACGCTTCAGTAGTACTACTAAATCAGTAACCTAGCTGCACATACTTATCCATATATTTATGGTATATATATATGGTGCCCCTAACTGTTTTTTTTCTTGTTTTACAAAATAAGTTTTGCAGCTTAAATACTGTAAACTGAGAGCCATCATAAACTGTCAGTAGGGCAGAAAGGTATTGAGTTGCTTTCAGGACACTGAAGCCCAGACAGGAGTGCATACATGTCGCTGGAAGTCTTTCTATCAGAATGACTTCCCTCTGGAATGTCCACCTATAAAGAATAAATAGCTTATAATTAGAATCCAGTGCTATTGTGAAAGAATTATAAATAAAGTCTGCCTTTCTCTTAAGACAGATGGAAAAATAAAATTGAAAAAAAAAAGTAAATAACAAAACCTGAGTATTATGAAAGAAAATGGCTTTAGGAAAAAAAAATGCCCTGAAAAATCAAATTAATATTTCAAATGTCTCTCATATCCCTCTTCTCCCTACTTGACCTTTTTGAAACCATAAATGGAACTCTGAGATCTCAGAAAAAAATGAAACTACCCAATTTTTCAAAGCAGATATTCACACTTTATTTGATCTCAGCAAATTTCCAGTATAAGTTTAGAGACCTTTCTTTTTTCCTTTACAGACATCAAGACCTTCTGGAAGCTTATTCCCACATGAAATGATAAATCTGTAAGTAAGGAAAGATACCTAAAATTAAGAAGCCCAAGTTAGAGCTCAGAATTATCATTCTTTAAATATTATGAAAGAGGTAAGCTAAACATCAGAGAGAAAAAGCTGAGAGAGAATTTATTCAGGCTGCTCATCTACAAACACTAAGTGACAAAAGCAGTTTTCTGGTAGTCATTACACTCAGTTCGAGCTCCTAAAAGCTCGACTTACTCTGAAACTCTTACAGTTACCTATGAACTTCATCAGAGCACTACTTCATATGTAATGATAAATTCAAATGCAAAAACAGAAATGTGAATAGTGGCACAATAAAAATCCTGGTTTACATGAATTCACCTCCATAATTTTCAGCAAATCTACAAATTCAGATGGATCAGTTATACTTAACCCTCGAGAATAACTGAACTAAAAAGCCCATTTTAAAAAACAAACTACCTAAGGATTGAGTGCAATATTTGGCCAACTCTTTTGCAGAAAGACTGTGACAGCAACCTCAAAAGAATCACTGACTCAAAATAATCAAGGTTCCAGCAAGAAAAGCGGAGACATTCTGAGAACAAAGAAGCAATACGACCTTTTTTGGCCAAAGCAGATTATCATGTTGCATCAGTCAACACAGAAACTATATGAAAGAGGTGATAGGAAGGGAATCCATTGCAGCTCTGGAAATGCAATCCTAATTCTGGGAAATGAGAACCGATTTACAGGCAGCTCTGACAAAGTTATTTGAATGTGTCAGTCTATGAGTCAGTAAAAATATGCAGTATCTGAACTGATCTTTTCCCTGCACTGCCACCTGCCACATTTACCACTTCAATGAGAATATAATGTATATAGTACATATGTATATTTTTAATAGGTTTACTGTACTCTTTATTTACAATATTTTGTCATTTTCTTTTTGACGGCTATGATACTGACTAGACATCTTCAAACCTGGGTGTTCAGTCAAAATTTTTACTCTTGGTATTGCAAAAGCCTAAGTTACTCATCAGGGCAGAAACACTTCGTATCTCTGTTCTGCAGTCAGGTGTGGAGGAGTGCCATGCCGTAGTTTATGTCACAAATCAGCAGATCGGGAGGTCACTCTTCTGAAATGGTTATCTACATGCCCACACCGCCTAGAGCTATTGTCTGATCTTTTACTGCCCCTCCCTTCCAAACCAGCAAGGAAGTCCCAGAACATTTCTGACCTGCTGCAAACCTTAATGTCTGTTCTGTGAATGGAATTCAATTTACACCCCAAACATCCTTCTTTTCCCTTGAGATTCAGCATCAGTTTTTACAATGCCATACTTACACCAGGATATAAAATACACTCTTCACACTAATGCATTCAGAAGTAATTTCAATGACAAATGCTGTTATCAGAGATGTGCAACATATCTGATATGTTGCGGCAGAACTATCTGTTTGGTGCCAAAGCATTAGCTGATAGCACCCATTCACCGAGAAGAGATCAGTACAGCTTCTCAGGAGGCATTCTCTTAGAAGTGGGTTTTAGCCACTTCAGTTTGACAATTTCTGCCTTGGAAAAGACTAACATAGTAGAACTACCTAAGATTTTCAATAGAATTTTGAACAGAAAAAAAAATAATTCTTATATTTAATAGGTGAAAGGCAGCAAGAGATGATTTGACATTTTAAGAGAAGGTAATATCAAAAAAAAATAAGACCTGGCATGTTGTCCTACACAATCCTACTCTTAGCACAAGTACAAAGCCCAAACGTGATACGTGCAGAGGTGTTGAAGAACAGAATGCTTCACTGCCATGCTGGAGGTTGGTTGGGAGAAACCAGCAGTTGTCACACGGATCTGAAAAGTAATGAACTTACACCTTGGAGTGACAACAATAAACTGCCACTAGGTACGTGCCACTGCTGCTGGAATCCAAAATTACCATTAATTTGATGACTGTTGGTCATTGTCAATAATAACTGATCATAACATGACCCCACTCTGACATGATCCAAATGGAAGGAAAAGGAGCCCTTATCTCAGATAGTGAAAGGTTTATAACGGGCAACAAATGTAAAGGAATAAGTCAGGAACACGGTGAAACAGGTGTTTGCAGTTTTGGTGAGCGCTAAAGCCAAATAGCAGCAGAAGCCACAAAATTTGAAGAGTTCCTTGCCATCAAAGGAAATTAGGGTTTTGATGGAGGCAAATAAAGAAAAGGCTTGTGGTTTTGCTAAGGCATACCAAAGAATATGAATAGAGTAATTTGCAGACTATTGCAGACTATGCTATATATTAGATTTTGGGGAAAAAAAAAACAGATTATATCTTACATGTTGATAGATTTGATTTGGGAATATTCTTAGGTAAAACAGTTAATCAAATTAAAGTTACTTACTGTTTATTCTGCAGCCTAAATGCAGTAAAATTTCTTTAAAGTGGTCAAAATGACTAGCAGTAATACACAAAAATGTGAAAACAGATTTTATAATTTCTCTTCTTTTTCATCTCTATGGTTTAAATGAGATATCTTTTCCATTTATTCTCAGTATTATCATTACTCTCGTGACTATAGCATAGACCGAATATGTTCCTCACCTCTTAAATGTAAGAAATTTTCAGTAATCATAAGTCAAGTACTGTAAGGCTAGGTAGAATGCCTCTGATAAAAAAAAAAAAAAAAAAAAAAAAAAAACTTCTTTAAAAAAGAAGAAAAGAGAAAAGAAAAGCAGCAAGACTGCTGAGATTATCTCTTCCAAAAGAAGAAAAAGAAAGATTAAATATGGCAAAGTGGGGAGTCTGGTAGAGTGAAAATGAAAGATTTTACCAATAGTTGCTTCCCATTGTCTAATTTAAAATGTAACTTTAACCTTTTTTTATGAAATACTGAAAAGTAGGACCTCAAAAATAATGCAACATAGCTTAATGTCATAAAGATTTTAACGTAAAGCCATGCAATGGTACGTTTGTGACAGAAGGAGTGGGGGTGCTTTAAAGAACAGGGAACTTTTAAAAATAATGACAGCAACTAAAAAAGGCTTTAAAGAAGAAAGCATTCAGACAGAAGATAAGTATCTAATGTTGAAAAGAACTATTTGTAAACAGATATCTGAAATCCATTTTGATGAAGAAAAGAGTAATGCCAGCAAGTCAATAGTACAGTCAGACACTAAAGATTTTCTCATACTGTGATAATAATGCAGAAGCAGCATGCTCTAAATATTACAGATATCTTTAGTAACTTAATTACAACTAATAGGATATTTTTTTAAGGCCAAAACTCAGGAGAAACCTTGGAAGGAATTTTATAATTGCTTAGGAATTGTTGTTATGGCATTTGACATCATATCATTGCCATACAACCAGTATAACCACTGGGGAAACAATATGTAGGTTTGGAAATCAGACAGGCAAAAGTGAAACTTTTTGTTTGAAATAAATTGAGCAAGTTTCCATGCTTCCATGTGGAATATTTACATGATTTGATTTTTGTGTATGTTGTATGTTCAGCTTCAAGTATAAAAAAGCATAAACACATACACATGCACAAGATTTTTCAGCCAAATTCACTCATGATATGAGTGAACAAAGCCAATTTCTTTCCAGTTGAGTTCATGGAATGGGACTCCATTTACTTACACAAACATGAAATCAGTGTTCAAATGATTCAGCTGAGAACCAAAGGAATAAAAACATGAGAGAAGAGATGGAGCTGTCCTGAGCAAACGCATTTAAATGGGAAGGCTTTCCATGCTTATAGAGGCAACCAAGATACATCCTCTTTCTGTCCTTAGCAAAAAGGTTACCCTTTTACTTTCACATCAGGACTTATCTCCTGTTCTTTTAGATGCTACCCTTTAAATCCTAGACTGGCTTTGTTAACGGCTAGACAATTCATTGATTTGCTGTCAATATTCTAATACGAACTTCACTCACACCGGTCACGCATGCATATTTATCCTCGGATTGCAACAAGAATTGGCTCCTGATGAGTATAAGTGGACTTGCAGAATGAAGATCTCGGGAAGTGGACAATCTATTGATTTTTTTCCCCTCTAATTTGAAAGAAGGCATACGAAATGCAAACATAGATTTGAACTTTTTTATCTTAAAGTTTCAGATAGGAAACAAAGATGGGTCATGTGCATGTGTTAGGAAAGATGTGCTTTTTCTATAAATAAAATATCAGCAATGTCAAATTTGATGATTATCCGTTTAAAAGGACTTTCTGGTGAGCCTGAGAACATTCATGGCATTTCAATTAAATTTTGAGAAACCTATGTATTTGAACAAGCTTTTCTCCACTTAAATTATAACATATAGAACAAGTGATAAACAAGCATCAACAAAAACAAAAAAGCAGACTAATTTCTATAATTAAATAATAAAAAGAAAGCTTTTCAGACTCTCAAAATAAAAATTCCAATAAGAAGAAAGTAGGAGGAGAGAAACTCATCTTTCTTATTATAAGTTTTATTTAGTGTATTTCTCCTACAACACAGGCAGAAGCTACATCACTTAGCATACTGAAGAATATTCTTCTAAAACTGCCATATCTTGTTCCCTAGAAACTTACCTCAAACTAATAGGCAGCACAGAAATTATTTGGTAGAGTTTGAAGACTGAATGTACATATAAATATCTGTATTTGCATATATACATACCCATCTGCATTCAAGACCACCTATTTAGAATAAGGTTAAGGGTGTAAACTTATGATTACTCAGTTTCTCCTTTAACAGGTTCCACAATTACAGCTTACAAGCAGAGGAGGACAAGATACTGGTGAATCAGAAGATGAAAAAATAGCTAGCAGACACTGTTTTATGAAAAAAATCTAATATTTCATCAGAATTTCTCTATGCATTCTGGACTGTATGTACTTTAAGAGTATTGTTACACTTTCTTCAGGTGAAGTGTGCATCTGCAAAAAGATGAGCTATGTTTTGCTCACAAAAATTCAGCTGAAACTGTTCACATTTATTTTTCTCTTGATTTACAATATTAGGCATTCAACTGTAAGGTAGCCATAGTTATACTTGTAAATGTCTATATTGTGGGAAAGAGGATATTTACAGTGGGATGTACTCCCCTGAACACACTCTTTAAGAACAGAAAAGGTGGCAAGAAAAAACTTATCAAGTTGTACAACAAGGATTATTATTTTCTTTCAATGAGGCCAGAACTCTTCCTCTCCTCTAAATCTCACTCCAACATCAGAAATTTAAGTTCAGCCTTGCTTGTGGTGAAGGACAGGGAATATAAACAAATCAGCATATTCCAAGAAAGACTCAGCTATAGAGTCACAAGGGAAAGGATCGCTGTCACTCTTGCCTACTTTGCATACAGAAATAAATGATTCACTGAGACAACAGGGGGAGGCAGGAGGGTGAGCAACATTCTCCAGCCTTGTGATTAGGCTGCACATTCAGGAATGCGGGAGACAAGGTTTTTGTTCTTTTTTCAGTGCCCTTCTTTTCAGTACCTTCTTTTATTATTATTATTATTATTAATAATATATTTTTTTATCTAAAGATGCATTAGCCAGCCCAGACACAGGATAGCACACAATCTGTGTCATGGTATCCTGTGTGAGCACTCTACCATATGTCCGGGCTAATCAGCATCATGGGTACAGCACCATAACCTCTTCTGCCAATCTTCACCACCACCACTAGAGTTGCACAAAAAAAGTTAATGCGTGTGAGGTACAATGGCAATGCATCTGGAGATCAGGACTCATGGGCATCACCTACCTTGGTAATCTCAGCAGGTGTCACACACAAGACAGCTACAGTATCACCCTTGTTTTATAGCAATATGTTAGTGTTTAAAAAGCACAAATTGGTGCTTCGTGTGAGTACAGCAAGATAGTTCTGATTCAAATAAATTGGGTACTGCAGGCAAAGTAGCTATGTTGGCATTGTGACCTTGCAGAAAATCTTTATTGTCTGTCTCTCAGGATCCTGAATAGTATGTTATTTTGTACATATTTCACATAAAAATGAATATGGTGTTACAGAATAATATTGAAATTTGGAAGGCAATGAATAGGAGCCAAAAGGTCAATCTCCTGGTGAGAAGTTATCTGGAGGATTTCACAAAGTCTCAGAAGAAACTTCTTAGCATGCATATGTGTGCATGAAGTGCAGCACCTCAGCAGAGCAAATACTGAACAAGTCCTTTTTCTGATCAAGTCCTGTCTTCTGAAATGCAGAGGTCGTCTGAAAAACTTGAGGTCTCCTGAAACTTCTGACACCACATAAGTGGCAACAGTATCACTAGTGACATCCAGTGATTCCTGAAATGTAATTCTAAAGGACAATTTGCTGATACAGTAAAAAGAGGGAGAAACTGATTTCCCAGGAGTGAAGTACTGATGATAAATACTTCTGATTATAGGACACCATCTTTTCTTCTTTTGAATAATGACTTGTTCATGTAGGACTCGTTCTGACTGTTCTAGAATGGCAGAAGACTTTATGGGCTTACATACAAGATGCCTCAGGTACCACAAATAGTCTTAACTCGTGTCTGAAGTGGTCAAGCAGTCATAACGTGCTTCGTACCAAGGCAGAAGGAGTTGCAACCATGTCAAGATGCCATAGGCAACACAATATCCAAAGCTAACAGGACAAGCAGTAGCCATTTAAAGCCAGGTTGGATGGGGCTTTGGGCAACCTGGTCTAGTGGGAGGCGTCCCTGCCCATGGCACAGGGGTCAGAATTAGATGATCTTTAAGGTGATCTTTAAAGATGATCTTAAGAAAAGAAAAAAGGAAAGGGAAAGGGGGAGGGGGAGGGGGAGGGGGAGGGGGAGGGGGAGGGGGAGGGGGAGGGGGAGGGGGAGGGAAAGGGAAAGGGAAAGGGAAAGGGAAAGGGAAAGGGAAAGGGAAAGGGAAAGGGAAAGGGAAAGGGAAAGGGAAAGGGAAAGGGAAAGGGAAAGGGAAAGGGAACAGTCTTTTTTTTTTTTGGAAGATGGCTTCCAAAACTAAAAACTCAAGAGCTAGCAGGGAAAAAAGCAGTCTGTACTACTGAAGTAAGATGCAGGTCAAGATCTGAGAGGATGAAAAATCTGTTCTTAGTGAAAAAGCTGAGGTGAACTCTGAGAAACTATTTACTCTGTCCCTCTTTGTGATGATTCATGGATAGCATCTCTCAGAGATGGGTTAGGGATTCATCTCATGGGTGTTCCCAGGGAAAACTTCTTCAGCAATACTCACATATAGGCACATCCCAAGTGTGGACATCCATGAAGATAAATAAAGGAAAATAAAGGAAAATTCCCACTAAATAAGACTTCCTGGAGAAAAGCAAGAATAATCAGATGAAAGAATAAACCATATGTGTTCATTTATACATATATATATGTGTGTGTCTTAACATCATGTTGAATAAACTGTTCTTTATGTCCTTGGCAGACACTAAAATAATAAAACTACAGCAAGGAAGAGCTAGGCAGGGCATTAGAAAAACAGAAAGGATATTCAGGCACTTGAATCTTGCCATAGAATCTCCAGTACCCAAAAGCAGATCAGACAATCTGTTAGCATCAAAAATACAGCTGAGCTCTACTTGCAGGGGTAATATTGAAAGGGGGAATCCATTATTTGGCCTCCAGATCTCTGTTCTGACACTATCCTTTTCCCCATGATTGAGGAAATAGTTCTTAAGCAAAGCCTTGCTACAATGAATCCTAGGAATGCTTTATTTCTGTGATAAATTCCTAGCTTAATAGTGTATGTTTTCTAACAGTAGTGATTTCAGAGGTGAGGTTCTATGAACAACAAAGAAAAAGCTGGTTTAGCTCCCTTGAGACCTCTTCTTGGGACAATTTGTGTTTGTCAAACATACACAGAACTTACAGCAGGAATTGGAAAAATCTAGCCCTGTGATAAACTATTCTTAAATAATTCATGTGTCTCTGGACAGTGACCAAGGCCTTGTATGTCTTTTGGGAATTCTGAAATAGCAGGAAATGTAACTTCTTATTCTCCACAACTCAAGTAGTTAAAAAAAAAAATTCTAATCAGCTCTGTTTCTTAAGCCACAAAATCCTCTCTAATGCCACCATGCATAATTTACCAACTAACTGTCCATCCTTATGAACAAAGTATCACTATCTATCTGAGACGTACCTCAGAAAAAAAAAATCACCCTGACCATATAAGTATTTACAAATCTAACTTAACTGACATTCATTATAATCAGTTTTTTAAACCTGCTATGAGAAATATTCTCCCCTAAAGTCATCATCAGCTTTCTGGGTCTAAGTTTCTTCACTGAGGCATAAAGGATGACTTGTTCTAAGATTAATAGATATATTTGATAAAGTAACATTAATATTATTTACATTGTAGAGCAAAAAAAGTGCAACTCATTTTTGCAAAAATACATTCCTTTCTATTACTTGGAGTTCTGACTGCCCTAAGCATCCTGGGTCTAAACCTGCTATTTAGTCTCTGCTAACTTAGCCTCTTTTGCATCAATCCTTTCTGCCAAACACGGTTCCCGTGGGCACAAGGTTGAAAGAGACAAGAGGTTCGTATGTTAGACCTAAGGCTCTGCAGATTCTGATCTCAACTGATGGGCAGCTTGGGATCCTCGACACTACTTTTAAACTCAAATTATCTATATTTATTACCAACATTACATAGTTTTAAAAGAGAGAAGATGACTATTTTGGTCCCTGAAGAGACAGATGAGTAAGTACAATGCAGGACTGATGCAGAGCCTCGTCACACTTATTTCAGTGAAAATCCTGGTAGAGTTGTAGAAACACCAGAAGATTTTTGGCACCAAACTGAATAACACTAAAGTCATGGTATGTCTATTCCTGCTGTCAAATGTACACTACAGGATGCATCCTAGATGTTAGTCTTTTCTGTTGAAGCATTCCAGAACTAAAGAGATATTTAGGGATAATTTCCCACACCTACTCAAAGAGAAGTATTTTAAACAATTCAACTGCCTTAATCTGGAAGAAGAGACATCTGTGTTAGTCTAAACAACATACTGTCATTCTTCTCACTGTTTCCTATTCTGATGGTGAAGTTCTGATGAAGCCCAGCTTTAGGCAGCTCTTCCCTCATGCAGCAGCTAAGTCATGGCCTATGGAGACAAGTAGTGCAATGTCCACTCTATCCTTTCTTCTGTCTACATAAGGGAAAATGATGCTGATTAACAAAGAAAGTCCTTAGACCTACATTTTATTGTGAGTTCATTTGACTCGCAAGCATATCCCTTCTTTTCCTATTGGACAAAACAGTAAATTTTGTTGGAGGAATTATTTGAAAAGTGGATCTTCACTCTTTCTGATTTTTCTTCAGCGTTGATGGTGTCATGTCTTGATCACAAAAACTCTTCCTAGCCTCACTTGATCTGTTTTCAGTGGTTATCCATTTTTCCAAAACTGGCTTGCTTTGGCTGCCTATCTGCAAATTCCTTTGTCTTTTGGCTGTTTTGTGAGAAGTAGTAGAATATAATTCTCAATGGCCAGTTAAACTTACTGCTTTTCTAACTACTCTAGGAAAGCATGAGGTAGATTTCCTCGTGTCTGACATCATAACTTGCTTTTTGTTACAGGGGAGAGATTTCAAGCTCAATCTCCTTAGCTGAAAAGCCACAGTCTTAATTAGAGCATTTAGACCGAATCTGATGGAAAGATATGAATAAACAATGAATACAAAGAATCCTTAAAGGTGGCTACAGCAGTCTCTTATCTCTAGTCTTATACACCAAAATTACAAAGCATTAAATTAATTCAAGTTGTTTCCAATATAATATGTATACACAAGGATAAGTACTACCACACCCAGCTCAAGTCCCTTGTATGCCTTGGCCTAGTCACAACCTGTATGTTGACATACTCTACAACATTAATGATACTTGTTTCAAATAGCACTAGGAGAAGTGATGAACAGAATGGGCTGGGACCTGCTGCAGAGTTAGAACAAAATAAAATTTCTTGTTAAAACTGTCCATGTTGATTATGCATAAATGATCAGGATTTGTATAAGCATTCATTCTTCAGGTTTAATTTAAGCACACTGATGACACTCACTGGAGTATACAAAAATATATAGGCTACATCAGGTTGAATGGCATAGTCATGTTAAAATTCTTAGTCAACGTACTGAGAAACTGATAAAACAACCAAATGAAAGCAAAAACCTGTCATGAGTATTTGCAACATGCTAATTTAAAAACTAGTTTTATGGGACATAGCTCCGGCAGTAGAAACCACCTCTAAACACTAATATATAAAACATACTAAGAAAATAAAATGAATTTACTACTGAGAATTTCCCAAACTGGTATGTAGTTTTAGTCAACAATTCCAGAAAGGTGTGGAAAACACTTAAAACAGGGAAGTAGATCAACATTTGACCTGGAAATGTGAAATAACTAGAGAAATGAGTGAAAAGCAGATAAAATGTGAAAATAAAAAGAAATATTATAGAGATGCCCAAAATTAGGATAAAAATGTAAGGTTAGTCTATCCAATAAAGACCAAGTGATCCATCATTTTTATATAGGTTTGAGGTTTTTCACTTGTTTAGATATTAACAATGTTCATGTTTTGCCATCAATATAGGATTCAGAGTGGAATAATACAGCTTTCACAGCAATCATCAAACTCTTCTTCATTTAGTGGGAAAGAAAGTATAAATAATGCAGGAACAAACTATTCAACTTTTTAAGTTCGAAACATTAGTGTATTTTAAAAGCAGTCAAAATATGAAAGGCAGTTATATAAGTATTTATCATTTATACTGTTCTGTGCTTTTTACTTTTTATATTCTGGATCCATAAAATTAGGTAGGGAATTGTAAAACATAATTCTCTGCCCTGTGGCAGAGTGATTATGATTAAGTACATAAATGAGTGTTGCATATTTAAAGGTTAATTATTTCCATTTATAAATGAATTAATGCAGTTCTATTTTGTTTTTCAAAATAAAGGCTTGTTCTTTAACAGAATGGTGTTATTCTCTTATTTCATCAGTTTTCTATAAACCCTTTTTATGTTGATGTATAAAAAACATTTTGACCATTTTTCTTATTGATACCTTTACATAAAGAACCCTAGTACACCTAAGGAAAAAAAAAAAAAAAACACAAACAGGAGAAAAGTATGATGTTGTAAGTGAAGCACCATGCCCTACTCAGACAATAACATCACATGCTTTTCTTAGTGGTTCCTTTGAGTGCTAATAACACTTTGTATATCACAACTTTTAGCAGTTGACAGCAAGTGGCCCCCAAAAAGTCAGTACAGAGTAAGAAAGCTATCAGAGCAGATGTGCAGAAGTTCAGCACCTCAGATTTCTTCCAGCTGCATTTTGGGGGAAGAGGAGGGTTGCTGAGTTTCTCACAAGAATGAAGCAACAAGAGATGCTTCTGACTTCCCAGCGCTGAGCAGACAGCCCAGTTCCTTTTGAATTCTCTGCAGCACAGTGCTCTCAGGAGCAAACCTGGAGCACAGCTACCACCTATGTGTGTACAGATGCTGGTGTCACCACTTAGGTATGGCAAAGCAGCAGCACACTGATATTCTCTCGTACATAACAACCATGACCTACACTGTTCAAGAACATTTGTCTCTTTGTGTTGCCCGAAGGAACAGCTGTACTGTTTTCTATTACTCTGTCCCACAACATGCCTTAACTTTAAAGAGTAAATAGAAAATTCAGGAATGTGCTAGAAGAATTTGCAGTTTGACAGAAAGATAAAGTTCTAAAACCTCTAAGTGCCTTCAGAACCGACACCTTCTATAACAGTTTCCAATCTCCAAGTACTTAAGACTTTCATTATGGTGGTCTTTTGTTTTTATTTTTTTTTCCTTACAACAGTCATATAATCAACAATTACAGTATTGTCTTATAGGAATAAAATGAAATGTTTATTGGCTTTTCAATGTGGTAATGTCAGAGCTTGGCACACCAGAACTCACTGCTGATGGAGTCATTCTTGTTTGTGACCCCAAGACCACAGAATCGCATTACATCCTCAGCACAATTCACAGGCAATTTCCATTCCTGTCCCTGTTGTGCCCACTGCAATGTAAGCTACTCTATGATGCACCTCAGCAGCACAGGCAAGCACCATAACATTTTCTGATGAGTGTAGCTGCCTTATGAAAATAAAACTCTACAACTCACCGTACCTAAGGGTTGTGAAATCTTCTTCGAAACTGCATTTATCCTTCTCTACACTACATTATGACAGCTTGGAATGGGAATATCAGCATGAAAAATAGACCTTAAAACGGCATGTCTGAGACACCAAAAGCTTCAAACGTCATTTACGTGTACCAAACTGTTGTATATGTACAGACAATACTTCATTTAACAGGCTCGGCAAAGCTAATTAAACTTTGCTGCTGCAATGACGCTTCCCAGCCACTCAGCTTCTGTTAACCTCTGTGAGTGGTACATGCTAAAGTATAAAATCAAAGGGCTACAAAGTTGGCATACAAAAAATCCCAAAGCATGCAACTTAATTGTTTCTAAAGTAGGCTTCACTATTCTGTTGAAAGACAAAGCCCTTACAATCCAATTTTCCCCTCTACGTGTGAAAATACCCTTGTTACAGCTTTTACTCCAACCATGTCAGCTACGAGCTATCAACCTTATACCACCATTCATTTCTTATTAGGTTTCATTAATAATCCTGAAGTTTCAAAATGCAGAAGAATGTGACTTATGCAGATAGGGACCTATGACCTGTATTTTCGTTTTCTTTTTTTTTTTTTTTTTTTTTTTGGAGGGGGGGCGTGACAGGGAGGAGGGAGAGGTTCCATTACATTGAAGCACAGGACAATGAAACACTGGAGTTTCACTGATGGTTCAATCAAATGAAAGGGCTACCCATGGCTTTTTTTAGGACAAAAAACAAATGCAGAAGGGCCTCTAGCCCTGCTGCTCTCTTGCATATATGTAGAATGGATACACACCTGATTCCAGCATGTTCATTTAACAGCATCACATATGTCCATAAGGAGAAAGCAATCAACAGGGTTCCCTGACGCAACATCCTTTCCCTGTTGGCAAAAAAAAGAGAGAGATCAGATTAAAATATCTGTCAGAATCAGGGTAGGGCATATCACTGGAAGAGATCACAGCCTGCTTTCACCTCCTGTATTACACAGGCCATTGGATCTGGCCTGTATCTTTCAGAACAGTAAGTCTTGACTGAAAGACTTTCAGTGGTGATAAAAATCATCACCCTCAACTGTTAATTGCTCCATCAGTCACACACATCGCTAAACAGCTGTTCCTCTTCTAGATAAAAGAGCCAAGCTGCATGGGAACGTTTCTCCCACAGATCTGCAGCTCCGTTCGCTTGCACCCTCCCCATGAAGCCCTGGTTCCTCAGACTGAAGCAGCTGCTCACGGCAGCGTAGGGAGCTCAGCATCTCTGCACCAAGCCACATGCACGGCAAGGAAAGCCCTCAGAGGCTGCCTGTGGACACATGATTGTGCAGCACTGTTTGTTAGAGGGTGTACATGTGGGTGCAGGGAAAACATCCCGTCAAGTGACAGCTGCTTCAGCAGCTAACCAACTTGCAAGCCAAACAGGACTCCCTGCCTCTTCATATTGTCTGTAGGGCAGGAAAGAGGTTGACAATGTTGTGGTGTGCAGTGCCACCGCAATGGCCCCAGCCTCTAACTGGTGCGTTCGAGGAGCCTGTGTGGCAGGGTCTCTGTATGGGAAGACAGGAGCATGGCAGTGTCAGAACAGTTATGTGCACCACCGACTTGATCACCAGTACTGACCTCATATAAAACAACAGCAAGGGAATCAGTTTCTGACATAGGTATTTTGCAGTCATGGCTCACTTGCTCCAGGGAGCTGCTTTTAAAGGGCACAGGATCCCTTCCAGTCAGACAGGGTCAGAAAACTCAGTCAGGGTGAAGACAGGAGTGCTGGAAGCAAGAGGTCATTGCTAATGCACATCAGAAAAGTATCCCTGGATGTGTTATCCTTGTGAGGGATCTTGAGACGTGAATCCCAAAGCACCTCTTTCAGACTCTCTCCTGCATGATGGTTCTAGGAGCCAGAGATATAAACCAACACCAGGCTTGGTGATGCGATCCTAACCAGAGATCTCTTCATGACTGATGTGTATTTGTGCTACCCCAAGGTTCACTGCTGAGGTGGGTCTTCCCAAAGCATCACCTTCATTTTCCATAATTTTATCCAGTGTTGCTCACGTCTTTTGCACCTTGCAGTAGCCATGAGATCAGCAATTTTCTCACAGAGCCACTGCTTCAATCTGCCATGTGAGAAATTTTCAACCTTAATAATATAGATTGTGAGCAGCAGCATCTCCTCGGGAACCCAAGTGGCACCCCACCAGAACTCAAGTAGGTAGACCTTGTCAGAGCAGAAGAGAAGAGGTGGAGGAACAAGAGAACTTAAAAATAGTGAAGGTTAAAAAAAAGGGGGGGGGAGAGGGGTGGTATCCTACAATGGACTATGGCAACAAAAGATAAAATACAGAGAAAAAGAAAGAGGTTATACACCAGGAAAACAGTAGGTGTATAAGGAAGGAGCAGCAGTCAAAATGAAGCACTGAGTGGTGGCAAAGGATGGCAAAATGCGGACACACATGACATTTAGTCCTTGATACAGTGCAAGAAATGCTTCAATATACCACAGGAGTTCTCAGTGGTTCAAGAACCTCCTACTGTGTGTTAAGTACTGCATGGTGAGGTGGCACTGTGTTGGTTCAGACCCTTACAGTTGTTCCAAATGGGCTCCAGAGTTTGAGGAGTTCTTCTGGATTAGTTTCCTCTGAAAGAAATCCCGTTCACACGCAGCACGACCACCCTGAAACTGGGCCCATGTGCAGTAAGTGGAGACATTCAGGGGGGTTGCTTCAGAAACGCATTACTGCTCAAAACCAGACTGCTAATGTACACGCAGCCCCAGAGATTGAGATCAATATTCAGCTACTGTTTACTTAAAATGTTGATACCTAAACACAGACGAAATACAATATAAATGTTTGAGAGTGGTACATGATGATGCACTCCCTAAACAATTAACTCCAATTTGATAAGTTCATGGCAATAAATTCCCTAATTGCAAAAGGAAGTGCTACAGTCTTCTAATCGTGACTGAATACAGGAAGATCTCTCCATCATACATTATTTAAGTGGACTCAATCAAAACAACCCTAAATTACGTAAATACAGATCTCACCTCTGGAAATGAAGCCTACTTGGAAAGTTAAAATTAATTCAGTAGTGAGACTGCAAATCATTTGCATATCCCAAATAGAAAACCCTACATGCACTGAACCACGAATGTTATCGTTAAAGCAAAACTACAACTATGAGTCAGCTGCTGGCATAATGTCACTCAATTTTAAGCTGAAAACATCCTTGAATGGAAATATGAGAAATGCAAGAAACTCTTCTCTCAGTGGAAGAGTTCAAGGCTGCATGATCAAGTATAGGCACTGATATATTCATTAGCTATCTAACAATTTCCAGATCTAGATATCTTGTCTTTAAAATATCTTCAGGTGTTTTCAAACCACCTGCAAAACTGACAGCAGCAAAAAACAATCACAAAACTTAAACATGGTCATAACATGGGCCTGGAACAAAGAAAAGCAGAGCAGAAATCCCATGCATTTGACTTTTTGAAAACATCAGCTTGCCAGTCTGATTAATTTGTTTATTTTGATTCAAAATACCAGTGAAGGGAATTAGTTAAGAACAATTCTCACACTTCACAGTTTACAGTGTTTACAAGAAAATGATGAAGGTTCATAGTCAAGGCATTGTGTTTGAGAGTAACAGTTACAGTGAGATCACACACAGCAATTAAGAAAGTAACTAAATGAATGTCACTGTACCCTTCAGGATTTCCTATCATAGAGGTTGACTGCCAGAAAAAAATGGTCCGTGGGACACCTGTCTTTCCTGACACCAGCTCCCCCAACTTATCAGAAGCTCGAAGACACACTGGACATGAGTCTTCCATGCCCTTGCAGATGTGCAGTGATGAAAAAATATGGTAGGATTTTTCTCAGTAGTGTAACAGCACATAAACATTTCTGTTGCATAAAGCACCTAAACTACAAACCATTGCCATTTTGACTCTAGTCAACTAGTCTCACAGCATGTTTTGCATAAACCATACATTTCTAAATCCTTTGTAGGTATTAGTGAAATAGTTATTTGCAATAGCCCCAGTTACAGGACTACTTGCTCATCAGGCAAAGTCCTTATCAGATAGCAGATAGTTATGAGAATGCCCTTCCTTTAACAACAGCAAAAAGGAACTGGAAGACATGGAAGCTGAAAAACCACCTGTTTCCAAATAAGCTCCCATAAGCTCCAGAAAATCTGGAACTGGCTCCAAAAAAAAAGAAAAAGCCTCCTAGCGGAGGCTGTCCTTTCCTAGAGGATTATTCCTGCATGCAGAATTTTCCCACGGACATTTATCATACATTTAAGCTGTCATGTCAAACTCCTGGAGGTGAATCTGCCACAGTAAAGATATAAGGCAAAGAAAAAAAAAAAAGAAAAAAAAAGTAAATGGAATGGCAAATTAACTATCATGACAAACAGTAGGAATCAAGACAGCTGAAGATGTTATATATTATCTTAACCAAATTTCATATTACCATAACAAAATTCCCTGTTGAAATAAAATGATGCTATTAAATCCACATCAATGGAATAGCATCTGCTCATATCAGAAGGAATCCCATCGATTTTGTTTCATTTTTCTGAAGAACGGGAGAAGAAAGTCTCTTCTTGCAAGAGTCACTGCACAACTAGTGTAGTAGATATACAAATAGAAAATCAGTTTGTTAAAGACATTGAATATACAAAGGCCAAATGGTTTTAACTAACACATTTGCACGCACAAACAGACAGAATTCCAACTACTTATAGCCTTCCTGCAGTGCTTCTCAGTAGAGGCCCAGCAGTAATATTCTTTCACAGCTAACTGTCCTTTGGCGTCACTGGTTTGGGTCTGGCAATGTCAAGCCCCTTCTCATTCTCATTCTTCCTCTGTCCACTTATCCCAGCGTGGTATGTAGCAGTGATGTGTTGCTTCTTATGGCTCTGCCAGGTCACTGAAAGCTGATATTAAAAATCTGAATTTTGTGGGTGGGGTCTTGAAAGGAAAACAAAAGAAAATGTTGGAACTAGGCTACTCCCCCATAGCTTGGAAAAGAAATAAACTTTATAAAAGAATAAAAAAGTATTTCTCACAAGAGTAAGCAAATGCAAAGAGCAGCCTTTATTATTAGAGTTTTCAGCAAAGTCAATACCACCCTGCAAAGCAGAAAGCTTTCTGACCATACAAAAAAGTGTGTTTATTCATTAAACAAATGAATTGCACTATTCAGCCTGTAGTCACTCTGAAAGACCACACAGATCTTACCAGCAGTTAGAGTCTATCAAAGGCTAAAAGACATCTGGAAATGTTTGTGTGTTCCACGAGACAGGAAGTCAAGTTTGGGGCCCCCCAATGTAAGAGAAACATTGACAAACCAGAAGGAGACAAGCAGAGGCCACTAAAACGACTGGGGACTAGAGCGCATGGGGCAGGACAAAAGACTGAGGGGATGGGTTTATTCAGACGAGAAGCAAAGGCCTCAGGCTGATCTCATCACCCTAGTCATCTATAGAGGGAAGCAGGAGAGGGGACAGAGAAGACAGAGCCAAACTCCTTGTAGGAGTGCACAGCAAAAGGACAAAATGTCATGGCCACAGGTTGCATTAAGGGAAATTCTGACTACATATAAGGAAAAAGAAAATTTATGATGAGTGTAGGTAACAGCTTGAACAGGTTGTCTGGAAAAGCTGTGAAATCTCTATTCCTTGAAGATTTCAAAATTTACCTGTATAAAACTGTAACTTTGAAGGTACCTGCTTTGAGCAGGGGGTTGAATTAGATAATCTCCAGGGTTTCTTTCCAAATCTAAACCAACCCTATGATTCTAAGTGCAAGGAGTTGTAATGATACCAGGGGATGACTGTAAATCAATGTACTGTATCAGTGAATTCATTCTGCTCCCTACTTTATATCTAAAACCATTACTGTAGATGCTAGACAGATGTAATTCATCATGCTTTCATGATAGCTTCCTGCAAGGTTAACAGTGTAAGCCATGATGAATACATACTGCTGTGCAAAAACAAACCTGCACACACTGTTATACACACAGAGCTTCTCATTAAAAGGTGGTTGGTTTGGTGGTTTTTTTTTCCTTTAAAAAAATATTTAAGTTTCAAGCCTCTGAAGCAGCAAGGAAAAAAAAAAAAAGCGTTCCATCTTTGAAACCTTCTCTTTCCCTCAGCATTTACCTATTAACAGTCCTTCCTGTCTGGCTGAAGTTGTGACTCTTAGATAAGAAGTCCAGGCTACAAGCCCTTTGCATGCAACCTGCTCAGCTGCACAGCAACTCGGATAAATCAGTGGACTTCAGGGTAGGGAGCACAGATGAAAGAGCTTAGCAAACAGGTCAAGGTATGAATGCAAAGAGTCTGCAGAGCCAGGTGGGGAGTCTGCTAAAGAGTCATGACCACTTACAACTCAGCAGTACAAATGTCAGGCAGTTCATTCCAGCTTGCACAAACCACACTTCACGAAAGGAAAGGAAAGGAAAGGAAAGGAAAGGAAAGGAAAGGAAAGGAAAGGAAAGGAAAGGAAAGGAAAGGAAAGGAAAGGAAAGGAAAGGAAAGGAAAGGAAAGGAAAGGAAAGGAAAGGAAAGGAAAGGAAAGGAAAGGAAAGGAAAGGAAAGGAAAGGAAAGGAAAGGAAAGGAAAAAGAGGAAGCTGTGTATGGTTTATGCTATGGCTTCCCAAAGACTGCTTTGTTTACCAACCTGTTGGATGTTTTCAGATGGCTGTCCATCAGCTTTTCCTGGTGCAGAAGATCTGCTTTGTATAAATATTTAAATGGTATCAGAAGGAGACAGTGAATAGGAATGACTTTCTAAAGCTAGTAGCCAAAATGCTCCCATAAAAAAAGAAAACTTGCACTCTGGTTACATTCCCAGGAACTCTTTATACGTACTAAAATAATGTCAATAGAATTTGAAAACATTTTACAGTCTTGCCTCTCTGGAGACTAGTTAATTCATTTTTTCTTGGAAGATGAAACATGAGTTTTAAAGCCCCTTCAGACAGAGAAAGACCTGAATTTACGCTTTTCACATTCTGGATCAATATCCTGAGGCCTGTGCTCTCAATTAGAAGAATATTACTGTTATCACCTCCCATTCCCAGTAGCAAGTATTTGTTTCTGCATTTTTTCCTGAAGCTTCTCAAAGTAGTACAAAGCATAAATCCAGTTATCACATAAGGCTCCATGCAAGCAACATGTGCAAAAGCACATTAAGACTTCTCCTCTAAAAAACGATTTTCCTTACCAGCACAATACTAAAAGCATTGCATTTCTCCTTCAGCTGTTACCACTTTCTTTCACTTTCCTGAACTCTGCCATATGTAAGAAGATAAATTATGTATTGATTTTTCCTTTGTTTAATAGCCTCATGAACAAAGAGGCAGTGATGTTGAAGATGGTGCTTCTGGGATAGAATGGACATCAACAGCAGAGTATTTTGAATCATAGCTCTCTTCTGGGTGTTTTTTCTTCAAGTTAACAGATTTATCACTACAGAAACACACTTCCAGAAAGTGCATTCTGCTGATTACTCCCCACATTGGAGCAAAGGAGAACCATATGCATCTATCAGTACAGTTTTTCTGCCAACAGTCTAGCACAGCTAATGATCCTTTTCTACCTCTGTCCCCCTCCCTTTGCTCCTTCATATGTTTTATGAAGAGCACACTATCCTCAGTGTTGGTACTTTGGGGCTACTCCTGTACCTGGTAACGTTAATGAGCCCATAAAAGCTATTCCACTGCTAGAACTGCCCCAAGTTATGCATCACTGGCAATTTCAGCCTTAGATGAACAATCACTCTACCGTTATTCAGTGTGCTGTCCACAATTATAACTACAATAGGTTACTTCTTTATTGAACACTTCAAATCCCTCAGCTATAAATGGCAAAATTTTTAACATTCAGCAGTCAAACAGCAGTCTCTCTCCTCTTAAAGCATCTTTTGTGATGGCGAATTAATTTAGCCAAGTTAACAAATACCATGACGATAGCTCCCTCAAGGTTTTTTGTAATTTCTTATTTGTTTTGTAGCACCTTCTGAAGTCCTCAGCCAGACTAGAGACCAGCTTTGCCAGAGGCTGTATGAATAAAGTCGAATTGCTTATTAAGCCATACTACCACAAGAGAGCTACCACAAATTTTTAGGCTTTGCTTCAGAAACATAACTAACACTGTCAATCTTCTTTTGATCCACAAACCAAATAGTTGCACGTATCCCAGTGGGACCACTCTATTTCTTACCAATATTTAAATGCCTGAACTCTGAGATTCATCTTTCAAAAATTCAGTAGAGTATTTAATTGTATCTGTCTTGCTCTTGTACTTGGAGATACAAAGGAAGATATTATTTAACTTGTACCAACAAACGCAACACTAAAGAGCAATGTTCACTGATCAATGCTCTGTGCTATTTTTCAGGTTGAGAACTACTTTACTCCACAAATAGCCCCATTTGGGTCAATGGTAAGACACTATACTCGGTGCATAAAAGCAATACATTTAAGCTTCCTGGAATTAACTATTAGTAAATTAACTATTAGGAGAGGAAAACTGCAATGCTTAGGGAACCATCTGCATAAATTATATTGTTTGATTTTTTTTTCACTTTATACAGAATCATGACTTCCTGTTTAACTTCCTTCTTTCTTACACAGAAAGAAATACAACAGGACAAACACAATTTTGGTTAGGTTAGAAAAGCGTAAACCTTAATGAAAATCTGTGTGAATTGCAAGTAGAAAGCTGAAAGCAAATCCGTTCAAAATTTGTTTCCCTCCACTCCTAGAGATCCCATATCCAGTCCAGTAATTCAGGTTACATATCAATGAAAACAAACAGGCATTTGTAACAATACAGTTTGAAATGATGGGATTCCAAGAGTTGTGCTACAGCCATCACCTATAAAATAAACATTTCACAAAGTTCATTGTTGACCAGTTGCATATGTTTTTTGTTGGAGAACGCATTTAGGTGCAACATGGTTCCTTGACAGGGCCCACAGACTGCGAAGTCATAACACCAACATAAAACACAGCCAACAGCATTGAAGTCTAGCTTACTTTTATTTCTGTTGAGGTATGTAACTGTGTCGCTCCCTTAGATGTGTTTCTCTGCTCTCCACCTCTGCCTCACCTCCTCAGCATTTTTATTTTTATTTTTTGAAAATCAAAGAAAATTGAAACAGAGTTAATGCAACATTAAGGGCAAACATCTAAATATGCAGAGGTCAGGAAAATCAAAAGCTACGGTTCCCAGGGCAATATTAATTAACCATACTGATGACACTTTACATATAATTGTATGCATGTACTACTACTAACAATAATGTTAGATAATATAAATCACTCACCACAGCCAAGTAATTGTTACTATGGGAACCTTTAGATTTTTTAATTTGCATGACTTTTTATAGCTATATTTTTTTTAACTGTGGCAGTAGAAGAATTTAAATTTTCTCATTTGCCTCATAGTTTTTGTATAGTATACTGCAGCTTTCTCGGATACACTCCACAAATAGTTACTTGACCACGCAATATGGAGAACTGGAAATGCTGGGATTTTTACTAGATTGAGCAAACTTCAGGAGATTTCAAAAGTTCTCATTTACAGGTAACCAGAAACTGTGAGTGTATTATCAGTGAAAATTTTGGACATTTCTCTGCAAATTTATAGAATTCTCATGAAGAACTCTCTCACCGTATACAACAACTCTTCCAAAGTTTAAGAAAAATTCAGAACGTGTGTTTTAAATTCTAGCAATAAAAGCACCACAATGGTAAAGGCTTGGAGATACCGGGAATTCAAATTTATATTCAACCATCAAGAGAAAAACACTTCAGTGTAAAAAAAGGGTGAAATGCTACCAGCTCATGCAAAGTAAGCAACTATTCTTTTTAAGGAAGAATGACTATACAGAATTAGCAGCAAAAAGGTCCTTATCCATCTCATTACAAAATGTTCTGAAAAACAGCAACAATAGGAAAGGAAAATCAAATGCCTGCCCAATCATAAAACTAGGAAGCTAAGATTGTCTCTTTGGGGTTCCTCTGATAACAAAGCACAAAATCATAAATCATGAATTTTATTTTTATTTCCTTGTAGAAATGAAAGAAAAAGGAAATGCCATTTGTAGAAGTCCATTTATTAAGTCCATAATATTTATAAATTGCCTTCCAAGCACTAGGCTATCTTGGTTATGCTCCTTAAAGGCTGGTACTATAGATGGCTTCTAATTCTCCAAGCAGTTAGCAAATATTTAGCTGAGATGCAAAAACAAACCCACAGTGGACCAGGCTTCCATACAATGCAAACTGAGTTACGATCACTTAGACCTTCACAGTTGGTTTAAGCTGACTGTATCACAGCAACCTCCATGAAGAAAAATGGGGTTATTGTCATAGGGGACTCCTTTCTGAGGGGAACAGAGGGCCAGACCCAACCTAGAGGGAAGTCTGACACCTCTCTGGGGCTAGGTTAAATGAAATCACTATAAAAGTCACCTGATATGGCCCTCTGATTACTACCTATTATTGTTTTTTCACGTTGGCAGTGATGAAGTAGCAAAGAGAAGTCCAAGGGCAATCAAAAGGGGCTTTAGGGAGTTGGGACAATTGGTTAAAGGATCAGGTGCACAGGTAGCATTTTCCTTTATCCTTACAGTAGCAGGGAACAATATTGAAAGGAATAGGTAGAACAAGTTAACCTATACATGGCTCCAAGGATGGTGCAACTGGGAGAATTTGGGGTTTCTTGATCATGGGAAGGTCTACATGACACCAGGCCTACTGACACCTGATGGGATGTACCTTTCTCGTAAGTGAAAAGGATTTTTGCGCCAAGAATGTCGCATGGGTGAAGTGGTGATTGGTGGCCACCTTAGCCATAGTAAGCATGAAGTATTCAAGTTTAAAATGCTTGGTGACAGAAGAAAAACTGCCACCAAAACTTCAATCCTGTGTATAGGGAGTGCAGACTTCAGGCTGCTCAGGGAAGTAGTTAGTAAGGTCTCCTGGGAAACTGGTTTTGAAGATATCAAGGTCCATCAGTGCTGGTAAATTTTTAAGCACCACCTCCTAATAGCACAGGAACAGGCAATTCCAAAATGTCTGAAGTCAAGCAGGCAGGGCAGAGGCAAGTGTGGTGGAACAGGGATCTTATTCTAGAGCTTAGGTAGAAAAAGAAATTGTATGGCTGCTGGAAGCAAGATCAGGTGAAACTGGAGGACTACAGGGATGCTCTTTGCCTTCGCAGGGAGAAAATTTATGCAGCCAAAGCTCAATTACAGTTGAAGCTGACCACTACTGTGGGGGACAATAAAAAGTTGTTTTTTGTTGTTTTTTTTTTTTAAATATGTTAACAGCAAAAGGAAGACCAGAGACAACATTAGTCCATTACTTGATGAGGATGGTCACCTCACAAATGGGGACATAGACAAAGCAGAGACGTTTAATGCCTCCTTCACCTCTCTCTTCAATACTGATGATGGGCTCTGGGACCCCAGATGCCCTAAGCTGGAGGACCATGGCTGTGGGGGGAATGATAAACTCCCAGCCAACCACAAACGTGTGTGGGATTTGCTGCTCCACCTGGATGCATATAAGTCTATGAAGCCTGATGGGATTCATCCCAGAGTACTCAGAGCTGGCTGATGTCATCACGAGACCTCTCTCAATTTTCTTTCAACAGTAGTGGGAGTGGAGTGGTCCCTGTTGATGGGAAGTTCACAAACATCATTCTAGCTTTAAAGAAGGGCAAGAAAAAAGACACTAGTAATAACAAGCCTGTCAGTCTCGCTTCAGTGCCTGGTAAAATTGTGGAGAAAATTATTCCGGGGGTTATTGAAAAACACCTGAAGGACAATGTGGTCATTGGTCATAGCCAACATGGGTTCACATGGGAAAGGTCCTGCTTAATAAACTTAATTTCCTTTTATGACAAGGTCACCCATCTAGTTGACCAAGAGAAGCCAGTTGATGCAATCTTTTTGGATTTCAGTAAAGCTTTTGATAGTATTTCTCACCGTATCCTTCTGAACAAAAGATCCAGCATACAGCTAGATAAAAATGTAATACAATGGGTGAACAATTGGCTGATAGGTTAGGCTCAAAGCGGTTTAGTAAATGGAGTTACATCAAGCTTACAGCCAATCACTAGCGGCGTTCCCCAGGGCACCATTCTGGGGCCAGTTCTCGTTCATATTTTCATAAATAACTTGGATGTAGGACTAGAAAGTGTTTTGAGTAAGTTTGCAGATGATACTAAATTGGGAGGAGCTGTTGATTCTGTTGAAGGTGGAGAGGCCTTGCAGAGAGATCTTGACAAATTAGAGGGCTGGGCAATCACCAACTGCATCAAGTTTAACAAGAGCATGTGCCAGATTCTGCACCTAGGATGGGGTTCTGCACCTGGCTATACGTACGGACTGGGGGATGAGAGGCTGGAGAGCAGTCCCATGGAAAGGGATCTAGGGGTTTTGAGAGACAGCAAGTTGAATATGAGACAGCAGTGGGCCCTGGCAGCCAGGAGGGCCAACTGTTTCAGTCCCAGTTCAGGAAAAGGAGGCCTCTATCAGAGCTAAACGCATCTCAGTAAATGAAGAAGGGAAAACTACTACACGTTTGTTTCCCGGTACTTTTGAAACATAGGGCCAATAAAAACACCATGTATCAAGCAAGCACTGCAAAATAAAATACACTTCATAAAAAGAAATAGAGTGGAGTTTTAATTTAAATTATCAATGTTTATGGGTCAGACAAAGAATAACTTAACTAAATCAGTCTGCAGATACTGAGTTTTACTCAAGAGTTTAATAACATACACTGTGCCTGACTGGGATGGAGTTAATTTTCTTCACAGCACCATACAGGGTGTTGAGTTTTAGATTTGTGAATTTGTGACTAAAACAGTGTTGATAACACACCAGTGTTTTGGCTACTGCTGAGCAGTGCTTGCACAGCATGGAGGTTTTCAAGGTTGTTTTTTTTTTTTTCCCCCTTCTTTTCTCTCCACTCTGTCCCTCCAGGCAAGCAGGCTGTAGGTGAGAAAGAAGCTGAGAGGGGACACAAGCATGACAGCTGACCTGAACTGACCAAGGGGATGCTCCATATCATACAGTGTCATGCTCAGCGATAGAAGCTAGGAGAAGGCAGGGAGTATAGTATGTAGGGTTACATTTGCGTTCCCAAATAACCATTACTCGTGTTGAGACTGCTTTCCAGGAAGGGGCTGGACATCTGCCTGCCAATGGCAAGCGAGGAAAAAGTTCCTTATTTCGCTTTGCTTGTGTGTAGAGCTCTGCTTCACCTATTAAAGTCCCTTTGTCTTGACCAATGAGTATCCTCACTTTTCCCCTTCTGATTCTCTCTGCCTACCTGCTGGGGGTAGCGAGGGAGCAACTAGGTGAGTGCTTACCTGTCAGTCAGACTGAACCCAGCACATAAAAGAAAATAAATGCAATAATTAAATTCTGCTACATATACAGAGCCAAAGCAGACATATATGATTTTAGTTCCCAGCTGTTAGATTCAGAAGAGTAGTCTAGAGTGATAAAGTCAGCTGGTAGTGCAAAATAGCAGGGAATATATCCAACCAAAGCAGGAAGAGAAGAAGAAAAAATAACAACAACAAAAAAAAACAGATTCTCAGTGTCATTCACCAAATTCACGAACTCTGATAAAGGTTTAAGGAGAGAACATCTGAGTGGTTCCTGCCAGGCAGCTCTAACTATTAAGAAAATTCATCAGCAACAGACAGAAAATTAGAACTAAGTGCAGAGAATGGTGGAAACACCTAATGTAGGGAGATGTCTTTTACTGAATATTAACACACTGAGAGGGAAAAGGGGAAAGGTCAGAGGAAACAGTGTAAGAACTAAATGTAAATGATTTCATATTCTCAAGAAAATGGAGGAATATCCCTTCACTTTTGGAAAGGATCTTCACTAGCAGAAAGCTTCTTTGGAGAAAACTTATAGCCACTACTGGAGGGCATCAGGAAGGAAACTTTGTTCCATGAGCACCCTAATGGATTAATTCACTAGTCACCTATAGTATATTTCATACTTTGGCCACCACCATTTTCTTTTCCAGTGCAGGAACAGTTAACATCACGGAATGAGAATCTTCCGGGAGAAATCAGAATGGAACCTCAGAAACTTCTCACTCTGTTGAGTGTATTCTTATAAAAAACAACACCAAATGCTAAGCACTCGACAGCTTGTACTTATGCACAGTTTGAGTTTCTCATGCATAGCTGATGCATGTGCATCATACGTTCAAGCAGATCTTTATTCAGGCCCAAGCTACAAAAGGGGTAGCACAGCAAGAGCAGAGACCCCACCTCACAGTGCTTTTCAGAGAGAAACATTCATAATGGCTTTTTCTGCCCCAGGAATAAGGCAGTTATCAGGTTTCTGGACTTCATAATTTCAATAGCTAAATCAATAAGAGGTGGGGAAGGAGCCCAGAAGGCATGCCGCGTGCAGAAGAAAAACAAAAAGTCTTGAAAAACATTGCACTGTTTGCTAGGAATGGCAGACACTAATGAATAAAAATGGAAGAGGCACTAGAGAGAATTTTGCAACCCTCATATTGAAGTGTGGAACTGATCCACAGCACTGGATACAGTGAAAAATACAAATGTGCATAATTTTGAGTGCCTAGTGAAAAATTAGTATTAGCTACCTAAAAGTTGTTTGCTTGAGTGTCATTCTCCATGAGTTGTGCTACATCTAATTGCTCTAAAACAAATGAATCAAGACATGCTCTTGGGTATTCTGCAGCTTCTTTAGTAATTAATTCAGGCCTCTCATCACCTGCATTTGAAAGAGGATCTGAAGGTAAGAGAAGGGGTTTTGTTTTTGTTTTCTATAGCTTGTCTCATTATGCAGCTGTGTGAATGAGCCCTTGTACGTACAGTCAGCAAGCAGAACAGAACTGCTGAGCACTAACAACTGTTACAGAAATCAATAGGAACTTCAGGGACATTGTGCCTTTGAGAAACAGTTTATCCTTCTTCAGGAGCCTAATTATAAAAAGGTTGATTCTAGAGCTGCATAACAAGTTTTCAGTACTGGTGAGGTTTTTTCAGTTTAGATTCATTTCAGGAGGACAAAATCAGGCTAAGTCCCAGGGCATGGTCAGAAGGAAAAAAGAAAACCTTTCAAGAAGATCAGCAGAGTTCAGAAGTATCCTTGAATCTCTTTGTGCATAAGGGCAACAACCAACAAGGTATTCTACAAGCAACACATAACTGAACATTGCAAATGAACAGGCCCAGCTGGGGTTCCCCATGAGAAAAATCTTTCTTTTATCTATGTTTGTAGGTTGCATGCACTTGCCCAGCTAAGTGTGGAACATTTGGCATTCAATGCTGATGCAATGAAGATGTCCTATCAAGGGCATTTTAAAGCTTGTCTTTATTCTCTCTCTTGTTAAGCATTGCTATCAGAAGGAGTTGAGTGGTTCATAGTGGTCATAGCACAGGGGTCAAAAGGCCAAGCTATGCAGCTATAGGCAATTCTTTAAGGAAAGGCCTTTGTTTTAGAGTACAATAACTGCAGTTAGCACTGCAAAACATGACATCAAAGAACATGAATGAGTCAAGAGGGAGGTGTAAAATGTAAAGAAATTACCCTGATCTTTCAGCAAGTTCTCCTGGGTTTGGATTCCATCCCTTTCCTGGCACAGGGCTTAAGTGAGGAGTAGCAACACAAAATTCAGTGGACAACACAAGCAACTGCCTGACTCAGGCAGTGGGATGTGGCTGTCAAACGAAACCAAAGATACTCTGCTGAGACAGAAGATGCAGAACCTGGCAATAAGTGCAAAAAGTTCTGAAGACAAAGGCAGCAATGGGATAGTTAATCGAGACCATCATCTGCAAATATTGTCTCATGAGGAAGTTAAGAGTAGTTGAAATGGCACAACACTTCACCTACCTTACGTGTACTGCACACAATGGAAGATAGGAAATAAACATACTCAACATACTACAAATAGTGTAGAAGTAGTCCAGTAAACCTACAATACTAATGCAGATAAGGAACACCATTTGATGTAAAATATCCAGAATATACACAAAGTTTTGGGTTACTACTTCTAAAAAGTTATTTTTTCTTCATATATTTTAAATCAGTAGGCCCTGATGTGGGAAATACTATTACACATTCCAATGTATTAGAATACATGCAGAGGACAGTGTATTTGAAATCTTTGTAGCTTTGAATTTTAACACATTAGAACTTGAATGCTATCTACTTTCATCTTTTGTTTCTTGACATCCAATTTACCTTTGTCCATCCATTCCTGCTATTTCTTTTTTCCCTAGACTCTTTTAGAACAAACAACCAAACAAATCCCAGATAGTTAAACCCAGTGGCTCATTACCACTCTTCTGTCTCAGTGTCCTTGTCATACCGGTCCTTTGTCCCTGATTAACTTCAGCAACGTCTCATATTTTCCCCTGTCAGACTTTATAGATATGATTATTATGCAGAACAAATGCATTTAGAAGTACACATGAGTATTCTGAAGCAATGTATTAATATCTTATGTGAAATGCCTAATCAATTATTGTTTAATATTGAATATTTAAATTAGCCCTCATTCCATGACTGAAGACAGCTTTTTACAAAAAAGTTGATATTGGTTGCTTTTACAGGAAAACAAGAGCAGATTTCCAAAAGACCCTGCTGGAAAGACAACATGCTTTAGGGAGCCAGAAGGGCAAGTGCCCCCCTTTGGGATGGAGAGCCAGTGGGGCCTGGCAGCCCAGCCCCATCCTAGGGTATCCCGGGGATGGGCTGAGGCCAGGCCCATGGCCAGGCATGCCGGAGGCCAGCCCTGTGCAGCATCTATGGGACAGGGACTGGTGGCTCTAGAAGGTGGGCAGACACAGTCAAGGCTAACAGTTCCCCCGGGGCCATGACAACTTGCACAACACCATCAGCAAAAGCTGGAAAGCAGAGCACATGAAAGTTTTGTTTAAAATCATCCAAGTTTCACAGTCACCTAATAAAATTTTACCTGCTACTTGTAAACCCCGCAACATCTAGTTAAAGGTCTTCACATTTATTTGTTTTCCAGTATAAGGAGTGCATCGATTTACAGTGGCTTCACAGAAAGGGAATGTCTCATTGGAGACTAAAAGTAGAAAAACACCTATAAAGCTGAGCAAGGAATATATGGGCCTGCAGCTGAATGAGGCAGGTAATTTAGCAACAGCAGACACAGATAAGGCCAAGGTATCTAATGTCTACTTTGCCTCAGTCTTCACTATGGTCTCCCACATCCCTGTGATTAGTGAAAGGGGTCATGGAGATCTACCAGCAACGTGTGAGGACTCAGCTAGGGATTACTTCAGATAATTCAACCCACGCTAGTCCATGGGATCCAACAGGCAGCATCCAAGCGTGTGGAAAGAGCTGGCCAATATCCTTGAAAGGTTATTCTCTGTTATCGTAGAAAGCTTACAGATATCAGGTAGTCCTTCATGAATGGAGAAGGGCAAATATTGTATCCATCTTCAGAAAAAGCCAGGAAGTAAACCGAGGGAACTCCAAGGCTCACTTTGCTGGAAAAATCACAGAGCAAGTCCTCTTCAGGCATCTTTCTGGGCACATGAAGTAGTTGAAGGTGACTGCAAACAGTCAGTACAGATTTACCAAGCATATATTGTCTTCTAGGATAAACAATTACATTCATAGATGAAGAAAAAACAGTGGATATTATTTACCTTCATCTTTAAAAATATGCTTGACTGTCTCCCACAATATTCCTGCATCCAAATTATGATGTTATGATCTGGGTTGGTAGGCAGCTAGATGGGTAAAAAGCTGCTTGGATGATCAGGCTCAGAAGACAGCAATTAGCCCATCACACTCAGTGACCTTGAGAAAAGTGATGTCATGCATTCTCAGCAAGTTTGCAGATGACACCAAATCAGGAGAAACAGCTGAGATACTTAAGAGCAGGACTGCTGTCAAACGGGACTGAATAGGCCAGCAGGAACCTTATGAAATTCAACAAGGATAAATTCAAAGTCCTGCACCTAGGAAGGAATAAGCCCTTGTGATAATACATGCAGAGGAGTGACTGGCTGGGGAACAGCTCTACTAAAAAGGCAGCCAGCAGACAACCAGCAGTACATCTTAGCAGTAAAAAAAAAAAAAAAAAAAAAAAAAAAGAGAAAAGTCACAGACTTTTACAGGTTTGTATTATCAGGAGCATAGCTAGTAGATAAAAGCACTTGTTAGACCACATCTCAAATATTGCATCCATTTTTGCTCCCTTCCATACAATGAAGGCATAGATAAACTGAATCAAGCCCAGCAGAGTTCAGTGGAGTGCTACCAAGAGGTCAGGAGTCTGGAGCACTTGCTGCAATTATACTGACTTCTAGTACAGAAGATCTCAACATTTCTCTAGATCAAGGTGTGAACTTTTTGCAAGTGCTGTCATGACAGTAATACAGTTCTTTTCCAGAACATTCTAGATTATATAACCCTTCAACAGACAAGTAAAAAATGGAAATCACAGTTGAATCACAAAATCACAGAATGGTTGAGGTTGGAAGGGACCTCTCAGGATGCCTAGTCCAATCCACCTGCCCAAGTCTGATCAGCTAGATGAGGTCACCAAGGAAAAGCAACATATGCAGAGGAATTTTTCATTCACTCTGCTATTAAAGAGAAGTTCCCTCCTTTCTGGAAACCCTTGTTTAAAGTAGAAACAACATGGCACCTCCTCATCTAGAGGTGAGAAAGCCAATCTGTCTTCTCTCCTCTGAACAGTAACAAGAATATACTAAGCACTCCTAGCACAAAGTTGGTGAAGTTCTAGGGCTGTGCAACTCTGGCAGAAGATGACTGAAGCAAAGACAGATAATTCTTAGGAAAACAGAATGGTTATGGTCTCTCAAAGATCTGATTTAAAATGTCCAAACAAACTTCTGGGGGGTTACTTTCTTTCAACTCACTGAAACCTAACTGCAAGACATGTAGCTACAGTTAAGAGCCAAATCCTTCACAGATCAACCAAAAATAGTGCTATGGATCCCTAATTTAGAATTGCCAAATGCTAGAGTAGTGAAGTAGACCATGCCTTTGTTCAAACTGAAACATTACCTAGGACTGAATTATATTTTCTTTTCATCTTAACAAGGCATAGGAGAAAATAAGAAAGCAATGAATTAAACAATATGAGGGCAGGGCTAAGGAGCTTTCCTGAACTAATCTGGAAAGGTGAATTTTAAATATATTAGAGAATCAAATTATTCAACTAAGAGTTATTTGTCCTCCAAAAGAAGTTACACTTTCACACCTCGAGTGCCCAATAATTTATTTATGAACTGATTAACTTTTAATTTCACAACTACTAGTCAATATTTCATCCAAAATATAGAATTTTTTTTTTAATATCTGGAGGTTTATTAGTTCATTTTCATAACTCAAGGGCGAAAAATATAATTAAGACATCAATGAATTCTACTGTGCAATATAAAGTTTCCTAAGTGAATTACAAATATAACACTTCTAGGATCCTCTTCCCAGGTAGCTGTGTTTCCTAAGGTGTCACCATATTCCTGGAAAAATCATTCCTTAGCCAAAGACAAATCTTTAGCTTTATGCAGAGTTCTCTCCCTTCCTCATCAGGATGGGTCATCTATACCAATAAAGCAGGTTATCCCTACTTCTTCTCTACAGAGATGAAATGCCTCTGCTGCTGCCAGTAGTACATTGCATTTATGTGCCCTCGTCTCAATGAGAATATATCTTTTCTCTATGAACTCATGTTAAGATAGAAGGGAATCAATATTCGAGAATACAAAGTGACAAGAAGTTCATCAGGAATAGTTAGAAGGGATTTACCTAGGCCAAGTTGTGTTTGACCAACCTGATTGCTTTCTATGATGAAGAAACTAGCTGTATGGACAATGGGAGATCAGTGAAAATCAGGTCAAGGGAATTATCACATTGAAGAGGCCACAGCTGGTAAGCTGTGTGCAGTCTGGGGCTCTGCAGTCCGTGAAGGATGATGAGAAGTTGAAGACAGTCCAGTAGAAGACTCTCCAGTAGATGGTCAGCACTTGACCCGCGAGGAGAGGTTGAGGGAATTGGGCTTGTTTAGTCTGGCAAAGAGGGTTATACAAAGGTAGGTCTAATAACAGACTACTACAGCTACTTGAAAGGTAGTTACAGTGACAGTGGAGCCAAACTCTTACCAGATACAGTAGATCATACTTGGCAAACCAAGAGCAACAGGGAGTAGTTGCACTTTGGAAGACTTATGGACACAGGAAAAAATTCTTCACTAGAAAGATAGTTTAGCACTGAAATATATTATTCACACAGGTGGAATCCATCCTTAGAGGTTTTCAAGACTGGCTAGAAAAAAATGCAGCTGACTTGATCTGGAGTTTATAACAGTCCTGCTTCAAGCAGGAGAATGGACTAGATGGCCTTCAGAGATAACTTCCAAACAACATTTTTATGATTCTGTGAAAATGTGTGAGAAAAATGACACTGGTCAATGTAACTTGCTTTTCACAGTAATGCTTAGAAGGGTTATGAAATATGCCTCTTGTTCATGAAGCATCTTGGATAAATGCAACCACATTTGCAAAAGGACTAATCCAAAACAGCAGGATCTCCCTTTATGCTACCTATAAAAATAAACAATGATAATGGCTTAAGATAATACTTCACCTACTTCGGAACTGGATGTATTTACTGAATTACAAATTAACACCGAAAGGCAATTTCATAGGCAGAATGTAGTCTAGACTTGCTTCTAGAAAACAGCTTCAAATGCCATTCTCTTTTCCACATACTTAAATGTATCAAACTTTTTTTTTTTTTTTTTTTTTTTTTTTAATAAACGTGGCACCTTCAACACAAAAGTGCCAAAAGTTTCTAGTATTTGCTCAGGGAAAAGAATCATGAACATTATACCTCAACTTCCTGGCAGCTCTCCCATACAAATATTTTTTTGCTTCTTTTAAACAAGACTGGAAATAGCCTACCACACACACACACACAGACTTGAAATTAATAGACTACAAATTAAAAAAGTGAATTTAAATCTACAAGAAAGTAATGACATAATGAATTTGATTCATGTTTTTCAGTGTAAGTATGGCACAGTGTTGCATTCCCACTGACATACACATATATCACTGAATCTGGCTTCTTCCTGACTATGAAGGAAAGCCCTGGATATGATGCCTACCCTGCCAAGCTGTCTTTTAAAAATCCTGCCTCCTACTATGCACATTATTTAATATATACATATTCTAGTGTTATGCTAAATGCATAAACGGTCTATGCTGATTATTGACTAGTGATTCCAAATAATTGAAAAGTAGAATATTATTTGTAAACTGCATTAATTGGTAGCATCCACATCATACCCCCACCAAAAAAATAAGCATTAGCACAGGACCACATTCTCCTGTACCCCAGGATCAGAATTGACAGCAAAACCCCAGACAGTATCAGCTAGTACCAACGCACACTGCCTGACTCCAGAATCAGTTCTCCACTGCTCTTTATACTTCAGCATACATCCACTATGGCACTTAACTGCTCTTTCAAGGAGCTAAGGGTATGTCTGGCATTCACTACTGTAACCACAGCTCATGTAGACATTCATGATAAATCCAAAGTACAGAGGCTGAATACTGCTGACGATGCAGCCACAGCAAGAGACATGCTCAGGCCAGTGGGTAGTTTTTAACCAGCTTCCCGCTGCAGCTGTAATGCTGACAGTACCTGAGCTAAGCAGCTTCTAGCTAGCTCAAACTTGTTCACCCGAACCGCAGCCATACCACAAGTCCGGCACTTGGCAGCCATAGCCATCTCCAAAAGCATCTCTCAGCTGCTGACCAGCCCGGTGTTGGTTGGAGCTCCCAGGAGCAGGCACAGAACAGAAGCTGAGGTGAAGTGCAGGCCTCAGCGGGACTGTCAGAGATCCCCACTGCCACCCCTGGGCACGGCCTGTTCCCAAACACCGAGCACACCCAGGGGGTCAGCCCCACAAGCAAACAGACAGGGGTAAGATTCCCCTCTCTACCAAACCAGAGGGTTAGTGACATCGGGCAGAGGTAAACTACTTTTAAACGTGTGCACATGTAGTCGTACAGCCTCAGCAGGAAAGGCACTGAATGCCACCCCAAAGCACATCACCGACCTCAGCCCCTACTATGTGCTTGTGTGTGTATTTGGCAGTTGTACTCCAGCTCCTGGATGAACTCTGTAGGAGACAGCTTTTTCTCCGCTCCTTTCTGAATGTTGACAGGTTGAGAGATTCCTGACTGACAATCCCGAGTGGAGACAAATGCTACTCTCTGGCCATGAGTTCAGCACTTCCTCAGTATTTCGCACTCTCTAGCTTAAGTGGCTGTCTATTCAGCTACATTTTTGAGTATTTCTATTCTGATGTGCATGGCTTTCCTCAGCTACTTCACAAAGAGGTCTTCCAAAACAGGATGGCGTACCTTAAAAAGCATTGTAGTACCCATTCCTAAATCCAGTACATCTGGGCAGATCCCAGTAGTAGCAACATGGTAATGGCAAATGTTGCCCAGGATATGGATGTAAATATTCCGCTCTAGTGTTAGTGGAACAAATTAGTGTTTCCCTAAAAACAAAAGAAAAGTATTTCATGCTGTATAGTCCCATCAAACATGTAGAATTCAGTAAGTTGTACACTACTCAGTGTGTATGCATATATAAAGCTGCATTTCACCCAGTGAAAAAAAACATCTTACTTGAGCTGACATTAAACTATTTTGTTAATGCTTGAACAGTTGCCCTAGTAAAACATTAGTTTCTCAATTGGATCAAACTAATTTGACTTAGAATAAGCAGGAGGAACTGTTTAATTAGCACTACTGAAATATTCTGCACCAGACTTGATTTTCTTCTCAGCATCATGCAGAACTCATTAAAAAAAAAAAAAGAAAACTCAACCTTTTGCTTATAATCACCTTTGGAAGACCAGCACTTCAGACAATTTTCTAATTGCAGAAAAGGAATTGCACAAAGCTACTATTCAAATGCATCTATTAATTTACTTTTATTTTCTGCTCAGCCTTCCAAAACTAATTATCTAACACTGAAGTTAGAAAATTGGAGAGTGAGCCTCAAGAGGGATGGGGCAGAAGGTTTCCTAAAAAATAGCATTTGAGCCTTGGGGGAAGGGGTATTCTACAAAGTAATGTTTGTGAAATTGCCCCCCCAACAATCCCCGTAAAGGGCAGGCACTTCAGTATTGTGTATTTTTTATCTTCACGCAAGTGTACAAGATCAGACAGTTATGTGGCAGATGAAATACACAGCTGATAAATGTAAAGCAATGCATAGGGAAAAAGAAGAGTTTTCATATACAGAATGACAGGCTCTGAGGTGACTATAACTAGCCAGAAAATACAACACAGATTTGCATTATGACAGTCAGTAGCAGCCATGAAAGCAACCACTGAGATTGCCTCTGATAAAGAAAAGAACAATGTACAAAGACAAAAACATAAAAGGCAGGGTTTCCTGCTCTGCATTTATTACCTAGGAGGCATGCACTGACCTTATACTACACACATAGCAATGTGTGTGCAAGAAAACATAAGAAGCCACCATTTTAAATTAAATTTTAAAATAGATTTTGTGACTGTGAGGAAATTACTTTCACACAATGTAGTTCATCACCACCTAAGTGGCTGGCATAATGTTCATACATCAATGCTCCCACTGGACACCCTTAATCTGGACAGTATCTAGAAGAAAGGGCACAAGAGTTACTACAGTAACTGTGTTACCCAAATGTTCTTCATTACAGGAAGCAATCCTTATACCAAGTTTAAGACTTACTTTGGCTATTCTTAAAGCACAGCCAAAGATCAAACTGTGCAGTCTTAACAGAAAAGAAAGGATGTCAGCAGATGATCCTCAGCATCTTCCAAGATTCACCTCTGAGTCTATACATTGTCTTTTGAGTGATCTCAGTGTTTTCTTGCTTACAAGAATGATTTCTCTTGCTTAATGCAGCAAATCTGTCTTACAGTCATCCAACTGTGTCGATCTTCTTAAACACCACTTACCATAACTATAGCTAGAGCATGGATGGGAAGCCACTATTAAGAAATGTACAAACACCTTCTAAAAGGGTACTCTCTCTGCTAATTTACTTCAGTAGCAACTTCATCTATAAAATTATTGACAATCAATTCTTTTTTCAATGTACAACTTCAAGTATTGGTTTCTTGATGATGGAAAGAAACAAGTTAATACCTAACATTGTTCATTAACAGGTGCTGCAGAATTCTGCAACTCTGTCTAAGGTTATTGCTCGTTTTAATGAACAACAAAGTGAATCTGCATGTCTACATTAGGGTTCAGTATTGACAGCAGTGTTCAGTACATTCACTAGCTACAGTAATATTATTATTCACAATTACCAAATATCATTAATCAACTACTTTCACATAAGCATCAATAAAGATGTGCACGGTCATCACAGAAATCTTCACTCTGACTTAAAGCTTAGAGAAGAGTAACTGTGATGGTTACAGATCCTGCAATGCGGAGAACACTGAATAGTGACACGAAGAACAAGCCAGTGCCCTGGCTGGGCAGTACCACGTCAAATCCTCACACAGTCTCACCAAAACCCTGTGCAGGAATCCTGTAGCTTAAGGAAAGCACTGCCCCAAATCCACATGAATTCTGTCTCATATCTCACCTGTCCAGAATCACCAAAAGGCAACAGTAATCTCTGACAGTATGTTACCTAAATTTTAGCAAGGAATTCTGTCTTCCTTAGAGAAACTGGATTTATATTTTTCATTTCACCTCATTAATTCTAGTTTTCCTTAATTGCATCTCTTATACAAACCACAGCAATCTCTTCATAAACTAACTAATTATACTGCCCCATGACAAAGAGTCTCAGATTCCTTGGGTAGGAATAAATACTGGACAAGAAGCCTATGGTTTGATGGTATTTTCATTTATGATAGCAGATCTCTCTTTACATTTTGCGGCTGAATGGGCAGAAAAGGCTCCTTGTTCAGACCAATGTGACCAACACCAGAACCAGACTTTTACTCTTTCTCCTCAAGAGACTTGGAATCAGTTATACCAGGCCTAAGCTTTTGATAACCTTCTCGAAGAAGAGCTTGATTTGAAAATTTACACCACAGAAAAGCAATGGAAGATTACTCAGCACTACAGAGTAAGATTTGTTGTTAAAAGAAATAAAGAGAAAATGCAATTTAAGAAAACCCTAACTATAAAAAGAAAGGTAATGTGGTATGACAAAAGCACAGGAATTATATCTAGAATAACGCACTTCTTACAGCTGCAATTTAATTATTATGAAATATCTTACACTAAGGCTTGAATAAAAATGGAAAGAAACAGGAGTAATATCTAAATCATAAACATATCATATTTTACGGTGTTTCACCAGAATTATATCTAAGAAGATATAGAATTATATAGATCACGAGAATAATTCTTATGAAGATTTGGTATATGAATTTAACCACAAAAAAACCTTATGGTAGACTCTGAGTAAAAGTCTCTTTTTTAAATTCAAGGCTATCTGTAGCACCCAAGTAATTAAAAATGAATATGATTCAGAACTATTAAAGGAAGAAATTTGTGTAAGACAAACGAAATACATTTCAAAAGTTCAAATCCTTCATCAATGAGATGGTGCACTGCAATCCCTAAGAGCCACATGCACATGAACAATATTCTGTATGAACATAAATGTTATTCAATAGGTATCACTATTACAGGGGGAAAAAAATACTGTTTTTTTTCTTTTCTGTAAATGTGTCTCCTCCTCCCTGCCCCTGCCTAAAAGAGTGAAAACTCAAAGAAAGATGCGCTTGCAATAAATTAAAGTCCTAGATGCATCTAAAAATAATTATTATATGAATCTTCCAGTATGTACATGCCAAAAGGCCTGTTAGCTCTAAGAAAGACCGGGGGAAAAAATAAAATTGAGCATTACCCTCTTTCAGGGTAAAGAATGCTATATGCCTGAGAGGTCATCAAGACTAAATTTAGTTGGGCACCACTTCCTGACAGTCTTAAAGAACATTTTCACTCCAAACATGGAAGCGTATATTAAATAGGAAGTTTCCAAATCTTAACTTTTTTTTTTTTCCTTCTATCTCCTGACCTCCTATAGAGGACGTTTCTTCACTTGAGTGGGCTATGGATCAGACTTTTAATTAAATGACCACCTAACATAAATTTTCAGTATAAAAACAGTCCAAAAATACTTAGCCTGATCCTCTTCTTCCCAATTGCTTACTCTTTTTGTAAGCAGACCAGTACTTGTTCCCAAAAACTGTTTAAAAAAAAAAATCAGCAAAACGGCAGAGCTATGACAATAAACAAACCCCTCAAGGTTTCCCTTCTGCTGTTCTTAGAAAGGGACTTACTCCTTCAGAACAGTAACATCCCTTTCTTTAATTTTAGGAACTACCACAGTTCAGAGGGAGGATCCAGCTAACATCTGCAGGATGTTATGAGAACCATGGTGGTGGTCATGAGATGAGAACTCCAATGTTATTACAACTTTTACATGACTCTACAGAAAGTGTTCTGTTATTTTGTTCTACTTTTTGTTATAGACAAAAGACATGTAAACTAGGTGGCACTATAAGAAGATGTATAAAGGAATAAGAAGTATAAAGAAATTCCAGTGATGTCCATTAAAACTGAAATCAGCTGAGTGCTTTTGCTGTGCATTAAGAGACTTCTTTCTAGATTTTAGAATTTCCATTAGAAAACCTGTATGTATTGAAAAGAGGCAGAAATATATTGCGAGCATCAAGCACATTAAAAAGACCTAGAAAAACATGACATTTTCATGACATCAAGATCATATTTGTTCTTCTCATACCTGAATATTTATAAAAATAATTCTAATTGTGTTATTAAGATTTGGAGAGTAAGTGGCAATACACTAAGAATGCCAAAACAAGAATTTGAATCTTCACCTCATCTCAAGCTTTTTATTTTTTTACCCATTGGATGCATTCAAGAAATAAGAAGAAAAGGCATTTCTGATCTCTCTGAAGTTCACCAGTCGGCTGCTAAATAGCAGCATTCTAGTTGCTAGGCTACACCATGTTTTGCAGGTTCCACGCTGCCTGAAAATCATAGTGGAGGACATTGAAGAGAGACTTGTCTGTGGGCAGAGCACCATTTCTGAGGGTGGCATACTTATTGGAAAATAAGCAGCCAAAAATCAAACCACCACAAAGCTAGATAAGAGGTTCGGCTACATGGTCTCCACAGTGCAAGGAACAGTAAAAAATAGTTCGCCAGGTGAAAAGAGAATTCAGTCACCATGCCCAGTCAGTCCTCTGCAAACGGAAGTGCTGACACCAGGATTTTCCTGTGAGGATACAAAATGGCAAATTAGTTTGTTTTACTTGGACCTTTACATTCCACTTTTTCGCAGCCTCACAAAGAAATACAAAGGTATTGGTTTCTGGAACATCTCACTGATGTACAAGTACCAGTACAACATAAAACCAGAAACAAAGGAGTCCGCAGGTGCCATTGCCAGGCCCTTCAAACCATTCAGTCGTCTTCTTCCTGGATCAGCAATACTTACTTATATATCAACCTGGAACATACACGTAAAAATTAATGGTGAAAACCACGCTGAGGAAACACTGGGGAGAATCCTTTTCTCTCAGCTGTTTTTGCCTTCACTAATCTCTAAGAAAAAGCCTTCTGAATGTTGAGCTGGGACCAGAGAATGGTGTTGAAGAGTAAATTCAGTAAATCCAAACTTTTTTAAGAATAGGGAAAAAACATAGACTAGCATCTAATTCTTCTTGAATAACAACTTCCAGATATCAGTCACATAGGCGTTCTCTGATGTAACCACGATATGTCCTTTCTAAGCTCCAATCTGCACACCAAACTTCTCTGATGTTTTTCACCCCAGACTTCAAACATTCAGTTCAGACTGAACCTCAGCCTCATTTCTTCTCCAAGTACTCTTCATCCTGCTGTCCCATGTCATGACAGGCCTTAGCAGAACCCCAAGTCCCCTGCCTACACTAAATGTAAAAGAAGTAAAGAGCAGAGAAACTGTTTGCTACTTACAAGCTACATGGACCCCGCAGACTGCTTGGTTCTTTCTGCCATTTTCTTTTGTGCTCCAGATGAGAGCACAGCAGCAGGGAGGAGGAATGATTCAGCGTATCTCCATGGCAGACTTAAATGGTTGCCTCTGCCTCTGAAAGTAAGCAAGCAAGGTAGCACAAGGCACTTTTTTTTTTCCTACTATTGTTCTGCCCATTTTCGAAAGAAAAGAAACACCACCATCGTTCAGGAAGACAACCAACAACAACAAAAACACTTAACATTGCAAAACTAAAATTGCTGCTGAAGAATTCTGTAGAGGCTAAGTCCTGAGCACTGATTAAGACAGCTTCATCCACCTTGTGGTGAAAGGCAGCTATCTGGCATCTTCGACACCACGTGTTTAAAGATTGCTGCTAGTAGCACTTTTCAATAGTAAGGTAGGTCAGTTGTAGCACTAAAAAAAAGGAAAGGGGAAGGACAGTGAAGTTCCATCATATCAAATCCTTCTGCCTCGTTAAGTTTATGAAGATAATAAATATATTAAATTGCAATATGGCATATGAAAGCTGTAGGGAAGAAATGTCTGAGGAAAGAGGAATCTAAAAAGGACAAAGAACAAAAAGGTTAAATTTTTGTATAAAAATTGATCTTCCTAGTGCTTGTGTAGAAAATAAAGTCTTTTGTTAATGATAGCAACAACGAAGTCCAATAAATCAATCTAACAGGGCAACTGGTGCAGAATTTACAGCAAGAACTCACACAGGAAAATATTCAATTTTCCCTGCAAAATTTTCACCGCTTAGTACCCCATTAAGGACAAAATATGCCATTGAAAGTTTCTAAGCCATCTCTGAATAAATATCTGTAACCTGTAACTTTTCCCTTGTGGAAATTTTTAAGAATCTTCTTTTGCAATTTCTAAAATACTGCTCTAGCATTTTAATTAAACTTCAGCCATGTAACCAAAGTAACCTCACTTTTCTAAAACATAACGCTCATCAATATGCTACATACATCATTCATTCCAGTCAGTCAATCAGAAAGTGGGGCGGCTGAAATGTGAAGTAAACATTCATTTGAGATAAAACTAGAATTGGTAGATTTACATTTTAGTCACAAAGCTGCACTTCTGTAGTGTGATCTCTTGCAAAAAAAAAATACTACTGCTCTGCCCATTTTCAAAAGTACACGCTACATTTCACTTTTAAATTTACTGGTGTTTATTCCAGTAATTCAGAAATAAAGAACATAGAATTACACAGGAATGTTCAGAATAAATTCAAGATAATTTCTTGGTAGAAACATGTAGAGGAATACAAATGACAGCTTCTAAAAACAAAAAGCACCTCCATATTTTAGTTCTAACTCACGGGCAGTAGAACATTAAGGATCTGAAATCTGAGTCATGACTGCAGGATGTTCATCTAGGATGAAATTCTTAATCAACTGTTGTAAAAATTAGCTCTCAACATCATTCTGAATTAAGTATGATTTTTTTCCCCAAAAAATACAACTGCTACTGAAGCTTAAGTGGTTATGGTGTTCAATATGTTCTGCAGTTCCTCTCTTAAAGACTTAATCACTGTGTGTACATACAGAAATTGTTCTGAGTGTAAAACGCTGCAGCTAAATACTGTTTCATTCCAATACTACTTGATAAGAAAATACAGACAGCCTTTAACAGGAGTCTGACTTTTGGATTGGACATTTGAGTGGCCAATAAAATCTATTCCTCTTCTAAACTCACAATCAGAAAGATCACATTTGTTAAGGGAATGGCCCTCTTACCTTTATACTAAGTAGTACAATAAGTCATTCTGGAAAAATAAGTTCAGGAAGGAGTGAAACCACAATATACCCATGACAAAAATGAGAACAGCAGAATAATTTCACATTATGATATGAACATTTAATTTTTTTAACCTGTCTGGCTACCAGACGAGTGTGCAAATGAAGGACTGAGAGATGAGTGTTTAGGACTGATGAACAGACCATTCAGAATAAACTGAACTTTTAAAATGCCTGGGAAACAGCACGAATTTCAAAAATGGATATGTGACTATTTTAGTCACACCATTCATTTTATAACACTACCTGAAGTGACAACAATATAGCAGCTGCTGCAGACAAGGTCTTTAAAAAGATGTGAATTAGAGTGGTAAGAAATAATCTCTCCCCCAAACACTGAAGAATTCCAAGAGCTGTTCCAAATAGGAGAGAATAGAGTAGCATTTGGTCAACATGAAAGCGATCTCATATGACAGCTAATGAAAATGAAAGCAGAACTGTAACCACGGGTGCTTACTCTGTCTCTATATTGCAATATACAAAATGGATTATTAGGGTATTCAGGTTTTTAAACTGTGATTTTACTATTGCTATCCTCTCTCCAAAACTTGAGTGGAATGCGAAGCTTAATAGCACTCTTCTGATTGAGTTATACTTCAATTACACATGCATGATGGCTCTGTGATGCTATTCAGATCCATTAATAGATGAAGTAGAGGAATGGAGCAAAATCTGTTTAAAGTACAAATTGCAGGCAATTATTTCTGCATGTTTTGAATTCCCCTTTTAAAATAGCCCTTCTTAGTATTAAAAAATGAGGAGAGGGACAGTGGTCCAGATTGCAAACTAAACTAAACAATAGTGTCTGCTAACCAATAGTAGATATAAGAAACTGAGGAAGAAACAAAAAACAGAAGGAATCAACCGATGTGTTACAACATTCCACTAAGCCACTATGTAAGTAGAGCTCCCATCAAGACAACAGATCCAGGCTAGAACAACTGGGACTGAAGTTAAAAGTAACCATATCCTGATATGGAATAAATCTTCCATCAGCCTTGCAGATTTAGGAGTAATGTTAAGGACTGCAGAATATTGGGAAGATGAGTAGAATCCCTCACAGAAATAAAAACAAAAGATCTTGCTGATGAAACAGCTAGAGAAAAGCTAACTGTAAAAGATGGTAGATCCTTGCAATTCCAATAATGTTTCTCTGCTGAAATAACATCATGTTATTGTTAGATTTACATTTTAGTCATAAAGCTGCACTTCTGTAGTGTGATCTCTTGCTAAAAAATACTAGTGTTCTGCCCATTTTCAAAAGTACATGCTACATTTCACTTTTAAATTTAGTGGTGTTTATTCCAGTAATTCAGAAATAAAGAACATGGAATTATACAGGAATGTTCAGAATAAATTCAAGATAATTCTTTGGTAGTAGCATTTCAGTCTTATATAGGAATGAAGAAAGTTTCGTTGTGGCACCAAAACAAGGTGTAGTGTTTCCAATCAGCAAACTCAAGAAATTCATGGGAATGGGTTGTGCTAGTTAATGTTTCTTCATTTAAATAAACATAGTGCCAGGGACCTCAAGGTTATGCACTCAATGACTTGGTAAAGGGGAGTTCAGGCTGGTTGTTTAGGTGCTACACGTGGAATCAAGTACAAAGAAAATGCAAAACGAAGCAGGATTTTTTCAACACAGACACATTGCAAACTCAAAGCACATCATGACACTCGGATACAGCAGGCTGACAGGAATATTTCCTAACGTGCACTTGAATAAATTCATGTACATATCAGACCAGATTGAAGATGTTTTCTTCAGAGGAATACTTTACTAGAATGTACTTTAACAGAAACACAATACACCAATTACTGTGGAAACTCTTGCCAAAATGTTTTAGCATTAATTTTGAAAGGGCTGGCAATAAAAGGAAACAATGAATTCATACCAATTTATAATGATTGAATTACACTGCAGAACTCCTTGGCTATCAGAGCCCTGCTGTATGACTGCATAAAGTTAGGCACAGCAAACAGAGTGACTACAATGCACTATTTCCTTTGCAACACACTATTACATTTTGATGTTGAAAGTCAAACAAATGACAGCACTAATGAAGCAAATGACAGTGCTAATCTCTCTCTTCATCTGAGTTTTGAAAAGAAAATGTCTCCTTACTCATTTCAGGATCTCAGCTTGATTGCGACTCAAAAAGCATATGTGAGACTGTACATTAATTGTGATCTAGAACTGTCCATGTACACCAGATAACTGTCTGTTTTATAATTTGCTCTTAATTAGCTTACAGAGAAAGCAGAACGTATTATGTAGTAAAAACTCTAACTTTTTAAAAGTTTACAGTCACTTACTAGCATGATATCAAATTGATAATTAAGCCTGGAATAACAGCACAATATTACTGGGCTGCAGTATGGCTTTTACAACTGAACCTCATGAGAGAGTTCAGCAACCTGCCCAAACACTGTTTAGTAGACAGGCAACTACTCCTCTCTAGGTAGTTCCTGGCTGGGATTCACCAGACAGAGCTCTGCACTGATTCAAGACACCTAAATTCACCACATGACCTTTGAAAAATCATTTCAGATTTCTGTAAAGCAAAACCAAAAATACTTGGCTGCTTCTGAGAGCTAAGATTAGGAGATAAGATAAACAGCAAGAATTATGATAAATACAGCTGGCAGGATTGCTTACAGTTAAGGTTGCTATACTTTACTAGCTGAAACACCCCCTTTCGCTTTAATAAAAATGTTGCCAGACTTTAAACAATCTACTTCCATGCTGCATCTCTGCTTCAACCTCTTGCAACTTTTCTTTTCTCCACTCTAATTTAGTATCATTTGATGTTTCTGCTCGCCCTGTCATGCCGAACGAAGCCTGACTTTTTCCCTGCACAAGAGGAAAAGATGCCTCTCCTGGGAGTCACCCACTGTAGTCTTTGATCTGTGGGAAACTTGCATCCTTTGTTACAGGACCTGGAAAGGTCTGCACCAAATGAGGCATGGGACTGCAGGAGATAGAAGGATGGTCATATGATTAAGGCAATTTAATACCTTCCTGGAAGGCCTGATTTGATCTTCACCTCCTCAGTCCTGAAGCTCTCAGTCTTAAGCAAACTAAACCGTCATCAAATGTTCTGTGTGTCCATCTGCTGAGACTCCAGATGAAATGCTGAAAATGCTGATCATGTGAAAAGATACATCTGAAGACACTGGGAAGTCTATTTTCATTAATATATATATAGATATATATAATGCCATGCCTGGTCTTTTAAAAGAGCATATAAAACTCAAGAACATGTGACAATTTCAGCTTTAAGACTCTTTGTACCTCATTATTTTCTCTGTAAAATGAAGACAAATTATTGCTTTCTTAGCATATTCCTTTCACAGCACCTCTGTGATACTTGTAAAACTATCGTGCTCAGTAGAATATTTCTTTTAAAAAAGGTCTTTTCAATTTTCAGGAGAAAATTTAAATCATTCATTAAATAAAGCATCGAGGTAAGTAAGGAGGGGATTTATTTATTTATTTATAATTCTGTCCATTCAGATATAACTACTACAAACTGCTTTGCTATTCTGTTTGCTGAACTCTATCATTTGTATTTAAGCACTATCTTAATTCTGAACTAATCTTCATTTCAATATTTCCCAGTTAGGTACTCAGCTTACACTGCCGCTCTGCTGTCCAAAAGATCACCAAGCTCTATACCACAGGAAGAAATATATATTAAAGGGCATAGAAACAAGTAATATTTTTGGAATATTAAAAATTACTGAGTTTGGTTTCAAGTTCAGATCAAACTTTCTTAGTAATTCACATTTGATGTGCTCCAGCTCATCCTTCCCCAATTAAAACTTGTACATTTGCCAATAAAGATTAAGAGATCAGCAGTTCATTTATCATGTTTGCTTGAGTTACTCATCTCTAAATCATATGCTCGTTCCAGATACTTACCACACAGCAGTGTTGGAAGGATTGATTAAAGACCATGGTTTCTGTTGCCAGTGACAACTACGATAAAAGCGCTTTTGACTGAAGAGGAAGGATTGGATCCAATGCCATGAAAATACTGTGTTGAAATATAGCAAAGTTTTTAAATCTAAAGATGAAAGTGTTTTCCAACAAGACAGATGTACTTGCTCTGATAAAACAGAGGCTACGAAAAACACGGCCTGCTAAATACAAATTTTGTGAGTTAAGAAAAGATAAACAGCAAATTGCCTGTTCACCTGAAAAATCTTATATATTCCAGTAGCTGAAAACCAGAAAGAATATTCAGTTTGTTTAAAGTTTTCTAAAAAACACGTTAACATGAAAATTAAGTATGAAAACTCATCACCAAAAGCCATGGCAGGGAACAAGGAATTAATGTGTAAAGGGAAATAGAAGGGAATACTGTAAGGGTAGCAATTCCTGTGATCATACTGATAAATTCACTTGAATCTGTTTGCTTCCCATAGAGGATCCAGTGCTGAGCAGTGAACATTTTTTCCTTCTTATTTGCAAAACTAAAAGATTTGAAATCTATCTCTTACTTATTCCACTGTGTTTTGCTGCAGGGTATTTTTTTGGTTGTTTTTTGGTGAGCATTTTTTAGGTTAAGTCAGTCACATCTTAAGCAGCTAGCTGTATAGCACATCTGAAATATAAACCTTTCATCCACTTTGGCAAAACTCAAACTATAATGACTGGAACACTTAAGCAAAGAGGAGAAATCAAAGGATTAAATCTGACTCTCCAGGAGAGTCTCCAGGATAAAATGAAGCCCTAGAAGATTAGAAGTATTCATGCAACCTCTTCAGGAAAACCACTCTTTAGACATTTAGAAATGAATGTCCTGGATAAACAATGCTTTGTCGTGTTTTTTCACTATAGAGTTACCAGGAGAGAATAAAATATACTCACCCAAGAAAGTGCACCTCAGGCATGTTTTTATCTTATTATTCAAATAGGAATTTTCTGACCTACACCCTTGGTTTACTTACTCAGCAAAGCTGCTCATGGTTTCACTATAGATTCTACCTTCATAAGGTGCATGTGGAAATAGTACACCAGCAAAGTTAAGTGGCAATAATACCTATAGGGACAGCTCAAATGCACCCACTTTAAAATTCCAGGCTATTTTGATGATGCTCGTGAAATTTTAGTAATCAGCTCATGATCATAGTTTAAAGGAGACACCACTGAAACTAGAATAATAAAGGCATACACATATAAGAGTATAAGCATATACTTTTCTGAGCATATTTTTTCTCCAAAAATTAAATTTTAAGTCCTGCAGTTAGGAAAATACCGAATTTAGCAGTTGTCCTTTGCTACCACCTTGTATTACTATATTGACATTACTGCATGGCCCTGGCTCCATAACAGACTCTGAAAAAAAAAAAAAAAAAGCAGTTGGTCCAACTAGACTTTTCCACTCTTGCTGTTTCCTCATATACCCATAAAGTATTAGTTACCCACCTGCATGCTCAGGACTTTTAAAAATACATTTACCATACTAGTAAATGTTTTGATATAGCAAAAATACTCAACTTTTACCCACCTACCCCAGTGTTTTCACCCTGATGAGCAGTTGAACTCTACCACAACCACTCAGTCATTTCCCCTCCTCAAAGGAAAAGGGGGAGAAAGTACAGTGAAAAAGGGCTCAAGGGTTGAGATAAGGACAGGGAGATCATTCACAAATTAACACCAAGGGCAAAACAGACTCAGCGGAGGGAGAGTAATAAAATTTATTGCCTATCACTAGCAGACCACAGTAGTGAGAACTATGAGCAAAACTAATAATACCTTCCCCACCCATTCACCCTCTTCTAGCTACTTTCCCCAAATGGCACAAGGGAACTAGGAATAGGGGCTATGGTCAGTCCCTAACGCTTCATCTCTGCCGGTCCTCCACGGTCACCCTGTGCCCCTGCTCCATGCGGGGTCCCTCCCACGGGATGCCGTCCTTCCCAAACTGATCCTGCAGGGGCTGCCCACAGGCAGCAGCTCTTCAAGAACTGCTCCCACATGGCTCCGCACCATGGGGTCCATCCCCCAGGACCAAACTGCTCCAGCACGGGTCCCCCACGGGCGGCAGCTCCCCCCAGACCCCCTGCTCCTGCGTGGGCTTCTCTCCACGGGCTGCAGCTCCGGCCCGGGGCCTGCTCCTGCGGGGGCTCTCCATGGGCCGCAGCCTCCTCCAGGCCACATCCACCTGCTCCACCGGGGGCTCCTCCTCCACGGGCTGCAGCGTGAAGATCTGCTCCGTGTGGGACCCATGGGCTGCAGGGGGACAGCCTGCTCCACCAGGGGCCTCTCCACAGGCCGCAGGGGAACTGCTGCTGCATGCCTGGAGCACCTCCTGCTGCACTCACCTTGGGGGCTGCAGGGCTGCTTCTCACTCCTCTCTCTCCCAGCTGTTGTCACACAGCAGTTTTTTTTCCCCACCTCTTATATCTGCTCTCCCAGAGGCCCAACCAGCATCACTCCCTGGCTCAGCTCTGGCCAGCAGCAAGTCCCTTTTGTAGCTGGCTGGAGCTGGCTCTGATCTGACATGGGGCAGCTGCTGGGCCCTGTTCACAGAGACCACCCCTGCAGCCCGCCTGCTACCAAGCCTTGCCATGTAAATCCAATACATTCTGACACATATGTACCCACGTAAAATGTATATGTGTGTGTGTGTGCTTCTCTGTATATTTATTTATATAGTCCTTAATTCCATGTCAGGCTAAGACCTGAGTACACATATCTGGCCCTTCCTTCTCCCCTGCGAGATTTAAGGGAAGGAAATCAAGCACATGGATCCAGAGAAGTTGGCAAGGAAGAGGAGCACTTCAATGTTCCCCTGCTTTTCCGTGTAGCCAGCCACTTCTTTATGGTCTATTTAGACAAGCATCTTAGTCACTTGAACAATAGGGAAAAAGTATCTTTTGGCAAGTGTGAACTGTGTCTACAGCCAGTAGACTTTGCTGGTAAAGACTGTATAGATTAGATCTAAATATCTTGCTCCATACCAGACACCTCTTATTTTTATCCTGCAGTCTCCAGCTGTTTCTTATACTTTATTCAGATACCCAAAGCTTTTAAAAGTTGGACTGAGCAGCCTGATAGAAAGGATGTAGGCTTGTCTTGAATCACCTTTCTGAGAAGAGAAGCATTTGGGATTCCTGCAGCCTCAGAGGAATTTAGTCAGCTTTTAACCACTGCATGCAAAAACAGCAGGGTGCAGAGGAAAAAATATTGAGTATTTCCCCTATGCAGTTTGATCAATAGATCTCAAACCAAACTACCATTTCTGCTGCAATTTACAAATTAACAGAACTGTAACATTTTTGAACAAATGAGAAATAGGGAGTCAAAGGAAAAGGGGAAGTAATACTGTAATTTGGTATTGTAGCTAGAATTCAGATCCCAAGGTGGGACTGAGACATCCGAAGAAAAATCCTACAGGGTGAGTACCTGTAGGTACTCTTCTCTCACTCAGTTCAGTGAGCAAACAAAAATAAAGTAACATTCTAAATCCTTTTCCCGTAAGAAGTTTCTTCAAGACTTATATGTTGAATTTGGAGAGAAGGTAGTTCCTCTTCACTTGTTTTCCTTTCTCGAAACCGAATGGCATTTCTGTGTTCCTGGTAACATGAAAATGATTGGTAGCATGCATCAAGCAAATAAATTAATTGAATAAAAACACATCCATTCTCACAATTACATGGATGTGATTTGGTTAAGGTTTTTAAACTCAGAAAATAAAGAGACCTTAATACTAGAGTAACAGAAAATCAATGTTTTTCCTATTTGAGGAGTGGAGGTTTCAGCTATGGATCAACAAATCCATGCCATTTCCTGGCTTTCTCTATATAAAAAGAATCATCAGTCCTTTGAGTCGGTCAAACCTCTGAAAGAACATATGTCCTGTTTTCTCTCCTGGAATAGCACAAAAAACCCTTCATGCTATTTCTAGAACCTCTTAACTACGGATAGATGGACAAACACCTTTTAACTTATTCACTGCCAACAGTATGTCTGGATATTCGAAAACATGTCATTACAGGTAAATAGAGACATGCAAGGAGTGAATGTATATAAATAAATTCTCTTTACATTATTGCTATTATTGATATGTCCTCTTTATTTTGAATAAATTCTTTTCATCAAAATGAATCTGATGCCTTCTGCTGGAGAGTGAATACACTAAGAAAGGTCAAAATGCATTAACATCTTGTAATAATTATGAATACATTTTTTCCCCATAGCTGGAAGGTAAGGCTAATGCTGACATAAAAGATTTCCAGATACAAGCTGTTTCTTTGGACTACTACACAGCAAGTTCTGTAGCAACAGACTACATAAAGTCTCCTGAAAGCTTATGAGGTTTAACATAGACCTTGATCTTCCCTTTCTACCATATTCTCCATCTTTCATGTCGGCATGTTAATAAGTGCCCTGGATTGCTCATTAGCTTTATGGTCTCTTGAGATAGCTCAGAAGTGGAGGAAGCATTTCACTGAATAAACTAACAGTGGCAAAGATCTCCACTTTACAGGTATCATTGTGCCACATTATGTTTCACATCTAACGTACCAGGTTTTCTGTTCCCTTTACTGCATAAAGCATGATTTCTTTCTGATATTCGTATTCAGGACAGTAATTGGATTGGAATACTATTTGAGCTGTGAGAGTATTTATCCTTGTATCAGAGCTTTTTAAAAAATTAACACACTTGAGTAGTGATCCACAATAATATAATATTGATCTATATGAAATACATGACAGCTTTCTGAAAGTAAAGCAGTAATCACACAGAATCACCACAGTCACATAGCACAATCACAACTAGTATTAGTCTGGTCACTGGTCATTGTTTGTCCCATTATAAGTGGCAATCTATAAAGGATGCTAAACTAAAGGTTTCAGCTAAATTATTGCATACATAACCTTGCAAATGTAGCACAGAACATTAAAAAATGGGAGCTTGCAAATACACGGGAGAATGTGGACAACATATGATTTAAATAGCCATGTTCTCAACAAAGAATTTGACATTAATTCTATATTCTAGTGCTAATTTTACAGCACCAACGGTGTTATTTAGTGCTATCAAATTTATAGTTGATAATTCAGCACAAACAACTAACACAGCCACTTGCTTTGTTAGCCAATAGCAGAACAGGCAAGCAGATGCACTTAGAAATGTACAGAATATAAAACTGAGTTCAGAGTCACCTGATGTCATAAAACACCTCTATGTTAATTCCCAAGAAAAATGTAAAAGGGCATTGCACATGCCAAAAGCCCTAACTGACCTTGAGAATGCAAGATCCCAAACTGGTCCCAGTGATCATGCTTACTGTTCCCCACACAATTACAGACACCTACAGCTTTTTCCCCCAACTTGCTCCTATAAAGCAGTTATGGGCTGTAAGCCAAAATATCTGTGATAAGTTAAAAACTAAGCCTTTTAAAGAAATAAGGGAAAAAAAAAAAAAAAGAACTACAAAACCAAAATCATAATGTAAATCTATAACATAAGAACTAAAGCTTTGCTTATTTTCATGTATTTGTTACAGAAAGCACTTTCATAATTTCAGGGCTGTTTGAGGGTATCCTGGCTAAAGTAACAGAGGTTTCTGAAGAAATTAAGGTGAAATACTGCAGATTATGATCACACTGCCACCACAGGGACAGTAACAGAAACTCAATATTTGCCCATGGGGCTTAACTGTGATTTGGGAAAGTTCTTGTTGTTGTTTCAAAAATTTCATTTTCTTCAGTCTTCAGAACTTTCAGACTGTCTTATATAAGAACTTTCTTTTTATAAAGTTAACTACTGTTGTGAAGTATAAGCCAATCAAATCTACTATAAACAAGCCAAAATAACCAGCAGATGCCAGAAAACACATTCATCAAACCTAGTAGTTTGTATTCTGATACCTGCATGATGGCTGATAGCTATACTTCTGATCTATTAGCTGGCAGAACGTGCTGCTCAATACAAAGACCATGTTCCACATCAAGACTGTTGTGGAAAACAATTAATTGTATGCCTTTCACATATCCATTTATTTAGCTTGACCTAATACATACTAAGTTCAAACCAATACAGAGACATACAACAGAAAGATAACACTGAACTCAGAGAAGAATCATATTCAAGTAGGCAGAGCAATTATACAGCATACAATTAAATTCATATACTTACATAACCTAGCTTAGCCCTGTCTCTTCAGAAATGGAAGAACTATGGGAAATCTGGAAGGTAGTGCAAGGTTTAAATAATGGACATGTTAAAAATAATGCAAAAATATGACAAAAAAAAGGATTCTGTTTGTTAATCTAATTGAAAAGCTATGCATGCTGCCTTTATATTATGCCACTAGTAAATTATTGCGTAAGAGCTATTAGCAATTACAGAAAGACACTGTTTTCACAGTATGCGATGTGGTGATACAATGATCCAATCTTTCTCTGCTCAAGTCAAAAAATTATCTTTTCCGAGCACAAATGGAGGCTGGGTGGAGAATGGATTGAGAGCAGCCCTGAGGAGAAGAACCTGGGGGTGTTGTTTGATGAGAAGCTCAGCATGAGCCGGGAATGTGCGCTCGCAGCCCAGAAAGCGAACCATATCCTGGGCTACATAAAAAGAAGTGTGGCCAGCAGGTCGAGGGAGGTGATTGTCCCCTTCTACTCTGCTCTTGTGAGCCCTGCATTCAGCTCTGGGGCCCCCAGCACAAGAAGGACATGGACCTGTTGGAGCAAGTCCAGAGGAGGGCCATGGGGATGATCAAGGGGCTGGAGTACCTCTAATATGAAGGCAGGCTGAGGGAGTTGGGGTTGTTCAGCCTGGAGAAGACAAGGCTCTGGGGAGATCTCATAGTGGCCTTCCAGTACCTAAAGGAGGCCTACAGGAAAGCTGGGGAAGGACTCTTTGTCAGGGAGTGTAGTGATAGGACAAGGAGGAGTGGCTTTAAGCTAAAAGAGGGTAGGTTTAGATTAGATGTAAGGAGGAAATTCTTCACTCAGAGGGTAGTGAGGCACTGGCACAGGCTGCCCAGAGAAGCTGTGGATGCCCCATCCCTGGAGGTGTTCAAGGCCAGGCTGGATGGGGCTTGGAACAACCTGGTCTGGTGGGAGGTGTCCCTGACCATGGCAGAGGGGTTGGAACTGGGTGATCTTTAAGGCCCCTTCCAACCCAAACCATTCGGTGATTCTCTGCTTTTAAATTCTCTAAGAGTAAAAACTTCAGGAATGTCTTACCTTGTCTAGGTCTTCCCATATCTCCATATTCACAGAGCTATTTTGGGAAAAGAAAGATGAACAACCTTTTGTGAAAATTTAGAAGAAACACAATACCAGTCTGAAACCACATGTGATAAATCTCAGACCAGACATAACTTCTAGAGAAATTTAGAAATTTTTAAGTTACATTCTCTTCATGTAACCTTATAGTTTATACCAGCAGCCCCAGTATGTTAACATGTTTCTCAGAATCTAGTTCCTGGTGTCCGTGACAATGGCAGCTCCTGATTTGGCTTGCAAGAGTGGATGTCAGAGTAGTATATTTGATGGTATGATTTTGAAATATACAGGGACTTAGGAAACAAATTCCTATCCGTTTCATAATCTCCCTTGAAGGAAACATGACCAAGAAATGTGAGCTCTACAGACACCTGAGGGAACCATTTAATGGTATCCTCAGACACTGTAGCAGGTGTGGAAAATATTCGAGGGAGATTTTTAGTTGAAAATATAAATGCTTTGCAGAAACCGAGGCATTTTGAAAGGCCAAGATTTAGAACCAAAGTATAGAGCACAAAAATAGGTAGGAACAGAAATCACTGGGACACAGGCATATGCTATAAAGAATCAGTAGGATTAAAAGGATACTAGGAAAGGCAATGCATGAAGAAAAGAATGAGCCCCTGTTCCTTCAAAAAATGCTGGTTTTAAGCAAAATATGAATATGGGAAATACAGAAGGTAAATGAGAGAAATGAGCTTCCTCCCCAGGTACGAATTTAACCTCTTTTCACCAATTCAGGAATACTGAATTTTCTGCAATTTTCTTCCTCTCCTACAAACTCATAGTGATTAGAAAAGTCCAGGGAGAAAGCTGTGGGCTGGGCTGCAACTGCTTTCAACATTGAACAGCGAGGCAAATGAAGCCTGAGGCAATGGAACTGCACTGACAGGAAACTAAATGGAAAGTGTTGTATTAATTACCATGAAACAGATAAGCTCAGAGATTCAATGATGCCAGCAAGGATCCTGTCACTCTCCAATCCTAAACAGTTAACTGTAGTTCAGAGAGCTGAGTGCATCTGATTTGTCTCATGGCAACAATCACTGGTAAATGCTTCTGCAGACCTTTAACAAAGACAACACAACAAGAGCACTTTAAGTTTAAAACGAAAGCCTAACAGTATTTCAACAGCAAACTTTCAACTGCAAAGCATTTCAAGAACCCTTACCCTCTCCATGAAAATCCTCAGAAGAAAGAGCACTAGCTGAGTTGGGGTAGAGCTCCTGCTAACATCTGAACTACTTTGCTTAACACAAGACAATAGGCCAAAGAGCAATGAAACTAGAAAAAATATGTAAAGACTTATGGTAATCTTCAGAGCTGACTCACTCAAATTCAGTGCTGGACACAGCAGAGTCTCATCAGTGACTTTAAATTCTGGCAAATGGACCCTGCCCTCTGGCTACAACTAGCCTCTCAGTTACTGACTGGCAAAGATAGATTCTCGTTAATAAAAGGCAAAATCTGTAACGTAAGAAAAATAACAAGTAAAACAGTGAAGAAACATAAAAAAGGAAGATGAGAAACTTTGCAGTTGAATTCCAAATACTTGGAAATTAATAAAACACATGTAAAATGCTGTTTAGAAAATCCATCTGAACTAAATCAACCAAAGAAATTTTAAAAATTGCAAATATATGACCTACTGAAAGACTTCCATCATCATAACTTGCTCATAACTGATCAAAGTTTGCCTCGTACATTTCATGGAACAGTCTTAAATTGAAGGAACAGGTTTTGTTTTCACAAATGAAAGTTTTTCAAATACCAATGTTTTTATTAAGCTTGAAGGTTTTTCTGCTAAGACAGTTGTTCTCCCTTGACTCCTCAAATTAACCCTGGCCCAGATTCCAATAGGAATTTAAAATTTGTATAAGTCAGATTTAAGCCTGAGTTTTGTTTTTTACTGTTTCAGCTGGAATCAGTGGGACCTGGGGTATTCTCATAACCCCAAAGCTGTTCAAATACAGCTCTCAATTGAAGGTGAGGAGTAATTCTGTCTTTTCTAAGTCCTTGACAAAGCATGAACCTTAAGGGAGTATGTGAGATTAAGTGAAGCACAACATTTAACATATACCAAAATGAACCTGGAAAGATGTTTGTCTAAACATAAGCAAGAGACCATTTAATACTGCACATAAGCCCAGTATCCCACAGTGCTCCTGGTCTCAAATCTGTTAGTAACAAGGTAATATTAAAGAGTACCCAGCAGAAACTGCGAGCAGATTTAAAAATGACCAAAGAGGTTTCCACAGAGAATACTGACAGGACTGGCACCACAAACACATTATGTACCACTTGTTGCCAAAGAAATAACTGCTGATAAATGTAAGTCGTGTTGGATATGCTACTCAGATTTTTTACAGTGGTCAGAAAAAACTTGAAAGATTTACAGCTACTGTAAAATCTCCTTGGATGCTGACATCTACAGAAGGACAACAGGACTCTCAAGCACTTCCCTGTTCTTCAGATGTTTTTCTGCAAGTACTTCTAGAGTTTACAATGCCCAAAGAACTGCCAACTCTCAAGGACAGGTAAAAACAACTGTGAATGCATAAGAAACACTGGGATTTTTATTGAACTATTTCTAGGACAAATTCTGAATAAATAAATAAATAAATGGTGGAAGTAGTTAAATATTTTCCCTTCCATTTCAGTATACCTTTTCTACTTACACAATTAAATTCAAGATACATGAATAGTAATTATTTTTTAAATTAAGAACTCATTACTCTTCTCTCAGATGACAAATTACCAGACATAGCACTATCTCAGTAATCATCTGAATACTTATAAAGGCTTTTTTGAATTGCATTCACCTGCCTGAAGTACCAAAAAGTAATCTTTTGTCTTAAACTTTTGAAATACATTGAACAAATTCAATATTCATACACATTATGGTCAGATTACTGAGTTTGGATAATGACCTCTATTCACTTTTCCAATAAACTCATACAGTTAGGTCTTTATTTACCTATATGCAGTTTTCCATTCAAAGATTAAACATGCTTCCAGCTTTCTGATGATTGCTTGAAAATACAGAATATTAATGCAGATACAATTGTCTTCAGACATCCAGTTTTCTGAAAACACTTCTCATTGTAAAAACTCATGTCCCAAAATACTACTACTAAAAAAAAAAAAAATCTGGTTACATCAAAGTTTATCTTCAAACATTAAGAAAACAACTACTGCAGAATTTGCGTTATTTAGAAGATATTGTGAAAAGTTTCCATCATATTAGGGGGAAAAAAATATGGGTCTTTTTTTTCCCGCCCTCACAATAATGTGAACCATATTTTGTACAAAGACTACCCACTCAATTTTCTCTCTTTTCTTTTTGAAAAAGTACAAAATTTAACTTGACAAAATTTAAAGAAATCTAGTGTGGGACCTGATATTTAAACTTCAATACATCTTAAAATGTATTCATTGATTTTTCTGCAGCAAGGAAGTCAACAATTTTCTTCCAATTGTTGTGTTTACATGACAACTTAATTCTAGCCAGCAAAATCCTCTGTTTAACTGTACCAACATCAAAACAGAGACTTTTTGTTATGTAATAGATTTGAACACAGTTGGTAAATTATGATTTTATTCAATGTCAACGTGGTTTCACTTTTTCATGGGAAATCAATTGCTAAAAACATAGGTAAGTAGGCAAGAACTTGGAACATACTTGAAATAGATTTTTTGCAAATATATGTATGCATAACCTCAGGTCATTGTTATTAATGCAAAGGTTTCCTAAGCAGCTCATTTCTCCAATAAGCTGTTTACCATAAGACTAAAGCATGAGGTGATATACTACATCAAAACCTCTGATTATACAAACACCTTCACAATTACTGATTTCACATTTAAAGAAAAGCAATCCAAGAACATTAACTGCTTGAAGACCTTCCAGCTACAGAATTATCAGTAATTACAGGAAAACTATGTGTCTGTAAACAATCCATCATTTCTTTTTTATGATACTCAAACACTTCAATGAGAAGTATTTGTCAGGATGAGACAGTGACACAAAAATAGATATGCCACAAATGGATTTATATAGGATCCCTTAATGGTAAAAAGCGTGTACTACAGCATATAGGCACTGAGCTGCAAGATCTACTTTCAAATGATACAGACTTGGTGTTATTCCACTCCTGTTTCCTTACCATTTATCTTGACTACCAGCTATACCACACTCTGAAATTCTGTTTGCTTTACAAAGTCATTTCATTGCTACAAGAACTATCATTTAAAATCTTCACATACTTTCCATGGCTACTTTTCTTTCATTTTTTACCTCATTTTTTTTCTTCTTCTTCTCTTTAACATCTGTCTCTATTTATTTCCAAATAACATCCATCTTCACAAAGTAACATTATAGGTTTGAGTGTCATTCAATCATAGATTGCCAACATCAGATAGAATATTACCACTGTTGATATTGCCACAGATACTTAGGACATACTCAGAAAATACAGCACAATTTTTGCACAAAGTATATCAAGCATTATCCGTTCTTACTGGTAATATATTATTTTTAGAAACTAATTTTCACTGGCATGTATTTATTAACATGAAAACGTGTCATGATTAGCTCTGTTTTCTTATCTAAGCATGTACATAGTGACTTTAAGTTCCAATCGTTGCCTTGTACTTCAGCATTCAAAGGCAAATTGTCAAAATTTAAGTCAATACAACAGAACAACAACAACAAAGAATACCAAAACAAACAAACACCTTCCTTCAACCTACCATTCAGATCTACCACACAGACTACTTGCATTGAGAATAAAATACGTACAGTTCTTGGTATATTTGGAATTCAATTTGTGGAAGGGAACTCACAACTGACAGATGAAAGTTTTCCAAGTAAAATACATGAACTACAAAATACCTTATTTACCTTCTCAGCATGAATGTAAGATGCTAAATTGTGTAAATAACAAAACAGGTACCCTAGTTCCATCTACTGACCAAATGTTCTCTAGTAAAATATGTCACTCGTCTCAAAAAGACTACTTAAGAATTTCTTAATATTTGAAATGCATTGTAAAGATAAATAAACAAAAGCTTTTGTGTTAATTATCACAAAGTATAATGTTTTTGTTGCAACATTGTAGTAAAAACCTTTACTCGGGTTTTAAGTTTGTGTCTTCACAAAGTATGCTAAAAATAAAGTATTTCAAGAGGAAAAGAAAAAATTCCATATATTTAAAATAGAGCAGACTACAATAACCATATTAACATGATACAGTACATTTCTGTTTTGACTGCGCTACAATAGAATGCTATGCTGAATTATGGATTGCAAGAGAGCATAAAATAAAATGTATTATAAAGGCCTGCACATTAAGGTGTTAATTATACACCATATGGAAGTTTTCCCATCAATAAGTTTAAGCATATCATAAGATCAGGAAACCATGACAGTCTTTCCAGTTTAAACTTACCATGTAATTGTTAGACAGAGCTGAGGACTTAGGGCATGACCCAGAGTGGCACTTGACTGAATAGTAGCTCAGGTACTTGTCTCGTTTGTCGTTTAAGTCCAAAAAAGATTTATGATGACAGAAAAGGAAGGGCTATAAGATAAGGAGTATTTGTGTTGCCCAAAATGTTTATGGATAGAAAATGAGCAGGTTTGTTCTCCTGACCAATGGCATCAATGAAGCAAGGAGAAACATACCCAAGGGTGGCAGCAACCATTTCCTGCACCCCTGACTCTTCATTTGGGTGAAGGAGGAGACAGCAGATCAGACAACAGTTCTTTCTAGGGGAAAAAGCTGGGGCAAAGCCTCCCTAGGAGAGGGCTGGAAGTTTCCACGTCACTTCCACACCATGATAATGCACAGACACCATTGATTTGCTGAAAATAAGGTGAACACGGTGAACACGAGAGTTAAGAGAGGTTTAAGAGCTGCTGCTTGGTGTTTTCCTCTAGTGGCAGAGGATCTGTTCTGTCAGGAGCCAAGATCCCCATGACAGGTCCTTCAGTAACAGGTACTGAGATGTGGAACTCCCACCTTGCAACCCCTGTAGCAGGAGTTGCTTAATTATTCATAGAGAATGCAACAGCTCTGTGCCCCGGTACTATAGGGGCACAGACTTTAAATTCCCTCAGGCAGAGAAAGGTTTGTAACACAGACAACTGTAATATTTTCCATTGAAAAACTGAAAACTTCTGAATACTTAATTTCAGCAAGGAATAATATTCCAATTCCATTCAATTCGGTTATATCCAGTATAAAACCAAACAACGTTTCTGTCAAAAATTCAGAAAACAATGCAATATAATAAAGATCTGATATTTACATAGATGAGACATTTTTATTCACATTCTTCTACTCTTACATCAAGTAGTGCTCTCCCAAATAATATATAATCTAGGGGGAAATGGCTATAATATATATGAGTTGTCCTCAGCTTTTGAAAAGCTAGGATTGTCACTCACACTTTGGAAATGAAAAGATTGCAGCTAGAGCAGAATTATCTATATACAGCATTGTATGGTATGTTGCATAGAAACCTGTGCAATACTTATCAAGTCTCATTTACTTTTAGAAATTACAGTTCCAGGGTCAAAGTTATTTGTACATTATGTCACAGCTTAGTGAATAGCTTTAACCAAGAAAAATAGATAAATACAGAAATCAGAATGTTTTCCTTCAACATTTTCCTTCAAAAAGTTAAAATCCAAGAACATTTTGTTTACAGGCAAGCCAAGTATACCAACTATTATTTGAATATCTACACTTTGTTCATTTTGCTATATACAACAATTTTTGGTCTGCCATTTTCAGGCCTTCATTATACTTGGCCTTTATCAAAGATTTAGATGTCATTGCATCAATATAATTCCTCTCCTTTACATATGTTCCGAAAGAGCAAAATAAATACCTGTGTCCTAAATTCACCTTTAAAAATGTCTTCAGCAAATAAGAATAATTTCAGAGGCATATTGTCTTAATGGCACTAAATGTCATTAAAAGACATTCACAGGAAGCAAAACACTTATTTTATCATTTCTTCCAGATCAGGTCCTAGTATGTCAGTGTTAGCTTCCATGTCCTGTGAACAAAACTAATTCTATACAAAACGAGGCATGAGTTAAACACTTAACATGAGAAGAACACATATATCATGAACAATTCTGTCTTTCACAGACTTGCTATAACTAAAGTAGCAAAAATTCTTAAATATATTTCAAGAAAAATGGTTGAAGCCAACATAAGACAAGCACTAGTTCTAATATCAGATCTACCAGGTGTGGGTAGAAGGAGCAAACACTGCAGAAGTGCAGGCTGTGAAGATGTCAGGAAGTCAGTCATTGTATTTGTGTATGAGCAGTGCTACAATATGCATTGATGTCTCCATTTTTTAATTTTAATTAAGCTAATAAAATAGCAGCATCAAGCTTCTTATGTTACCACCCATCAAGTTCTGAGTATCAAAAAGAATGGAACACAAAGCCTGCACATTGAATAGGAAAAAGGGAAAGTAGTTTATCACAAAAGCAGAAAGAACATAGCATCCCATCTAAAATATAAAGGCAATAATTGTTCGAGGGTTTGTTGAGATAACTGCACTGGAATAATGGCTTCAGAGTTAAATATGTTAACATACTACTGGTATTTTGCAACACTAAACAGACAAATTGTGACCTGAGTTTCAAGCACAAAAAAAAACTTAACCTGCCTAATTACCATGAGGGAAAGAGTAGACAATGTACCCAAATGTGTGAAAACATATCGACAAACCAACACGTAGAAATAGTATCTAAACAAAACAGAGTTCTGGCATTCAAATCTTTTGCAGAACACACTAAATTTGCATGTTTTTTTTCTTTTCTTTCCAAAGAGAATAATGCTCTAGATGGTTCAAACTAATGAAATGTGTACAATCTTGCTCAGGGCAAATACAGCGCTGTGTGCCTCATCATTAACTCTTGCTACACCTGAGAAATTGATAGCTTGTAAAAACAAAGGCTGAAAGACCAAGTGTCAGTAAGCAGAATAAACTTTTGACTTCTCATTAACCAACCAGTGCTGTCAGAGGTCAGTCTGGCAAGGAGTCCGCAGGGCAAACAGATCTCCAGGGCCAAGAGGGAAGCAAACTCAGGCAGGCTGGTAATAAACAGATGCTGGGGTAAGAACCAGACCCTACACTAGGCAACATCAGGAGCCAGGTCACGGGAAGCAGACCTGGGAACAACCACGGGGAGATCCTGTAATCAAGTGCAGTGAGCATCAAGAAGCAGAAGCCTCTCACTTACAAAATGGCTAAAATAAAAGCACCAAGCAGGCCCACAGCCCCATTTCCAGCCAGCCACACTTGGGCTTTCTGGTGTAGGTCAGGATGAGAAACAGCTGACAACCTGTGGCTGCTGAGTCTCTGTCCCCTTGTCAGTACTGGTTGGTTAAGGACAACTCTGAAGTTGCCTTCAAACATTTGGGGATATGATTAGAAGCCTACTGTAGCACAAAATATTATGCATATCCTGTCTATGCAGTGAAGTTCACAGACCAAATCATGACTTTTCACTGAAAATAAGTTTCCAAAGGGCACTAAGGTCCTCTGTGCTTGCTACCATTGGCAAACAGTTGAATCCAACTTAATTATGCCAACAAAGTCTTTTCACATGTGGTTTGGGGCAAAGTACAACAGGATTCAGTCACATTTCAGGCTTACAATTGTTCCTGAAATGCAAGTTACAGTTATTAAAGTAAGGGCATTTATCTAGAGAAATCTGTGATAGAATAAGTCTTACATCTGCCTTGTATTCCATTTCTTTCAATATCTCAGGCTTTTTTTTTTTTTTTTCTTTGCCTATAGAGCTAGTGCCAGGAGGTGGGCAAACAGGAGTGAATGCTGAGGTTGCCTATTTTAAACAAAAGCTACCACATCATATTGTCTTGTGATCTCATCATAAAAGCTTTCTCTGGAAAATGAAAGGTTAGCTCATCAAGCAGTAAATACAAACAATAAAAGAATGTTTTCCCTTCACTGTTGAGATCATGAGGATTTATCATACACGAGTATTTATTTTTAGCCATTTTCCCCATCTAACCTTTTATGCTATTATCATTGCAGTATGGGGGGTCAGGCAGATTTAGTACAATGACAGAATAAAGTTAACATTCAGCAGCTCTGTTGGAATCCTCTGTTTAAGGAGACAGAATTGTGCACTACAAGAAAATAGTTGTTTGGATACCTTACCATTAACAATTTGCCTAGGAAGAGAAATTCAGCTACATCTAGAAAGGCTTAGACACAGCAAACTGAACATGCTCCAGAAGGATTATACTGTACTTCAAACATATGTTGCACTACAAATATTGTGACACGCAATACCGACCAGCAAAAGGCTAGGGACTGCACTGATGATGTTTAACTGAACATGAGTAAAAAGACAGTGTTCTAGATACAAGGCTTGCTATTGATTTAGAAGTCTCCGTCAAAATTACATTTTCATTTTCTTTCCCAATAGCTTCAAATGGTACCATTTCTTAGTGACCTCCGCTAACATTCATGTACAAAATGAGGGCTGCAACCTGTTGAAAAGGGTATTTATTCCTTTATTTTTACATTATCCATACTGAATGAATACTAATAAAGGAGAATGTGTAAATAACATCACACTCAGGAACCAGATAAACAGAACAAGCAAAATGAAGTTTGTAAGTTATCTAAATGCATGTAAACAGTAGACAGAATATTGACCAGGGTTTTGTTTTGTAATTTAGGTTTTGGTTTTGCTACAGTTTCATCAAATTCTGCAAGAGTAATTTGAGACATTCCAAGTGTAGGATTCAGCATAATTGTCTATGATCATATAAATCTCCACCTGCAGAAGTTGTCTGCAGCCTTGGCACTGCAATCAGCTTCATTTTCCATAGGCCAAAGGCCAAGGAACCATTCAATCAGCCAAGAGCCAGCAAGTATAAAAGTGTAGTAGGTGCAGACCAATTACACTTCAGAGAGATTTATCACTAGCAAAGGCTAATTAATATCTTTACTCACTCCATCTAGACTTTTTCTAGGAGATAGGAAGTTAATTCTCCTTTGTAAGTCTCAAGAGCACTACCAGCTATTAATGTCTTGCCAACAGCAAGAAAATTATCTCACTTTTCTTTTATGTGTCATTGTTAGCAGCCTCTGCAGCATTCACTTCAGAGGATACACCTTCTCTTCATGCCTAGTAATATTTCAACCCTTGTAACTAGCTCTCACATTGGGATTTGGCCTGCTGGCACGCACTTACCCAGTTTGTTCCAGAAAATACCAGGAGACAGCAATTAAAAGAACCTGATCCTTCCAGTAGAGACAGAAGCCCACGTGAAAACTCCCCTGGGTGAGCCTCCAGGTTCTCCTCACTTGCCAGATGTGCATTGAACTGAGGCTTTCAGCTGCCCCAGCTGGGGCTCTGCCAACACACAGGTACAGCTCAGTCCTCCAGCAAAGGGACAAACTCCACCTTGTCAAAACTTTGGCAGATGGCTTCTATTCAATCCACATACTCAGGAGAGCAAGACTGTAAGAAAAAGCAGTGCTAACATGAATAGGATTCACTGAAGCTTGTATATTGAACATTTCCTTCTTTTCTGCATATTTCTGATGGACATCTGGTTTAGTAGCATTCAGGATATCCATCCTCTCATTTTTCAGACGCTACTTCCCCCCGCCCCCCTCTCTCCTCCCCATTCTTTAGGTGAGGCAACCAGCATCTACAGCCTGGACTGTATTTGCAATATTCATTCCAGTAGGCATTGGAAGGTCTTTATAAACTTCATCCCTGGAAGATACTATCTCTTTTTGCAGGTTTTTGTTTGTTCTCTTCAATCTTGCACTTTGAAAAAAAAAAATACCGTAAGGGGCTTCTCTATTCAGGAATAAGGTTTCTTTAAAATATAAATTAATCTATTTGGTGAAGGCACCAAATTAAATCCTAATTATATCTTCCATACTATGATTTAAACAAACATACCTAATGTAGAAGTCAAGACTCTACTAATTTAACTGAAACTTCATAAACCTACCACCTAGAAAGGGTGGGAGGGAAAGTAGGTGGGTGGGTGGGGGTTGCAGATAGGCCAGTGGCAGATAGGGCACTGCTGACATACAGGTAAAAGTTTGACCTCTGTCTGGAGAGCAAGTAACAGAATTTGATCCAGAGAGTGGAAGGCAATTGAAAATAGCAAGAACAATCTGAAAGAAGCAGAACGGTCTTTGTGGGTTGTGCAACTTACAGGTCCTTTGTAAAGATATCACCCCAACATCAACAGATTACTCATGGAACATGTTCAGATTATGAAACATTTTATTTTAAAGTCAGATGGTATAAAGTTTTTCTTAAAGTACAAGTACATTAATGCTATAGTTTCTTACATCTTAGTACCTTCTGCATTATGAAATATATGAGCTGAAACCTGTTTCTTAAATCTTTGGTGTCTAATGGTACCATGTACCAGTAACATACCTGGCCCACAGCACAGGAGGAAGCACATTTTTACTGAGGCTGACTGGTATAAATTCACAGTGCTCTGTGGGATAAACAAACCTAAGAGATATGGATTGTAATCTATTCTAGCAGACTATCCATACAAACATATTAAAAAGCTGGCATTTGCAGCACAGACATTTGATCATTGAAAATTAAAGCTCTCTTACACAATCGCTCAGAAAAACAACAGCTTTCTTTATAGCAAAACTACACTACAGGTAGGCAGTGTTTTGTTTGCTTGTTTATTTGTTGTTGTTGTTCTTGTTTAAATCAATTTCCTACATTATTTTCAGCCTTAATGAAGGGATCTCATCTTTCTTTTTAATGCAAACTGCAGGACAAATGATTTTTCAAATAGTTTTTATCAGCATAATCTGTTACTATTAAAGCTGTCTAGTGAACAGATACTCCCTAATGCCTATGGATATAATGGATGGTTTAACAACTCCATAATAAGGAAAACAATTTAAATCAAGGGCTACACATTTCTTCTCTATTACTTTACAATAAACATTTTGAAAGCAGGTACCATAGGCTTCTTCCTTCTCAGAGGCAGACTTAATTGTTTTTCAATTCAGTTGGTCTTTCTGTGTTGTTCATTCTCTTTTCAGCCTTAGCTGAAAAAGTGTATTTTTATCTGATCTTATGGCTCTTGCTGTACCATCAATGTGGCATGACAGAAGTGAATGCTGAACATCCAAGCTTTACTGTGGCTGAGTAACATTACCTAATCGGTGGGATTGAGCAGCAACACCACTATTTTCCCTAGCAGCTTTTATTTGTTTGTTTTAATTCTAATGGTCTGCATAACGTGTATCAACATCTTGAAGCAAAGTAGCATTCTGCATAAGGTGGTGCAGGGAAAAGTCTTTCACTTAGGAGGCTGCGGGAGGGCTGTAACTGATCTTTCAATAATTTAGGTTTCAGAAAACAGTTGCTGTGCATAAAACTGTCTCAAGCAGCCTTTTCTGTATACTCATTCTGAACTGGTTTTTGATTTTGCGAGACTGGTCTGATTTCACGACTGCTTTTCATGATTTGGTGATAAGAGGCAGAACCCAGCAATGTTGTTTACTATTTTGCTGCTGGACTAATAACCTTTAATTATATTTACTTAACTGGTAGATAAAGAGCTTTGATTACCATAGTGAAAGTAGCGTATTTGTTCATACATCATTCAGCGTGGACTTTCCTGTATACAATAGAGAAAGCAGTATTTTGTCTTGGGGTTGTTCATATTTAGAGAGCATAAACATCAAGTTTTTGACTCTTACTTTAGAAAAGTTAGCCAAAGCAATTAGCCTAGGAAGACCCTAGGAATTTCAGTACTCTGTTTTCCAAACAGAGAAATAGATCACATACCATTGCTGGTCTTGAGTTGGTTAAGCTTATCAGTGTCAAATAGGTTCTGAAACAAAAGATCAAGACAGTAACTGTACTTAAAGCCAGTGGTAATCTCAGGGTGGTTTAGGCTTGCAAGGACAGTGAGTTATAACAGCAAGAGCTGCAGCCAAGTCTCATGAACAGAAAACTTTTTCATTCTGTTTTACATGCCATTTTGATGAAAGAAAGTCACTGAGGCTTAAGAAAAACAGTTCTTTGAGTTCATCTCATTTGTATCTATGAATAATTACAAATAAAAAATAAAAGTTTGAAATGAGAACATGTAGGCTTACAAATGCAGACCATGATGGATCAATCCAATGAGTTTCTGAAGAGAAAAATCTTATTTTATTTATGCCAATTTAGTGACATGTCAACAGGGTATTAACACACAGACTATTCACAAAGGGTAAAATAAATAAATACGGTAAGTAAAACAATACAATAAGAAGGGTCACAATAAATATAAATAGTCTGCAATACAGCAATGTTGGTTTGAATTTTTCTGTCATAAAAAATGGAAATGATGAATATACAGAAGAACCAGAATGACTCTCAGACGTTTTGTGAGACAATATACATTATGTATTACATCTTGGTCAAGTCATACACTTCAAAAAAATAATAGAAGTTTTATTATGAAGTTGCATGTATAAACAGTGGCAGAAGGATCCAAATGCAGTTAAAAGCTAGTAACCAAGAGACATCAAATCGTAAGAGCTATTTGATGTAGCGAAGGCTATAAAAAACATAAGATTTTAAGAATGCAAAATCAAAATCAGGAACCTGACAGACGCAACCACTACAGGTGCTGTGTCTTACAGTCATCGGTAAGAAGATGGCACCAAATGGCATGTGTGAGCATCTGACCTTTATATCTCTGGCTACATCACCTGTCAAAATGCACAGGTACTTCCACCATCAGGAGCAGCCATTCAAAAAAGCCACATTCTTTTAGCTGGAGACGCAGACGTGCCATTGCAAACTTAGAAGTCTTTACCATTTTAATCACAGCATTGCTATTGATTACTTCTGTGGTCTTGAACAATTCAGCTCTTTGCTTCAGTTTTTGCAGTTGTATAGGGTGAAGACAATATCAGCCAACCCTAAAAAGTATTGTGAAATTTACTATTCGGTAGCAGTTTGAAATTGAATACTGCTGTGTAAGCATCACGTTTTACAGCAGGGGTGAATGCAACACATTCCAACTACCTTATTTTTCTTTTTGATCTTTTTAAATGCATACAATTTCCCTCAAAGTTAATAGGAACAATGCACGCTTACCAAAGGGAGAAGGCACTTGTGTCTCTTTCTCCAACCTAGAAATCTCCATTCAGTAACCTTTGGCTTTGTCTATCGCCAGAGTATCAGTAGATTATACTCACATTTTCATTATATCAATATATTGTGATATTTTTACTAGAAATTTTGCTGCTGTAAGGAGCAAAACTTGTTTTGTTATGAGGCAAAAGCTCACCTGCACACCCACAGAGGAGCACAGAATGGCAGTGGGGACAGCCCAAATAACCCCCTGCCCAGTCCCATCCCAGCAGCCTGCCAAAGGCTCACCTCCATGGGCCCAGAGGCACCACAGCAGGCAGGAACTCCACAGGCAGGTTCAGTGGGACTCCCATCAACACAAGCCACAGGGAGCAGCAACTGGAGTGTCCCTCATTATGTAATGCAGGGGAAGAGCACGTGGGAACTGCACAAGACTTGCTACAGGATGTATAAGATCAGACAAATCCTCATTAAAGATCCAGTATCCAAGTCTCCCATTTCCTGGAAGAGTGCTCAAGACTATCTAATTTTCATGCAGCAGACAAATAAACCTCAGAAGTGTGCTGTTTGATCGGGATTTTTATTAGAATGAGCAAACAATCTAATTTAGATGGTTTGTCCAGGAGGCTTACAAGAAAAGAGTGAGCACTTCTAAGAAACTTAAACCATTTGTTAAATCAATATGGATCTGACCTACGTTATACTTAACTCATGGTGGTAAATAAGAGCCAGCTGCTGAAGCCAGCAACTGTGTTCATATTAGAAACTATTTCTTCAGCTTCTCAGGGTGATAAATGCAGTTTCCTTTTGAGTTGGTAATGTCCTCACTTGGAAGGGGTTGGGTTTATTGTTTGTATCTGAACAGCAAGAGATCCCACCATCCCAGTCACTAAATAACATTGGTAACCATACATCATGAGCATTACTTGTTCTCTTCATGCTCAGAATCTTTGTAAAATTGCTTCAGTGTGAGATCTGTGTTTGCAAATAAACTTAATTGGTGTTGATCATACTCACAAAACTTATTTATGAATTAAGCATTAAGGTAGTCAGAGTACAAATCTGGCTTCTACATGTGCAGAAGAAAAGGAAGAAGCAATAAAACATACAGGGACACAGATGATAAGGATCCCAGTAGACAATTTAAAGAATGGCACATTTGGACATATAAATTATTTCAAATTGTGTGTGCACTCTGAAAAGCTTGGGGAAAAAACGTGGGAAAGAAAAGGTACACTTACAAGAAGAGCTACATAGTGCCAGGAGGAAAAAAAAAAAAAAGACATCAAATTTTAGGTGGCTAGAGGAATGGTGACAGAGAAGGCCCCTTGCATTTTGGTTATATCCCACACCACTCATTTATCTCCAAGAACTTATATTGATGCTCAAGTGGTGGTTTTTTTCATTCCGTGTGCTCTCCAAACATTTCCATTTTCAAAGCTAGAATTGATTAGAATGCAATGAGAACATGCAAAACCACGCACCTGCTCTCACAGAGAGATACGAAGTTGTGTGCTTACCAGAAGAGGCACGGAGGCTCATACATTTGTATAATGCAGCCCAATGCAAGGGAAAAGAGAAATACAAGAAAAATCCATCCCTTTGGTAAACTCATTCCCATTGGTCCACAGCATCATACCTAAACCAGTACTTTTTAGTTCAATAACTCTCAGATGTTTGTTTCAGACACATTAAAATTTCCTATGGAAAGACAAGACTACGGGTAGCAAATATGAACCTACTGACAGTAGACCTGCCTATTGAATTACATCTGGATTCCCCAGAAGCAGCCCACAGACCTCAGGTTGAAAGCCATTAATTTGCTGCTTCTGACCTTGCAAAGACCTCTGATAACCTCAAAACTTTATCCCACAAGCTTTACATGGAACTTCCAAAACTTACTTCATTTAAAAAAAAATAAAAAAAACAACCATCAACATATACAGTAAGCGGAGAAGTATCCCTTCACATTTACTGGTAAGCAGTTTTTACTTTTTTTTTTTTTTAAACCAATCCTACCAGTTCACTGGATTGTATTACAGTGATTTTTCAAGGACTACACAGCAATTCACAGCAAAAACATCAGTTCAACATTTCAGCCAAAGCCTCTAATAGAAAACCCAACATTACACTAAGAAAAAGAAATCAGCAAAAATCCCACCTGAACAAATAATCCAAATGAAAAGAACTACTGAATGGATAAAAGGCCTGCATTCATTTCCCAAGTGATGAAATATAATAAAAATGCTAAATTAAGTACTTAAAACTACTAAATGTCCAGAACTGTTGTAGACCGAGGCTGTTTTTCAGTCTAATACCATATGGATGGATGTGTTTTTCTTTCATTTACTGGAAACAAAAATCATGCTATGTCAGCATACAGACAGCTAAATAAATCAAGTGGGTTAGTTAAATACATGTTAAAAAGTTACAGAGAAAGAGGACGTTCCTGCAATATATTTAGTATTTCTGCAAGGTTTGCTGGAAAAAGGCAACCAGTTTACAGAAAATGAAAGGAAATGAGAAGCTGTGATGAATTTATGAAGACAAATAGTCAAAACTGTAAAAGACAGTACAAGAAATAAAAACAAATGCTGAAATAAGAGGTAGATCGGAAAAAACAGAGTGCAGAAAACACTGGTAACTTACCATGTAAAAGTCTCCCTCAGTAAAGCACATAAGGATGAGTAGAAAAATTATCATACAAAGAAAAATACTGAAAATACTTATGTTGCAGCTTTCACACTTGGGGTGATTTTTAACATTTAAACACAGAGGCCACATTTTCTAATCAAGATATGCAAATTTTGGAAGACTAAAGGAAAAATAACTCCAACCAGAATTTCTTGTCATTAAATCTGATGTTAGACTGCCCTCTTCAATCATGAACCTGAAGGATTCATGGCTTCTTGAATAACGCTTCACTATTTGCAAACCATCATAAAAACAAACTAGAGAAGCCTGAGGTGATCTGTGAAGAATTATTGCTCATTCAAGCATCGTGGTATCAGACTAACTCATTTCTGACTCTCATTTCATCACAGCCTATTCTTAATAAGGATGCATCCATCCAATCAGAAATACACAGAGCTAAGATGCAAGTCTGTCAAACTGCTTTTGAAATAGTTCAAACTGCCATACTTGGGCTGTGAGACACCCTTCCTCTTTTCTCCCCATACTTGAAAACATAGAAGATGAACAAGCTGCTACCTCTGCTTACTTCCTCCTTGGATCTCAGAATGGTATTGCGGTGGCAATATTTTTTAAAGCTTACATGCATGAGAAAAGTCTATGCTAAGACAAAAAAAAAGCAGAATTTGGGAGATCTCTGGCACCTCATGAGATGTGTCCTTCGTTAAAGACCTTCCCTAAGCCTGAGCTCTGGAAGTATTTTCACACCAATCATACTCATTCAAGTGGCCTTGTGGAATGTGGTAGTGTATTTAAAATTTGATTCCTCATCTTCTTACCTGGCTACAACTCATGAGTCACAAACAAACAGCAGCACAGAGACAGAGGATTAGCTTCCTCGGAGTAGTGTTAGATTAAATGACAGCATATAATCAGACTCCAGAGGGTAAGTCAAGAACTTCAATATACCTACTAATACAGAAATGCCCAAAGCTCATAAAATACGTGCACATTTCACGGACAAATCTGGACAAGCTTAGCTGAGACTTGTGTAGCTATACTGACTGTGCAGTACATACTGAGCGACCTGCATATCAGATGGTTCTCTTGAAACCATACCACTGTCCTTCTCTCTAGAAAGTCAGCTCATGTCAAATAGAAAACTACAAGATTATGTAATAGGAGCATTAGTGCAACTGATCTTGCACCACAAAGCCCGTGGGGACACAACGTGCCACAAAGAACAGATTAAAAATAATTTGAAAGTCTGAGTCCAAAAGAACGCCGACCCATTTTATTTTCAAACAGATCAAATTCTACAGGATTTCAGGAAAGCATTACTCACTCAGAGATGTAGCAGCTTTTTTGCTAAGATCTGGCAGCACGAGGAAGGGATAAAACAAGTAGCTCCCAAAAGTCAAGTGATTCTACTAGAAGATGTAAACAAAGATAAACTACTGTTTTTTTTCCTGAGTATATGAATTACTTCGGTACTGAACGGCAGTGTAGCTTGGGGGTTTCCTTCTCGTGGCTTCAGACTTGTGCTGCAATTTAATTAAGCCAGTTCTCTACGGCTTTCTTGGTTTCCATAAGTAACAAATGTGTACTTCGAAGTAGCACATCAATGAAATCATAATCACCTGAGCAATTGGAAATGTATCAACATAATAATCCATACTGTGATAACAGAAGCCACAGTTGTGCTCATTTGATAGTTTTCTTGATTAAATACCAACACAAGTGATCAGGAAAATTGAGGATGACATGACAAAAAGCGCTTTCCCAATCCCCCTGTGTAAATCAGAGTAGTTTGCTTTCTGCTTCACACTTCAGCCATGGAAACAGGAAACACATTGCATTCCTCTATGTAATAAGGAATAAAAAACTACGGACCACTGTATACTTCAGTGTAGACACTTAACAAAAGGTAAATGTCCAGAGTAAGAAACAGCCCTCTGCTTCACTTTAAGAGCCATCATAAATTTCTCCTTGCCTTGTGAACAGCACTTAGTGTTCCTAAAGCTCAGGCCATCAAGTCATTAATTCCTTATCTCGCCCTCCTCAACAAGTATTTCTGGTGCCATAGGTGGTAACTAATGTAAAATTCAGAAATTCAGATTTACTTTTTAAAAGGCAAATAACTGATAATGCAATGGACAAACATATAGCCAAACAAGTATCTACTTCATTCCTTGCAAACTAACTTTAGTGACCGTTAGTGAAAGCAAGCAGTAGAAACTTGGCTGAAAGCACTGCGTGGCAGATGAGTCACAACTTAGTTTACCAAAATCTTTTGCCTTTTCTCCTTTATAAACATTCAGGGAAGGACTCTTGGCTTAGTTAGCCAACATCCCCTTTGTACCATCTTTTTAGTGGAAATAATTTCAGACTTCCTTTGTCCAAGATTTCAGTTTTATGGCCTTGGGATATTAAAGTAAGTGCAGACATTTAGATAAGCTGCTGTAGCCCAGTCCTATCATTGTGTAGTATTTATAAAACTCTTAAATCATGGTGGAAAGAGTTTAGTGTAGTTTTACAAGACCCACTATGCTACGCTGCAGTGAAATGCTGTAAAAGATGGTTTACTAGTAATCAGTGTTCTTCAAGACATACAGGCCCAGTGTTCACAGCTGTGCCTTGCCATATGTGAGGCTGAAATCATCTCTCCTTTTGCAGACTCTTGAGGATACATCTGCCCCTTTCTTCTCCTGTTTTGTATACAGTATAAGGAGAAAAACATTCTACTGCACCGTATCATCTCCTCAGTGAGGATTTTATTTTAAATTCTCCTTCCTCCTCCCCTCCCACACACACACGAAAAAGTTCGAGTACAAGTATACCTGTAGACTTACCTGTAGACTACACATCCCAAATAACAGAATCACAGAATCATCTAGGTTGGAAGAGCCCTCCAAGATCACCTAGTCCAACCTCTGACCTGACACTAACAAGTCCTCCACTAAACCATATCACTAAGCTCTACATCCGAATGTCTTTTAAAGACCTCCAGGGAAGGTGACTCAACCAACTTCTCTTCAAGTCAGATACTGTACGCCCAAGAAACATGCTTTTGTAACTGCTAATGAAACGTCACAGGCTTTGTGTTGACCCAAGAGCAGCATTTCTGTGCTTTTCTTGGCCTGAGCTAATTTTACGTATGGTAACAACTGCCTAGCAGTCCAGGTGGCAACTCCCTAACTTGTTCTAGCTTAGATCTCCGGACAGCACTTGTGCAGAGGTCTGACAAACTTACATAGTCACTATGCAGCAAAGGCTTTCTCCTTGGAGATACTCAGAAGCTGTCTGACACAGACCTGGGCAACTGGCTCCAGGTGGCCCTGCCTGAGCAGGGGGCTTGGACCAAATGACCTCTGGTTTTAGGCTAGCCAATTTGAGCATTTGAACTCACACATGCTTCCCGTAACAGTACTGAACCCTGTTTTATCCCATTTTCCATATTAAAGTTTTCTGATTCTACTAACACTTTTCAATACTTTTTACTAAACACATTAAGTCCTTTAACCAAACCTTTTTGTGTTTTCAGGTAACCAACGTACTTCAGTTATTTTAGAGAATATACACCTCAATATCACGTCTCTATTTCATGTTAATCTCATCTTCCAACCGGTGAAGTCAAAGCTGAAAAATTCAGTACATGAACACATTAGATGTTTAAGATTCTGTCGCTGGTGTTGTTTCCAAGCTTCTTCTTTCACTTCCTCTAGGACATTTCAAATCATAGGCCCAAACAGTGTCTATTCCCTCTCCTGTAGTATGATCTGGGATCCAGCAAGGGAAAGGAAAACGACAGGCGATGATTCTGGCATTAGATTCAAGCTCTTCTTTGAGCTTCTTCTCCAACTGTGGCATCTGTAGAGAAGCAAAAAAAAAACCTTTCAGAAACAGTACAAAACAGAAATATTCTCTAATTTAAGTGTCAAAGACAAGTGCAAAGTTTTAGGAATATTGGAAAAAAAATAGAAAGTATTCCTGATATACATTCTGATTTGATGCATTGACAAAGAGTATCTAAACTAGAAAATGGTCATTGTGCCTCTCGGGAAACTGTAACTAAGTTTTTAAAATAAATAAACTAAAAAAAAAAAATAGTTAAATCTTTAGTTAAAAAAAAAAAAACACAAACACACGACCACATTAAGGCAAGACTTTGCATGTTCTAATTCATGATTTTCTTCAGTGAGATTCTCCTCTGCAGAGGATTAGAGTTTAGCATCCCAAATTTATACTATTTATAACACCTCAAGTTGTGTGATACTCAAAGGCCAATGCCTCTCATGTTTTCCAGTCTATCCCCAAGATGGATCTTGGGATGCTCAAAACCCCATGTGTGGTCAGCAAACCAATGCAAGCATTCTGCTCTCACTGTATGGCAAAGTACTGGTGTGGTAAACAGCACTGAAATTGAGCTTTGTTGGCTCCAGACTATTAACGCGCACACACACACCAAAGTCCCTGCACAGCACTGTATGAAACAGCACAAACCACCATACAGCTTGCCTTGGCTGAAGACCTGCTCCGTACAACTTTCCTACACTGGCATTTGTATCAGCTCAATTTTTGCTACAGGAAATATCATTACCCCTCCAGAACAGAGCAACACTCTGCCCAGGTACTTTGTCTCCAATAAATATGACAAAAAATCCTCTATGGATTAAGTGAGAAATGAATTAACACATCTGTTTTCTTCCCAGCCCCCAGACTGCTGTTATACTGGGGGCTGGGAGGACGCTGCATAGATCTACCCATTTCTGTCCTTTGCAAAAATCAGGTGTTATGCTTAAGTAGATCACTGCACATCCATTTGGAATTCCTTTTGACAAATGATATCTATCTCAGTGAGTAATTATAGCAGCGAGCTCCAAAATTAAAATATTTTTACTTTGATATTGTGGCATAGCATTTAGCTATCAAAAGGTTAAAAGGATAGCAGTTATCTACAAATACAGTTCAACTTATGTCAGACACAAGATAAACAAAAATTTCAAACCAAAAAAATACAGAACACATAAGAAAACAAGACTGGCTTTAGAAAACATTTTCAAAGGCTAAAGCTAACTTCAACTCTCACATACACACGGGGCCTACCTTTGATGTACCCTCCCACTATAGCTAAATTTAAGCTTACAATGGCATATTTTAGGAAAATTATTCAGAGGTAACTCGTGGCTATATTAGATCTACGAATACCTTTAACCATTCTGTGCTCTAATTTAGTCCATACAGCAAATGCTTTTAAAAATTTTTGCTACTGTACCTTAAATAAATGAGAAAAACATAACCAATTTCGTATCTCAAATTGAACTAATACTCCAGAAGAGACAGGACTAAGTTGTTATGGCAATTAATACAGTCCACAAACATGGACCTAGCCTAACCTTTCATGAGTAATGATGAAAAACAGTGGTATCTCATGTCTCAAATTAGAAAATTTCATTAATAGCTCAGCCAAAAAGAATTGCATTCTTGAACCAAACCCAAAGTAGTCTTTAGCTAAACCTCTCAGTAACATTAGGTGTTATAATCATACTGTATTTTATATCATTCAGATTTTGTTACATCTGTATAGATAAACAGTTTAGTAAAAACTTTTGTACAGGACATATTTAGTTAAAATTCAACTGCAGTTGTGAACATGAACACCTGGTAAAAATTCTGTCATCCCACCCCAAGCAAGTAAAAGTCTCTCTGCAACTACTCATTGATAAACATCTTCCCCCAGATGCTTGCAAGAACAGAGGGGTCTCACAGTCTTCGCTGAAGATCAATACGTCCCAGTTCTGTTAGCTAATCTTGGATGTGAAATAAAAGCACAGTGTGACAGCATCAAATCAGACCACTATTACTATAAAAGCTAAAGACATGTATTGCCCTCAGTCAAAAAAAAAAAAAAAAAAAGAAAATGCATTAAGAGTTTCTAGAAAATCAATTTAGTCATTTAGGAGACTAAGCATTCACAACTTAGAAAGTAAATTTAAAGAACATTATGAGCAAATTAATTCTCAGGAAACGCTGTAGTTCCTACATTTGGGTCTGTTACATTTATGACAGTATTTTATTGGAAGAATTAAGCCTAATATTTGCTGAATTTACTGAAGTTATTCCGAGACTAATAGGTAGTCTTTCTATCATAGTAGTATAAAAATAGGGTAAATTAGCTAATTTTAAAATTCAGTCAGTATTTCAACTAATCACGCTCACATTCTCCCAGGGCATTTGTTTAGTTTACTGAAATAACGTTCTTCACTTGCACTTCTGCCCTTGGTGCAACTGCAGAATTTGTGACTGCAGATTCAAATCTTTATACTGCCCCCTCCTGGAATTCAGCCCAGAGAACACGCAGCAATCAAACCCGGAACATTGCAGCACGAGCACTGTAACTGCTCTTGCTAATACACCACCAGAAAAGTAGAAAAAAAAAGGATTTTCACTTCAGTTCTCACCACGAGTTGCAATGTGAATCTGAAGTAGGTATTTAATTCCAATGCTGCTAAAGGAAAAATCAGAGAGTAAGGAAACATCATTATGCTTCTTGTTGTGTCTTCCTGTTAACTACCACAAAAATATTATCAATGCATATTGCACAGTATAGCATCACGTAAAGCTCTTCACTCCACTTCATCCCACATCTGCCCTAGCAAAAAAAATAAAAAGCAGCAGTACGGAAGCATTTATATATTTTCATTTCACTTCTCCATATGCATTCAACCTATATAGAAGGTTCTAATGATAAATATAGCAAATATTATTTTACTCGTTTGTAGTAAAAAAGAGAAAAACTAGATAAAGCCGAAAGTCAAACTAAAAGTAAGTCCTGACCGAATTTATCTAAGATACCAAAATAGTCTCTATGCAATAATATCTACAGCAATTTTGAAGAACCCATTTTCACCAGGGACATGATGAACATAAGCTACAAAGCCCTCCTAAAAAACAAAGGATTTGTACACTTGTTCTCTAGCAATTACACTTGAAGTGTTTGTCTTCCTTCCTAAAACCCTCACAGTCTAATATGAGCAAGGAATTATTTCAGAATACTAGCTACTAGCCTAATTTGAGGTCATCCTATTTTTAGATAATCTAACAAAAGTTCAGTAACTTCCACTGATGACTTCACAGAAAAGCAGTTGTAGCCAGTTTCTTATTCCATCCTCTCCCTGCAAACATCCCTTGTTTTTTCCAGTATGAAAACCTGAAATTTTCAAGAATCGATCTATCACCTTCTCAAAGCAACTTAAGCACAGCAGTTTTCATTTTGATTCTGAACTTCACTAATTGATAGTAAATACAACTCTACCACTGCCGCCATCCAGGAATGCTTTTAGAGCTCCAGTCTGCACCCTGTCACAAGTTTTACCAGGTTTTATCATGGACGTTAATAACCAACAATGAAATATCTAAATATTATTAGTACTATCTTTGACATTTTGTAGGTTGATTTATTTTGCAGATTAGTATCTTGGTATTAAAATAACTGTGCAAAAATAATAAACTTACCATTTGAGGTACCCCAAAAATAACAACATTTGTATAATGGGAAAAAGAAACCTGAAAGAAAGAAAAAATGAAAAAGTCTTAAAGAAATGAGCATTTACAATCGGAGAAGTTCTCAGCATTCTCTCCTGAACCCTCTAACTACACTCCTTTGAACAGGGATTTAGACCAAAAATAAGAAAGGAGATCCTATATCAAGTATTCATCACACAAATTTCCACATACAGACAACTTTATGCTGCTGAGTAGCAGAAGACTACTGCCTGGTCAAGAATATGGCACCAATTCCAGGAGCACAAAGAAAATCAATTTAGAAAACACTGTATGATTTTATTCACTGCTATGCTTTTCCACAACTCCTATATATGTTAACATAAGATATGCTTTAAGTTTGCCCCATCTTGTTAAATGTTAGTTATAGAAGCTTCCCATTGCAATGCCTGGGTTCTTCTAGTCAATGCCCAGTTTTCCAATAGACCTCTCCTGAACAAAGACAAAAAAGAGTATATTCACACTTTTTACCAAAATTCCTTGTATCCACTTTACTCATTACAAAATGCTACTTAAAGAAAAAAGACTGATGGGAATAGCTGGGGGGAGACAAACATAAATATGACAAAAAATAAGTCTCATTAAAGATGCAATTTTCATTCAAATGAATGCACACTGAAAAAAATACAATTATGTAACTTGCTTAAAGCAACATTAAGAATCAGGTAACGTACTGCACAGCTACAGAAGAACACACATCTAACGAAATATCACAAGACGGTGTTCTTGCACATTAGGTGAACAAGAGTCTCGTTACTGACTGCACAGAAGGACCTCTCAGTGAAACCTGATATTACAGCAGCCCACATCATTCAACTGGCAAAAGTACGATGTAGTACGCTCACGAAACCTGTACTGGAAAAGCACAGCACATCACCACAGCACAAAACCAGCAAAGCATTGTATTGTGCAGTGAGTCTTGTTTCTACGGTGTAAGCACTCTTCTCAAAGCCAAATACAGCATCTTGTGGCCAGACAGAAATCTAGTTTTTCCAAGAAAGTATCTCCAAATTATGGAAATCTCCCAGACATCCCAGATTCATTCTTACGTACTCCACCACCTACCTTCCACAAGTTTGAAATATAGAATTTGGTGTTGTGATGTACCCCATCTCTCCAGGCACGGTATCTGGAGTACCAGACTAGCCAGGGATTTAATTCATAACCAACAGCTTTGAATCCCATTTTGGCAGCTGCTATCACCTACAAGGAAGAGAAGAAATCTTCACTTAAAAACAGAGAGAGAGTGCTAAAAAGTATATTCATCCAAACAGGAGAAAGGACAGAGTTTTATTTATAAGTCAAAGGAATGCACTTTTGCAAGTAATCAGATTTTAATTCCTAACAGAATGGTACTATAGCAAACAAAAATTCAGATTAGATTTTACTATTGTGCTTAGTTCTGTTGAAATTGATATTCATACAAACAAAATTAACCACTTAAATATTCACAGGACAAAGCTGTAAGCTTGTACTATGTCTATGACTCACATAAAAGTTTTATTTAACATATTCATGACACTACCTTAGAATTCAAAAGTACCAAAACTGACCCTGGAGACAGTAAAACACACAAGCAGATATGCTCAGAATTAGAGCATTCAACCTAGCTGAGAAGCAGTGAAGGGTAAGGCACGTGAAAGATCCCTGCATCAAAGCCAAAATGACCTATCAATGGAAAGACTGTGAAAGCAATCTGTTGGCATCCATAAAAATAAAAAAAATAAAAAAATCACAGAACAAACCTCAAAGTGTAGCTTTTATCTAATGCTAAACTTCACATGTAATTTTGAAAAGGCAATAGGTAACTCAGTTAACAAAATGCATCAAGTATATTCCCTCAAATCAGACCTTAATATTCAGAATTATTAACCTGTATAGAAAATGTCTTCTAACTAAATCAAAGCATACTTATTTACTTTTTTAAGGAAACTTCAAACCAAAACAGCATAGTAATTTTTAGAAATATGAAAATCTAGGACTGAGACATAATTTAAAAGGCTACTGCCAGGTTTTAATCAGGAAAAGCCTCATCAGCTATGAATTGCAGAACAGGCAAGGTAGAATCAGGAAGAAGTACAAATTTCTTAATACAACATCTCAAACAGCATTATTACACAATGTGCTGCACAGTATTAAAATAATGCTCCTTGCATCACACACACCAAATTTTCAAATATTGTAAAAGAACCTGACATTTTCACCATGCTTGAAAATAAAATAAAATATGTTCATATTTATCCACAGATTACACTGCGTAAGTGCTAAATATTTAAAAGCGTGAACAGAAGCTCAACTTTTTTCAATACAGATGCATTAAGGCAACACCGAGCATCCAATTTTAGGCACCTGGCTCTCCAAGTAGTCTTCAGTCTCCATTTAGACACTAAAGTGAGTGTGTATGTATGTGTGTATATATATATATATATATATATATATATATATATATATATATATGTATGTGTATATATATATATATATGTAGCTAGGTGCCTACATATATAGATACATATGAAATTTGAATTAAATATACAGTACCTAATCAAATTAAGTGTCTCAGATAAGGGTCAAGAGCCAGAACGCAGAGCAGAGAGGACAGCAGAAACTGCAGCTCTCTTGTACCTACGTGCTTTTCCCTGGGCCTTACTTAGGCACAATTTGTTCACAGATCTGGATGTCCAAATCCAACTTCAGCATGGGCAGATGGTCAAATCATTCACATGAAATATGGACAAAGGCAGTATTCAAGAAAGATCTTGCTTGTTTCTGTCAACAACCCACTTAATGCACCATCCTGTTACTAAAATGGACTAGAAGCAGGTACTTTAAAAATAGTACCCAAAGCACCACGACGACAAAAAACCCACACCATTCTCTGCAGCGCCCTCCCTCACTGCTTTTGACAAACAGAAGTTTCAAGCAATACCCTGAAAGCACAGCATCACTTTGGCTATCCAGAGCCTTCCTCCCAGATCTCCCTAACCTCTTTTTCAATCTATTTGTGCCTCAAAAATCCACAGCAAGCTATTGAGTTCAATCTTAAAATAATTTTGCAGTGGATTGGATGAATCTTAACTTTGCCACATACTGATAAAGACCAGAAACTGATGAAAAACAGGTGTTACAACACTAAAAACATTTGAGGCCAGTGAAATTACCTATCTTATATCCTAATTTCCATACAGAAAAACCCTTGAACTAGCTTCTGCACTGAAAGTCTGCTGAGAGCAGAGAAGCCTTTCCACAGTGTTTCCTACCATTCCGCTTTGCAATTGCTCTGGTTTTACCACATTCATTTTGAAATGGGGCAGCCAGCAGTGCACAGTGGTTTTAAGACTGTAGTTTTAATGACACCATGATACTTATTTTTGTAATCCATCATTTCTTTCTCATCTTCTTTTGTTCTTCTGTCACTTTTATGCAGTAATCATAGAGCTGTAGCTCCAAAAGCAGAGGGTTATTTAAACTCACAGCCTCGCATACCGCAGCTATAAACCTACGTGGAATACAGCTCTCTGGAAAACACAATACCAATACTTTAATTACATCTTTTTATGTGAACGCAGTGCAATGCCTCCCAAGCAACAAGATGTGGTTATGATTTGGGACACTACTTTGTCAAGCTGAGAGTAAGGCTGGAACAAAAGTATCGATTGTTCACCTAAACTAAACATAAACCATTCTCAGGCTTGTGCCTTTGCATAAAGCTCGGTAAAAAACAATCGATGTGAAGAAAAACATTTGTAAATATGAGAAAACAGAGGCCAGGGGTAGAGTATTTGACACTTTTCTGAGGTAGAGAAGGTAGGAGATGTTTGTAACTTACAACACGGCCATCCCCGCTACCAATGTCAGCTAGAGAGCCGCTTCTGCCCTGCAACATTTTCAGGACATTCTCGATCTGCGTTGAGGTGGCAGGAACGAAGGGCAGACAGACCTTCCTGAGAGCTGGGGCCAAGAAGGGGGTGACCACAGCGTACAGGGCCACCAGAGCCCCACCAACAGCGCCCGTCACCAGCAGCCCCCACTGCCTCCTCTTAGTGCGCTCCTCAGGGCTTCCTTGCAGAAGTGGAGCGGGGCTCCCAGTCGCCTGTGCTTTGGACACCATACCTACACACAAAGATTAACAGCGTAATTTTATCAAAGTGGCTTTACCAATTGCTCAATTAATGGGCGAAACAGGACATAATGTGGCAAGTGTAACACAAGGGAGGGGGGGGGGGCTTTAACACTTCAGTTGATTCCTAGGGCTTAAAAAAGTTAAATAAAAAGCTAAAATATTGTATACAAGAAGGTGAGGTACTAGGTTTATTGTTCATAAAGAAAAAGGGGGGAAAAAAAAAAGACACTTTCCACTTCCCCATCCGCGAACCTCCCCCTGCCTCCACCCCCACCATGAGGCCCCCCACCGCCGGCGGTCTTATTTATTGAGGAGGACCCTACCACCCCACTACGGCGGGGGGGATGAGGGAAGGGGGCGAGCACCTTTCTGCTCACGCTGCAGAGAAGATCCGCACGGCACTCTTCGACGGCGGGGCTGTCCTTCCTTATTCTCTTCCCGCCACCTCGCTGCGGCTCGCCTACCGTCCGAATTGTGTCTGATCGCATTCCCCACCCCCCCGCGCCGCGCTGGTGGACGGGGCCGCGAGCGCCGCGCAGCGCCCGGAGCCCCAGCCGCTTCCAGAAAGCTCCGCCGCGAGCGCCACATAAGTTCCCGCCCCGTGAAATATGTCGCGGCGGGGCTCTCTGCGCAGGCGCGGGGCCGTCGGCGGGTGAGCGCGTTGCGTCACGGCGCGGCGTGCAGGGCGGGCGCGGCTCGTGCTCGGGTGGCCGTTGGGAGCGATTGGGGGCCGTTGGGAGCCGCTGCAGCCATGTCGGCCATGGGGACGCTGGCGTTTGATGAGTATGGGCGGCCCTTCCTCATCCTCAAGGACCAGGAGCGCAAGACGCGCCTCATGGGACTGGAGGCGCTCAAGGTGAGCGGACGGGCTCGGGAGTAGGCGGCGGGGCCCTGCCTGAGGGAGCAGGCATCGCCCCGCTGCGGGATGGCCGTCACGCGCGGCCGGGGGCGGCCCCTGCCCGCGGTTTTCCTCTGTAAGCCTTAAATGTTCAAGTGAGCTCTTCTGCTTTAAGCCTCTGCTCTGCAAGCGACGGAGAGGCTTCGGAAATACCTAGCATAAAAGCCATGTGCGTATGTAGGTTCGTTTTCAGTCATAGTTGGATGTTGCTACTTAAAATGTAACATTTACAATACTTACTACCACAATATTAAAGCTTTTCCCTATATTTGTTAGCTTAACACTACGATTTGCAGATGCACAATAACTGTTTAATTTCTCCATTCTTTTATAGTCTCACATAATGGCAGCAAAGGCTGTGGCAAATACTCTGAAAACATCCCTCGGGCCCAACGGTAATAAATCACTTTATTTTTCCTTAGTAATGGTTTTTTCAGGGGTTTCCAGCTTTGGCCTCATGTTCTGAGCATGTCTTTCTTCAGGCTTGGATAAAATGATGGTGGACAAAGATGGTGAGGTGACAGTAACCAATGATGGTGCTACCATCCTGAATATGATGGATGTGGACCACCAGATTGCCAAACTCATGGTGGAGCTGTCTAAGTCTCAGGATGATGAGATTGGGGATGGAACTACTGGAGTCGTTGGTAAGAAAAGATCTTACATTTAACTTGGCATTTCTAGTTAAGTTTCTCAAGCTATTTTAAGAAAACACTTATGGAGTGAAAGTAGCTTTACTGAAGCACATTTTTAGAGTATTTACTGCTTCAGTATTCTTTTTAGTTCATCTGTTAGGAGTTTTTTTAGTCCAAAACATGCTTTTATGTCTCTTTCCGAGTATGGCTGCATTTGAAGTTAGTGTTGGAAGTCCTCTTTGTACTTTCAGAACTCTTTGCATAATTTTATTCCATAATGATCTTACTGGCTCACCTAGTCTCCTGTGCTTTTATGGTCTAAATGCAGTCTTCTTAGTCAGTAAGTAGAGCATTGGTGGTATTATTATTATTGAAGTTATTACCTAATAAACCTCAAACTGTTAAAATACTGCAGAATAAATCTAAAGGTATACTTTTTAAGTTTGTGATACTGTGTAATACAGGATGCCCCCATCTGTGGGAGAGTAAACATTATTTAAAATTTTTGTTTTACAGTTCTGGCTGGAGCACTGTTGGAACAGGCCGAGCAGTTGCTGGACCGTGGTATTCACCCCATCAGAATAGCGGATGGTTACGAGCAGGCAGCTCGCATTGCTATTGAGCATCTCGACAAAATCAGCGACAGCTTTCCAGTTGACCCACAGAACACAGAGCCTTTGATCCAGACAGCCAAGACAACGCTAGGCTCTAAAGTGTAAGTTCACAAAAACTTAAAGAATATATGCAACTATTTATATTTTCCATACCTATGTGAATATTTATGAATACTTATATTTTCCATAGATACACTTAGAGCTGAAAGGAGAAATCCTTGGTGTTTTGATGAATTATTAAATTGTTTTTGTTACTGGAGTGGCTGCTGAAAGCTCTGTAAAGTTTCTTTGATTTTGGTTTCTTTCTCAGTGGACTCTTATCTCAGGATAACAAACTGTGAAAGCCTTGTTCTCTAAAGAGGCAATTCCATGAAGTTAAACAGCTGCAAAATCAAATTTCATTCTACCTAGTTTGTTCAATATTTCTGCATCATAGCAAGTGCAAACTTTCTAAAAATAGCTACATGTTAAATTTCAATATTTTTTTTTTTTAGCCCAACAAGACTCGTAGGATAGTTGTTGCTTCCATAAGTGCATTTCTCATTGCAGGTTCTACAAATATAAATTCAGATCTTAGGGATGAAACTGCTTTCTATTTGCATTATAGCATTTTTTTGCTATATAGTATGGAGTAAATAAGCATCAGTGTCATTTCCCAGTTATATTTCTTGGGACAATTTTTGTCTGTCCCTCTTCGGGCATTAGCTTTTTAAGATATCATTGTGGAGGTCATACCTAAAATTATAGGAAAGACACGATAATTAAAACAGAAAAATATGGAGATGGGTATCTCTCATTTTTAATTTCTGTGGGCCTGTTTATGTTTTAAGTGCAGTTTATGATTACAGTATCTTATGACACATGGTAAGAGCTTCCTTTGCAGACCTGTCTTAACAGTGGTTTCTGGGACTTGAGTGTTTTGAGTAGTAGTTAGTTCTCCTTGCTTGTTCCAAATCTGTGTCTTGAGACTGTGTTCACGAAGACAAGCTATATCCTGTGCTCTGTTTTCTGTCATATTTAGCACGTTCAGGTGAACCAGTGAGCAGAGCACCCTCTCTTCATACAGCAAACAAAAGCTATTAGCAACACTAATATATATACGCATATATTCTATTTGAGACTGACAAAATAAATTTATTTCGTCTGAACTGTGTAAATTTAATGCAACCTCCTTGTGTTTTCTTTAAATTTAGAGTTAACCGCTGTCACAGACAAATGGCAGAAATTGCTGTGAATGCTGTACTGACAGTAGCAGATATGGAACGTAAAGATGTTGATTTTGAGCTGATCAAAGTACAAGGCAAAGTGGGAGGTAGACTGGAAGATACGCAGCTGGTTAAAGGAGTGATTGTGGATAAAGATTTCAGTCATCCGCAGATGCCTAAAGTAAGTGAACGCTCTGCATGTGTCTGTCATCTGTAACAGTTTAAATAATTCTGCATAGAAATAGACCAAAAATGCTGTTCTAGCATTGAAGCATTTAAACACCGCTGTGGTTTGCCTTGTTGTTTCACTCACGTATCAACGTGGAAGAGGAGAGGAAGAGGAAGGGAAGAGGAGTGTTAAATTCTTTGTTGGGCCCAACCAGGTTAGAATTCACAAGAATCTTGAGAAATGATTGGGGAGCTAATTACTGCACAGCTGTGAGGACAAGCGTAGAGTGCAAGTCCTCATTTGTAGAGGGTAATGCAAAGAACTGTGTTAGAATTGAGAACCAAATGTCAGTGTACCAATTTTTAATGCAACTCAGTATCACAAAGCTTGTACTGTTATGCTGTATGAGTTGGAGTGTTGTCCTGTTTGGAACACCATGGAAGTAGTATTTTCAATGGTCACTGTGGATAGGAGTTTTTTTCTTTTTTTTTCTTTTAAGTATTAAATGATAAAAAAAAAATGACTGGTAAAGATTAAAGTGCTTAAACAGTGTCTCGAAGCTGTGGAATTTCTTTTAAATTAGTTAGATTTTTGATGGAATTGTGTGGGTGTAGTTTGACTTCAGAAAGAGTCAAGTGATCTTCAAGGTTCCTTCTGTCTCTACCTTTTTAACAACGTGTATTGTGCAAATACAAGAAAGAGGCGTTACTGTGGCCAAAATGCAACCTTTCTATTTTATTTTATTTTTATGTTAATGTACAGGAGCTCAAAGATGCTAAAATTGCAATCCTTACTTGTCCATTCGAACCACCTAAGCCCAAAACCAAGCATAAGCTTGATGTCACATCTGTGGAAGACTACAAGGCACTGCAGAAATACGAGAAGGAGAAGTTTGAAGAAATGGTGAAACAGGTAGAGTGTTCAACGTTATTTCTCTGTTTTGTAATTTTTCATAGCCTTTGCACAAAACAGCTTAGTGCATTGATTTATTTCTGCAAATGAGCTACTAATACAGATAAGAGGCAGCATACAAGGGATTGTAAGGCTGTGAATGAAAGTTAAGTTTATGGAAGTAATAGATAACACTTTAGTTTGAAATGTACTTTCAATTCTGTATGTGCCAGTTATACAGATACATGCCTTCTTCAGAGAGTTCTGTTGTGAAAAATACAGAATTAAAACCATTAAACTTTTCTTCCTTTTTGCGTTAGTGCTGATCAGAAGATTGTTGTTGTGTGTTGCTTTCAGATAAAGGACACTGGTGCAAACCTCGCTATTTGCCAGTGGGGTTTTGATGATGAGGCAAATCACTTGCTGCTCCAGAACGAGCTGCCTGCTGTTCGTTGGGTTGGTGGACCTGAAATAGAAGTAAGTAAAATCTTCGGAAACTGGGATTCGCACCAGTCCTCGTGTTATACAGCCATTTTGTACAACCAGCTTGTTGTATGCTTGTTGGTACAGCTTGTTTGCTGTACCAATTGAAAGTGTGGGCTTTTTATTTAGAACTGCATAATCAGGTGTTATAAATAAATATAAATCAGGTGTTGTAAATATTGGAGCAAAATCACTGGGGATCTGTGGAAGAGCCTAGGATGAATGGGATTATGGTCTATTATTGGTGTCCGTGCGTATTGCCTGTTACAGATTTTATGTGGCTGGGAGTGCTTTTGCTTTCAGTCTCAGTGTTTGTAGAAACAAAGGCATTGCCTGAAATCTACCCTTTGACTGAAGCAATGAGAAGGTAACTTTGGAGGCATTTGGTAGATTGTTTCCACTAGTTTAATGTTATTTAAAGCACTACGGACAGCTCTTCTCAAAATAATTGATGGATGTTTAATTTTAGTTAATTGCCATTGCAACTGGAGGGCGCATTGTTCCTCGCTTCTGTGAACTCACACCAGAGAAGCTGGGGTTTGCTGGTATCGTCCGAGAGATTTCCTTTGGAACAACAAAGGACAGGATGCTCGTCATTGAACAGTGTCAGAATTCTAGAGCTGTGACCATTTTCATTAGAGGAGGAAATAAAATGGTAAGATGCTTAGTTCGTGTCCTTGTTTTGGCTGGGATAGAGTTGATCTTCTTCCTGGTAGCTGGTGTGATGCTGTGTTCGGATTGAGGATGAGAATAGTGTTGTTAGTGCACTGGTGCTCACTGGCAGTTAGCAAGTGGCTGTGTGCTGTTCAGCTGCCTGCCAGGTTGGATCACAGCAGTTTGTTACTAATGTTTGATGCCTCAGTTGTTGAATATGTAGTTTCTTTCATACTGTAAGAGCACGTTAACTCTTCCATTATTTTTATCTAAATTTTACTTCGCACTGTGGAAGAATTTGGGGGAAGTGGGGTTGTAGGCAGCAGTGACTGTTAAGACATGTTAAATTCATATCCCACATTTCTGAGTGAAAATGTTATGTTTTCTCAGTATTAGACCATATAGTTCATAAATAAATAATTTTATTTGTGGGCGCTCTTCTTTTTTTCTCTCATGGAAGGGTCATTTTTATGAGTAAAGATGTATTAGTATTTTTGCAAGATCAGTTTTTTCTATGCTTCTGTATGTCATTTCTGGTTTAAAACAATTTAAAAGAACAGAATGAGACCATTTTTAATGCTTCCCTACTTAATCTAGTCATTGACTGAACTGTTAGTGTGGAATTATACTTAGTATAGGTCAAATTCTACTTTGAGTGAAAAACAGGAAGAAAAGAATTGAAGTGCCAGTCTAAAGAGTTCTTTCAGAAAACAAAAATGCTTCATGAAAGGTTAGCACAACTTGTTAAATCTTTCTACATCTGTTGGAGCTGGGAGCTGGCACAAAGTGCAGTCTGAAAATAATGTTGGCATTTACATTTGTGGCCTTTGTCTGGGTGTGTATTTTTCATTCCTTCTCTGCTAATAGGCGTCCAACACTCTATATTTTGAAATTGTATAGTATAGAGGCAGTAAAGCAGTGAAGAGATCCTCTAGTTCATTTGCAGTTTTTGTTCCTGTATTAGGAAATTCACCTTCATATCAGTCAGTTGTGTGCTGTAAAGTATGTGCTGTGTTATAATTCCAGATCATTGAAGAAGCAAAGCGATCTCTTCATGATGCATTATGTGTGATCCGGAATCTTGTTCGTGATAATCGTATTGTGTATGGTGGTGGTGCAGCTGAAATTTCTTGTGCCTTGGCGGTCAGTGAAGCAGCAGATAAGGTAAGGAAGAAACATTCTACAACTTTAATTTCCCATGGGGAAAAAAGGGGTTAAGACCATCTTAAGAGTTTCCAAAAAGCTTCAAAGAGCTTCCAGAAAAACGCATGTTAACAGAACTTCCTGACATTCGCTGATAACCAGTGTTAAAGTTTTGCTTCCCCTCTTTGTAAAGTTGTTGCAAGTACCTTTTTATGTCTTTTCCTAGTGCCCATCTTTGGAACAGTATGCCATGAGAGCTTTTGCAGATGCCCTGGAGGTAATCCCCATGGCCCTGTCAGAGAACAGCGGAATGAATCCAATACAGACTATGACTGAAGTACGGGCTAGACAAGTGAAAGAAAATAATCCTGCTCTCGGCATTGATTGTTTGCAGAAAGGAACAAATGGTAAGATTTGTAATGGAGAGAAGGAGAGGAGCATAACAGGGTTTTCTTCCTCAAAAAGATGAAAAAGGTTATATTTTGCCCCTCAGCCCGTTTTTTCTTTTAATTCTTTTTTTTCTTAAGATGTCTGTCACTTCAATTAAGAACTCTTTTCTCTTATTCTAATAAGCAGAATGGGGGTGGAGAGAGACGTGATGTCTGACAGGAAGAAAACATGTAACTGCTTGAACCAAAAGTAGTGAGATTAGTTGTAGATACTGCTGACCTGGTGGGACAGGAATAAAAACTACTCACTAAGAGGCAAAAATGGGATGTGTTCTTACTACTGTATTTTTAGTGATCCAGTTTACAGCGCAGTCCTACCAACAGTTGTTTTGAGAAACGACTTGTGAAGAAAAAAGGCAAAAGGTTGGAAATGTCTTCAGGTAGTCCTGTTCACACTGCTATATGCACATATATAGACCTGTAATAAGTAAGTGAAGGCTAAGAAATCAGTGTATGAAAATCTGTTTTCAGATGAACTTACACTGTTCAAATTCTTACTTTCATGCTTCTTTGAGGAAAACAGGCGGTACATTTTGGAACACAGCATGAAGCCTTGTGTTCGTGTAATGCGTAGCCCTTCCTTGATTAGATGTTTCTGCATTATGGCATGGCAGCTTTCAGTGGTCGCTCTGCCCCTAGGATGCTTCTAATATTTGTATATGGAAGTGCAGGAAGTGAAGTTATGATTGAGGAAGACTTAATCGGGGAAAAGAGTTTGATCTTAATGTTCTAAGATCTTTGGGAAGAACCCAGGCTTAAAACTAAAGTTTATACAAAGTATTTGTTAACTGGTGGCCAAGAGTAATTTAATATCTTCTTTAAAATTACATAGTAAATAAGTATCTGGGTTAAATGTTATGTTTAGGTTTGAGGAGGATATTAATTCTTTCACATCTCTTACAGATATGAAACAGCAACATGTTATAGAAACCTTGATTGGTAAGAAACAACAGATTTCTCTGGCGACTCAGGTCGTTCGAATGATTTTGAAGATTGATGATATCCGTAGGCCTGGAGAATCTGAAGAGTAAAGGTTGAAAAGCAAGAAACATTAAGGGGGCCACAGCAGTAGCGAAGACGGTAGTATTCTGATGCTTCATCTTCAGCTATTTATTTTGGACACTGTTTCAGATACTGTAATGGCTAACTGTTGGAAATAAAACACAATTTAGCACTGATGGTTTCAGTACCTGTTTTGGAAGCATCATTGCATTTTTTCTTAAAGGGGTGTGAATGTTCTTGGGAAAAACTTCTTGAATGTATGGGGAAGAAAAAAAAGCATGGATAATGCATTAACAGAATAGTGTAGGTCCTTTTCCATTGCTCCTGCAGCTAATTCCTTTATCTGATTGTGAGCAAAGTCTGCAGATTTTCATTTTAAGAGTTCTTCTGTCCCTCTTCAGTGAAGCAAGCAGAAAATTATTGTAGCCTCCAGTAATTCTTAAATATCTCAAGTTTGAATTTTAAATTTGGCGATGTAAAATATCCAGGTTACATGCTTCCAGCTTTCAGTAGTGGTACTGAGTACAATTTTTTTTATATCAAGGCAATCCGTGCTTGTTGCATTCCCAGGTTTTAACAGCCGTTGAGTAATTACAGTGTTAGAGCCATTTGAACAGTGGCATGTGGGAATATCACATTACAAGAAACAAGCTAAATAAACAGTTCTACACCAAATATGAACATCTAGATGTTCAGGGTTTAGGAAATCCTAAAAAAAGGTTTTAGGAAAGGGTTTAGGAAAAAAGATTATGTGGATCCTTGCAGAATCTTCAAACCAATTATCTGAATGCCTTAACTTTGAATGGGCATGTTACCACTCACATTTAGTGTATTCCTGATTGATATGCAGGGAGTTTTTTTAGGGGGATATGTGTTCAGCCGTGAGTTTGGTTCTTTTTTTTTTCTTCCCAGAACTTACCTGTACTACCAAGAGGAAGTGTACTTACTTCATAAGTCCCAAAAATGATTTTAAAATGGAGGAGTAAAATTTACCTGTAAGCTGCCTTGCATCTTTGCACGTATAGTTACTAGTAAGAAGCAAGTGGCAGACCAGAAATAGCACGTAGGTTTTTGGTGTGTGTGGTTTTTTTTTATGGTAGTACAGATGAAACTGCTTCTCTTGCCTCTGTTAGCTAGCGTGTTCTGTTCTAGTTGTGTTATGATTACCACTTGAGTGAAACAAAATCCTTTAGTGAGTGTCAGTAGAGGAAGGTTAGAGAAGTTTGATTTTTTTATGGTGTGAAAGTTCCAGTGCTGGTTATGATAAAGTATATATCCATAACTATTTAAGGAAGAATCCTGCAAAGCTTTATTTTAATTTGTTAGAAACTGACAACCATAACTTCTGTTCATCATTGTTCTTTTCCAAAATAGGTGTATTTACATACAGATCAACGAGCAGAACAGTTAAACAGTTTTGCTGCAGCTGAAGTCTGGCACTTCAAATTGATTCATGGCTGTAATTGTGACTAAAATCCCATAAATCTATTGGCTCATGTAGATCCATCTCTTACTTTGCTCAGTAGCACCGAATGAATGTGGCTATAGCTAGGACTTCCAAGGGAGTAGTTTAATTGTACTGGTGGGGTTGTACATAGGATGGAAAGGAAGTGAGAAGATGGTTTGTTATTTGTGTTTCAGTAGTTTTTCCCTTCAGGTCCTTGTCCGTAACGTAATTCCATTACCAAATTATTCAAAAGCTTCACCTCTTTCAGTTATATTGTCTTTTGGCATGGCTTAGATGATGTGAGCTATTTAAAATGTGAGATGCCCAGAAGAAAGGCAGTGCTGGACACTGCTTCTCTTGTTCCGAGTGTGGTATTGTGACCAGGAGACGTGAGGGAGGGCGGGCTCTGTAAGCAGCCCTGCCACTAGAGGGGAGAAAGCTGTGACAATGCTCCACAGGTTGGATATGGAATTCGTTCACAGCAGCCTGGAGCCTACACTTTATATGAACAACAAATTGTTCCTGCTATCAAAAAGATCTGCAGCATGTTATGCTGGTAGTTTCTAAGGATGTATGAGTTGAAATCTGGTCAGATTTACGTTGCGTTTTTGTTTGTAGTAAACTGCCTAATTGAGAAGTCTCTAGAACAACAGGGAAAAGAGTCCAAGAATTGCAAGATCTTGTGTTTTTGTTAATCTGACTTGAGGAAGTAAGTCTTTGTGCTCTGTATATAAATATTAATCTTTAGCCAGACCTTAGTATGGAAGTTTGAAGCTCAGTGCTGAAATGCTGACAAAATTCTAAAAATGAAGAATTACTCTTTTATTACAGACTTTGATTTTCAACATGTAGTAGTATCAGCTACATTTTTGTTATTTAACATGCATTAGTTATTTGAATTTAACGTAATAGTTGTTTAACATATATTTAGTTGTTTTTGTTGCATAGACAGTTAATTGGAGGACAAGCAATGTGCAACTGAAAACATTAACCCAGATTAATGAAACCAATGCGACTCAGACTGGTGCGCTCTCAGGGCCGATGTAAATGGATTTGTGCCTTAACAGGGCGGTGGGAGTACCAGTATTGTGACTTTGTGCTGTGGTCTGCCCTAGTCACATAACGTGGAGGAAACATCTGAGTGATGATAAAGCTGTGGGAGACAAACACTGACGTTTAAATTAAGCGTGTTGTGTCTGTAAATATTAGTACCTTCAGAAAATGAAAGCCTTGCCTAGTGGTGTATTTGGGGCTGAGGACGACAGGCACCCTACGTTCCCTTGAGGTCCTATTACTGCTTTACGCTAGGGAAAACACAAGGTTCGCCACTGGAGGGCGATGTATGCACACCCGTGTTGTAGGGACTGCAGCCATGGTTAAAAGCCAGCTGAGGAAGCCGAGCAGCTCTCCCAGCATCACCGAGGTGGTATGCGTTTGTCAGGAGCAAGAGCTGAATCTTTTTCAAGGGCTCAGTTGCTTCGACTGATTTCTTAACTCCCACGTGCCCTCTTAAATCCAGTTTTCCACATTGTCCTAGGGCCCTCACCCTGGCCTCTCACTTTGGCAATAGTGCTGTCAACCAACTTTCTCCAGCCTCATTTCTCAGCCTCTCCTGCTCTGTCCTGGGCCTGAGCTCCTTCCCTCCTCCCCTCTCAGCTCGTGTTTGCAGGTGCACGAGGTGAGGTTGCCCGGAGCACTGCCCGCAGGTTCCCCTGTCTCTCGGTCACACCTAGCCTGCGGCAGCCGCTGGGTGCTGTTGGTCCAGGGCTGGGCCTCAGGCTTTGGGTGTGCCGTGGTGATTCAGCTTAACTGGATTTTTCCAGGAACAAGGTTACGCAGAGCTGTGAAACAACATTATTGTTTTGCTACAAACTAACGCTTTCTAGTACAAATATATTTTTCCTACGCTTAAGAAAAAAATTGCTGTCTTTCAAGTTGCCCTTTTCTGACCGTTCTGTGCAGGGAAGACATGTCATGACAAGGGCAGTTCCAGTCTCAGCAATCCCACCCGACAAACACGCAAGCAACCACAACCAGGATCCTAAATGGAGCCAATCCAGCAATCTTGCTAATCAGATCCTGGCTTGATCAATTTTGCTGTACAGAACGAGTCAGGGAAACTGCCTTCCTCTATCACTGCTGTGCCACGCACTGTTAAAAATTGCTGTTGCGGTGGCTGTTACAACCCCTGAGCTCTCACCATCATCCAAAGAGGGATGATTCAGTTGTGAGGAACTAGCCTCGTTTGTCCTCTCTGCGTAGAAGTACCTCTCCATTTCACAGCTTGGAGGGTTTCCCGGGAGCTCTCTGCCAGGGAACATTTCTCGCCATGTTAAAGAGCCAATTAAATGGACTGACAGTGTTTGCTTTGTAAACAAGTCCTATCTGAGATACAAGAGAGACGGTTTGCTAAACACAAATGTTTGGAGGGTAAAGTGCTAGCATGTGCTCTGCAAGACACCGAGCCTGAGGCACATGCACTAGAGTCTGCATCTCCTTGAAGCTTCTCCCTAGAGTATTCAGGAGTGGTCTCTGCTACGGCGAGGCTCCTGGTGTGCAGCATGAGCACTGAAAGAAGCAGGTCTCTGCCAGATATCCGGTGCCTGCGTGTGGGATGCTGCTGTCAGGGCCCTGACAGTCCTCCCCTTGCTTCCCTCCCAGAGGTTTGGCCGCTTGTGTCAAGGCACAGCTGTGCCACCTTGAGTTAGACTGCTGGAGAAAACACAAGGGGTGAGGAAAAGTTGGGAGAAGCTCTGGGAGATGCCCTCCTCCTTTCTCTCAGGAGCTTTATCTCTCAGCCTGCTCGTGCTGCTTCCTGACAACGGCCCCACATCAAGCCCGCGATCAGTACTCGCTCTGCCTGATGTCTCTTGCGAGGGAATGAAACCTTAATGCCAAAGACAAGTTTGGAGTGACAGGGGTTGAAAGGGATCACGAGTCTCAAATGATTCGAGGAGAGACGCTGGGGTAGACAGACGTTTGCATGCTCTCTTTCTCTGAGGCGAGCAGACTGAATAGAGAAACTAGATAAGGAGATAAGAAATAGAGAAAACCAAAGCAGATGGAGGTGAATGAGCAAATATAACCCAATAATAATAATGAGCCAATATCATAGGTTAATAATAAACCCCAAAATAAATATAAACCAAATATTTAAATATTTGGTTTGAATTTAAAGGTTTCATGCTCTCTGATACAGCGTAGTGCCTTTTTACACCATGCGGAGAAAACTGTCAGTTTCCATAAAATTTATACGTAACTAAGCTGGTTCCTCAAAAACAACATTTATGCCTTCCCTCCAGGTCAGGAGGGAGCAGTCTCCCTGCTGGCACAAACAGGGCCCGTGTACACAGGGGAATATCTAGTGTCACCTCAGCTGCTCTGGCCTCAGCCTGTCTCAGTTTCAAGAAGCTACTTTGATTTATGTGCCTTATGTCACCTAGTTCTCAGTGCATCGTAACAAACCCATCCACCATTAAAACTGCCGTGCGCCCGCGCTCTAACTGGACTGTCTTGTGATGAACTTCTCTGCCAGCTGCTCGTACTCATCACTCACCAGCCATTCCCATCGCCCAGCCCACAAGTGAAAAGCCCTCGGCAATCTCCTGACCTTTCCCGAATGTGTACACCACCAGGTCCTCTGCTGCCAGACCCGTCTCTGTAACCCAGTGGCAGGAGCTGATGGCCCTCATGCTCAGCTGGGCTTCCCAGTGAATATGATGCTTCTCCAAGGACCCTGCAACCAGCGGTCTTAGCTGACGTTAGCTGGTTTCCTATTTTTTGCATCCAGCTACTGTGCTGGCTGGCACTTTGCAAATGCCGTGGCTAGGTGATTAGATACATGGTCCTCTCATTAACACGTTGCTTGTAATTGGAAGAAGGCCACAGGCCAGGAAAGGCAAGCTTCCAGAAGTGCCTTTGCATTAAGGGCAGCACTGGTAGTTAAGTTTTAAGAGATTGTGAATTCTAGAGACCAGGAACACAGCTTTACGAGATGAAAGGTAACGTGGAGAGGGCTGGGAAAGCAGCAGTATCTGAAGGGATGGAAAACCTGCTTAGGAAAGATCCTTTGCTGAGTAACTTTGGCACAGCATTGCAGTGGAACATCATCTTAATGCTGGTTGTGCTTTTCAGCTATGTTGACTCAGTCCCTAAGAAAAGCCACTGCGACAAATCCCATGGGAGCGCCATTCTGGGCTCCTCAGGATCTCTGTCAGGCGAGTGTGCAGGAGAGGGACAGACCAGAGCTACCTTGTCCTCTCTTCCTTGACAAAGAAAGCTCACAGCACTTTCTTCTCTTTTGCTGATGTAAAAATATGTAACCATCTAGCTGCTGGTTGCTTGGAAAGACCCCCCTGAAGGTATCGGAAAAAAAAAAAAAAAAAAAAAAAGAAAAAAAAAGGATCCTGCTTTGAAGCTAAATGGGGAGAAGGAATTGCTCTGTTGATGAGGCATGATGGGGACGGCCTAGCTCCTGTGAGGGTTTAAGAGGAGCTAGCTCCTAAGAGGGTTTACGTGGTGCCACAGATGAGACAGCAGAGGTCAAGCCCACACAGAAAGTAATTTAGCAGCTCTGGTGTCTCAGTTGTCCAGATCACAAACCTGATCCATGCATGGTGAGTTCATCATGTGTACAATTTACTCACTGACAAAAAATGTGTACATTTATCCTCTCTGCACACTAATCTAACTGAATTTCTGGGCAAAGCTGCAGTCCCAAAAAAGTGTCTTTGAAGACCTTTCTCAGGAAGCCATTCATTCACTCAACTCTTCCCTAATTGTTGGCCTACTCAGCAGCTCTATAAAGAAAGAAAATGTGGGAGGTGAAGACAATCCAGCTCTTTCCTCATCAGAGAGTCCGTGAAGTCTGTCTCCAGACCTGTTCTTAAAAAACTTCCTTTCAGCCCCTGGACACAGGCAAGAAATTCTTATTTTTAGCGATGGCCCAGACATGACTGGCATGCTAGTTCTTGCCTGACAAGCTATATTGAAGTGTGATTTTTAGTCTTTTAATCTTAGCAATATGTCTTTACATAAGCTCTTGCCTTGTCTGTAGGCTGACAGATAGTAGCCCTTGGTTCCTCACTGCAACAAAATGATCTGGCAAGGAAACAAGAAGCAGATTTTTGACTGAAGCAAAAACATGTTCAAACCACACACACACACACAAAAAAAATAAAGACAATGAAGCTAAGGCTAACAAGGGAGAGTTGCAAAGCAATGGCTCTTTGAATCAGCGTGAACATTTCTGCCAACATCCTAGGAGATCCTGGAGTAAATGGAAGAGCCAGAAAACAGAGCTGAACACTATCCTTCCTAAAGTGAGCCTGTCTTGCAAATGGTGTCTGCTTTTCTTCTTGGTAAGCAAAGGTTCCTCACTCACCTCTAGCAAAGAGTTTCCCATTTCTCTTTCTTCTTCACTATCATCTGATTAAGATCACCTATGTGAAAATAGCAGTTTCCCCACACCATTGTCCTCAGAGCAAGCTGCAAGTTTAAAGGCAGGGGTGTGAAATCCAATCTAGCTCTGAGCATTTGTCCTGATCTGCTACTCTCCCCCCCACAATTTTAACATACAAATGCTCCTGCAACAGTCCCAGCCATCCCCCAGATAGCAAGCTGAAAATAGCCAAAAGAACCACCAAAGAGAAAAAAAAATCCGTATCAGAACTTGGAAAAATGAGTACCCATGCCAAAAAAAAAAAGAACACAGGAAACAGGACCTGGGTCAATACAGGCACTGCTGCTCCTGCTTTCCCCAGCATCAGGAATTCACAGCCTATATGGCTCTTGGGGAGGTATGTGCTTAACACAGCTGATATAAGATCCAAACAGCATGACTATAGACAGTTCTATTTTAAACAAGATGAATTAAATGAATCATTAAGCGACCTGGAAGGAACTACCAGAGCTGGTCAGAGGAAATTGCTTTGACTAAGCAGAGATGTTGTTTTCAGAGCCTTTCATAAGGAACCCAACTCCAGCAATAGAAGTGCCCCAAACATTTTGCTTCTGTGGGAATTATGTGTGGGGTTGTGTAAAGATATATCTGTGCCAGACTTCATGAATTATCAGCCCACAAACCCTTCTTCAGCTACAGCAAAATGATTCTGTTTTAGAATGAGACCATCACAGACTTTTATGTCATTCTTCCTATATTTGGTGTGTGGCAAGAGCTGTGTAATTTGTCACAAGTGTCAAACTCAGGTTTTTCCTATAGTTATAACTATTGCGTAGCTGGGTGGCAGGGCTCCACACTTAGCACACACAAACCACTAATTTCCTTGGCTCTCCAGGAACTCCGAGGCTACTCATTTTCATGGATGAGGCAATGGACTGATCTGAGGCAGGGGGCCGCTGACTGAGATCAACCGATTGACTGAACTCGTAGCCACCTTCACAATTAAGCGTTTGACTAATTGCTGCAGGAGTCTTCAGATGGGAATTTTGGGCTGCCATGGAGAATCCTTCAGGCAGCTCCTGCTGTGCCCAGGCCAACTGATGTGTGTTGATGTGTAGATTTACACCCTGGGTAGAGAATCTGGCCATCCCAGAGACTCCCAGGGGGCGTCGGATGCAACACTGATCAAGCTGTACGTAGACGAGATACTTATAAACAGTCAGAAAAAAGTGTTCCTGCAGATGAAGAAATGGATGCACAGGACAATCTTTTGTAGATAGTTCAGATACTCAGGAGATGTTTGGTATGTAGTTTAAGATAATTAATAGCAATAGACTATGCATGTGCTGGAGCTGTTACATGGGACTGTGGGCCAGCTGGATATCTGAATTCAGCAAAGCAACAGTTCATGAAGTCTCACCTGATCCATCTGAAGACACCATCGTGAAGATCCTTGGAAGAACTCCAGTCACCATCTGGACAGCAACCAACTGTCCTATTCAACCAAGTTTGGGTCCATGCCATCAAATAAATTTTTTCCTCATTTCCTTCAGCAAGGCTCCAAGACCTTGAACCATTCTTACAGTTCTTTTGTGAATATACTTCTGTGGGGACATCTGGAGACTTCCCTATTGGAGAACACATTCCTGTCACTGATCTGTTTAATCCCAGTCCTAGGCCTTTGTACATCCCTGGCCCAGCTCGATCTTATGCTGCCTGTGTGCCAAAGAATTCTGCCACCTTCTTCTCCACTGTATTGCCATCTTTTGGTCTCCACTATTCTTCAGCTATAGTTGTAAGACTCTGCCCTAAAACCAAAGAAATGTTGTACTTCTTTCTGATTCCTAGCCTGCTGCTGCCCACTCTTGATCCTTGTGCAGCAGATTATCCTTTCCAATAATTGTAGGATCTGGGGGGTTGAGTGAGAAGATGAATTCCCCATCCCATCACTTCTCCTGGGACCAGTCACCAGCCAAGCCTCTAAGTTCTACTGGGTCTTCTGGGCGACCTAAGTTCAGGACTCTGCTCTGTGTCCAAATATCTCATCAGTGAGCCAAACTGATTTTTGGTGATGGGGGGTTGCCAGTCACACAAGTGCTAAAATGTGGACAATGACATCCAACGAGGCAGGTGAGATGAGAAAAATGTAAACTACCCCACTCCAGCAACAATACCTTCCCATCCTGAGGTCCCATCATTCCTATAGCTGCTGGCACCTGGCAGCCCCCACACACCACGTGCCATAAGATGAGTGATGGAAGGAAAGTAAAGGACAGGGGCATCCTGTTACAGCCAGGTCTCTGCCAGCCCTATCCAATTCCTGACGTGCCCTTGTGCAGCCAGGTTCCTGTGGGAGGGTGGCAGGCTGCTCAGGGCCAGTCAGAACTGCTGCCTATCGTGGCTCCCCCTTAATCCCCAGATTTCCATTACCCAGAAGAGGCCAACCATTTCGGCAGTCCCTGTGGGTAGCCCAGCAACAGCAAACTCAAACAGAGATTGTCAGTGGCTACCTTCAAAGACAAGCAGAGAGCCACCAGGAGGCCCAGCTTCCCCCTGCCCTAACCTCCTCTAGCACTGGGAATAGAAGCCGCCCATCCTACTGCTTCCAGCAGTGCCCGGCCAGCAGCTGCTCCTCACGCGAGCGCTCTCATGAGCTTCTAGCTGAGTGATAAGCCACCCTGGTGGGATAAAGGTGCTGCCGTCTTCTATGAAGCACTATGAGCACTATGAGTATGAGGGAGGGGAGCCCTGCCCAAACGCCTGAAACTGAACGACGTGGGCAGATGGTGAACTTCCGTGCCTTTGGACCAGTCAATACAGACTGAATGCAGGAATTACACACTGTACGGCTGGTTTATGTGATGGATCCGGCCACAGGAAGACACAAGACTGTCCCAGCACAGGGTTCATAACACTACTGCGTATAGCTACATGTGCATTTGGGAGGCATGGCAGTCACAGGTGTGCTATGCTCAAGGGTCTAGATTAACCAAGCTCAGTGGTGAGAGTGGCTCCAAGTACATGGGGCCTGGATAAAGTTGCTGCTGTGGACTAATATCCCTCACGCTGAACAAAGGCATTAACCACAGGATTCTTCCCTCCTTCAGGTCCTGAGGTGTTTTCAGAGATCTCCCTTGTGTGCTGCTGTTTCTTTTCTTTCCCTTGCTTGCTCTGTGCTCCACCTTTCTCTCTCCTTCAGCCCTGTCTTTGCATCACTTGCCCACATCCATGAGCTGTAGGGAATTGACCCATAGTTGACACAGGGCTTAGCACATCATAAAGGTGCAAGACATTAAATGTATTTCAGTTCCTACTGAAACAGCGGGCTAAGCAGCCAGGAGCTATTCAGTAGCTTCAGAGAGAGGTGTATGGTAAAGCAGAGAGAGGCTCTGCAGAAAGGAGTGTCAGGAGTTAGGAGTTCAGCCTGCCCAGGATGCTCCTGGGGAAGTTGATTATGTGAACCCTGTGTTCTGCAACCTCTGCAAAAATTACTGTCCTGAAGATGAAGATGAAATAATTTCTTGAGGGAGAGTGTCAACTGCAACAACTGCCCATGGCAGGACAAGGGGGTGTGAAACCAGTCGCTGTTTCCTGCTTGGCTTTGGAGAGAGCAGATTCAGCGGGTGCCAGGCAATGTCAGCATGTTGCTGTCCTTGCTGTGCCTCCATCTCCCCCTCCAGCATAACCGGCTGAGGCAGGCACAGAGCAGGGCTGGGGACAAGGGCCTGGGGACAAGTCAGTCTGAGTTAACACCCAGAAGGTGCTACCAGGGCCCCGTGTGCGGGCAGGAACATTGTGCTGCTCCACCCTGAGACACAGGGGTCAGCCAGAGACACAAGTCCTCAGTGTGGGGCAGCTTGTAAACAGCGCAGAGGGGTTAGAAGTGCAATTAGTCTGCGTGACAACTGTGACCACCTTCTGTCACCACCCCGGGCTGGGCCAAATTCCCCTTCCTCCTTCTCTTGCACAAAGCTGGGCCAAGGCACAGGGCCTATAAACATGCCCAGCTGCCCGTCAGCCCGAGGGAAAAACAAAAACACGGCCACAGCAACAGGCAGTCCTGTATATGGGCAAGCCCAGGCCATTGGCCGGCATGGCTGGCTGTCAGACAGACCTTGGATGGATCGTGAGCAGGGAAATCCAGGACACTGGAGAACAGTTACAGGATTTAGCGGTGGTCAGTTCTCATCTTGCGGTCAACACTGGCACTGACAGCCCAACACAGCTCAAGAAGACTTAAAATTATAGTATGGGTAGCAAGGTACTCTGCAACTCAAGCTACAAGGTGTGGAAAGTATCGAACCGGTTCTTATGATCTTTCTGCCTAAGGCACTTTTCTCCGGTTCACACACCTCCACTCAGGGATGCCAGATGCAGTAAATAAAGAGTGATGACTGAAACTCCATGAGCCATTGCATGTTTTCCCATCAGGAAGCAGCTCTAGGAGCTCTAGAAGCAAGCAGCTGGGCTGCAATCATGGCCAGCCTGCCCCTATGTCAGTAAGGATGAAAGGTAGCAAATTCCCACCATCTATATCCCCCAGCCATTACCTCTTTCTATTCCTGTGCTCAGAAGGACACTTGTTCGGAGCAGGGTCATATTTCATGCTTTGTTTGTTTGTGTGCTTGTTTTATCAAAGCTCCGGCCTGCTTTGTCTTTGAAGTGAAAGTCAAAACTCAAGAAAAGGTGGGAGGAGGCAGCAACAGGCACTACACAGTCTTTCATCTGCCCTATCATATTCTCTGGCCTGAGATTGCAGAGGACTGGTCCTTCACTAACCTTCCTAAGAAACTTCAGTCACCATCCTAGCAATGACACTTAGCAGGATTTAAGTGGGAGGAGATGGAAGTAAGTGTCAGAGTTTACATAGCAGGTGGCAGAAGGCAGAAGGAAGATTATAGGCTGCAAGCTTCTAGAAATGAGACCAGAAGCTTAACTGGAGAGGGCCTGAAGGTTGGATCTCTGCTCTGCCTTTTGCTGCTGGGTCAGCCAGTCTAATAGGATGGCTTTCTTTAGTCTTCCTAAAAGGGGGAGATGGCACTGAATCCACCATCCAGCCTGGTCCTGTCCTCCCTTTTATGTCCTGAGTCCAGCCAGCATCACAACACACTCTGTATGGTTGGGGGCAGCTCTGACCTGTGGTTAGTCCAGGTACTTTGCCAAAACACTCCCTTCAAGAATCAGCATTTTAATTCCCAGATGATGTGCCTGTGACCTTGTTTGACCACTACTGAGATCCGAGGTCCCATATGTGCCTGTGCTTTCACATCTCTGGTCTGGTCTAGTGAACAGCTTCCACTTCTTCCTGCCAACACTTTCTAACCAGAAGGATTGTTGTGACCAAGGGATCTGCTGGTTAAGAATCCAGGCTCAACCCATCATCCTGCCCTTGCAACACAAAGGTGTTGTCCCCGGCCTTTCCTGCACCGTGCAGGCTTTGTATCATAGTCTCCAGGCTGCTTCTGAGCACGACTATTCAGGAGCCATATAGAGCATGTGCTGGTGGAGGAGAGGGGGCAGAATGCCTCATGAGGTGCACAAGAAGATCGGGAAATGCAGACCATGAGTCCTACTGAGAGCCATGGGATGCATACATGGGGGCACTAGGGCCTGGGTTCACACTTCTTGTCCCGCAGTCACCACAGCCAGAGCTCACATAGCGCAGCGAGCTCCGTAATAGCCCAATTTATCTCTTCATTCCATCCCGGAGAGGAGTGAGGTACCAGGTCTTTCCCTCCCCTTTTGCAGCCACCTGATGCCTCTTTGAGGACGACACCGGATCCGCCCCATACCTTGTGCCTACATGAGCTGAAGCGTTGCCCTTTACGCACTGGGCGGCTGGCCAGCCTTGCTGCCGCAAGCGGCAGAGCGTGCAGAGGGCCGGCGTGTCTGCACGCAGCTCCGTTCCATTCAGCCTCTCCCAGCAGCTGCTGCGGGGGTGATGGGACCAGCAGATCTTCTTTCAGACCCCCTGGGGGTAGGCTTCAACAGGTCTGTTTATTCATTGATTTAAGAAATCCAGATGCAATTATGGGTAAGCCACTGAGAAAAGGAGCTGGGCACTTTGCTCAGGGCCCGGCTTTGGCTGCTGTCCTCGCTGCTGTGCTCACTGTAATCCTGCCCACACCACCATCAAGTGCGTGGTGCAGGCGCACTGTGGATTTCATCACTAAGCTGTATACTGCACAGCTTTCTGGCAGCTGAGACCCCTTCCATAAAAGTTGCAAGACTGACAACGGAGACAGGCAAACAGTCCTGGTTATTGCCACTGGACACTGCAAAACAACATCTGCCACATCACCTTTGTCACCACACCTTGATCCTCATCAGCATGATTGGCTCCTGCAACAAACAGCCTTGGTACTGATGGAATTGGACAGCTTGACTTGTTGCCCAAAGATGTCAGTGTTTCACCAGCTTAGGTTTGCTTTTATATGCAATCAAATCTAAAACCTTGCTCATCCTTTTTCATCAAGCCAATTTTGCACTTTGTGCCCAGCTCTGCAGAGACTACTGCCTGCAATACTGAGCAGGTCCAAAGCAAAGATACTGGAAGTCCTACACGTCTCCAAGTGCAACACTGAACGTCTTTGAAATGAAAAATGTTGCAGAATCGCAGAACGACTGATGCTGGACAGGGCCTCTGGAGATTGCCTAGTCCATCTTCCTGCTCAAAATAGGGCCAGCTAGAGCAGGTTTACCAGGACCTTGTCCAATCAGGTTTTGAATATCTCCGGAGATGGAGACACCACAATCTCTCTGTCCCAGTGCTTAACCACCCTCACTGTAAATCCATTTTTTTCTCATGTTTAAACAAATTTTCCCACTTTTCAATTTGTGTTCATTGCCTCTTGTCCCATTACCCAATAAGACTCTGATGATGATTTTTTTGCACCCTCCCACTGGATATTTATAAGCATCAATAAAATTTATAAACACAAAGGTGTCCTTCTATAAGTATGTTTTTTATTCCTATGTGCTCCTGCTGGAACACATTTCTTCTACCTCTAAGATAATGTATTTTGTTTGAATAAACCCATCCTATTAATTTATCCAGACCTCCTTGAATCGCCTGTTCTTGTTGCTGTTTATCAGCCTATTCATGTTTCTGTCATCTGAAAGTTTTTATCTCCAGTGGTTTTGTATACACCTTCAAAACATTGATGGAAATACTGACCAGTTTTTATTCTGCTATTGATCCCTGCAGAAACCAACCAAAATAATCAAACAGCATTCCCAACAGACAATCATTTCTTCTGTCCATTGCAAGCTCTCAATTCACTTAATGTATGCTTTATTGACTTTGCATAGTGCACCTTCTTACTCAATACAAAGTACTATAATTTTATTTATATCAATAGGTCATGCCTCACAAAAAGAATTATACCAGAAGACTATGAATTTACTTGATCAATCATGACTTTATCAAACCCAATTATCAAATAGAACACTGAGGGTCACATTCCACAAAGCCATATTCTTGTTCATTAATTCTCTATTAATAAGCACCTGTATTGGATTTTCTGTTGTTTTTCACTGCAAATACGTTAACCTATACTTGGCCTATAGATCCCTTGGTCTCAGTGCATCTCCTTTTTAAATACAGGAAATCCACTGGTACTTTTACACTTTTATGCTATTCCTACAAAAATCAAAGAGTAATTAGAGACAAATCTCTGTGGGCCAGAGTTGAGTATTATTTATTATGTTCTGGGATAATGAAGGACTCAGAAATGGAAGCAGACAGCAGAAAACTGTATCTTGAAGGTGAGCACTGTGGTGACTGATAATGTAGAGCTGGGAGTTGGAAGGAAGACGCAAGGAATGTGTAATGTAGGGAGCAGAAAGAGGACAAAATAGTATGGTGGCAATGTTGCTGAGAGAGGAACAAGAGAAATGGGTTTATCAGGTGATGAGTGGTAGAAAAGGAATGTTAGTGTGGAAGCTAAGTAGGAGTAAAATTCCAGTGAGTGAGAAGAAGCTGGAAAAAAAAAGCTGGAGGTTGGGAATTACAGAAGAGCGTGTGGAGAAAGGGACCTGGGGCAAAAGAAAAAATGAGATGGTAGAAAGTGTGGTGCTGGAACAATGCATTTTTTGAAATTTACTTAGTCACTAAGAATGGAAACTGATCTGGGGATATTTCTAACAATGGCACTGTGCTGAGAGCTGGAAGGGATTACCAACAGTAATTGCCTGAGGACTGGAAAGGTGTAGGAATGTAAGAAGAGCTTCTAATCCCTAATTCTCCCCTTGCTATCCTTTTCCAGGATTAAAATGTGTACCTAGAAGGACATTTGGAGATTAGTCAAGGAGTGTTGCCAGAGGGAGGGGAGGGATTAAAGTGGTGATGAGAAATGGGAGAAGGAAGGTCTACAGTGTTATGCAGGCATCTAAAAGCACATAGAGGACATTGCCTTAGGTCCCGAAGGCAGTACAAGGGAAATGTGCTTGGTTGGAACTGGATAGTTTTGGACATGGTTCCTTGGGACTGAAGGATTCAGAATAGGAAGAGGGAAGAAGTGGTAGTGAAGGCTGGTACAGAGAGGGGCTGGCTCTGTGAGGAGGGAGTGGTCAGTCTGAAGGAGGATTAGGAGTGAGAGCAAGGCAACAGTGTAGGACTGCTAGGAGGTATCACCAGGGGAATATAGCTGGGGTTATTCTTATGAATAAATTAAAGTGGCCTGTGGTTACAGCTCCTCTGTTAGCCTTTCCCAGTGATGCCCAGGCCTCACAGCACTACTGTATTCTCAGCTGAATCATATATGTAGATGTTCATGGCAGTGAAGTCACCTTTCTAATTGCACTTAGGCCACTCGAGAGAGAGAGGTGAATTGTGCTTTATCAAGGATGACAGTGTTTGCAAAAGGCCATTTTCCTGAGGGAAAGGAGCTAGAGAGAAACTGAACTGACATTGGGACTCCTGCTGTTAACAGCCCACCATCCAGAAAAGCCCACCTGTCACTTGGTCCACAACACAAGCAAATGCAAAGAAATGCATGACCTGTGGTTTCCTGTGGCTCTGTCCCTTTGATGAGGGAGGCTATTCAGAGGGAAACTCCTACTGAGCAATCTATGTGGTTGGCATTAGGTATCATTTCAGGAAGAAAAGAAAGTAGATGAAGAGAAGCCCAAGAAGTTGCGGTCACTGTAGACTAAACAGGACAAACTTCAGAGACAGTAAGGGGAGCAGTCAGCAAAGACATCCTTATGTTAGAGATAAGCCTTATGTCTAACTCTGCTGACAGGAAAATCCTCAAATGGTTTGTGCAGGAACCCATGATAGTTATCTGTATGCTGACAGATGTGCAGAGGGAATTTGAGCGGCAAAGATGAGGTCAAACCAGAGCTAGCTATGTTTTAGAGCTCCAGAGGCAAGGCACAGATCAACATTGCCACAGTCCTCACACACACCTGGCTCCCCTCCACCTTTTTCCTGTGCTTTTTTCCTCACAGCACCCCGTGAACATCCTGCCATATCCACTTGCTTCTACCAAGTTGAGGCTGAGGTCCCTCAGCTGGTCCTCCAACACCCCACCTCAGTGACTTCCAGCACCTCCACAGCACCATTATGAGTCCCCAGATACTGTCCACAGTGACATGCTGGGGGCTCCCAGCACCTCAACCCCACCTGCCAAGCCACCCAACAGCCACCCTTTAAAGGGCCTGGTGCAGGCCCAGGCAGCATGGAGAGGCCCCTGCTTTGAGATGGCCAAAGGCTTTGTCATGCCCATGCTCTCCCACAGCAAACAGCACCCATTTTATTATGACAGAAAAAGAGCCACATACAGAAACACAAAGATAGATAAATATCTTGCTCTATTTCAAGGACAAGACAGGCGCTGCAGCCCCTAGAAACCACCCCTGAGAGACCAGGAAGAAACTGGGTGCTTCACACAAGGACCACCACTTGCAAGAGAAAGGAGATATTTTCAAGTCCCAGGGAAGTACAAGGAGGTGGCACTGGGCAGTGCTGAGCAGTGCTGGTGAGGACCATCATATGGGGAAGGAGCTCAGCTCCATGGTGGCATGGACGGTGCTGTGGAGAAGTTGCTCTCGGGGTTACCATGGTCTCTCACAGCTGCTCTGCTGGAGGCCCACCTTGATGCCTCCAACCCTGAAGCTCCTTGCAGGGTGAGACTTGCCTTCCCTCCCCCATGGAGAGCAGGCTTTAGGGCTTCACAGCAGCCCCCTCACTGCACCCATCCTCCAGCCGCCAGGGGCAATCAACGTAGCGCAGAGCGCCGCCAACAGGGCCACGCTTGGCAGGATCTAGGGCCAGCAGGCTCCGCAACATGAGGGCAGCCTCCGCAGTCAGGCGTTTCCAGTGGCGAGGCAGGTTCTCCTCCAGGCCCGTCTCCTGCCAGAGCATGAAGTCCTCAAAGAAAGGGTCGTCGGGCAGGCTTTGCTCCCAGGGGAAGTAGCCAGTCAGCAGGCAGAACAGCAGCACGCCAAAGGCCCAGGCATCCAAGCTGGTGTCTATGGGCACTCCCTGGGCATCAGCGGTGTTGCTCAGCTCAGGGGCGGTGTAGGGGATTACCCCAGCTACCAGCTTGAGCTTGGTACCCTTGGGCCGTGTAAGCCCGAAGTCAGTCAGTTTGATGCGCCGGCACTCAGGATCAAAGAGCAGTACGTTCTCAGGCTTGACATCACGGTACACGAGCCCCCGGCTGTGGATGAACTCCAGTGCACTCACAAGCTGCTTGGCACACTGCTTGGCAGCCGGTTCAGGGATCCCATCCTGCATGGGGAGAGAGACAGGCAATGCTGCACCCTCATGGCATCTTGGCAGCCCTACTAAGGTGTTGGGCTCCCATCTTTACTCTGCATTAGGGAAAGTCTTTGAGTTTCTGGTCTTGTAAGCTCAAATCTTGTTCAAAGCTGTAGACCCCAGAGGTGGGAGACCCATATGCCATTGACTCCTCTCTCCCTCTGACCCAGCCAGTCTGCACAGAGGCCAAACACCACAGTCCCAATCCCCACGCCTTTGTAGCAGCACTCACCCGGGGTTTGATGATAGAGATGAGGTCTTTGTGCAGCGCTGGTTCATAGAGGAAACCATAGTACTGGCTGGATTCAATTGCAATTCCAAACATGCTAATTATAGCAGGGTGGGTGGCAAGGGAGAGTGCCACGCAGTACTCATAGAGGAAGGTGTGCAGCTTGGTACTAGCTTTGGGCAGCAATTTGAGAGCCATTGGTGTCCCTGGGAATTGGAAGAATGGGTTAGACCCTGCTGAAAGTCACTCACACCAAAACCAGACAGACAGAGCACAGGGCAGCCATGGCTGTTGAAATTCACAGCCACAGGGAGGTCTCTGGCTGAAAGTTTTGTATGGAGGTATGTCATACTGATACCAGATATGAAAACAGACACTGCTACTTGTGTGAGTTTTGAGCTAGTCAGTGCGTGCCATGGGAACACTGAGTAGAGGAGGGGAAATTCAAGCTACACAGGCTCATCAGTCTGACCTGAGACTGCTGGAGGAGGCACCATCAGTGCCCTGAGGGCACATATAGGCCTTAATGACCTTGACCAGTTCTACCTTGGACATCCATCCCCACCCCTGTCCACGGGCCCAGAGGCCCCATTTAAGCTCAAGCCTGAGGCTTCATTCCCCGTCTACACTGTGTTGTAGGAATGCTGGTTTCCAGCTATATGATATCCATGCCCGTGCATGGCCATGAACGCTGTTGATCTTGACTGGTGGATTGACTTCCCAGCTTGACTTTGGACCTACATCATCACCTCAATTTTGCTTGTTGCTCTGGCCTGTCCCCCTGTCCTGGCCTATTCCCTGGTTGGGGTCAATGGGATTGTCCCTGGCTGGAAGGCCCCTGCCCTGCTGGTCCCTCTGGGCACCCCCTGCCACTCCTGGCACCCAGCCCCAGGGAACCACTAGCCCACACGGTTTCCTGGCAAGTGGAAAGGAGATGAGGCACAACAGTTCATAGGGTGCAGTCAGTTCCTTACCTCTCTGCCTGTGGGTCACTAGCACCACATGGCCATACTTGCCCCTGCCCAGCTCCCGTATAACCTCATAGTGCTCAGCCACCTCGGTGCGCACCAGGCTCTGAGCTGTGATCTCCAGGAGCTCATCTAGCACGGTTGGTGCTGCCGTCACTGTCGCTGTTGCAGCTGAGCTCTCAGCCATTGCTGAACACTGCAGAAACACCACAGCCTAGGTCAGGAACAGCACACCATGCACAGAGCAAAAACAGATCAGACATGCCACAAACCATGCCATGGCCAGGGATATTTCTGCCACATGGAGCACCACCTGTGCTGGGGTTGAGTCTGTGCTTTTATACAGTACACTTCTGGGCAAAGCCCCTCATTATATACAATGTCCTTGTACTGAAGGGAAGCTCCCCTTGCTCAGCTCCCTAATCCTTTCTGGCCTCCGGCTAGGTGCTCATCTCTCTCTAATTGAAGGCCTTGGAACCTCTCCTTTCAAAGACCCAGATGTGTCTGTGTCTGTATTAAAGCTTGGCCTTCCAGGCCTCTTCTTAATCTACGCTCAACAGTGTTCAGCAACAAGCAAAACATGAACAGCGCCCCAGACTGTGAAACGTGACCCAGCTCTCTTGCCTTTCTTAGCCTACTGCAGAGAGGCCATGTCTCCCAACAGAGAAACCTGTCCCTAGCACTTACTGAAGAAAGTCTTTAAGGTAGCAGCATGGACAGACTCACCCTTAGGCAGAGGCACAGCTAGTGCATGACAAAAAGAGGATTGCCAGTCAGTATGGTGTGCACTGAGCAGGCCAAAGGAAGCTCAGCACCTCCCATGCTGACCTTTCTGACCCAAAGTCACTCATCTGTGTGGCCAAGAAACAGGCAGGAAGGAAGCTTGGACGTCAGTGGCATTTTGTGCTAGACCCAGCTGCTTCAGACCCATTTCAGAGAAATGCTTTTCACAGTCCCCCTACCATGGTACAAGGAAGCATTTTAAAGCATCTGTGGCAGGACTCTTCCCCTGTGCATCCTCTGCTACTCCCCCGTGCTCTGAACACAGGCGCTCAGTCAACCTGGGCCTGGGAAACACTCCTGGCTTCAGGGCAAGGTCACAGAACCACAGAAACACAGGATGGCTGAGGTCAGAAGAGATCTCTGGAGATCACCGAATGCAACCTCCTGTCAGCAAGAGCAGGTTGATCAGGACTGAGTCCAGGTGGGTTTTGAATATATCCAAGGATGGAGACACCACAGCTGCTCTGGGCAACTTGTTCCAGTGTTCAATCACCTTTATGGCTAAAAAGATTTCCCTTAGGCATAAATAAAAATTCTGTTTGTGCCCACTGCCGCTTGTTCTGTCACTCAATACCACTGAGAAGACTCTGGCTGCATCTTTTTTATACCCTCTCATATACATAAATACCATCAGGTATTTATATACATTTATATGATAATCCCTTTGAGGCTAAACAGCCCCAGCTCTCTGTGAGTCTCTCCATCCGAGAGATGGTCCTGTTCCTTAATCACCTTTGTGGCCCTTTGACAAACTCTCTCCAGTATGTCCATGTCACTTGTTTGCTGTGGAGCCCAAAACTGGACATAGCACTGCTAATGTGTCCTCACCACTGCTGTGCAGAGGGAAAGGATCACCTCTCTTGAGTTGTTGGCAATACTTGCCTAATGCAGCCCAGGGTGCAACTCAAGAGCCTGAGGGTTGTAGCATTCTTGGGCCTCTCAGTGTGCTGTAAGACAGCTGTGGTGTAAAATCAGTGCTCACTTCTGCAACTACAAATTCAAAATCTCTTCCCATGTAACATTTTGACTGACATGACACTTTTAGGGGAGGGAATAGGACCTCAAGTGGCTATAAAGGCAGACGGCATCCCAGGAATATGAGTGGGAGCAGAAAGAATGAAGTCATTTCCCTTAGGTTTCACATTGCTCTACCTGAGATTATTGCAGTTCCTTCACCTTACAGCCCCCACTGCTGCTAAAGCTGGTCAGGCTGTACAATCCAGTAATGTAGCAACAGAATTATTTAAATCTAAGAAAACTGCAAAAATGCTGCATTTTTACAGGAGCGTAGGGCTGCTTGTGGGAGAGTTCCCCTTCTTTTCTCTTCTCTTCTTGCCTAGATTGTATTGGTAAACTTATCCAATTCCAAAGTACCAAGTAACTGGCCCTGGTTTTCTGAAAAGGCGTTAGCTTGGTGTGAGAGCCAACAGCAGCCAAAGTTAGCACAGTCCATAGGGAATTCAGCACTGAACAAATGTGTGCTTGGGAGCGGACAAATGAAGGGTGGGGAGACACTCACAGTGAAAGTCAGTCTGGAAAGTATTTTAGAGATTTTGCTTTGATGTCCTCCTGTTTACTGTTCAAACACAACAGCCTGTAAAACCGCACACAGCAAGGGCACTGCAGAACCTGCGTATGGATCCACTTTGACACTGTCATTTGTAAACTACTGTTGTCATATTTAGGCATTAAACAGAATAGCTGAAAAAGCCTTTTAAAGAGTCCTATCTAGGAATATGGAGAACAACTTGAAGTGTAATAGACCTTTGAAAAACAGACCTCCCCATGATATTAGATAGGCTAAAGTCACACTAACTAGGGAACAAAAGGAAAGATGTCAGCTTGCCTTGTGCTGAATATGTTTGATTTGTATTTGTGATAAAATATAAAAAGAAGATCTGTAAGACAGTAATTCTCCTATATCAAATTCATGGTCTTATACAACTTCTTGTCATCAAATGGTTCACGATGTTCTCAGATAACTTAATTTCTCCAACTTGACTTAGATAAAATTTCTTTCCTTGTAGGCTGGCCACCTGTTGGTGCTGTCTAGCCCAAAGGCTGGAATCTTATCATTGCATCCACTTAATGAATCATTTAACGGTGATATAATTTTCAATCACCTATATATTCATTAATCTGCTTTTATTAGTATTGAATTAATATATGATTAATCTATTCTATATATTACATGATTAATTAATTGTCTCCTATTTACTGTGTGAAAACTTGCTTTTGTGAGTGGAAAGATATGCGTCTCTGTATATTCTTGGTTCTCACTCCAGCTCAACTGGGGTCAACTCATTTCAGTCCATTAACTTTTGCAAGAAAAATAACCAAAAAAACTCTTGTGTCTTTCCATCTCACTTTTCAGGTGAACTGCAATATAGATGGCAAGCATCCTTACCTTGCATGGTCCACTGGCGTGGAAATGAAGATTGTCCAGGTACAGAGAAGAGAATCAAAGTGAAATAGACACCTTAGAAAAATAGATCAGCCAGAGAATATGGGTAGCATGTCTTGAGGGAAAATGACAATCCTGTCTGTCTGACCAGGGCTCCATACAAAGGAAGCCTAAGCTGCAGTCATTCCAGAACAGTTTGCAGGTTTTGGCCCTTTCTTCCCCTGAGCACCGACATGAAGTAAAACATTTAGCTAGGAAGTTAAGTGAGGGCTACATTTGGGCCACCACTGAGTGGAGTGTGCCTGAGTGCTCTGCACCTACTTTTGTTACCTTTTGGAGTGCCATTTGCCCTTTGCAGAGTGATCAGCATTGGGAAGGATGCATTCAGGGCCCTGGCCAAGATGCACTCACCATTTGGCTGTGCTGTATTGAAGGCAGTAGGCAGGGTCCTTTTCAAAACTGTTCTTTCCTCCACTGTCCTTCCCTGCTTGAGATCCTGATTCCAGGCTGTCAGCGTGTGAGAAATCCTAGCTCCCCAAAGAGTCTGCAATTGCAGCAGCAAGAAATACACACGCTGTCCACCATGAGGAGATGCTCCCCAAACTCCTGAGCAGCTGAGGAGGAGTTAGCCGATGGCGATAGTGTCTAAGTCTAGATAATGTTATTTTGCTTCTTCAGCCAAAATGATTACTGTATTTTGTCAGGAAAAGCACTTCATACATATCAAGAGCCAAAGACCGTGTAATCTCACTATAACAGAACAAGCGCTGTGATCACAGAATCATAGAATTTTTTAGGCTGGAAAGGACCTCTTGAGATCATCTAGTCCAATTCCCCTTCTCAAGCAGGGGCAGCTGGGGCAAGTTTTCTATGAAGGTGTCCAGTCAGGTTTTGAGTATCTCCAAAGATGGGAACTCCAGAACCTCTCTGGGCAACCTGTCACACTGTTTGATCACCCTCACAGCAAAACAAAACAAAACAAAACAAAAACCTTCAACACCACAACTGTTTTACTGTGTTCAGATGGAATTCCTCATGTTTTAATTTGTGCACACTGTCTCTTGTCCTGTAAATGGGCTCTAATGAGAAGAGTCTGGATCCATCTTCATCACTGCCTCCCATCAGGTATTTATGCACATTAATAAGATCCCCTCTGAGACTTCTCTCTTCCACACTGGAGAGCCTCAGCTTTCTCAGCCTCTCCTCATAGCAAAGATGCTCCATTAAAAACATCTCTGAGCATACAGCACGAAGGGACCTTTTTCTAGTCTGACCTTCTACAGAGTATTAACCCAAACCAAATAACCAACAACAGCATTTGGGGCACCTCTTACCAAAAATCATACAGGCTTGGTACAAAGGCAAACTGTGGTCAACTATAAAGGCCAGTGTTAGTTTTATGTATTTATGTGATATCCTAATATGAATTTACCTCCCTGCTGCTGTTCATCTAGAGAAAAGACTTTTCTAGTGCTCTTTAAGTTTCTTCTGACTGTTGCAGGGTTTATAGGCATCGTGGTCAGAGGTATGACTACAGACTACAAAGACATATTTAATCTACTTAGATTGAGTAAAATTAGCAGGGTGCAGCCTGATACTCAGCCTCTGTATTTAACCAACACTTTACTTGGGCTTTCCCAACCATCTGGCACACTGCGTTTCTGTAATGTCCACATCAGCTAGTTTAAAAGCAGGCAGGATGTTTCCAGAAATTGTAATCACATTTTGAATTTTTAATAAATATCATCATGCTGTCAGATCAAGATACCTCTAAGCCTTCTTATTGGTTAAACATCTTGCAATAACCTTCTGTCCAATTCTCAAACAAAGACCTTTTTTCCAACACATCCCTTTCAGGGTGTTGCCTGCCTTGTTTCTACCTGAATACTTTTCCACTGCCCTTAATGCAGCACATTTTGCTTGAATGGACTTAGCATATCAAGTAATTCAGATTACTCAGGGCCCCTGTTGTTATCAAACCACCACGTTTCTGTTTCAGGGTTGTGTAAGGACCTAACCTGCAGGGATTTTTCCATTAACAACTAAATCTTTGGTGGAGGTTCTGAACCATTCTCAGCCTCATATTTGTTTATACAGCACCTGCTGGAAACATCCCACCCAGTGAACATTCTCTAAAAAATATCTGTACAAATTCATTCTGGCATTAATCAAAATCAGTAAGTCACACTGTTTGTAATGGATTTAAGAACAAGCAAACTTGAAAGACTCAGTATAGTGGAAATCATCATGTTTTAGTGGTGCCCTCATGCTGCACAATTAATTTCATTAAATCTTGACTCATTTCTAGGACATTCACCTTTATCAATGATCTAGAAGAAAGCACTGAAATCATGAGAAAATGTTTGCAAATGACACAAAAATGGGACCAGGTAATCAATACATTGCTTGACAAAAATAGTACATGCAAATACACATATAAAAAACGTTATAAATGACCAAAGAAGACAGAAGTTTTGACCGGCATTGAGGGAAGAAAAAAGTTAAATGTCACGGTAGTCAGATTGATCTAAGGTCTTTCTGCAGCTTTGTAAATAGAATGGGTGCTGTGAAAACCCAGAAATGTAGATCTGGTATACCCTCAATTCCTTGGTAGGCCTTAATGTGTTGGAAGATGTAGAATTGCATTAGAAATAGACGGCAGTGATACAAATATACATCTCAATGGTACAGACACAAGTCCAAGAGAATAACTTAAGAGAGTTACTAATGCTAAGATTCAACATTTCCATTCACTCTTATAAAGAGAACATCCACAAACAATCAGATGCACGAAACATCAGCCACAAGAGACAAACTAGAATTTTACAGATGTTAAATTGAAAAATAATCTTCACTCTAAACCAAAAAAAGAACAAAACAAACAAACAAAACCAACAACAACAACAACAAAACGGATATAGCCATTCAGCCTTACTCGTATTAGTTACAAAAGAAGGTAGCTAGATTTGTATTAGTTACAATAAAAGAAGATACCTGTTGTGAGACAATATGCCTCTTGCACTGAACTTTAGTTTCTGGAGAGGTTTCTACACACAGATGCCTTGAGTTAGCCTGAAACTTAATCTCTGAAAATCAGCTGAGTTAGGAAAGCTGTATTTCTAAAGTGCTGGCCACCTGCTAATGACTTCTGCACTGGAACTGAGAATATTGTGCACCAAAGGCCTTTGTGTTTTCATTAGAAACGCATTCCTTTGGTTTGCTCTGCTTTGCATTATCCTTTATCTACTTTTTTATGGTGCTTTTTCTTTTTCTTTTTTTTTTTGTATTTTTGGAATGTCTAAAATCTACTGATGTGAAAGTCTGGTTTCTCTAGGGTAAATTTCCTGAACCATTTTGGAGGCAAGCTGATGTCTAAGGATCAACAGACTTAGCTATCGGATGCTTGCTATCTTTTTAATGGCACTGGTGAGACCACAGTTCAGCAGACTAGCACTGGTGTCCACAGTTTGACTGAAAAAAAGACCAGAGAAGAACCATGAAAAGAACCATGAGTATGCTAAAAGGGCTGACAGGGGAAATTTCCAGGTCAGCACTCTTTTTTTTTTTCACTTATTAAATAGTGAGAAAGTGACTCTATCTGATTTTATGATCTGTGCATACCTTCATAGGTACTAGAAATTCACTGAAGAGGCTCTACCACTAAGTCAAAGCATTATAACAAAACCTGAAAGCTGAAATGAGTCAATTTCAGACCTCAGATGTGATGCAGATTTTATAAAGAAGGATATTTACCCCTAAAAACCTCATCAAACAATATGGAAGAGTATTCCTCCATCTTTGGGACTTTTAACCCAAGAATGTGGATTTTTTTTCCCTATAAGGTACATTCTAGCACAGACCATGTTTAGCACAGGCAATAGACTAGAGCATATTAGCACAGTGGCTGTTTCTGGCCTTTTTACTGATAGATTTACGAGCTGCTTTCTATAACAGGTCCTCAAGTTAGTACGTAATCTCACCGAGGAGAACAGCCTGGATATCTCCTCCTCAGCACTGCACAGTGCTCTCCTCAGGCAGGAACACCCGCTAGACTCCCCACGGGCAGCCCCGTGAGACTCTCCCAGGAAGCAGTAAACCACAGCCACGGTCAGAAATTGACAGCCATCTCGCTGGGACCAAGCCACATCGTGCTCTCCTCCCAACCAACGCGCCGGTACCGCCGCACTGTCCCACCAGGCACAACCGCTGAGCGATCCCCCGTATGTAGAGCAGCGTTTTGGGGCAGAGACATCCAAGGAGCTCACCACCACCAAGACCATGCTGGGCTCCAAACATGGGGAACTGGGGCACTCCACGTTGTGCCGGCACGCAAAGCCAGAGGCTGGTTGGTGAGGGGTGCCCGGCTGCGCCCCTTCACCTGCCCACCCAGTTGGTGTCATCCTGTCACGACTGCACCCTCTCTTTCCACACACCCTCTCTGTCCGTCCCAAGCCTCTCACCTTCTCCAGCAGCGCAGGACAGACAGCCGTGGACAGCCTCGCCTCAGCTGCCTCCGCTGCCTCTGGGCTGTGCCGAGCAGCCGGAGGGGCTGCCAGGCATTACAGGGCTGAGCGTGACGCTCCGCCCCTTCCCCAGCCTCTGGTCCAGGGGGCACACCGCCCCGGGGCTGAAGGTGACCGCTGCGGGGAGGAAAAAAGGGGTCCGGGGGAAAGAAGGGGGTCACCCATCAGCCCCCTTCGTGGAGGGGGAAGTGTCGCAGGGATCGGGGTGGAGTTGTTGTTTCTGCTCTAGCCGGGCCATCACGAGCCCCAGGGATCCTTCAGCAGATCCACCCTTTCCAGACCATCCCTACAGCTTGGGCTGACCCTGCAGATGTGGGAGAAAAGCTGTTCCTCCATTTGGTGCATGGTCCTTGGTCTGGGGCCGCGTGCCACGTCACAGTATGGCCGTGATGGCAGGGCTGAGGGCCGCTGTGGGCTGCCAGCAATTTCTCTTGGCCACCAAAGGGACAGAGACATTTTGGTTTCAATTGCTTCTGCCAGTGAGCATCGGAGACTAGGTGCACACTGAAACTGGCTCGAGGTCATGTCACGAGGGCAGAGGTGAAAGACAAAGTCTAATGCAGGAGGTACTAATGCATAGGTACTCTGGGTCACCAGCACAGGACTGAACCTTACTGCTTGCTCTCTGAAGGTGGAGGGGTTTCACCAACGGCTTGTCACTCAGGGCGCTGGCCAGCACAGGGGCAGCAAGGAGAGATACACTGGGCTGCCATCACAGACCTGCGAACAGCAAGTCTGCTGCCACCCAGAAATAGTGCAAGAAATTAGAAGCAAGAGCAGTAGCATAGTCAGGCTTCCAGCTGTCCCAGTGCTTCTGGACAAGAAGGTGGGGAGTGAGGTTGTGGTGCTGATGACCTAAAGGTCTTGTGCCATTCAAGGCTGCCCCTTCACACTTGTGCTTGAAGGATGCCCCAGTGATTAGGAAAGGCCTTTGATGTGCAAAGTTCCTACTTGCAGAACATTACAGTTGGGCTGGTGAGAGTGTATAGGAGAAGCCTATCCAATATCCAAGGATTCAGCTCTGGGATAAATGGTATGGTGTAACCATAGGTCCCCAGGAACATGGCTTCTGGCCGTGTGGGGGTCAGAAAGGGTGAGACTATTGCCTGTACTTGAGACACAACTCAGCAGTTGAATTGAGAAATGTCCCTGCGGACTTGCGTGAAGTCACAGTTACAAGGCAACTCTGGGAAAGGAACCCAGGTGCCCTGACTACACAGTCCCTCTCTCCTCCACTCCAGTCACTAATTTGAACCTGCTTCCAGATCTAGGATCTAAATACAGCAGTTTTCCAGTCTTCCTCATTTTCCAGCTTTTTTTTTCCTTTATTTCCAGGTTTCCTTTTTTTTATTTATTTCATTCCTACTGAGATTAGGAGCTGCTGGGTGGTTTGGCTCGTAGAAGAGACCTCTTTCACAGACTTACCCGGAGCTCACTTGCTGTGCAGCAATTTGTTTGAGGACTTGGCCCTTACATGCAGTTCTTCTGACATTTGTACATCTGCAGGACTTGTCATGCATTCCCACAACATGGAAAATATCACATACAGTGTACAACCTGTGTGAGACTCCTGGCTCTCTGTTCCTGAGGACTGGGCGCAGAGCAGCTGTTGGAGGTCCTAGGGCCTGCTGTCTTACTAATGAAGTTAGTACTTGGGCATTTCAGGATCTCTGTTAATTTTACTCCTACACCTATCTCACCTATGCTGCACACATTTTGTCCCACTGGCCACCAAGATATAGGACAAAGTCAACAGAGACAGAGCTGTAAATATAATGTAACCAAGAATGCCTTCGTCTTTCCAAAAGTTTGTCCCTGCTATGGACTTTAGAATACCAGTACTTGAGTTTTGTTCAGACCTTTTCAGAACCAGCTTAGTGCCTGATGCTGGAGTGGGAATAGCTCTTTGATTTTCCCCATTGCATTCCCACATCTTCTTCTATTAATAAATTTCTGAGCTACAGACACTTCACTCCCCTCCAGCCCCAGCAGGCAGGCAGACAAACCAATCTGCAGGGTGCTACAAGGTGGGGGCTGCCTCCTGGGCAGGGAGCTGGGGCCCTGAGCTCTCCTCGGCACAGGCAGGGTGCTCGGAGGAGTCCACCAGCTGCACAGACCATTTGTGCTCTGAGGTCATACAGCGCTACCCCATCGCTGAGGAATCTGCTGGCCGCCTTCCTGGCAGCGCGGTGCAATGTCCCACCTCGCCTGCATGCACACACAGAGGAGGGAAGAAAGATAGTCCACCAGCAGACACACTCCCCTCAGAGACAGCACTATGCTCAGTGCTGTAAAGCAGGGGACTGCACTGTTGGGTGCATTGGGTGCAGGGTGGTTGCAAGAGGCGGTGCTGCTCCCTTCGGCGATCGCTGACCCCAAAGCCTCAGTGCAGTGTTGGGGTAGGGCAATGCTCAGGCAGTGCTGTTCAACCGCAGGGATGAGGACACACAAAAGGTGTATTTTTAACCTTTTTCATTGGGATGTCTCCCAGCCACTCCTCCAGGGCTTAAAATAATATACAATATCCAGCAACCAGGGTGCATATCAACATTCTCCCTGAGGCTCAGTGACTTATCTGTCACCATAGGTACAGGCCTAGGGACTGTCCAGGTGGCAGCTCAGTTTGCAGCACCCTTCCCTACCTGACGAGACAGTGCCATCACAGCAGGATGAGTTGGCTGGGTCTGGACAGCTTAGAGATACCCTAGGAAAGGAAAGGTTGTGGTGGGGCTTCACAGGAGAAAGGGCTTGCAGGGGAAGAGTGGGACTTGGATGGTGGTGCAGAGACACAATGCTTTGCTGGGAAAGCTTCCATCTGTCAGGGCACAGAGAGGGGCAGATGGTCCCTAAACATCATGGAGCCAGGAGATGAGTGAGATAACAAGGCTGGCAGGACAGTGGCTCACCAACCAGGGCCTGTCCCACCACAATGTCCCTGCAAGGCAAGTGGGACAGGCCCAGAGATGGAAGCCAAGTTCTGCTGAGGCAAGAACTCAGGCAAGTTTGTGGTGACAAGCAGGTCCGAGGTCCAGCTGAGAATCTTATCTACAAACTAGGGACAGTCCCAGTGCTGGTAACCCATGTCAGACACAATCTGGTGACTGCCAGGCAGGTCTGAGATCAGGCAGGGACTAAAAGCCCAGGCCCGAGCTTACCTGGAGCACCTCGGCCCACAGGGTGAGGGTGTGAGCTGAGCCCCAGGTGAGGCAGGGCAGGGCCACCAATGCCAATTAACACCCTCAGGGTGATGACACTTTTGAAGAAAGGGAAAATGATGGTTCCTGCCTGCCTTTCAAATTTTCAATGCCCTCATGTCTGCCTTTAGCCATGACTGCAAACCAACAGATGCTGTATCTCCCTGAGAAAGGCTCATCCCTGCTGTGCTACGTCACCCCATTTCTACACCTTTGTCTGCATGGAGCAGCAAACCATCTGCCACCCCTTGGAGACCTCTGCTGCTGGGACACCATCCATGGTGTCAGTGTCTCATCTAATGCCAAGCAACTGCCTGGGCTTCTCCTGAGGCTGTCCTCAAAATCAGGAGGGAGTGAGAGAGATGGCCCCTGTGGGGAGTCAGCAGCGAGCACTTGCTTTCTATTTGGGTGGCAGGGGCATGGGGAGCACTCACAGCTGCACATTTGGGACACACATGTCACCTAGGCTCTGGTGCTGGCTGGAGCAACACAGCATCGTAGTGTGGGGAGGTCCCTCTCAAGGCCAGTTGATGCTTACCAGTGCCCACACCAGGCCTCCTTCATTTTTGTTCAATTTGCTCCGAAAGACATCAAGTGACACTGGCTCCTGATTGCCTGTAACAGTGCCTTCTTCTCTGGAGAAAAGATGACAGGGGAGAGAAGCTGTAATAGACATAATAAATAGGTATAATAAAACTTTGAGGTTATTCCTTGAGGAATAAATAAGATGAAAGGATAATACTGCTTACTGTCTCTTCAAAGGACAAGATACAAGCACTAGAGGCAGGACCAAAACAAGCACAAGGCTTTCTCAGGCAGCATGCCTTCAGCTGTGGACACCTTGCCTCAGGAGAGGGTGGGTAATAAATGTTTATGTGGTTTCATAAAATAACTGGACAGAGACACTGCAGAGGAAAAGCAGAATTAAAAACAGAGATTCAACATCTGTCTCAGACTGCTGGAGGCTAGGGGAATATTTGAGGGATTTACTACATACTTCCATGCTCTTATATCTCCCACAAGGAATTTGCCACTGGATAGTCTCACAGCCAGGCTATAGAATTAAATGGTCTTTTATTCTGATCTGTCTCAGCTGTTCTCATTCATTCCACTAATGAAATCCTTTGGTGACATTAATATGCTGCAGCACCCCTTGGGCAAAGCTAGCAAGGCAATAAGTTCTGTGGCCCCAATCTGCAACCATTTCTCCCCCAAAATTCCCATAACTCCTATTCAAATAGCTGGTGAGTGATTCTCTATCCTGGGCTAGGCTGTCACCTTTGCAATCTATCGCTGCCGGGGTGACAGCTTTCAGAAGGGTCAGGGAGGTGAGATAGGAGGGAACTTGTCTGCTAGGTGGATAAGAGATCTTACGGGACAGGTTTCCAGAGATGGAAAGGAGACCAGCCCTGAACTATAACATCCTGGTTTGTTTGTTTTTTCTCTGAAAGGGACACCTGGGAATGCTTTGTCTGCAGGATGGTGTCAGAGCAGTGGGCAGCAAGCCAGTCTTTCAGAAAACAATTCTTCAGTAACTGAGGGAAACTAAGGAATTTCTCCAACTTTTCTCGACCTGTTGAGGGAAAGTGATTACTTCTCTGACAAAGGCAGTCTGGTCCACCTTGCTGTCTTAAGAGGAAATTATCTCCCAAGAACTGTAGCCACAGTGAATTGACCTTGGATATCTCAGGCTTGAAAGTAATTAAGAATGTAAGAAATGACTTATTAGACCAATGGTCCACCTAACCCAGTGTTTTACCTCCAATAGCAGGAGTAAGAGATGATGCTTAAGAGCACACGCCTAGCCACTTTTTGCAGTCTATTTCCCTGATCCACCATCTAGAAGTCTTGTGTTATGGAAGCTAGAGGGTGCAACCCTGCCTGATTCTTGTAGTATCATAAATGTGTTTCATCCCTTTTTGAACCTACTGATCTCTTTGACCTCTACAACCTTCTGTGACATCAAGTTCCACAAGTTTACTCAGTGCCGTGTCAAGAAATTATTCTTCTTGTTTGTTTTAATTCCTTTTTTACTAACTTCCCTGTGTAACATCTAGTTATCATGTTGCAAAATTTCATGAAGGACAGATCTGCATCCACTTTATCCACCATCTTCATGATTTTATAAACCTCAGTCATATCTTCCCTCAGCCTTACCAACTCCAAACTGAAGAGCTGCAGACTCTCCAGTGATTCCTCAACAGACAACTATTCCATCCCCGTGATCTCTGTAGTTGCCCTTCTTTTTATCTTTTCTAACTCCATCATCTTTCTTGAAGGAGACCAGAACAGCCCACACTGCTCAAGATTGGGATGCATGGAGGTTTTATCCAGGACTAAAACGGCACCCTCTGTCTAATTCTAATTACCCAACGTTGCCCAACATTTCTTTTGGCTGCTGCTGCATAAGCCAATTTTTGAGGGTAATAAATGACAGGTCTGAGATCTTCTTCACGATTTGCAACCGTAGATTTGAGTTCTGAGTATCAGCATCATGTAGGCATGGGTTAGATTATTTTCTCTAAATGTACTACCTTACATCTATCTATAATGAAGGTCATCTGAGGGTTTACTGCCGAACCACTCTGTTTTTGTGGGCCTTTGAAGGCTAAAGTTCCTTGCCATTAGAACAGTATTTCACCACCCAAATGAAGTTAGTATCACCCTCAGACTTGATTTCACTGTTTAGTTCCTTGTCTAAATCATCCTTGAAGATGCTGAATAAAACTAGTCCTGGCAGCAACCCTTGGGCTATCCTCTCTGCTCATTCTTCTCCATCCAGAAAAGTGCCCAATGAGCCCTACTCTTTGTTTCTTGTCCTTTGCTCATCTTTCATTCCATAAAAAGACCTTTTCTTCAACCCTGTAGCAACTTAGTTCCTTTAATAACTTTTGATGAGGAAACTTGTCAAGGACTTTCTGGAAGTCCAAGTGTATTATTTATCCTGGATCCCCTCTATCCACATGCTTATCAACACCCTTCCAGAACCCAGCATGGCAGTAATGCAGAATTTCCCTTTACAGAAGTCATACTGACTCTTTCTCAACAGACTGTTTTTCACATACTCATCAAACTTACTCTTTATTATAGACACCACTGTCTTATCACAGATGGACGTCAGACTCACTGGTCATATTTTATCATGGGGGTTACACTGGCAATCCATCAGGGCTCTGGCACAGAGACATTAAAGACAGTTTATACAGCTTGGCCAGCAGTCCACAATTTCACATTTGAATTCCTTCAGGACTTTCAAGCAAATGTCATCCAGTCGTGGTGACTTATTAACATTCAAAGTATCTATCTGGTCTTACTTCAAAATAAGCTGTCTCTTCTGATCAATTTACTGCAAATATGGCAACAGCAGTGGAAATCTCCCTGACAAACATGGCACTTCCTGCTCTTGGGTGAAAGCAGCAACTGTATTTCAAGACTTCTCACCCAGACATGCATAAAAGGAAAGAGGGTGAAAGTTTCCTAAACTCCCTGGGAGAAACATTCAAAGTTTGATGTCTAAAAAGCTGGCTTCTCTTGTCTCTTTCCCAGAAACACGACCACTAGCGTGGCTGCTGCTGCATCTGCAAGGTCATATTATTAAGGGGTAGAGGCAAGAAACCAGGATTAGTATGGAAAAATATATGTGGAAACTGGACCCACGTGACACTAGAGGGTGATATTAAACTACGGAAAAGTTCATTAGCTATATAGATTCACTTAGCTGCTTTGATGTTCAGTGCCACAAATGTGGTATGTTACATCTAAACACTTCAAGCATTCATATTTCTGAACTGGTGACCTCCCAGGGCCCAAATCTCAGCTTTTCTTGTTACCGTGGTCCAGTGATCCATCTCTGGTATGAGATGACACAAATACCTCAATACACGGACGGCTGAAGACCTGCAACAAAAGCGAATAGGGGAAAGACATGCAAATATCCATCCAAGCAGAATCAAAACAGGCAGAAAAAATTACTTGTCCTGTTGAGATGTTATTGGATGGATAGCATGCAAGGGTAAGGAACTCAACTTCAGCAGCCTTGCTACCACAGTTCGTCTGTCTCCACAGAAAAATGAGGCAAAACAGCCTCGGCCATTTTCATCAGCACCTCATCCCTGCTAGCCTGGGTTTGCCTTCATGTAGGTGCTCTCTACTACTGTGGTGCCTGGTGATGCATGGTGCCTCCAGAGAACTGCCCTCTGAGGGACAATCTGAAAACATGACACAAGCTATAGGATGCCTAGTGGTGCTCCATCCCTAGGGAAGCTCAGACGCAATTTGAGCCTTCCAGGGAGGAGAGTTCATCAGCCTCTGTGGCCATGTGAAAATGGATGCTTCACTCCTGGGAGGCTCAGAGTCCTCCCTCTTGAGCGAGCTGGAGAAAACTGCTGCTGCGGAGATGTCAGCAGGGGTTGTTCCAGAGGTGAAAGGAACCAGTCCTCCAGGATAACCCTGATTTACCTCCTGTTTATACTCTGTCACAACCAGTGGCTCCAACAGCTCTCAGCAACTTCACACACCTGGTAAAACATTCCCCCACTTTGTAGAGAAGCTTTTCTCTTCTAAGCCTCAGTTTCTAATCACAAAAACAGGCAGAAAGGATATGTCCAGGATAAACATATCTGTCCTATTGCAGCCTGAAATGTGCAGGTCATCATCTTGTTGGTGTTACCATGCAATGGAAGGTTCTTCTGCAAGATTTTTCCCTTACTTATGAGGAAATTCAGATATTAAAATTATTTTTTCAAAGAAATTTGTAGTTCTGTCTCCTTGAGTTGGACAGCCCAGACCTGATCATCAAAGCTGCTAGCAAGGCAGTGTGCCCACTAGAAGTGAAGACAGCAAACAGTGCTCAAAACTTCCCAGAGATTCAGGCTCTGGTTGTTTCTAGCTGGACCCCCAAACTGGTTTTGTGTGTACAGGTCTGAACGCCAAAGCTGTCATGTGAAATAAGTACATGTAACATATTATTATTTCTGACATATGGCAATGCAAACACACAGCTGTGATTGGATGTACTTAACAGGTTTGGAAAACTCCTGAGTAGGCTTAGCTAGTAGGAGCGGACATACTAAGATGCTAAACCAAAATGTATTATCCAAACCATATAAAAAAGGGAAGATAAAAAGGCTTTTTGGCCCTGTTTCACATCTTATTCTTTTGCACCTCCATAGATCCAGTGTAACTTCACCAGCTACAATAGACTCTCTTCATTCTGCAGCACATTTTGGCTCAAATTACTTTAATATTCCAAAGAAGATAAGCTTTGAAATAAAATTACAATTTTTAAAAAATGTAGTAAGAGCTGGAATTCATGGTGCATTTTTAAAAGTATTTTATTTCCTGGAATCTTCTAGAGTCATTTATTTTATTTTTTTTCCAGTCATTCTAAAAACAAAAATGTCCAAATTACTGGAGGAAAACAGAGTACCCAAAGTGACTACGTATTATTGCCCAAGCATCTGGTTTCCTGGGATAAGTGACATTGCTGCTTCTTACCGTAGTGCATGTTTAGTCCAGCACCAGCCAACTTCTGCTGAAAAACCTCACAGTATGGCTGAGCTAGCAGAGACCATGGGCTAGCGCTGCAGAACACTGGTCTTCCCATGTGGGCACGTGGCCATTTCCAAACAAGTCTTCCCTTATTTCCAGAAGTTCACTTATGTCATTGCTAGCAGCATTAGCCTTTTGCTCAGATGAGGCTCCAGGTGTTTTTCCCCACAGCCACCGTTTCAGACTGGTCAGCATGGCCAGCTGTCAATGATAAAACCAGGACATTAAGTAGATATTTTCCTCCATTAGGAAAGATGTATGGCAAAACCTCCTCCATACTGGACATACAACCTCTTTAAAAACTATTAATTTCTTGGAGCCTCTGCACTATACTTCACTATTTCTTCAGAAGAAGAAACAGCTAGGGTATTTGTGATGATCTGGCTGGAGCACAAATTAGGTGCCTCTGTGTAACGTTGCCTAGTGGCTTTCTGCCACAGCTTGGAAAGCCGAAAGCTCTCTAGCTAATGCATTATTTTCTTTCAGTGATCTCATATTCAAAGCACCATTTCCTTAGCCTGAGGCTCTCCCGTGGGGTCAGTAAATTCTACATTCAAAGAAGATTTTAATTACTTGGTGAGTGACAAGCTGGAATGGTGATGCAAGTCCTAATCCCTCTTTCGAGTGGTGAATTGAGCTTCTCATCATTAGTACTTCAGACATTATATCAAAGATATCATGGGAATAGCAGTCACCAGTTTACAGTGAGCCAGCTGGAAAACAAGATATGGGAAGGTCTCCTCCCCACCCCATCAGCCTGCAGGGGTCTCTGCCAGACTCTCCCTGCCTTCCTCCTAGCAGTATAACATGATACAGTAGATCTTTCTTCTCCTTTCTCTCCCATGTCTGTTCCTTCCTTCAAACCTACCATTCCTCAGCTTGCTTGGGAGAGAGAAATTAACATTTAAAATGTGTTCCACTTTATTCTTTCATGTTTTATTTCCTTCTCCTTTGAATTATTTTCCAGCTCCTTGTCTTTTTTTTTCAAAACATCATAACATGTTCCTCTTCTACCTCATGTGCTCCTGTCTTGCTCCTTCCTTCTATCTGAGAGGCATGAACCCTCTCATTTTTGCATAACTCTGATTTTCAGCAGCCAACACCACTCTGCTCTCTTCAGTGCCTGAATCCCTTCCTGGGCAACCATGTACTCCCTTTGTCCCACCTGGTAGTTCCTCTCTCATTGCCTGTTCCAGATTCATCAGAATCCTCATGCCTTCTTCTTCCCTGTCCTACCAGAAAGAGCCTGAAGCTGTGCCATCTCTGCTTATGCTCTGGCCTCTGCTGCTGCACCTGTAGCCACCTGCCACAGGTAGCTGCTTGCAGATATTTAGTCTGCAAAAGTAGAAAAATGAGAGAGTGAGATATTATACAGACAGATAACTAGGGATGGGCCTCATCAGTATTTTGTAGAGGCAAGAAACAGGAATAAGTCAGCTCTAGCCATGTTGCCAGACCCTGTAGTACAAGCCCAGTCCTACCTGGAAGCTCTTTGGCTACGAATAATGGTTTTGAGCTGACATAACCTTCTAAGCAAAGCTCCCTGCTAACAAGGCTGCACAGCTTTAGCCTGGCTCAGGCTACAAAGGGAACAAGTTCATGGCTGCTTGCAACAGCCTTGACAAAGCCAAACACAACATGTTGCTCTCTGCCTCGATGTTACGTAGCAAAGTGACACCAGCGCGCGTGGGCTGGAACGAGGAGCAAGAAATAACATTGCTGCAGGGCATCATTACTTTCAATCTTCTGGCCTCAATTGATTTTAATGATGTGAATTTATAGCTGCATTAGCTCAGAGGGTGCCCTTATCATGTTTTATGCTTATTCGACCATTTACTATATTCCACTATAAATCTATTTATCATATCTGAAAATATACAGGGTAACAATGAAATCATCCCATTTTCCCATAGTTAAGTTCAGTATAATCTTTAGTTCTTTAGCAGGTCCTGATGAGACCTCCAAGTATTTTGTGATGGAGAGAAAAGCCAGTAACAGATAAAGAGAACAGACCTTTGCTTGAGTCACACAGCAGAGCACTGGCACAGCCAAAAATGGGACCAGAAGGTCCACCTTGCACTGGTCCTTACACCAGGCCATGCTAGGAACCCCAGTAACAGTTATTTTCTCCTTGATAGCCTTTCAATTATTGCGGAGAAATATTTATTGAGCCCTTTTAAGTACCCTCAGATGACCTTGACCCCTTTAATTTTAACATCCTAGATTTTTGTGCCACAGACACAAGCAGATACAACCTATAAAGTACAGAAACCACCATAGAAAAGCTTTCATGTCACCTTCTAGATGCTGAATTCTCCCCGCAATTTGTAGAATCACAGAATAAAAAGCTGGACACAAGCCCTCATTCAGAGCACCACTAAAGTTACTGCTTCCTCAGGGCCTCATTTGGGTGAGCTTTGGACATCCCCACCACCTCCATGGGCACCTGTTCCAGTGCTGGCTGCTCTCAAAGTGAAAATCAATTCCCTTATAACCACTCAGTTTCCCATGCTGCAGCTCTTTTTTGCTGCCCCTCAGTTTTTTTTTCTCCACGGCCTGCCTCTGTTGGTAGCTGAAGATGCCCGGAGCCAGGTAGAGCTGCTGAGCCCACAGCGTGTCCGTCTCAAGCCTCATGAAGCCCCTGTGTCCTCTTGGCAGCGATTTCTGCATTTGCTCACCACAAGGGTGCAAAACCAGACTCGGGCTCTTAAAGTATCCTGACTTACAGAGAAGATCTTTTACAGGAATACAGCTGGATAAGAAGTGAGCTCTGCCTAACCTTGCTCTGTGGGGATTTCACCTGTAGTGTATAACAGAAATGAGTGAGTGTGAGTCCGTTCCTTTAATTTCAACCCAGGTTATCTGTGTCTCTCAGGAAGAAAAAAATCTGAGTGAAGGCAGAGCTGAGCCAGCTGGGTGAGCAAAACAGAGACAACCTAGGACAACAGCAAGCACTCGTTCTGCTGAAACCAGCAGGAACTGCTAACCCACCCTGGGCTTCTGGGTGCTGCACACAGCTACCATCACAGACAGTGACAGTGACAGATCTGTAACCACTCAATACTCTCTAAAGCAGCATCACTGAGCACTGCAAAGTACAGTGTTTGCAAATATAAACAACATTTGAACTACCCATTCCCATTCCCCCTGCATCTCTTTCCCCTTGCATCTCTTCCCCATTTCCCTCCTCAAAAGAGTCAGAAGAAGCTATAATGTTTTGTCCCACCTCTTTTATTTTATTTTATTTTATTTTATTTTAGTGAAAGCAATTGTTTTCTTACTTGTGGTAAGCAGGCACCCAGCTGAGGTATTTTGGCAATTTTCTAATTTTTCAAAAGATTCTGGAAAAAAAGAATGAACCTTAAAGAAATCTTCAACAGTTTGCAAGCTCAACACCTGGGAAAGAAAGAAAGGAAGGAAGGAAGGAAGGAAGGAAGGAAGAGAGAAAGAGAGAAAGAGAAAGAGAGAGAAAGAGAGAAAGAGAGAAAGAGAGAAAGAAAAAGAAAGAAAGAAAGAAAGAAAGAAAGAAAGAAAAAGAAAAAGAAAAAGAAAGAAAGAGAAAGAAAGAAAGAAAGAAAGAAAGTAAGAAAGAAAGAAAGAAAGAAAGAAAGGAAGGAAGGAAGGAAGGAAGAAAGAAAGGTTAATAGTGCAGCTGGGATAATTTCCAATCCCCTTAACAAATAACATTATCATAGCTTTGCTGAAGTTCATGGCAAACTACCAGCCCAGATGCAAAATTTCCTCATCAGCTCTCAATCTAGCTGTGGCAGGAAGGAAAGGAAACGTATTGCCACAGGTGTCACCATCTGCTCTGTGGTCTGAAAGGAGAACTTTGTTTTGGAGCTTTATTAGCCCATTCCACTCCCTGCTTTCTGAAGTTACGTGCTGTAGTATTTGCTGGGCTTTGATATACTTCAGTGCCAAAGACCAGAAACAGGCAAATAAGCAAAGCGTGCCGAGGGAGATTTCTAGGGGCATAAAGAGGAGACAGGCACCAGACTCCCGTCACTCTTCTCAGGTAGCTCTTCAACAAAGTACTCTACCTTTATTTTTTCTTACCTTAAATGAAATTAAGCCAGATTGTTTTGTGTCCCTGTGACAAGCGTACTTCCCTGAAAAATGGTCTCCTCACTACAGATTTCCAGAGGCTAAGCTACCACTCACTGCCTGCAGTGAAACACACTGAAAAGTCAATAGTTAAAGGAGCAAAGTATGGTTTGATTAAAAGCTATGCTAGATAGGCAACTACGGTCCTAAATAAGAAGCTTAGTATGCCTGTGGATGCGGCCAAAATGAATTACAATGAGGTCCTCAGATGGGCTGGAGCTAAATCTACTGGTGTGGTCACCTCTGCCACTTCTTCCATCAATTCCCCATGTTCCATCATGTTCAACTTCTGGCCGCTCCTCTTAGCCCTGAAACCTCTCTAATCCAGCACAGCAATCACTCAGCATCTTCCCTAGGGCCTACTCTGAAGAAAGCAAAGCCAAAAAAACCCTCAGAGACCCAGCAGCAGAGTTCCCTAGAGCCAGATGTTGCTGCTGAGTAATGCAAATACAGCCTGGGGAAGGAGAGCCAGAAGGCCAGAAGATGTATTTTTTATACTAAGTAAGTGCACATTATTTTATGGGAATTTTGGCACTGCTGTGTGTGTGTGCATGTGTTGGGGGAGTGCATTTCTTTGTCCTATCTGAGTTCAACCTGCACACTGAAAGCCCACAGCTGTTTAGAACCTGGAAGCCAAAAAAGCTGAGAATAGTTGTTAAGATAAAATACTGACTATCCATTTTAGGCACCACAGTAAAAAGAAACAGTAATGGCTAGCTTAATAGAGAGGAATGCAGAAAATATAACAGGGTTGAAGAGTCATCAAGCTGATTAAAAATTGTTGCCATAAAGATTATACTGAAAACCCATACAAGACTTACGAGTCAGTATGTAGAAGCAGAAGCAAATGAAGAACTAGAAGTCTGGGTAACGTGAAACTAATTAAAAATACCGGATGCTATCAAAATATTTGTGTCAGAGAGCAAATTCAACTTCCAAGAAGGCAAAAGATCCAGTGAATCAGATTCAAGTTGTGTTTTAATATTTTCTTTAACATAAAGGACCTCAGCCTTCTGGAGAACAGGAGATGATCAGCAGTGTACAGGATAAGTGCTCTTGTTCTTCAGGATGATGATCTCCATCCACCTTGCTCTGTTTTCCTATCTTTTCCCAATCCCTGTGGCTTTCCACCAGAAGATCTCTTTCTCTTTAGTCCATACAGTTTCCTTCCTTAGTTTAACACTTTCTCAGTGTCCAAAATCCCTCTCAGTCTAGAAAAGGTGGGAGTAGGATTCTTCTAGGTTCTCTCTTCTTGTAACGCAAAGTTGAAAAACAGCAACTGCAGGTTCCCCACAAGGAAGGGTTTGGCAAGTTTTCCTGTAATATTGTTTATTCAAGGCTGTTAACAAACAACTTTGCCTACCATATTATTTACAGAAAGCAAAAACCTTCTGAGGTTCCTGGGTTGCCCTCTCCCAAGGGAAGCAGGAGCTGGCAGCATTGCTATTCAAATTTCTCATCACATGCTGCAGTCTCATAAGGTAGAAATGCATATGAGGTGTTTTGCTGAAAAAAAATTACAGCAGATTAACATTTCTTCTTCCACATAATACACAGTGTCAACAGGGAATCCCTCCTGAAAATGATTCAGTTGGAAAGGCACAGACTGTTTGAATTGGATAGGCCTGTAAAAATACCTTGCTGGCAGAAGGATTTCTGTAACTTATATGTCAGTGCTTTCTAGACACAAATAACATTCTCAGGTGCCAGTTTTGTTAGCATGTGTGTGATTTTTAGTAAAGAAAATGTTAACACTGGCAAAATTCTGAATTTTCTACATCAGGTCCCATATTTCTACAGTCCCATATTTCTGCAGTCCCAGTGATGGCAAATATGAATAAATGATGAAATGCAACACCTGCCCTATAGCAAGCCACTCTGAATTCTCCAAGGATGATTAATTTTGACAAAATACTACCCACAATACTATTCACAGCTTCACTATTCCCTTGTCTCAGAAGAAATTTAGAAAAGCTTAGCTCAGTTCCCGGAGACATCTGTCTGTTCACATTTAAAAAATAAATAAAAAAAAAGAAACATAACTCCAATCTGTCCAGTCTGGAATGGTTTGTCAGCCAAGATATTACTGATTGTCTCCCATGAAGCAAAGTGGTGAGCATTAAGGAAAGACATCAAGATCCTTTTATATAAAATCCATGTGAGGCAATAGTTGTAGGGTGTTTGATTTCATCATCCCTGTCTGTTCTCATAGTAACCCCGGCAAATTGGGTAGGAATCCATATCTGGGAACTAAATTCACACTTCACAGGCTTTCTGAACCACATACCCAAGTTGCTGCCTTCTGGGAAGGTTTACACATTGCTACCCTCGCATTGCAGCAGAGCTACATAGGCACATGCATGGGATGTGGCTGTGCCAGTGTGCGAAGGTGTCTGCAAGTCTCTGCCATGCACCAGTTTCTCCTGTACGTGGGCAGGAGAAAGGACACGGATATATTAGAGTGAGTCCAGAGGAGGGCCACAAAGATGATCAAGGGACTGGAGCACCTCTCTTGTGAAGACAGGCTGAGGAAGCTGGGGTTGTTCGGCCTGGAGAAGAGAAGGCTCCGGGGAGATCTTACAGCAGCCTGCCAGTACCTAAAGGGGGCCTACAGAAAAGCTGGGGAGGGACTCTGTGTCAGGGAGTGTAGTGACAGGACAAGGAGTAATGACTTTAAACTAAAAGAGAGGAGATTTAGATTAGGTATGACGAAGAAATTCTTCACTGTGAGGGTGGTGAGGCACTGGCACAGGCTGCCCAGAGAAGCTGTGGATGCCCCATCCCTGGAGGTGTTCAAGTCCAGGCTGGATGGGGCTTTGGGCAACCTGGTCTGGTGGGAGGTGTCCCTGCCCGTGGCAGGGGGTTGGAACTGGGTGATCTTTAAGGTCCCTTCCAACCCGACCAATTCAGTGGTTCTATATGTGCTGAGTCCAGGACCATGTCAGGACTGTCAGGAAGCACAGAAATGCCTGTCCAGCCCTTCCCTCTGCCCGTCCATCACAGGGGAACGACATGAACCCAGCCCAGTTGCAGGGCCTGGGAGTGCAAATTTAAAAATCTTTTTTACAGTTAAGGCTTTCAGTGATTGAAAATGTTTATGTATCTCCTTAGAAAATAAGTGTATGTAAGTAGTGTTATTGCAAATGGGTTTTACAAAATATTTTGGTTTTAAGAACATTTTAATCAATATAATCTTTATTATCTTCTGATTTCCTAAAAAAATTCATTTACTTTATGGACATTTTATGTCTTCTACATGTATTTATTCAGCCAGTTGATCATATCCTTTCTTCCTTCCTCAATATAAGGTTTATCCTGAGGATTGATATTTTCTCTTTTACGGTGTACAAAACCATGAGTCTGTCCAGGGTAAATTTTAACTTCATAATCAACTTTACAGTTTTGTTTAAGCTTCTGCTCCAGATCGGTGACCTGTAACACAGAACATATCATCTTGGCTGCATACTGAATTAGCACATTATGTATTTACAGATCTCAAATTAACCTTTTTTTTTCCTCTTGCCTCTTTCCTCCTAGCAACTCCCACATATAGAACAACTGTATTTTGCAACAGGAACAGAAAACATTTTTTAGTGTCACTGTAAAACTTTGGGGATAAACAACACAAATTTACATAGAACTACAGTAAAGAGGAAGAAAAGTGAAATTCATTTTCTAGTGTCTCCTAAGTAAATACCAGATTACAAAACAAGGATGGAAAGCATACAAAGATAAATATCTCTGATGGGAAACTCACTTGCTCTAGTGGGATGAAATTATCATTTTCAGCAAAAATGAAGAAGGTGGGGTGAAGCAAATTGGATCCGTCATCAAAGAACCTGATCACTCCTATGGAAAAAGCAAAGGCATATGAAATGATTCATGTTAGTTAAAGTGGTTAAACCACTATTAAAGATATACAATCACAGTGAATGCCATGACCTGGTGGCCTGCTGCCCATGCAGACCCCAGCACAGCTGACTCATCAGTGAAGGCCCCTGTACTCTGGCAGAAGGATAGCAAAACATTGCAGAATATCGCTATTCTTTTCCTGTGAGCCCAACAGCAGAATAGAGTACAGACACGTATTTCAAACAGATTTTCCAAATATTGAACACCAGACAGTGCGCAGCATCCTGCCTGAAGAGTTATGGAAATGGAGGTAGGCAAGATCCTGAGGCAAAGACCCACCTCACAATAGCTGCTGGATCCTAACAGGTATGGAAGATATGTACAGAAACTATTTTGTTGTCACCAGTCAAGAGGAATCTGAGACATGGTGAGGCCCGTAGTGTTCCTTGTACTCTATGGTGCACAGAAGCAATCCTGGCTGTGCCACTCGAATCCTGCTGTTCAGGATTGTTTCTGTGCAAGAATGTGGGTGCATAAAGACAAATTGTGTAAAGATTTTTTTTGAAATCATATCACCTTCTCCCATAAGATGTCACGTTAAGATTCGTTACAGTAATGCTCCTCCAGTATAGCTCCTGCTCTGGTCATGTTCTCCCACAACATAACAGACCTTTGACACTTACCATAGAGGGACACCCCCGTCTTTAAATGAGGATTTTTCAGCATCAGATGTTGTACTGCTGCTCCACCCCAGCAGAACCCAATGGCACCAATCTCCTTCGCGCCACATTGCTCCTTTAGATACTTCAGGACAACATCAACTTCTCTAAAAAAGGTAAATAAAAGTGAGTTAAAGCTGGAGCCTGATTCTACGGTGGCTGCGGCTCAGAGGCTGACTGGGCATCGGTCTGCTTGTGGAAGGTAGTGAGCTTTTGCATCATTTGTGTTTTTTCTCTTTCCTTCACTTATTAAACTGTCTCTATCTCAACCCACAAGTTTTCTCCCTTTTGTTCCTCCTATTCTCCCCCTGTCCTGTTTGCAGGGAGTGAGATAGTGGCTGTGTGTGTGCTTGGCTGCTGGCTGGGGTCAACCCACAACACTCGCTTACAATTATTCATTTCTAAATTATAGGACAAACTGCAGGTGAGAAGACAGGAAAAAACAAGTAAAGTCACTCTTCCCACATCACCGTAGTTAGAACCTAAAGTGATTTTATAAACAGCAACAAAATTAATGTCACAAGTGGCAATATTTGTCCTATAGGCTAACAAAAACAAAAAAAAAGTTTAAAAGAGACACATCCAGTCGAGAACATCCCATTATCACAAATGTGACTAGAGGTAAAGTGTTCCCAGGGGACACAAATACTTCATGGAATTGTGGCAGCAAGTTTAAAACTGTTGATTCAAAATCAACAGGAGTATTACATAATTAAGCCAGGTCAGATAAAAATGGTTAAAAATATAGCTAGAAAAATGGCAAAGTAGTATTGTTTAAAGTTGCTGGGATCTGATGGGGAGCAGAACAAATGTTTCCCAGTTAAATCACATTCGGTGACTGTATTTGCACCTTAACAGAAACTCATAGATGTGCCTGCCCACAGGAACTGAATCAAACCGAAATGGAATAAGCCTGCTGTATCCCCTAGCTTTTGTTGGTTCTTTTCTTTTGAGTCATTGATCCCTCTTTTACTCTCTGCACAGGTAAACAGTGGTCACTTTTACTCTTGTTCAAAGATCTGCTTTTCTCCAAAAATCATTCCTCACATAACCTTCAAGCTTAACACTTGAACTGCACAAATTTTTTTGTTTCTGGACATCCATCTGCATTTGATCCATTAATAATTTAGGACCTAATCCTGCATCTTTACTGATGCAAAAATTCCTACTAAAGAAGCGCATCCACAAGCTGGACCATGAACAACAGTTGTACTTGTCTATTTTGCTGGCCTGTCGAGTTTTCAGCCAATCATCGAAAGAAGCCCAGTCATTTGAAGGTTTCCACCCTTCTTGTCCCACAAAAAAATCCGGGCAGATGGCTCTGCAAGAAAAATAAAAACATTTTATGCCCAAGAAATAACAGTGAGAAAGGATTGAAGGGAAGTCTGTGTGTATTACAAAAAATTCATTTTGTTGAGTACACATAGAATTTAATCTCCAAAGCATTTTACATGCAACCCTCATTATTTTTCCATGTCTGATAAATACAGTTAGCTAACTTCCAGATATTTTTTCCTTTTTAAAATTCATTAATTAATCTGTCTTTTTTTTTTTAATTGCAATTGAAAAACCTTAGTGGTTTCCTACCAAATTAGAAATAAAAGAAAACCTACAATTTACACAGTCCATACATTTGGGCAAGAAGGAATGCTAGCTCAGTAATACAGGGAAGTGGATATACAATACTCTTTTCACATATCTGAGACCTTATTTCTTTCTCTGGCACAAGCTGGTATGGTTCACTTCCACAGAATTACTTTCAGCTTGCCTGGAATTTTTGCCATAGCAGTGAACTTGCGAATGTGCTATGTAAGGGAGGAGGATGCAGCTGTTTCATGCTCACAGAGCCATTACAGAAACCCAACTAAAGATACAAAATAAGACTTTCTCCATTTCCCCCTTTCCTTCTTTACTTGTCTTCTACCTCGTTATGGTGGGACTGCTCAACAATGATGCTTTAACAGGAAACTCTTTATAGAAGCCTGTAAATGAAGCCTATGAAATTGTTCGTGTTTGTATGGTTTACAAAAAAAAAAAAAAAAAAAAGGAAACGGAAGGCATTTGCAAAAGAGTAGGATTTCTTACATGTATCCATTGGCTGTTAGCATATCAGCCATGTATCTCGTGTTTGGGAGTTGCCATCCAAATATATCATGAATCACGATCACAGCTTTGTCTGTGCTGGCAGAGGGTTTGGAAACATAAGCCCCGATGTGCTCAATTTGTACTTCCTGCCCACGGCCGCCATAGTCAAACCTGTCTCCAATGTCACACGGGCAGGGCCTCAATTCGTTAGCCATGTGTGATATCGCCCTGGGAAGAACAGAAAACATTCAGGTGTGAATATCACAGCACAACACACTGGAAAAGATCAAAACACAGAGGTATCATAGACTGTTGAATTTTTGAATCAGTACACTTACCGATCATTGATAGATCAAAAATGCAACATCAGTCAATCAGCACATTGGGACATTTTTTTTATAAGTAACAACCTTGTTGGTTGTCTTATAAACTCTTATCTTATCTTATAAAGTTGCTTATCTTATAAACTCTTCTGCGGGGACCTGGCACATAACGAGGGCTTGTGTGCCCTACAATAATACAGGAAAAGTAAAGAACAACCAGCCAGGCAACCATCATAAATTAATTAAATAGTGATGAAGCAAGCTCTTTTACTCTTCATCATGTATATGTCCCTGCCAGGAATGCGTTCTTTGTTATAGACTGTAAAGGCTTAATACAGGACTTTGCATTTTGGAAATAATAATAATAATAATAGTAATAATAATAATAATAATAATAAACAAACAACAAAAAAACCACACCTGTGTAGAAAGACATAATTACACCTTGATTAATTGTGGCATTTTCCTTGAGGATTAAATTTCCTATAGCAGACATTTTCAGTATCAAGAAATAATTTTTCTAAACCAGCATTAGCCTCAGATATGGCAGATTTTGAAGGAGGATACTTAAAGAAGGTGTCAGAAAAATGTACTGATCAGTGGAAGCCAGAGTATAAAATTTTTAATATTAAAAAAAAAAAAAAAAAGGAATACATTCAAACTCCAAGACAGAAAAACAAGAAAAATTAATGTAAGGAAAAATCCATGAGTTAAGCCAAACGTTTCATGAACAAGGTAACAGTAGGGTATGGTTAAATTATTACAAACTATTGCTTAGGTGAAAATAAACAAGTTATTCACAAAGGTCAAAAGCCACCAACAGAGACTAATACAGGTTGGTGTAGATCCTTACACTCTCAAGTTAATGATTTTAAGCCACTGACCTTAGATTAACCAACTGGGTGGACTGACTTCATATTACTGCAAAAAGACCCAAATAACTTACCTGAATATGCACAGGGCATCTCCAAGTTATTCAAGAATGTGGGGAGAACTTAGGTAAAGCTTCGCCTAAACTTCCTCCAGACAAACTGCAAAGGCCTGTGAACGCTGTCTAAGAAAACTCTGCTTAGTACAGAAGCAGGGATGTTCAATATTGACTGCGCCAAATGTGCTCACAGAGAGAAACGGGAAAAACAGGTACTAAACGGTCCCTGAACTGGCATGACTTAAATAGTTGCAGCACTAAAGGGACAGCTGCAGGAGAACCAACCAACAGACAACCTTACAGCCAGGAGATTTGCACAGATTTCCAGGGACCAAGATGTTCCAGATTTACAAGGCTAGGTTTTCACAGATGAAAATTTCAAAACAAGCTGTATCTTATTTGAAAGCTGTATTAACTTTAGGCACACATATATACAAATCCTCAACTTTTTTCTTTTTTTTAATAAGACACACCCACCTATGTTTTTTTCATATGCTGTAGTCTCATATAAAGGACTCCTAATTTAAAATAAGTCTACCGGGAAAAATGAATTAATAGACAGAATTTAAGCCAAAATGCAGTTTAAATGTATAATCAAAAAGAGTTAATAACTGCTTTTCCTTCAAAAAAAAATTTTTATTAGACTAAAATCAGAAAATATAACAAGAAGATCAATTGAATATTAAAGAAACATGTTTTAGAACCCCAGAAGCACAAATGCTATGTCCCACAGGTCAGTATATGCTTAAAGGATTTAATTGCAAACATTTTGTATTAAGTTGTCTGGTAAAATTTAAAGTAAAATGTAAAATATTGAATATTTAGAGACAGGGATATAGCAGCTCAGGAAGCAAGCACCAAACTCAAGCCTAAGAGGCAATGTGGATTGGTGTATCATATGGTGTATCAGCCATATAGACTTACAGGATTTGTAATGTAATCAAAGTGTACCAGTGTTTCTACATTTGCTGTAGTATGCACTATATGCAAGTTATATTTCCAATTTCTGAAATTCTACTGAACTATTTCTTAAAAATTTATCTCCCCCTCCCTTATATAGAATAGATATTGTTCTAGGAGGAGCTGTAAGCCCACATTCATCACTGCACTCTTTCTGCTCTACCATCTCCACCTGCAAGCACTTGAGTATTTGAAGGCCAAACAATAACTTTAGCTTTCAGCAACCTGAATCTACAACTAGAAAAATATGAAGATGTGCTCTGTGGCTCTTTCACTTTCAAGAGGTTCTCCTGAGTCTCCTCTTGAGATGTCTTCCCCATCTTGAGAAGGAAACCAACAGATTTCCGAACTGCCACCTGGAATAATTTGGGAAGAAAGTAGCACTCTGGTACCATTTAAACGAACATGAACTCTTCAAAAAGGCACATAGATAATGTGCAACACCGAGTTCAGCCTCAGCAGGCACTTGCTTTATGTTTCTCATGAGGAAAAGCTGTGAAAGTTAAAACCAAAACCAAAAACAAACAAAAAACCACACATACCTGTAGCACAGCCAATGTGTGTGACAGCAGAGCCAAGCCACAAGTGTGCAGCGAGGACAGCGAGCACTGAATGGGATCACGAAGAAAGTGCTAACTCATAAAATGGAAGGGGTGAGTGCAAGGATCAAGTTTCTTCAAATAAGAGTTGCGTAATTTACTGCCTTTATCTGTACATATCACAGAGTCACAAAGCTAGAATTTCACTTTTTTTTTAAGCCTTTAATTTTCTTGTAAGTATAAGCAGGGTGTGCTACTGTGACAAGTCATGCTGTATCTGAATACAAAACGTTTCCTGTAGTTTATACGAAATGGTATTAATATTGGGAGTTCTTCCTAACTTACGAAATATGTTTACTTAGCTGAGCAATTCATTTAATCTTTTTTTTTTTTTTTAGGGTGTTCCTTTGTTTTCAAAGGTTGGGGTAGTATCACTTTCAAACATTATGCTGGTATTTTTATTTTCTTAGACTACCTATACATTGGTAATAGAGAAATCTGAAGTCATCAGCAGGGTGAGGTAGTGACACAGAGACATCGTTTCAAAGCCCTATACAAGACAGAGCATAGCATAGGAAAAATATTTTCTCTTCCAGCATGAGAACAAATAAAATCTGAAAAGGTAACAGTTGTGTAGATTGCTCTATATATAATTATAATAAATGTTTTAAATGCTGATACATTTTTATCCTATCAGGATATATTTTTTTTCCCTTTTGAATTAAAGTGACTGCCTGATCCTTCCCAGTTGGCTTTCTGATCTTCTTTTTGTCGCATAATCAGGTTTATTCTTTAAAGAGCTTTATGTAAAAATAGCAGTGAAAGTTCACTGTTTCTTCAGAGGCACATCTGAAAAATAGCACTAAATGCACTTTCGTCTCCTGTTGACAAAGTGACCCGTTTTGCAATTTAGTCCTCATGTATAAGCTGTTTGCCCATATTCTAAATAATTTTATCACTACGATTTGTTTACAATTCCTAAACTGAAGTCAAATGAATGAAAAAAGCCTACCAAAGAATTCCAGAGTGAAGTCATAAGGTTCAAAACCCAATTCTTTTGGTAGTCTTTTTTTTATTGGAGGGTGGGCTTTTCCCACTTGTATATTACAAACTACATAAATTACAAATTACAAAAATTATAGCACATAGAGTTAGATCCTCCACAACTTCAAAGAACAGTAGTAAAATAAATGACGAAAACCGGCAGTTGAAATCATTCATAGAAAAAAGACACTACAGCAATTCTTCCAGAAACTTCTCTTCACCAGGATTGCTTCGCCCCACGCTCACTTCCTTGAATGACTGTACTGTGCCTGTGGAAACTTTCCTTTATACGTAAGACTATTTTCCATGGCCTTAATATTAACATTAAACTTTATAAATTAAACAGGTTTTATTTTGATTTCTTGTTGATTCTGTGTTCCTTGACAATCCATTCAGATTTTCCCCTTATAACTTTTAATTAGAAGTCAAAATTTAATTCAAAACATTCACAATCTCCGTATGTGCAGTTGATTGCACTTTGTACTATAAACTCAAAATGCCAGATCTTACACAGTGAGTTGCAGTTTTATTGTGAAGACTTGACTGCACTTGTAGTAACTTGCATTTACCCTTTCAACTTCTAACAAATGCAGCATCTCAGTTGTTTTTTATTTCCTTTTGCCTAGTCACAATATTAGTTTTACAGTACACATGCCATTTAAATATTTATGAATGACAGCCGTTCTCTAAATATATGACCTGATCATCCTCTTACACAACAGCTTACTTTCTAATGCTAAGGGAACTCCACTGAATTTAGGGTTACCTAGGTTTTACACTGAGGTAATTGAGACGCACTAGGCTTCCAGACCTCTACATTCTTCTCCTGCAAAAAAAAAAAAAAAAAAAGAAAGAAGTATGTGTTATAAGAGCTGTATCACCCAGGCAACAGGTAGATTAATACATTAGGTATAGATGGCATCTTATCAAAAGCAACACTTCTTCAGCAGCAGTCACAGGCCAGAATTAGAGTTCTCCTGGCAAATTCACAAAAGGTAGGTCCATCAGTGGCTATTCAACACAATGCCCCAACAGGAACATCCAGCACAGAAAGACCCTAAACTGCTGCCTGCCAGGATGTGGAATGAGAGGAGAATTCCCTAAGCAGCCACTGCTGGCCACCAATGAAGGCTGGGTGCTGAGGTAGATGCAATCTTGAGCTGATGCAACACAGAAATTTTTGCTGTATCATCAATGGAATAATTACGTAACAAGATACATTGCGCAAAAACATTTAATATTTCTTCTTTAAGCAGTAACCATGCTTTGTAAACCACACAATAATGCCCTGTTTGCCGTTTGTATTATACTTTTGATTTCTGAATCTGATTAGGAAATTATCTATAGAGTATCACATGACCAAAGGTAATGTGAGAAAGCAGTACCCCATTTGAATAACCTCAGACTCCAAATTTTGAAAAAAGACATGCACAATAAAGTCACTTGTTAAATAAATACCTGCCACCAGGGTACCAGTCAAAGAAGCCTAGTGTCTCAGAAGTAGTTCCATCAGACAATCCATTTGTGTCCCTAAATTTTGGGCCTGTGATTTATATGGTACTTAGATGAACAGTGGCCATAACATACAAACATTATTCTACCATTAGTATAAATTATTTCAAGTATTAAGCTAAAACCCAAGGAATTGTAAACCATCTCACAGCATATTAAGACACGACACTGCTAAGTGACATCTGAAACCGCCTCAAAAGAATACAGCATGAACTTATGAGTTAGAATCTACTGACAAAAAAATATATATATAAATATTGTTTGCTTTTTTCTTTAATTTCAACAAGCTCTCCCTCCTAATTTTCTAAAATGTGCTATCAAAAATCTCCACAATATGTTACATGATTATGTTATAAATTACTTGTTTGATTTTCTATTAAATATATTTATTCAGCCAGTTGATCATATCCTTTCTTTCTTCCTCAATATAAGGCTTATCCTTAGGATTGATATCTTCTCTTATGTGATGTACAAAACCATGAGTTTGTCCAGGATAAATTTTAACCTGATAATCAGCTTTACAATTTTGCTTTAGCTTCTGCTCCAGTAGGGTGCCCTGTAATATAGAGCATAGTCACAGTTACATTAATATAGATATATTCCATGCTGCCAGTCCTTAGTTTATTCATCATTCAACTCCCTGATTTATCATGCAGGCTAGACACTAATAACCAAGCTCCCTATGGGCAAAACAAAAAGTAAAATTATATAAAGAAAAAACACCGTTGTAATAAGGGTCTAGAAAATCTGTTAGAATATAAAGGTAGGTACAACAACCTGCAAAGATATAGATACAATAAAAATACTTCCTACACACACAATATATGAAAATACTAAATAAACTAAAACTGAGTAACAAGCCTCAATCAGACACCAATGAATGCAATTTGGCTTATCATACATGGTTTATTAGTGTATGTGTCTGGAAAGCTTGAAATACATTTGTATGTACTGTTTAGAATGACATAAATGAGGGCAAGATATCCCTTTTTTCAAGTTTTAGGAACTTGTGTCATTTTAGTGTCACTTCCAAATGTTATATAAACACCAAATTTTTGAGGGACCTCTGGGGAATATGTAGTCCAACCCTTACTGTTAACTACAGCTCGGGGCCTTGTCCAGCTAGGTTTTTAATACCTCCAAGAATGAAACTTCACAACCTCTCTCAGATTCAAATATTAAAGCACCTTCAGAGGAATTCTTTTTTTCTTATGTTTAAGTGGAATTTCCTGTTTTGCACTTTGTCCCCATTGCCTCTTCTCCTTTCACTGAATACCAATGAAAAAAGTCTGCCTCCATCTTCTTTATTCCCACCCATTTCTCTGTCACTGATGACTTCAAGTAGCACTTTGAAAACCATGTGCTCTTTTATCTCACTAAGACTTTTAAAATGTGTTTTGTTTTATGGCTAATCAATCATGAGCATGACAGTTTACCTAACAAATCTTTCTTTCTATACTTCAGACTACGCGTGCAAATGTGAAAAATCCAAGTGGAAATTCCTGTAGACCAGTTCTCCAATTATAAACTTGGACTTGTGTAGCTGATATAAGATATTCTTTTATGGACATGTATGCATGGGAACAAGCACATCATCCTGCATGATGGCCTCACTTCACAGGATATGTGGAGATATCTACACGTAAGGCTTACTAACTATCACAGTGCAGACACTCATTAAGGTTTCACAGAAAATAGTTGCCAGTAATGTTGGGAAGTGGAATGACCAAGTGCTCGTAAATCCCAGACTGAATGTTTCCTCAGCTGCCCTAATTCTATCCTTTGTGTTATATTTCATAATGTTACTTCTAGGGTGTGGGTATGTTTTCATTTTAAAGTCCATCATTCTATTTAGCACACAAATTTGACTAAGAAAATTTGTAAAGTGAACAGAATTTGTGAATGCTGGATGAGACAAAGAATCACAGAAAAAAATCTCCTTCGTTACAGTACTAGAAAATTGATTAATATTAAACATTTATTTAATTTCGTAAGTATGATCTCCCTAGCATACTGGCTAGAGTAGAGTGTGCAGCAAGAAAAATTGATCCTTTTATCAAAAAATGCATTTAGGCACATATATTTGCACACAAGGGAGAAGAGCTTATGTTGCAACTGCAACAAAAAATTAATAATTCTCAATACAGGTGTTTTTCTGTGCAGTTTAAGTGCACCTTTTATACAGAAAGTAATTGCTCATGGGCTTACCTTGTTCCATTTGCTTTATACTAACTTAAAAATAAATTATCAAATGCAGCTAAAAAGAAAAAACAGTCTTCTAAATCACTGTTCCTCATCATATCCTTGACTTTATTTATTCCACTAACTTTACACTTTTATGTATTTTCTTCACTGTGAAGTCTGATAAAATTATCATGTCTAAATTACCCAGAACCAATAGAAAAAAAAAAAAAAAAAAAAAGGCATCCAGCAAAGGATTGCTCCCTGAATACTCCAAAACTGCAAGAGGATTTTTATAAAACTTTTTTACCTGGGTTACTGGAAATACTTTCACAAAAGAAAGAGACTTCAGGAAAAAAAAAATATATAGATAGATAGTTTTAATTCTTTTTTCTAAGTTATGTAATTCCTTCTATGTCTGCCTCCATTCTTCTGCTTATTTGTTGATTTTTTTTAATAAGGCTGAGTTTTGGCTTATAATTCAGGAGGAAAAATTAAACACAGAAATGAAAGAAGACAGAGGTTATTAGCGTACTTGATGAAGGGGAATGAAGTCATCTTTTCAGCAAAAATGAAAAATGTAGGGTTCAGCAGATTGGACACATCATCAGAATCCTTGATTAGACCTAGAAAACATTAAAAATAAACAAACAAACAAACAAACCTTCAATTGACTTTTAAGTTGAAATTCAGATTCAGCACTCTGTTTATGCAGTGAAAAGTTCTCCTGTCTTATGCAATGTGTACCCGTAAATGTCACTATGTCAGGAGCTTTTTAACAAGCTACTGTAAACATGGCTTCTAGAAGAACACCCTTCTAGATTAAAACTTTATTTTAGTTTCTTGAGCTACAGATTGAATATCTGAATTCATATGACTTGAAAGATGTTTTCTGTGCGTACAACGTAGAGTTACTCTGAACCGATGGGGAAAGTCAATGCTTTAATTAGTCCAAAATTTACATTCTAGGAACATTAGCAAAGAGCAGTTTAGCTAACCCAGCTTCTTGAGCGGAGCATAAAAGGACAACTGATGCTAAAATAACCACAATCTAACTACACAGAGTAGCTAAATCAAAAACAACACTTTCTGTATGTGGGTGAAGTCCTAGCTCTGCAGCATGCAGTTGCAAAGCAGTAGTAAACAGGAAAAGGGAACTGAATTGGGAAGGGGACCCAAGGACATGTATGTCTGTCTAAATCTGAAGTAAAGATGCAGCTCCTACGATTCATTATGAAACTAGGAACAAATTTCCTCACTACCATCTTCCTTGCATAATATCCTTCCTACTTTGCTCAAAATATCTGTCATCATCAACTGAAAACCTAATTTGAAGAAATAATGCTAGATCAAGTACCTAAGCTATACAATACACATATGCATGTGTACCTGCTTGTATTACATCTTTGAATTTACCTACCATAGAGAGATACACCAGCCCTTAATTTGGGGTATGTCAGCATCATGTGATGTACAGCAACACCACACCATCAAAAACCGATGACCCCTAATCTCTTAGCACCACACTGTTCCTTTAGATATTTCAGAATAGCATCAGCTTCTCTGGAACATATAAACAAATGCAAATTAAGCACACATAGTAAAATCAATATTGGAAAATATGAAAAGAAAATATAAGTATGCATATGTGTCCCTCTACTGTGTTGCTACTATATTTTTTTTTCATAAACTTTAAATAAACCATTATTTCAGGCAAATATTATGGCTTGCTAATCTGAAATCATCAAAGATAGGAAAAACAAATGGAATCAAATAAAACCACAACATGGATAACATACATCAAAGGAAAACTAAATGGATGGAAAGCAGATGATTGTTTAAACACCTACCTAAGAGGTAAAAATGCTTAAAGCTCTCTGAAAAGTTGGATGATTTTTTGTTTTGTAAATGTAGACACAAAAAAGTAATAACAACCTCTCCAGAGAACACTATTCATTAGACAATCAATATGTTGACAATAACTGTAAGTTAGCCTCTGAGACACTTGCTGAAGGAAAGTCAACATAACAAACATGGAAGATGTTTCGAGGATTTATAGTGTCAGTTGAAATACACCTGGCCCAGATGCTGTATTCTGGAAGCATCCATTTACCCCTGAAGTACCCCAAAGACCCCTGTCACCATGCAGAGGCACTAAAGAGAAAGTATCGGTGGGAGAGAGGTAACAGTTAAGTGTTTTATATCACCTCAAGAACTATATTTTCAGCCCCACATATACTACCTTATCTGTCGTCCCACCATCACCACATACACATATACAAATTAAGTGCCAAAAATTTTTCTTCACTGTAGCTGACATTTAAAACATGTGAATTGCCTGTAAGAAATGCCAGGCAGAGCCCAACCCTTCCTTCCCATTCCAGCAGAGAGGGGACAGATTTCAAACTAAGAAGTTTCCACAACAACTGAGACAGGAGCTCTCTGGATGTGATTCAATTATGTCTCCCATAACCTTCTCACCAAATACCTAAGCCCAGCAACCTTCAATGTAGCTACTCCCCACAGACCAAGAAAGAGATTTGCTCTCCAACAAAGTTAATTAGTTTGATTTCTAATTAGTCTGGCCCCTTCACAGTATTGTCTTGCCAACAGCTGCCTTCTGTGTTATTAAGGCAGTACAGCACCTCTGATAGAGACAGAAGGTCTTTGATGATAAATGCTTGAGCAGCGTTGCACATGTGCAAGGAATAGACATGATCTCTTCAGGGGCAGCACAATTTACACTCTAATATTAACAAATTAAAATCAAACACCAGGTTAATTCCAGGCTAACTGGAAGCCAGGGCGGGTCACAGATCACTGTTTAAGCAGCGTTCCTCGAGGACTGCTACAGGTGTTAAGCGCTAGCTTCTGTTTCACAGTGGTCCCAGTGTGAATTTCTTCACTGAGATGACATGAGAGTTGTCTGTCATAAGAACAGTTAAATGGCTGTGGGGTACTATCACTACTATCCCTTCCTGTGTTTAAAGGTTTAAAGATTCTAGCCAATGTGATATGCAGTTCCCTGACACCTTACTTGTTTATTTTTCTGGGATCTTGAGCTTTCAGACAATCATCAAGGTTGGACCAGTCATCGGAAGGCTTCCAAGCTTCTTTTCCTGCAAAAACGTCTGGGCAGATGGCTCTGCACACGCAGACACACATCAAAAATCAAAATCAACACACAACAAAAAATCAACTCACAACAAAATCAACACACAACAAAATCAAAAAAAATCAACACACAACAAAATCAAAATTAAATGAATTAATCAACCCTGAGACTTTTTGGCCCTTTATACAACAAAAAGCTTCTACCCAAGCAAAATATAGTTTTTATTTCTTTTCCCCAAGAAAGTCATGTTTTTAAATACCATTGTTAACTGTTCTACAAAAATGCCTATATGCTTTACAAAACATTTCTAAGTATATATATAAGATTTTTTCAATGTTTCATTGTGAAATGATCAAACAGGGTCCTGATTACAATTTTTGATTTTGCATACAGCATTCATTTATACCATTTAACATAAATCCATCATTAATGCATTCAAATTAAACAAAGGCAGCTACAGAAAATAGTTATTTACTACAGAGCACATCATGATGCTTGCTTATGAGCTAGAAAAAAAATGGACTGAGTGCTTTACTGCAGACACCATTTAGTGACTGGAAAAAGAGACATAGAGTAAGATCCCACTCAGTACTGAAGAGCTCCTGCATCACAAGAGTAGCTAAACCCTGGCTCACGATGACCTGAGATGTGCCGCATGACCAGCAGAAGAGTCAGGGCCATGCATTCACTAGAAGGAAACAAACAGGGACTCCTCAGGCTGCCATCATTAGGTCACCCTTAGATACTGCTGTGTGCCCTCCCCAGCCCAGCCCACAGGGCAGCAATGGGATCCCTGGGAAACCAGTTATCTTTCACTTATTAAATGCCTTTGCCTCCTTTGTCTTCTAATGGTAGGAAATAAAGAGTGGGATTTCTTGCAGAAAACATTTCTTACATGTATCCATGAGCTGCAACTATATCAGCCGTGTGTCTCATGTTTGGGAGTTGCCATCCAAACACATCTTGAATCACAATCACAGCTTTGTCCGTGCTGGCAAGGGGTTTGCAGACATATGCCTTGATGTGCTCAACTTGTACTTCTTGCCCACAGCACTCATAGTCAAATCTGTCTCCAATATCACATGGGAAGGGCCTCAATTCATTATCCATCTGGAAATCTGCAGGAAAGCAAGCAGGACAAACAGTAATGCCATTTGTTTGCATCAGTAACTATGATTATAAGTCATAATCTTCATGCAGTCCCTACATACCCCCTAGTAAGAAGCACTTTGTACCACCAGGTTAGAAGTGAAAGCTCGAGGCAGCTTGTAAAACAGCTCCTGGCATTGGCCCTCTTTGGTTGCCATTCATGAATCCTAGTCAGTCAGCATAACTGTGGTGTGCAATAAGCTCAGAAGAAGGGCTCATGTCAATCCATGTCAATCCATCATTCCTAGCTTTCTGCTTGGAGCAATCCAATTTGTGCTAGCTACATTTCCATGTGAGCTCCCAACAAACCATCTTGTGGTCTCCCACTTCCTCCTGACGGTCTGGCACCTGGTCATCTTTTGCTGTTACTCCTGTGAAACTCCACTGTCAGCAAGCCGCTCTTCTGACTACTTCTCCCTTGCAGTTTTCATTGTGTGTGTCCCCTTTCTCTTCCTTCATGGGGAATCCAAGACTGCAGCTGCTTACATGCGCTTTGCTGGTCCCTTAGTATCACCTGTTGAGTACAGCCCTTTCCCAGAGAACTCATCATTAGCTGGCGTCTCTACAAGTTCCCAAAATCCAACTCAGAGAAGGTAAATCAGCAGGGGTTTCTCTGCACAGTCTGTAATCTGAACTAGAATGGTAGGAGGAATATAGGGATGTACACCAGAGTTGTTTATGAGTACATCACAGATACCTAACTTTTCTAGAGGTGTACCTTTTAAAGGACAAAATGGAAGCTACTTTATTTCTCCTTGAGTGAAGAGAGGTTTCCAAACAGTTTATAGCCTCGGAGGTTTTCTCAGAAGAATTCCTCAAGCTCATTTTAATGTCTTATTCCTTTCAACAGGAGATAGACCACTGTAGGATCTTGTGTTTAAAAAACCCAGCTAACTTCTGGTGCTCTCTACTCTCCCCCTTCCACCATGCAGTAGGTGGTCATACACAGCCTTTTTTTTAGCCCATATTGGGAAGCTGTTTAACGTGATACTGTTGCCACTCTTAACAAATCAAAATGGCAATGGTTGCTTATTAACAAGGGATAGTCTCTCTTCCCATGTAAATGAATCTACTGGAATAATATTCCTTGGTCTGGCTGGTCTCATTGCTAAAGTGAAATCCAGTGTGCTGGCAATAAAAATCAAATGTGCTCTTCAACATTAACTATGTTTGCTAGGAATGTATCTTAACCATTTATCCCCTTCTGGATTTTCTAATTAATTCTAGCAGATGTCAGCTAAGACCTTCAATATATCTCCAGTACTCTCTCCCCTCTTCAGTTCCTCTACTACAAATGTACATAACATGGTAAGTGGTATTAAAACCAAAACAGGAAAACACAGTGAACAGCACCACAAATTACCCCAAATCCTGCCTCTTTACATCAGTTGTGCTGTCTTCACAGGGCAACGTGCTTTGGGGTGACACATGCAGAGGTTCCCAGCACCGAGAACTGGCCCTCTTAGGGTAGGCCCTCCACAGCACTGTTTCTGAACAGAGCTACTCTCCTGACCTTCCAAACCAATCAGCAAAAACCCTCCAGAAGATGCAGTGCAGTTTAACTAGACTAACTGCAGCTTTTCCAGCACCTTTCTCTAACCTCAGGCAAAGCAATGGGTAGAGATTTCAAATGCACGCTGTAAAACTGATCGGACCTAGAACAACTCCCCTACCACTGTGCTTGATGTTTTCCCTCACTTTGCACAGTCCATGTGAACAGTAAGCTGGCAAAAACCCATTTATATTTAAGTAGAAGTCCTGTTTCTTTTAAAAGTAGCCTAATATTACATGTCAAAATACAAGTTGTGTTTAAACAAATATAGGGGCATTTCCAAGGCTTAGTAAACAGAATTTTAGTAAGCAAAAATGCTGTATTGACAAGTATGATTTTTGTCATGTAATGACTTGAAGAATGTTGATGAATTATGTATAGAAAGGAGAAAATCATCTTGTACTGCTGAGGTTACTGCTAGAAACATGCCAGTATTCACTGCAAAACCTTTGAACAGCAGTGAATGCCTGCTATAAAATGTTAATTAAACTGACGTAGATAATAAAAACTATGTAAAATAGTTCACAAAAGGGATTAATAGAGATGTTGATTAGACCATTAAAAAAAAAGTTTCCTCCATCCACTCTCAATGTAGAATTTATCTGGTACTGTTAAGAAAAATATTTTTAAATAAAAAATTGGAGGAAACTAGGATTATTGAAGTTATTTGTTAATTGAATTATAATTTTCACCCATGTGTAATTCAACCACCACAAAGTTAATGAGAAGGAGTTTGTTGGTTTAGGGATCTGACTGCATTTGCAGTTCAGATCAGCTCTTTGTACTTGTAGTTGAGATCAGTTCTTCATGAAACTGCACGTGAAACATGGATTAAATATGTCTAAAGCCTCAGACATATGAACACTTCTTTACATATGAAGTACTCAGACTTGATCTCCACCTAAGAAATCAGATGCATTTAGGCCTCCTATAAAAATAAAACCAAACAGTAAAACAATTTTTGTAAGACCCAGTTTAGGCAGTCAGTCCTGTGAATTTTGAGGTCATGGCACAACAGCGTCTATGCTGTTATCCCACCCACAGAGGTGAGCCTGGGGCTCCAGTATCAATACAGAAATAGACTGAAAACAGCTCTAGTTTTAAACACCTTCGTGCCTTCTCCCTCATCCCTTGCTTTGTTTTTGTCACTGCTCAAAAGCACCTCATCAGCCCTTTTCCTGCTTCCTCTTTGGCACGCCACCAAGGTGGCAACTCCCCATCTTCTCATCCAGCAAGCCCTGACCCTCTAGTGCTAAGAGCGGCAGAGAAAAAAATGGAAAAAAAGTGGTCTCCATAGGAGTCTGCTATAGCAGAGGTTCCTCCTGCCTTTCAGAGCACTGGTGGTGCTTGTATGGCAGAGGTTCAGACCTACTAGCTGCCGTTCTTTGGATGCTATTTCATCAAATATATATGTAGGTTGCCTAAGGTTTGTCCTCCTTCAGTTGTGTTTCAGTTTGCTGAGTCATCTTAACATGACTGAGCTATTTGGCCAAGCAAGTTTAAATAACAGAGAATTACAAGATTAACCTATCAGTTGGAACTAGTGCTGTTTGTCATGATTAAAATCTCCCTAAGAAGCTCAGTATATCTCTTATTTACATTTGTTTGTAGGAGAAGAAAGACCGTACTCACGATGAGCAAGCATAAACAGAGCACAGTCTGGGTACAACTTAAATCATGCTTCTTACAGCTCATCAGCTTATCAGGCTTTTATGATACCCCAAGACAACCTGATTTTGCTGTGTAATGAAGATAAACTGATCTTTCAAATGACCTTTCAAATAATAAATATTCAGTCATGCAAAATAAAATACAAGGTGTAAAGATAGTGTATCACAACCAGAGCTCCCTCATAAACTAGAGAGTCCTAAGGAGGTGAAATTCCACATTTTATCAAAATCCATCAGGCTACATTGCCTTGCTGCATACAGAGACAATATTTAGCAGCTTTCTGCTGACTAGTAACCCAGGTTTCCTCTGGGAGTAATACACTACTACTGCAGTGTTTGGCAGGGACCATTCAGAGCCTTGATTATTGTAGTTGGAGCCAAACCTCCACCAAGTTTTCTCGATGACAATCAAGGAGCAGGGCCCCATCTTGTGGACATTTCCTGGAGTGAGTAGGGCTGTGACAGCTGCTAACCACAGCACTTTTAATGCAGTGCTGAAAAGCTAGCTCTGATAAGGATCAGCATCAGATCTTGCCTAAAATAGAGATTTATGTCTGGGCTGGGCAGCTAGGATTTACGTGCAGAAAGCTCCTCCTTTCTCTCGAGGCAAACCGTCCTCCCTTTTCTGCAGGTGTGGGGAACCCTGCCTAAATTAAGGGTTTTAAAGACCTGGAGGAGTTTACACACTGCCTGCAAGCTCCGTACTCATGCACTGGGGAAAGATGGGTGAGGGCAAATGGGAATGAACGGGGATAAGATCAGGGCACCCATCACCACCAAGGTGGACCAACCAAGCCTGGCAACAATTTACCCCAGGCGCCAGAAGCCACGGCACCCGCGGCTGTGTGCTATGAACGGCAGGAGAGCCCGGCTCCCCAGCAGGGCTGGAGACACCCTGGGCTGGCCCCAACATCTCAGGCTGAGCACGTTTGGGGAAAAGTACTGGGAGGTTTCCACATCTCTTCTGTAAAAGCTGCTTGCACAACCTGCAGCTCTGTCTCACACATGCTATCCTACAGCTACAAAACCCAGCTCATCAGCTCCAGCTGAGCGGGCCCCCCGGAGAATGTGTATTTTGCTTTCCCAGCTCCCTGAGTTTTTTTGTTTCCCTGATAAGCAAAAAGTCTTATCGTGCTCCCACACACACTCATTTCCTATGAAAAGCATGTTACGTGTGGCACTGTCTTCACCAGCCCACAATATTTGGAGGATTTTTCTGAGGCTACCAAAGAACATGGTGACAGCAGCACCAAAGCCCGGAGCTCTCCCCTGGGAAGTGTGAATGCTGCAGGACCAGGACCAAGACTTTCAGCTGAGCAAGACAAAGCTGGTGACTTGGTACGGCTGCAGGTATTCGGGGTGGGGAGAATAGGAAGGGCCCCAGAGCCGCTCTGGGTTGGGGCCGAGCACGGTGTTTGCCTTGCAGCGGTGTTGTTGAACACACTCAGCCCGCTAAGGTTTGCAGAGAAAGGGTGCACCATGCCCTACAGATGGAGAGCATGGTGATGCGTGAGCTGCTGTCAAAGGGAAAGCAATATCCATGGGGATGGCTAGCCTTGATGTCTGGCTACCTTGACGGGGTGGCCATGTGAGAAACCAGCAGATGTTGTAGAAAATAAAAAGGGACATGAGTAAAGGTTCAGAGGATCTCTAAGTAAGAACAAATTTCCTAGTCATTACCAAGGCAACAAAATTAAAAATATAAAAAAAAAAAAAGTCATCCAGTCAGCAAAACTGGAGCCAGTGGGGTAAAACAGGGATGTTTAACATAACAGGGATGTTTATTATTGTTTATCCTTTCTTTTCCTTTCCTTTCCCTTCCTTTCCCTTCCTTTCCTTTCCTTTCCTTTCCTTTCCTTTCCTTTCCTTTCCTTTCCTTTCCTTTCCTTTCCTTTCCTTTCCTTTCCTTTCCTTTCCTTTCCTTTCCTTTCCTTTCCTTTCCTTTCCTTTCCTTTCCTTTCCCTTCCTTTCCTTTCCTTTCCTTTCCTTTCCCTTCCTTTCCCTTCCTTTCCCTTCCTTTCCTTCCTTTCCTTTCCTTTCCTTTCCTTTCCTTTCCTTTCCTTTCCTTTCCTTTCCTTTCCTTTCCTTTCCTTTCCTTTCCTTTCCTTTCCTTTCCTTTCCTTTCCTTTCCTTTCCTTTCCTTTCCTTTCCTTAAGATTAAGATCTTGAGAGGGGAAAAAGGAATATAAGGGAAAGCAAATGATATAATGAGGACTGATTGCGGGTACCTGTTGGTCAGCCCTGTACCTGATCACCACAGTTCGGAGCAGGACAATAAACCCACTGTTAGCACAATGCCTGAGTTACTTCCACAGTCAGGAGGGACTGGTTATGTTTTTCCTTGATGGTGATGAAGGAATACTGGAAGTCCTCTTAACATTACAAATAGCATACCTGGAGGGTGTCACCTAACAACATCACTCCTTCTTAACTGCTTAACACAGCCAAATGTTCATTTCATGCATGGGAAATTCTGTTCAGTACAGCAGTATATCTGAAATGAATATGTCTCAGATAATAAAAGCATTGTCTTCATGCAAAAACAGGGTGTCTTCATGCCAACACCTGTGACTTCTCATACCAAAATAAAAACTGTAACTCAAGTAATGCCAAAATGAAAAGTCACACCCACAAGGACAGAAGAATGGATAAGCAATTTCATTACTATTGATGTCATGATGCAGAATAATGAAGCAAATACGAAGCAAGATGAATTCAAACTTTTTTATGCCTAATAGTCCTTTAGTCCAACTTTGAGTCACAATCTTCTGTAAGACTTGTAAAAAATAAAGAACTATAAGTTAAAATGTTCCTAGTTTTCAAAATAAGATATCTTCCCTTTGACTGTTTTCTTCTCTATAAATTAATTAAATTGAACTCTAATCTTGAAGCCTAGTGTTACTTCATGGTTTTTGTCAAATAAACATTTTGATCCAGTCAATCATATCCTTTCTAGCTTCTTCAATATAAGGTTTATCATCAGGTTTCATATCTTCTGGCTTCAGTTGTGCAAACCCATGAACCTGCCCAGGATAAACTTTAATTTTATATGCAACTTTACAGTACTGTTTCAACTTCTCCTCCAGTAAGGTAATCTGTAAAAGAAAACATTTTTCTGTTAGGTTGTGGTTTTGCAAGTTTGTCAAACTTGCCATTGCTCATATTCCTACATCTTTGCCTTTTCTCCACTGTTATGTTTGAAGCAGGTTTTGTTGATCAATAGATGAGAAAACCCATCTTTGGAATGTAAGACTGAAATGGTTTTCAAAAGTATTGGTACATCCAAGAACCCTCAACAGTTACTGCAAAGAGTTTGGTAAATCTTGTTGCTGTAAATGAACAGGTGCAATTATATTCAGAGACTTAATATGGCTTGTAACCTGATTTTAAACTCTGATCTTGAGAAAACATATTCTCTAAATCCCAGTGATTCTCAGTCCAAAATCTTTTGATAGTTAAGAAAACATTGCTTCTTATTTTTAGTTTACAACAAAAAGGTATTGCTCTTGTACAATCTGCTGATGTTAAGTATACATACAGTATTAATGATTATTTTCCAGCACACATATATATACATATTTTTGTGCTTATTTCCATGAGAAACTCAGAAAATAAAAAGAATGATCACCCCTGCAAGCTTAATTCTACCCATTGTGCATTTCATCTGATGTAATTTATTTCTTGTTTATGTTGTTTCTTTTTTTTCACGCAACCCTTTATTACTTAGTGCAGAAAACAATACATTTGAGGATGTTTTTTATTAAACTCAGGATTTTTTCATACAAAACTGCACAGGTAACTCTGAGAGAGAAAATCTCAGGAGGAAAAGGTATGGTTTCAAGGTGTAATGCGTGTATTCATGAAAACTGTGTTCCCTAAGAGGGGGAGGTGGGAAACTTTAACCAGAGAAACGGATGGTGAATGAAGAATTTGTAACTACACTAGAAGTATTATGTTATCATTGTCACTAAAGAGAAAAAATGTATGCACAGAAGAGTGCTCCAGTTTCTATCTGTGTATTTATCCAACATTTCAGATGAGCTTATGATAGGGGTTATTTAGGAATATAGTTGGCATCCAGGATTCAAAACAGGGTCCACAAGTTGTGATCTTCCTTTTAAAAATTCACAACCACTCTTTTGACAGAGTTCATTTTGCCTTGTTGTACCAAAAGCAATTAATCATTGATCATCATCTGAAAGTTCTGTTACTGAGCTGAATTATTTTTTTTTTCCATTCTGGGTCCAAGTTCATTAGGTTTACTACCCGTTTTCTCATCCATGGCAGTAATATCCACGTTTTTAAGGTGTTTGATTCATACCAGCTGGATCTTCCTGCTCAATTTCACACTCTGTTTGTCTAGCCACTGAGAGACCAATCACTGGTCTTTACTGCATTTTTCAGCCCCAAAAGGAAGCTTTGAAAAACCTAAGCAAGATATGGGGGAAGTTGAAATAGAAACAAAACAATCTAGCCTGTCTGTTTTTTTGTCTCTGAAAATAGTTTCTAACAAGCTATGGTTTCTGTGTAGGATAGAAAAACAAAGGGAAAATAAAAATCATTTCCAGTACAACTTACCTGGTCATAAGAAATAGTGTGGTCTTTCTCACCAAAAATGAAAAATGTGGGATTTAGTAAGTTGTATCTTTCTTCAGAGTCCCTAATTATTCCTATAATGTATTTGAGAAACAGTCTGTTAGTGAGGTTAACATTCTTGCAAGATTAATGAAAAATTCAAACACAAAATTTCTATTTAGGTTTATTTGTTAAATATGTTTTTTACTTCAGGATAGCTTCTATTCTGATGGATGGAAAAAAAAATTTGGAAAATATTGTTCCCACTCTCTACACACTAAAAAAAATTAGAAAATTTATGTGCCAAAGGAAACATTTTTTTTTTAACTTTACACCATTCTTAAATATTGATATCAATATAGCATATTGCTGAAATAACCATAATTAAAATCTGCAACTCACCTTTGAGTTTAGAATTTACAGAAGTCATTACAAAACAATAACTATACTTAGAAACTACATATAGTGATGTCAGCCCAAGTAAGTTTTCATGTATTCTACACTACCATAGAGGGACACCCCAGCGTCTAATTGAGGATTTTTCAGCATCAAGTGATGTACTGCCATTCCACCCCAGGAAAACCCAACGATACCAATCTTCTTTGCACCGCATTGTTCCTTTAGATACTTCAAGACAACATCAGCTTCCCTAAGACATATAAACAAAAGGGAACTAAGGAATCTATAGCAGAATCAATATTTGACAATTTAAGAAGTAAATTAAAAGAGATACTTTTTTTTTTTCCATCTGCACCCCCAATTATTTAAAACAGAGAATACATTAAAAAAAAGGCAAATTGCAAACTAAAGCAGTGGCTTCTACTCTTGAATGAGAATTAACATCTGTGGTCCTAGTTTAGTAGCCATAAACAGTTGTAGGTACTTAAATACTTACCTGAATTGTGACCTGCTCCTTTGTTTTCCAATGAAGCATTTTTTTTAATTGAATCACTTTGTTTAGTACAGAACAAAAACCAAGACATAACTGCAAGAAGAACAACACCTTACTTTATGGAATGTGGGAATAGATGAGCTTCAGTGTGCTATCTCTACAGGGTTCACCTATTTAGATAAAGTTTTATCTTAAGTGTGTCATTCCTGTTGCATGTGTTAATATTAATAATATCTTAACAAGCCCACATGCAAAAATACTATACCAAATTCACAACTACTCCAAATTAAACTGTCAGCAGCTATAATGTTTAAAAAAAAACGTGTGAGTTATTGTATACAATGCATAAAGTATAAAAATTGTTTTTAGTGTAGACCAGAGCAGGTCACATTTTTAATTAATTTTTTATTACTAACTTCATAAGTGTCAATAGTTTATATTTCTGATTATCTAAAGAATTTTAAATTAATTTTAAATGCAGACCACATATACTAATAACTATATTTTCAAGCTTTAAGCATATTAGTATGGTCATCACAGGTTTGCTTAGGCTGACAAAAAAGCAGTATGAGAGTGATATGATCAGAAGATCATGTTCTAGGCCTGCATGAGGAGCACATTGTGAATGGATGGGCTCTTTCAGAGCTAGTTTATTTGAAATGGTACAAGGTAAGTTATGGGTATGTAGGATTCCCGGTGCTCTCAGAGCAGCAGATTGGATCTTGAGGGCAGCTACACGTCAACCCTCAACAGATAGCATAGGCATGTCCTTGAGGTCTTAACTGGTTAAGACAGTGCCTACCTATCCACAGTGAATCTTCAAAACAGGAATTTTTATAGGTATTAGTCATTTGTTTTTTCCAAAAATTCAGTCTCAGCTTCTGCGACTCTACTGTCAAAAGCTTTGCTGAGGGATGTTGAAATTAGGCTGCGAGCACTGGAACCTCTTGAAGGGGCCAGAAAAACACTTTGTGCTGTACGAGATGATAGCTGAGTAATAGGGTGTCACTGTCTCACTATCATTATCTCAAGTTTTAGGCTGTGGTAATAGATGCTGAAGAAACAGGGAAGCTTTGTTACAGGCACTTCTTGGATCTAGAGAAAGTGGTCCCTTTACTTCACATATTGAGAAAACCAGTGCAGCTGATCAGATGTCTCATAGTTTTGGGTCAGTCTTGCAAATTTTGATCTAGTGCTGCTCAGGAAATTATCTCACCTACTATCATTTACAAGGGAGAAAGCAAGATGAGCAAGTGACAAGTAGCAGATAGCTTGAGCACTTATCCTGGGGAACTGGAGGCAGTCTCTGCACTGGTGAGCAGGAGGGCTGTGTAACACCAGTTATGGGCCTGTGCAGGCAGCGTGACATAGTTAGAAAAGGGCCCATGGAAACAAGATGGGGACAGTAAGTAGAGTGACGGATGGAGCAGATGATCTGTTCCAAATCCCAAGGCAGTGCTTAGGACCACAGAAGAACCATCCAGAATAAATGACTGTGTGCATGCAGCCATCTTGCCCCACTGTGTGGTGCCACGTTAAACATTTCAGATACATATAAATTCCCCTTGTTTGCTGAATGCTTTTTAAAATTCAAGCACAGTTATGCATCTTACCTGTCTACTTTCATAGGATCATGTTCTTTCATCCAGTCAGCAAAGTCATGCCAGTGATCAGTAGTTTTCCAGGGGTCTTTCCCCTTGAAAAAGTCTGGGCAGATGGTTCTGTGTGAGACATGGAAACAAGTCAACTTTCACATCCAGGTGGGGAGAATCTGTGGATGTCTAAATGTTTTCTAATGTCTTTTCTACTCCAGAGTACACACCTACATGGTTATCATCTGAATCATATTCTACTCATCCTGTTCTGGCAATCAGCAGAGCTAAAAGTATATGTCTTGCAATGGAAATTAAAAAAAAAAAAAAGACACACAATACAAAAGTAAAGGGATAGAGCAAGTCTCCTGATTATATATAAACAAATATTTATCTCTTTGCTAGTAAAAGCTAAAGCAACCCTTATTGTTGTTTGGACTCCAAAAGGCTTGGTATGAAAAACTTACACAACTTAAAAGTGCATACCAACATTGTTATTGCTTATCTTTTAATCACCTACACTGCCACATAAGCATAAACACTGGTAATTCACAACCCTCCTTCTAGCTTTTTGCTCAGGTAGACATTTCTGTTTGGTCAATTTCAGTAGCTTTGGTGGCCACAGGGGAACATTTCTGTTCACACAGAGTAAGGTGGTATGGCTGCCCTATGTGTGTGGAAAACGTATACCGTGCTTAGCTTTGGGCCTGGTGATCTATCAGTGTATTTCTTAAGAGAAAAATAGTAAAGATGGGTGCTTACATGTATCCATGACCTGCAATCAAATCGACTATATATCTAATGTCTGGGAACTGCCATCCAAATATGTCATGAATCACAATCACAGCTTTGTCTGTGAAAAAAGATGGTCTACAGACATATGCCTTGATGTGCTCAACTTGTACTTCATGTCCAAGGCACCCATATCCAGATCTTTCTCCAGTGTTATATAGGAAAGGATCTGCCATTTGGAAACCTGGAGGGGGAAATGAAAGAAAAAATAAGAGTGAGAAAGTCTAATTTACTAATAGAAGATTAAGACAAATAAGGGCAAATACAATCTGCAGAAAGTAGTTCAATAATTTCTGTAAATAATATTGACACCTTTCTCCTTGTCTGAAAGGAGAAAGTAGAAAAATGCAAAAGCAATGTTCCAGTGCAGAATGGTTCTTAGTCTTTAAGTTATTAAGCTGAGAAGAAAAAGAGACAAAAAGCTACAAAATGGCAAACAATAGGTTCATGGATGTCCTGAGTCATGTCACTTTCGTTTTGCTCCCATGCAACTCCGTCAGCACTGGTGTGAAGCGGTACAGCTTCAGATGTCGTGCTCTCCCCATACATGGGAGAAAGTGACCAGTTGCAGCAGTCATGTGTGTCTTCAGCTGGAATCACAAGCTGGTTTCTCTGAATTATGTGAGGGGTAAGCACAGCACTCAGCTGCTACAGAAAAGGATAGCATTCAGCGCTTCTCGCAGCGCACGGCACCCAGTGTATTGGGCACAGCTGGCAACTGGCTGCAGTACTGATTTCTAAACTAGGTTGCAAGGCCTTGGGCCCATATGCCTTTGAAAGGGATTGCAAGAAAGCTAGCAAATGCCAGAGAAGTTAGAGTCAGAAGTTGTTCTGACTTTGTGTCTGGAGCATGGAATGAACTCTGTTCAAAAAAGTAGAATCTTATCTTGGAATTAAAAGCAGTATTATAATCCATCTGTACAAGGAACCCAATTAGGTCTTCAGGAGCAGCATGAATAGTAGCATTTCCTAACTACGTACCGTTTTTCCAACTGTCCTTGGGGATTTGTACACACACCTGCATATACATCTCAGCAGCATCATTGCAGAATCAGCCTAGTACCTCCACTTGGATCGTAACATGTACTTCAAAAAACTGTCCAGATATCATATAGGAGACCAAATTCTGTTAAAAATGTTAGCCTTCCTCAGCTCTCCATTAACCACAGCAGCAGAGAACTAGGTTTCATGAACTAACAGGAAATTTTGCCTAGGTAATATAGACACATTTGGAGCTATGGTGGACTGAAGGGCAGAGTTGAGCTGCAGAGACTCACCGGTTTCTTGTGCCTACACAGCACTTCCCAGTTTGCACAATTAAAACAGGCTCAATAACAGCATCGCTTTTTTTGGATGCATTTAGGCTGCTTTATACCCAAGATAATCGGTCTTCCCGAAGTATCATCTAAGGACACCATTCTTCCACCAGTAATCCTCTCCCAACCTTGGGGATGGTGTCACCAGGTCTGGCAGGTAAAGCATTGACTTTGACTAAATATACTTTATCACAGCAGCAGCTCCTGGCTGTTAGAGTTTGCTGCAGAGGTACAGGAACTGGGCAGATGTGACACTACTGCTAGAATCAAGCTGCTTCACAGATAGCTATGAGATAGGTGATCTTACACGGTGAGTAATTCCCTCTGCTGATAACTGAGAGCTGATTACACTTGTTAATTGTTCTCCCACCTTTTTCAACATCTGAATGTCTGGGTTGGTATTAGGAAGCATGAATTATCCTGATCTTCAGGACTAAAACCTCCATTGCTTTGGCATTACATGCAAGTAGAAGTTGTAACATGTGGGAGAGTGTCTCCTAGCTCATGTCCCCCATAACAGGCCTGAAAATGCTTGAGTGATGTCTGGTTTTGCAAAAATACTTCTTTTTCTTTTTTTTTTCCTTTTTTTTCCTTTTTTTTTTTTAACCTAAGATGAATGAGGTTGTTGAAGTGCAAGAGACTGCTTGAAGAACTGACAGGCATTCTCAAAGTCAGCTAACAGCACTGGCTTCTGAGATGGCAGCCACAGCCTTAGCCCATTAGGACCTTTCGTTCAGAAGGGCACAACCTGTGGTGTCCCCTTCAAGGAAATAGTGTTTAGGAGGCATTAAGCTTTGCAATAGTTGTGAAAGAGCCTCCTGTCTATCTTCTGGTAGCTTCCCAGAAATCATTTCTTTGGCCTATCTTGATTGATTCCCAGCCAGCTGGCTCTTCTCCAGGCACCCGGCTGCGAAGACCTTAGTAAATAGCCAGCCACGCCTGAACTGCTTAGAAGTCTTTGATGGGATCCTGTTTAGTCAGAATCTTTATTTGTTCCCTCCCGCTTTGATCCATGCAACACGGTGTGGTGAAGCAACGACCCAGGATATTTCCTACCTGTCCTGTCTCACCTCATTCCCTCTTGCCACCGATTTCATCCATTACACTTTTCCTCTTCCTGCTTTCCCCACGGCCTGGTTCCAGGCAGGCAGAACCTCACCTCTACAGCCCGCTTCTTATCACTGAGCTCTGACACGGACGAGACACAGGGACTAGCACAAAGCAAGGAGCAGGGGAAACTACTGCTAACAGGGAACAAGCAGAGACATCCATGAGTTTCAGGGCATCCTTTTGCTGGTTTAGAGAAAGCCTTCTTACGGCTTCTTTGTCTCACAAGTGGGTCTACACTTCCTTGGTTCCCTGAGTTCCTCAGTGCCACCCAGCTTTTGTGCAAGTAACAAAAAACCTGAGGAGAATCATTTAGTGTTATCACAAGGCAAAAGTAGGCTCCCTTGGATGGCAGGACAGACCCAAACTAATTCATTTGTAGGGAGCAGCAAATAACATGATTATAACCTATCAAGTCTTAATTTTCGTTAAATAAATAAAAAAAAAAAAACGATACTTGATAGGTGAGGCTAATATTCTTTCAAAAACAATCAGGTAAAACTGAGGAAAAGATAGTCCTAAGGATAATCCCCACTTCTTGTAAAGTGGTTAGGAGCACGTGATCTCAAAGTGCTTTGCTTTTTGCCAGGACCTTGCACTAATGATGCCAAGATGTGACATGTCGGCCTTTTTCCTGGGTCCAGGGATAACATTTTAAACTCCAGCGGTAATTTATTTCAATGCTAAATGCTCCAGTGGACCAAACAAAGGAAGGAATAGGAATTCATTATCATAAGGACGAAAGAAATTATGGTCCTGTAGCATGATCTTGCTACCGCTGGATGCAAAATAGTGACTGGTAATTCCTAAAGAAAGCCCCCAGACTGTGGCTGAAGTAGGATGCCTCCCACAAATTCAGGCAGTCTAGAGTTAAAAGCTTCAAGTGAACGTACTGCCTCCCTTACCTATTTGTGCCAATGTATGATGACATTTAGAGGGAAAAGCGTTTGGGTTGTCCTCAGAACTACTGCTACGCCGCAGCAGCAGACACTCAAAATCCAGTTTTTCCCAAAGTTGATATCCTCTATCTTTACCTTACCTGCTCCTTAATACTTGTCTTCGTGCAGGTTTTTTCTTTCTTTCTACCTTTTTGGTTTTTTTTGTTTTTTTTTTTTTTTTTTTGTTTTTTGTTTTTTGTTTTTTTGTTTTTTTACTGAAGCCAAAATAAAAGTCTTTCTTTAAAGGAGTGCTTTTTGCTGAATGTTTTGTGCATTTTCAAAGAGCTGTTTCTGACTGCTTAGCAATTTCAGATTTCTCCCACTCAACTCAGTTAAAAGCAGTTAGCCTCCCTCTGCTGCCAGCTCAGTCTTTGTGGACCAGTTTGCCATGACATACCTGGAGTACAGGATCCTGCGTTATCCCAGCTCGGTTCCTCTGTTCAGTGAGATACCAGCTAGACTTCTCTAAACACAAAAAGAAGAAAACCAGTTCTGCTGGCAGTTTTGCTCCGGCTGCTGCTTCTGCTGCCCATCCAGTTTCCAGGTGCTTTTCAACTCTTCTGCAGCCCTGGGGATTGGGAGATGAGGAGGAGACGCTCAGCACACAAATCATCCTGACCGGAAGGGGTGGAGACAGATCATGCAGAGAGGCAGGGTTTGGTGGATTCAGTAGGCTCCAAATCAATTGCCTTTTACTCCACCTTTTATTTTTTTATTATTATTTAAGGAGTTTAGAAAGCAAGGTGCACACCGATGCTAAACTGCACTTATTTTTCCATTTCTAAAAATGTGTAATTCCTAACAGAATAGCATGGAGAGGTTGAAAGAAGGACTACTGAGTCTTCTTACTAACAGACTTCAGTTTTCTAGTAAGATTTCCCTTCTAGACCTGTACACTACAAAGCAACTGATATGTGTGGTGCAGCCATTTAAGACTGCAGAACCTTTGGACCTCAGTGTTTTCAAGTGACACATCTAACATCTAGTGGTGCATCTGCTAAGGCATTGTTAAGTTCAAAGATGCATTTTCTTATAGTATATTCGTGCATTTTTGTTGTCCACAATAAATGCCTTTAATGGAATTTGTGCCAAATGAAGCTGAATATGTCCTGGCAAACTTTCAGCATAAAAACTAATGGAAGTCTCCCCAGCACACAGACGAAACATATTACAACCACACCCACAAGTATTCCCAACAAGTCTAAAAGTGTTCAAGGTTATTTTTGATTGGACTTGCTTTCAACAAGTTTAAAACATTTGAGTCTGAACCGGTTGTTATTGATGGTGACTCGTTGAAATTTTCCGTTCCTATTTCCATAATGGCTATGTATGCAAGGAACATTAGTTCAGCCCTCGGGCTGATGTCTACTATAAGTTTAATTTTCTCTGTGTGTGCACATGATTCATGTGTGCGAGCGTGTTGGGGTGAGGGGGGAGAAATGAAAGAGACAAAAGTGCTAAGCAAAAATGACCATATAAAGGTCAATAAACAAATTTTGATCCCAACTGTGGGATAAACTGTGGGACAAACAAGTCCCACGATTGATCCTGGGCCGTACTCTGTGTAGTCGTGACCACAGTGTAATCTGAGAACTGGTGGTGGTTGGGTTCAGTTCACCCAAACTTCAGACATCTGCAATTAGGATGGCTATGTCAGCAAGGTGTCTACACCCCCACAGTTGCCGTTGCGACCTAGGGTATGATTCACACTCTCTGGGTGTCTTTAGAACGAAATGGATGGCCCCCGAGATGTCGCCAGATGTGCTGATCTGATTGTCACCAAGTTTAATGGCCTAGCGCAGGTGTAGGTTGCTGCGCCGTGAACATCACCAGTCAGGCAAGGTGAGTCCCACCTCTGTGTGCTGTGGGAGCTACATGCAACTCAAAATTAGGGTTTGTCATGACCAGAGAGAGGGTGTTTTTCTCTGTCCTGTCATACCTGTCATTAGCTTTGCACATCAAGATTGTTTAAGAAACCATTAAAAAGATTGCTTGTGTTGCAAGGGAGGGAGTGGGGAGACTTCACTGAAAAGATCTGGTATGTACTTTGTACTTTGATATTAATGACATCTGGCTTGAGTTTGGCTAACCCCTGCTGTAGGCATCCTGTAGTCTGATCCACAAGACTGAAGCACTGTCTTCCTACCTTGCTTCCCCAAGGATTTGGGTCCATCCAAGCTGCAGCCCCATGTGCAAGGAATAGACCAGCAGAACCAGGCATCTGGTCCAACAAGCATTGCAACAATTGTAAATCCTGTCTTTCTGCCCAGCATCTCTTTGAGGGTGGCTAGGCTGAAAGGAGACCAAAGGACTAGCTCTGATGTAACACATGCCCTTGCCTGCACACTGTGATTGTTTGACCTGCAAACCCTACGTCATTCAGATCTCCCGGACTTGCAGAAACCATCTCTTTCCCCACAGGATGGAATCATCTCTGTAATGGGCTTGGGATTGTGGAGTTCATTGTACAGATGCATTTCCTATAGTCTCAAGCAACTTACAAATTTATTTTTTAAACCTGCTGTAAATAACTCTGTTTTTAGGGATTTCCAGGGGAAAAAAAAAAAAGAGAGATCTTTGAGGGTTGGAGTGGTCAAATTTCTCCTTCACCTGAAGCACACAATGCTTATCTTCTTTTGCTGCTTGGTTTGGTTTGGTTTGGTTTTATCCTGAAGGTTTGCACTAATACTCCTCCTGGTTTTACAGAAATGGGTGTGGAATAAAACCCCAAAGCAAAACCTCACAGCTGTCAGCTGCATTTTTAGCTGTATGTTAACATAAGAAACAAGATCCTAGGACATGCAAGCCTGCTGTCCCGAGGCAAAGTAGACAGATACGCTCTCACAGGTAACTAGTGATACATAAAAACACAGAAAGGCAAGTACTCTGCTGGCATCTAGTGCAGAAGTGAAAGAGTCCAGTGGAGAGACCAATGTACAGGCTTAAACCTGCCCCGTTTACCTTCACCTGGTGCAGTATTTGGAGTGCTGCTGGTAGCAACAGAGTTGTCAGAAAGCTGAAATCATCACAAACGCTATATTTACGATGTGAAAGCCCTGTTCAAAGCGCCTGTGATGAGTGATGTTCTGCTCGCAGCCTCAGCCCGCAGAAGCTGCAGGCAAGGGAAGGGGGACGGCGGCGCTCGTGGTGGGGTTGCTGCTGCTGAGGGCACCTCGTGGGAGCTGCCAAACGGAGGAGCTGGTGGAGAGGCTTGGAGGAAGGGAGAGCGGAGAGGAATGGAGGGGTAGGGCTCAGAAGGGATCCGTGCTGCAGGGACAACGGCAACACCAGTAAGGGGTCTGAGTCCAGCCTCAGACCAGAGAGCAAAAGGCTCACGAGTGAAGAAATGTAGCACCAGGACACAGGCTGGAGGGGGGCTTGTGATGTCCGATCTTGTTGTCCCTTTGAGCATCCCTCCAAGCGTCCCACCTTCCTTTTGGGTAGCCCTGTGTCAGCTCTCAGACCATACAATTCCTTTTCTCCTTAAAATCAAAAGTACTTCACTGACCCCAGGCACAGAAGGATGATCTGCAAAAAATCATTATAAGTATTTGTTTTCCTCATGTCCTTGTTGGCGTGTAGGGTTTCTCGTGCCTCTCCTGGATTAATTTTTACCTAAAATAAATGGTGAATATTTAGCTTTTGAGGAAAGAGCTTGTGGGATCTCGGAGGGTGTATCTTCTGAGCTTTACAGAAAAAAAGGTGGAGTGTTAAGTTTAATTTTGCCAAAGCAATAAAAAGAAAACTAATTTAATGTTGACGATGACATGCATGGAGGTGTATCAAAATTACCTAATGCGGTCCAGGTGTTTCTAGATTATTCAACAGCTCACCATTTTATTAAAAAACACTTCGAACGGAATTTCAGTACAAGGCACATAATTCTAAATGTTAATAATAATGAATATTAATAGAAAGATATAGGAAAAATAGTAAATTTTGGAGCAATTGCTCCAAAATTGGTACCCACGATCAGAAGCAGAAGCATTATTGCATGGAATGCTATAAATAGATACATGAGCTAGACAAGAGAATTAAGATTACATGGATAATTGAATGGATTACAGGATCATTTCCCTCTCTAAAACCTAAACATCTGTTTTTTGCATGACATAAGAATATGTCCATTATTTTTTCTTACCAAACATTTTGTCTTCTTCTCTAAAACTGCAAAAAATCAGAATCCAGAAATGACTGAAAAGTTCTTTTTCTTTCAGTTATCCAGCTTTAGGACTACTACCTTCAAGGATGAATTAATGCCACATATTTAATTATTGGAAGCTGGATTTTGTATGTAGAATCATCCCCATAAAATGACGATTTAAAAATGCTTATATTTGGTCTAGTTTGGTCCAGGGCACGAGTTCTTTTCCTTTTCCTTTTCCTTTTCCTTTTCCTTTTCCTTTTCCTTTTCCTTTTCCTTTTCCTTTTCCTTTTCCTTTTCCTTTTCCTTTTCCTTTTTAAAATTTCTTGGTACGAGTTCTCTCCTTAAACAAAACTCGTCTACTGTTCATTTTATATTTCAGGAACTTTCTGGGGTTAATCAGCTGGAAGGGGGTCGTTTTGTTTGCCTGTAATTGTGGCTGTGTTTGCACTGAGATACAAACACAATTTTGGTCTTCAATATAAACAAAATGCCTTGGATTAAAAGCTGCACCTTGTGCCAGTAGATTTTACTGCACTTTTCAGAAGAGGGAACTATCATGAGTAGAAATCTGGCTTCTCTGTAAACTCCCATTGTGCACTTGAACAGTTTGATTGGATTGAGAGAGATTTTCCAGGAGATCCTTTTTGAAATGTAGAAGTTCCCAAAATTTCTGCTTACATATGACCCCCCATAAACTATCTTTCTTCTAGATGAACATTCAGAGATTCAGAGTTTTTTCCCTAATTCAAAAAAGGGGAAATGTTTGCTACCATCACTGGTAGCAATAAATTCTGGGAAAAAAAAAAAATTACTATACTAAATCAGTGTTTTAAACTCCAAAATTAAAACAGAATGACAGGAAAAAAAACTTCTTCTCGTGTCTGCTTGTCGTTAAACTTCTGTTTTCCAAACTTGTCTCCACATTAGTAATCTTGGCCAGAATCCATACAGCTTTGGACTGTATCCCACGCAGCAATATAGACGCCCATATGCACCATCAAAGCAGCAAGTTAAAGGAAAGCAAGTATGAGGCCTTCTAATTACATTACGAGATAATTACCATACATAAATCAATTCAGAGTAACCAAGGTACTTTAATAAATACATTTGCAGGGAGCACCTGTTCTTACTTTTTTTCTTTTTAAGCAAAATAATGAACTTTGGACTAGTATAAAAAAATTACATTTCAGTGCACGCCTGTAAATTGTTGAGTTTGTGCTGGGAGTGGACCTGTTTGACAGTCTGTGCAAGTTCAACATAACAAATTTCTTAAAGTCCCTTAGCATATGCTGAAGTAAATACTGAGTGGAAGGTCTCAGAAGAAAGGTCCCAGGCAGCGGAGGAGCTAGCCCACTGCATGCTTTATGCCACCACACGTCGGCAAAAAGGACTGAAACAAAAGGACCTCAGGTGCCTGATAGACCTATAAAGAGATTTCAAAAAGCTGAGAAGCAAAATGCTTAGGTCCACCTTAATCCTTTGCAAGATTCCTGTCTTAGGCCTTTTGATTTTCCTTTTCTTCCCACAGTGGCTTGCCTGTATCTGGCAGAGCAGCTACAATACAACAGGCCCCTTCCAGAGCCTGGTCTTGTGCTGCAGCTCAGACATCAGGCCAAGCTCGTCTGTTCATTACAGCCTGTTCTCCTGGTTCAGTAGGAAAAAAAGAAAACAACCTGAAACCCATCCCCACCAAGCTGGCATCAAATTTCCAGTCACCTGCTTGTCTTCAAAGAGACCAACAGTATGCATCACAACATATTAGCTTCCCCTGGTCTCTTGGCTTGCTTGGAGGCTTGCCTGGGGAGCTGAGATACATGTTTTTGAGTGAAATCACAGCTTGCCACAGACCACAGTGGCTTTCTTCTCGTGCTGGTGCAAACCTTCCCACCAGCCTGGATATAAACAATGAATGAGTTCTCCAGGGTGTGGATGATCTCCGGGCTAGTTTCCACTCCAGGGGAGGGGAAAAAAGGGAAATTAGCCATTTTCTCCCCAGAAGGAATTCCTTGTGTATCTCTGGATCATGTACTCTCTCTCATGAGAGAGAAACAGATTAACATTAATGAGATAGCATTTTCCTGAACGTCCATTCAAGAAATGAAACTTGGATATAAAGGAGATGGGAATAACTTTGTGGGAGGAAGTCTTGTGTAGAACCATTCTGAAAGGACCCAGGCCTTTCTATATAAGACATATGCTCACAATCTGGCCCTGAAGATTTACATAAATATACTAGGTTAGAGATTCTTGTCTAAGCTACTCCTTCTTCTATGTTCATTCATGTGTGGACTGCCATACCCACACGACTATTTGTTACCCTCTATCTTCTCCGAGATATCTTCCCTATACATATATATATATGTATATATAAATTTATATATATATATTCAAGTGAGTGGGAACCAGAAGCCTCATTCCTTTTGTTCCAGAACGATGTACGTATACTATTAGCTATTACAACACTCCCTCTCTGGTTTTAAGCAGAAATCAGTGTCTGCTGCTGATCTCTTCCCTGAAAATTTCTTCAAAAGTGGCATCAAAACTGAATTTGGTCATGTGGATTCTTATGACAATATACATTTATCCTAAAAAAAAGATTATAGCCAGCTCATTTCTACTCCTCAGCATTAAAAACAACAACAACATATAGTTTATCTACCACAACCATTTCTATATATTATGCGAAAATCACAACAAGTTCTTTCCTCTAAGAAAAGACATAAATGCCAGTATTTTTAAACTTAGGAGCTTTGAGACCTAAACAAACTCCCAGGCACAACTACAAATTATGTGAGCTGAGAGCAAACAGTAAGCATGGCATGACTCAGAAGAACAGCAATGAAATTGCACATTCCTCAGTGAACTTGTGAATTATGCAAATAGAAAGTCAGAAATTAAACAAGCATCCTGCCTTGGCATTTGTAATTAAGACTCTTCATTAGCACACAAGATACTCTTATAATATGTTTGTTAAAAAGCCTGTTTTAAGTTTTCTGCTTTGATGGGGTAAAAAGGTTTTGTGAAGTCTGGGAAAAAACTGGTTTCCCTAAATGCAAACTAGATTCTGCACATTTCACCTGGGTACAGTTCAGAGAAATTTCTGATGTGTTTATGTTCATTTTCTAGTCAGCTGAACTATTGGCTGTCATGCTGCTTACTCCTGGAAACCTCCCAGTGAATCTGCATGCTTCAAAGGCTGTTAGGAATTCTTCATATTCTTTAGATAGGGTATCTTTTTGAGGAACTCTTCTTTTTGTGATCTGCCAAAAGCAAATGAAATCCAACAATTCTAATCTCCTCACCACAACCATACCTTTCTTTTCTCTTGTACTGAATGCCTCTCCATTTAAATTAAATGCAAATTTAAAAGAGGAAAAAATACTTTTTTTTTCGGAGATAATTTGGAAACAAACAAAAAAGTTGTTGTTGTTGTTGTTGTTTTGGTTGTTGGTTTGTTTTGTTTTCCAGCTTGTATCCAGATTTTAAAAAGAACATGAATGAGATGCTGAAGAAGAAGCCAAGCTCAAACCAAGCTCCGAAGAGCCAAGCCGGTTTTGGCCCCCATCTTACAATGCACTGCACTTTCTTGAGGCCCAACTCACTTTACGTCCTGGGCTCCATGGAGGAGTTTGATTTGTCTATGGAGCACAACACTAAATACATATGGCAATTTTGTAAGTACACAGTGTTTAGGATGGACATGCAGGTGTCAGCTTCCAACTTTCATTAAAGAATGGTCATGTTAATTAAGTGAGAATGAGTAGGCAAAGAATCTTATAGAGTGTCTGTGATTACATGTGATAATAAAGTGCAGAAGATTAGTAAATACCTTTGAGAAGTTGACAGAGATTAATATAGCAACTGGAATATAGTACACAAGGGAACTGTGATGGAAAAATAGATGGAAAAGTCATTGACCTGTAGTTATGTTTTAGGAAATGGTTTGTTGTTCTGCGTATTATAAATATGGGTTTTCAAAACCAGAAAGATCTCTTTGAAGTCTTTCTTCTTGTTTCTTTCAGTGACAAAGTAAATTCAACCCTTTTTTGGTCACGATGAATGACCTAGTAGTGATCTTACATCCAAAATTTACAAGCCAATCCAAAGTATACTGCAGGTCCAAGAACATTGCTGATTTAATCATGGAAGATATATTAACATAAATACTTCAACATACATAACATAAGCATACATTATCAAAATCCATATTTTGACTATAGTGACAAAATCTAAAGCAGAAAGCCAATCGCAAGCTCTCTTTGCTGCACAGACTTCCAATTCAGCTACATTTACAGATCCTCATTGCTCAGACAAAATAGATAGCTCTGGATCCCTTCTCCCTTGACCTACTTGGATTTCCTCCTGTAAGGGCAAGGTAAAGGCTGCTAGTGAGAACACATCAGTCCACACATGCACGCTGAAAAGTAGGACTGTGCGGACGTGCTGCCAGACAAGATCTCATTCATTACGACCAGATCCACACAACAGGCTGTTGGCATGAAAGCATTTGCTGTGTCAGTGCTAGAGTGCCTGCACTTGCCTGTCTCTGTCCCATGCCTCTTTGCCTATGGGCAACGAAAGCCTTCCTCCTGACTTTTGACTGCTTGACACTGCTGAGACAGCACTTCACCAGGTAGCATTTTGCATGGAATTTCCTAGATTTAAACCAGAAATCCACTGAGAAGTGGAAAATCCGGCATTGGCATGACAGTGACTCACTCCTACCTGAGCCCTCATCAAGGTTAGAAACCTTGGGCAAGGACAGAAACTACAGGCAGGTTGTCCCCACGTCACCCAGAGCGGAGTGACAAGGGACACTTCCCACAGCTGAGCAGAGGCGGAGGCCTCTGCCCAGGTGCTCATGGAGGAAGCCCTGACTCCTCAGGTCTTTCTGGTTCATAACACTGTGCTCCCAGGCTCTCTGCCTGGCTGGCCCATTGTAGGCCCCAGAGGGGTTCCTGTCTCCCTGGTAAGCTTCTGCTCAAAGTCCATAAGCCACCTCCTTGGGCTGACATAGAGGTGCCCTCTTGTGGCACCCACACAGCACCTTCACCTCACTGGCTCTGCCCACCATCCTGCCCTTGGGCTGCAGGCCCCAGTAGCCATGAGGCTTTCACCACATTTTCGCCATGCCGAGATCAACAGCAGAGCATATGCCCATACTATCATCTTCTCCAGAGCCATTTGTGTTGTGCTGGCTTTGCGGTGGGCTGGGCCCTGCACATCCCGAAGCAACAGTTTGGCTTCCTCCCACTGCTTGTGCATACAAGGCTGCTCTGACCATCCCTCTGGGAATCATAACCATTAACATCCTGGGCTCTGGCCTCCTGTTAAAAGAAGAAATTCCAATATGCCCCTAACCCTCAGCCTGCAGAAGTAAAGCAGTGGCCAAAGATACTCATGTATCTATTAAAAGTGGGCCGGACAGAGCCCCCATTTCCTACAGGGCATGGTACCCTTCTGCTTCGTGCTTTCTTCTGATGTCCCTCACAACATTCCCCAGGCTTTGCCATTCATCTTGCTCTCCTGGCACAAGGTAAGCACTTGTCTCAGACTGACTGCTTGCTCTTCTGTCCTCACAGGGAGCCTGAACAAAAGCAGAGCATAGGACAGTCTAGCTCCCAAGGAAGACAAGGGTCTTTCTTGGCTCTTCTAGAAAGCTCGAGGAGCTGGATTTGAATCCCAGACAAGCCAAGCCCTCTGAACAGCTCATCACAGCTACCCCTGGGACCCAGAAAGGGGGCATTCACATAGCTGGGCACAGGCACTGTTTGTCCTGCTGCCCACAGTGCTCTGCTGTGTGGCTCAGAATAAATCTCTGAGAGACACCACTACCAACTGGTTGCCTGCTGAACGCTGTACCACCGTCACAACCCTTACAGCCTAGTAGTCCAGCCTTTTTTTCAACCACCTTGTAGTCACCCCTCTTTACATCTCTCCCCAGTCTGGCTACAAAGATGTTATTGGAGGCCATGTTGAAGCCCTTCCTAATTGCAAGGCAGACATGCTCCACTGCTCCCCTCTCATCCTCAGAGCCAATTGTCCAGTTATCTCATTACAGAAGGAAATCAGGGTGGTCAAACTTGATTTACCCTTGATAAATCCACACTGGCCCAAGCAACTTCTTGTCATTCACATACTTGGAAGTGGTTTGCAGGGAAATTTGTTCCATAGCCTTCCTGTGGACTGAAGTTAGGTTGACGGACCTGCAGTTCCCTCAACTCTACTTCTTGGCCTTGAAGATGGCTGTGACACTTGCCTTTTTCTATTCATCAAGGACCTCCCCTTAAAACCAATTCTGGACTTGTTCCAGACTCTCTTCTAGCCTCTCATCTCCCAGTTCCCTGTACACACACATTTCCCCACTCTCTACACTCATCTTGGCCATGCTCTTCACTGTAATCCTTTCTACCATATTTTGCATCTCTATAGCTGCTGACTGTTCTCACACTGCTGCATTGTAGGACCCCGGTATATTTTCTTTCTTCCTGGAAGAAGATCAGTGATAGAGAAAATAATGAGGGAAGGGAATCAATCTTGAGGATCCAGGAAAGACATGAAAGAGAAGGAAAACCCCATACCCACCCTGAATATAAGAATATCGACTAGAAAAATCTTGTACAGGTTTCTGATAGCAATTTGTGTACTCAGGCCTCAGCTAATAATGAAACAGAAAAATACAGGCTTTCAAAAGACTCCTACTTTTAATGTAGGGATAAACTATACACTAAAGTAGGGAGCTTTCCTGTTTTGAAAAGGATAGTTTCCAAATAGGCTTGTTCTCAGGAGCTGAACAAGGGTGCTGGGCTGAACTGCTCAATTCGTCAGATCATCTGAGGACAAGTCTGTGAGAAAGAAATACCAAGCACTGCCATTTCTGTGTGTATCAGCATCTTTGTGAGATGACTCCTCCTTTAGGCTGAGGTCCTGGCGGAGGCCCATCTACATCATGACTGCATTCAAAAACTTGTAAATCAAAATATTTAATTGATCCACAAAGAGCCAAGAAAATTTAGTTTTGAATGTTTGGTTTTCCATATCAGTCATCCAACTGAAAATCTACCTCACTGAGACAAGCACTTTGTTCTCCTGTTTAGACATCAAAAGCATTAAGAGGTTTCTTCACTATGTTTGCCAATCCTACAGGAAAGGCAATATACACAATAAATTATTGCCTTAAGGAAAGAAACCAAAGCTAGCTATTATGTCCAAATTCTCACTGTGGAAACTACAGTGAAAGGAAAGATACAGAAACCAGATGACCTCATAAAACAGAGGCCATTGACTGATCAACCTGTAATAACTCTGACCTTTGGACTACAGCTCACTTTTCCCTGGCCAAGACAACCCTCACCCTGTTTCTTCTTGCTACACGTTTGAGAAAAAGTAATGACAAGTCATTAGAAATTTAAGCCCTTCCATTTTTCCTTCTTATCAGTGCAGGAGAAGCAGAGGCAGTAACACAGGTGTCTTTGTAAAAACTATCTATAGTGACTATGTGGGTAGAATGAAGGTCGTTCTCCATAATAGACACGTTCTTGTTTTGGCAACACTCACAGCTTTAAACGTGGTTTTAACTTCAATTTAAGTTGGCTGGTAGGCCTAACCTCCAAAAATATCCACACCAGATGGTCAAGAAAGAGGTCTCTGGCAAAATAAGATTGCTCCTGCTAAATTCTGAGGATAAACCCTACCTGATGTCATCTGTAATGATATCTTCACAGATTATTAAAGATAGGACAGCCAACATCCTCAGAAGGACTTTTAAGCAATCACTTGACACGTAACACATTTCACACAACACCCCCTATTATCAAGGGGAACAAGGAGAAGTATACAAAAATAAAAAATAAAAATCATTGTTCTAATCTAATGACACACATATCGAACTATCTAAAAGGTTCACATGAGACTGATGCGAGTGTGTAAGGTATAAAAGCATATGCCTTAAATGATACTCCTGTTGGTAGGAAAGGGATATTCTGGAAGACAAATACAGGCCATTTTTTGAAGTTGAGAGTCCTTTGCAGAACAACAACACCTGCAGAACTCTGAATCCTAGGTAGGTTAATAATAGCCATTGGCTCCACACTAGGCACGACAGTGAGGTCCCAATCAAGTTGATAGGGCCTGTTTTACATGGAAAATCCACTGTAACAAATACATGTGAAAAGATCTCTTCTGCACTTCAGCTACGCAATTTGGTGATGTGCATTCTGCAGATTTTCAGAAGAATCAAGTTCTGCAAATACCTCTTTAATACGTGGAAATGGATATCTGTCAGTCATCCAAGTATTATCTAGCTCCTTGAAACCCAGACATAGATGACCAGCCTTGAGTTTTCTCTCAGTCAGACCTGTTCAACAGAGATTTATCCTGTAACATCATTTTAGGTCAGTTTTTTTACACCCTAGAAAATCATCATCTCTCACTGAAAACAGTAGTTAGCATCATTTCTTTCTTGGTTTTATTTTTAATAATCCATAAAACAAACCTCATAGCCAAGTGTCCCCTCTGAAATATTTTCTAAAATAAGCAGATCTGGAGCCTACATCACAGCTGTGTCTGATGGTGCTAGGCCAGTATGTTCATCCCTAAATTTATGGTGGGTGCATTTCTGTTATGCATTTTATAGAATATATGCAAAACATGAAACTAAAGTCACATTTTCATGCAGGAAGTTTGCTACCTCAGGTAGCTACTACTTATAGCCTGGGTTCAGCATGAAGCAAGCACCAGCTGAAGGGAAGCACATTGGTCCATACAGAGGCTTCAGAACCAGCTTCAAACACTAATCCAACAATCACACTTCACTTCAATCACTTCAATCCAACTAATCCAACCTGAGCAATCCTCCCGATGTAGCAGTAAATGCTATTGCATGTGCAGTACATGTAAGACTACTTCCCTCCATTTCCCTGTCAGGAATTCTCTGGCACAGCAGATACCTGCTGAGCAGATGCAGTTTTATGAGTTATTGTGGCCAAATGGCCAGTCATCAGGACATGTGTCCTTCAAAAGACTCTGCAGTGCACCAGGAAGATCCGTGGTGGCAATTATTTTTACCAAGTGTCTTAGTAGTTCACAGAACTTTTTACTCTCTGATTTTGTCATGGTAACTTTCTGTAGGACGTACTTTATGCTGTATATCAGAGTGCTTGCTCTACTTTTAACTTAACAGCTTCTTCCCTGCCATGGGGACTCTTTCTAGATCTCCCTAATGGTGGTTGGTAAGGTGCTCAGGAACCAGATACCTATTCACCTCAGATGCTGCCTGATTTATTAAGATAAACTAGAATCCACTCGGTTTTCTTTAAAATAATCCATCATGTTTTCCACATTTTTGTAACTTGCTGCTTATATCACACTGAGCCATTTTTGTGGTGAGTCGGGTGGACATCTATGGAAAAGAACTAGGACAGCACACTGGAAGTTAAGCTGCTGCCACCTCCAAATGAGAACCTTCAGTGAGTGGAGCTGTGATTTAAAACAGAAATAGTGGACAAGATTTCAATTTTTTTTTTAAAGCTGATTAAGAAAATAAATGGGTTTTGAAATGTTCAGCTGAAGCAAACTGAAAGCATTAGCTTCCACTGTTTGGCTTTTTCAATACTGCAAACTTTCAAAACAACACTAAAAACGTTAAGGGAATCATTTCCATTAAGTTATTTTAAAATTGGAGAAAAGATGGAAATGTTACAGTACAAATGCTGTGTGGTTTCAATTTTTCAATTTTCATTTTGTATTTTCTTCAGAGAGCATTTGAAAATAGACAATATATTTTCTAAGCATTTAAATGTCACAAAACATAAGTGCTTTGCCAAAATAGGACCATGTTCAAAATAATTCTTTTTCCACTCCTCCCACTCATTCTAAATATGTCTTTCCTTTTGCCATGACCTTCTGTGATTCAGGATTACAACTATCACTATCTTAGGTTTCCACCTATAAAATTTCCCCATTTTCTCTGTTACTCAGATTATAACTTATTTGAAGCAGATATCTTATTTTTTTCAGTATGTTTGTTCAGAGCCTGTTGACACTAATTCTTGACCTTGATGACACTAAAAAGCAAATAACAGTCTCCTAACATCCCCCTCTGTATGAAAAATTAAAAATTAGGTAACCTGTATGTATTTGTCAGGTGAAGAACAGGCAACATATTACTGGATAGACACATATTAATAATATATGCATCAAAAATACACAGAAGGTTCAGAGAGATTTAGTTTAATTTACAATAAAATACTTATTTTTCTTCTATTCTGTTTAAATTATAATGGGCTGCCTTCAACTCATGTTTACCAGTAAACTATTGTGTAGCCCATACTGAACCACATGGTAAGAACAAATTTGGGGGATTAATTCTTTCCAACTGCTGAGCAGATGGTATAAATGTGATGGTAGGTAGTTTAAAAGGCTGAATAGATAGATAAAGACAGGAATAAAATTCCTCCCTGGCACCATGAGCTAGCTACTCATTTCAAAAGTTTTTATCTGATTTTAAAACACTCTACCTTAAAAGACTGAAACTGGGAGAATTACGTACATTAATTATGGAGAATTACATGTGTTAATTATGGAGAATTACACACACACATTTTGCCATGGTCTTTAAATGTGAATGGTAATTCAGGGACTTGTAGATGACATTTAATTTGTATTTATTGCAAGTGAGTAACAACAAAGGTTGCACGTTTGGAAGCCATACAGTCGGAATCACAAGTGGAAGTGCAAACTGGACTGCCCTGTGTCTTGGTGTGGTTTGGTTTGGGTTTGGTTTTCTGTGTTTTTTTCATCAAGCGTTCCTGTACAGACAATTTGAATATGCTGTTGTTTCTACGGTACCACAGTGGCACTTTTTTAATATGCCAGGATGAGTTGTTGGGATGAAAATGAGCTTTTAAAATAAACTGATTTTCAGTTATAAGTAGGAGAGGATGAAAATAAGCTTTTAAAATAAAGTGATTTTCAGTTTTGAGTGGGAGTTTTTCCCCCTGCCTTTCCCAGAGGGAGGACAAAAGGAAGACCTAAATTGGACACGTGTGTTATATTGAAGTGCTTTAATTATTCACTACCGGAGACCCACCCCGCTCCTTCATATTTCCCTGAATCTGGGGGACTTTTTGTGAATTTTTGTGCATTTTAGCACTCCGAGAGCGGCGCAGGCCTCCCGCCCTCCAGTCCTCCAGTCCGCCTAGGCGGCACGGCACGGCTCAGCGCGGCGCTCTACCCGCGCCGCCTCGCTGCCGCGCCCCGCCCGCCGCGGGTCACGCCACCCGGCCGGCCGGCGCTGCGTCAGCCGCACAAGATGGAGACCGCCGAAGAAGGTACCGCGATCCCCGCCGCCTTCTCCGCAGCGCTCCCCGCTGCCCGCACCGCCAGCCGGGCAGAGCCAAGGGGGTGAAGGGGATCGGCAGGAGGGCAGGCGGCCCGGCCCCGGGACCGGCAGCGAGCGGGGGGTTGCTGACGGGGCTCCCGCCCCCCCCTCCCGGCTCCGTGCCCGTGCCCGGTGGCTGCGGGGGGCGCGACGCGAAATGGCGGCGGGCGGGGGGGGGGAGCGGCGTGCTGCCCTTATGTAACTGTAACTGTATGCGCCGCCGGTGCGGGGCCGGGGGGCGCTGCGGGAGCGGCTCGGCTCGGCACGGCTCGGCACCGGGGCCGTGAGGGGCCTCGGGGCACGGAATGACCCGAAACACGCCGGGCCCCGCCGGAGCTGGCCCCGCAGCTTGGCGGGTGTGTGAGTTAGTGCCCCGGTCGAAATCATGTCAGCAGCCCCTTGCTGCCGTGCCTTTATTATTTTGTTACTTGTTTCTGCCAAGGTTAACGCCGCTGTTAGCTAGTTAACTGCTCAAAAACCTGCTCGGAAAACCCAAAATATAAAGCGATGCAGGAGCCCAGGTGGTTCCCTCTCTCTTTTACAAGAGATGAGTACATCACGTTGAAAAAGTTGTCAAAAAGATTGCAGTGACGTGTTTTTAATGTGTAGTTTCTGTTTTGGGGACATTGCTTGACTTGAAATCAAGTGTTACGTTTCTTCAGTCCAGCTGATGTTGAGGAACTGTGCGGTTCGAGCTGGCAGTGCAGAACTTTCATAATAAACCAAAACAAATAAAGGATCTGTGCTATGCTTCTTAGCAGTGCATGAGCTCTGCTTGCCATCTCAAGCAATAACTATAAATACGCATTGTGGTAGCCGGACAGTTCCAAGGGAAAAATTAGCATCTTGGTTTCAGTTGATGAGGCACCGTTTTCAATGTAGCTTTTTACTTAGTGTCACTTGGTTTTCCAACTTGAGAGAATTGACAGGTAAACAGCTGGGAAAACACAGTGGATGAAGTAAGTCAATGCTTTTGCAGAACGTCCATTGGGTCACGCTGTAGACAAACTTAGTATTTGTGGAAACGGGTGGTTTATCAAAATATTTGTGTGCTTAAAATCTAACAACTTCTAAAACTGCTGCAACTCTTGAGCTTCTGTAGTCCCACAGTTACATGAACTGATTAAATTAACAAAGTGACTGTGGAGATTTTGTGTATTTGGCCTCTAGTCGTCCAGAAAACTTGGTTTATAGCAAACTGTGAAGTGGATTCTCAGAAAGGACGAGTTGAGTTCCCACCATTCCAGTAGTTTGTGTCTCGGTGGACTTAAGCCAAAAAAGGTAGTTGATTATTTGTAACAGGCTGTTAAATGTGGTAGCCTTTGATCGCATGTGCTTCTGCAGGACATAATCTGGTGACCGGCGGTGAGAACAGGAAGAGAGAACAGAGCGGGGTTGTTAGTTACATTTTAGGGCATTGTCTTCGTTAATCAAACCTTAGTGCTGTGCCCTGCACTTGGAGTTTAGACTTCTCTCTTTTTTTCTTTTTTTTTTAATATATTTAGTATATGCACTTATTATTACTGTATATAACACCTTAAGTTTTATATTATACTCTTGTCAGTGTTACCCTCAAAAGCTCAAAAATAGTAGTATAGAAAGTATGTAGTATTCACACTCACTGTCCATAAATACTGCTAGAACATGGTGACTTCTGCTGGAGTTTCAAACTTCATTTCCCACTATTAGAATTTCATAGCACTTGCCAAAACACCAGAGAGACTTCCCAAGATTAGAAAGCTTTAAACACCAGCAGCCGAAAAGACTTTGTGACTTAAGGAAAAGGAAAGACAGGCTCTTTATTGTGTGGCAGAGCCCCAACTTCTGCTGTATGTTTCCAGTGGACTTTTTGTAACTGTTGGTAGCCTGTTAATGATTATATTGGTCCATTGACGATGGCCCTTGGGTTTCTGGTAGGATTGATGGTTGACTGAGCTGTATTGTAGAGTTAGTAGAAAACTAACTGGATGGTAAGAGTTCAGAAAAGAGAGGCAGTTGAGGATAGTAATGGGCAGACCTAAAGGGCAGCTTCTTTGCCTTGGGCTTGATGTGGGAGCTGATCCTCTGTAGTGCCTGACAGCACCAGATAGCAGTGTCTGCTGATAACAGGTACCCCTTGTTCCTTCTAGCTAAATCATTTTTTTGCTAAATAGCCTGATCTTCAGTTTCGGGTATTACAGTGGTGAGCATTTCATTAGAGAAATGTGATGGGCAGAGAAATGTTCTCAAAAAAGAACTGTATTACCCAAGGTCATTGTTTCCTGAACGCATACATGACTAACAGGATGCCAAGTGTGTGTGCAAGTAGAAAAACAGCATCTGTTACACACTGGAAATTTCTCTGAAAGTGACAGTACAGGGGTTGTAAGATGTAGTTTTACACATTGACCCTCAGCAGGGTTTGTTGATTTGAAGTTGTGTTGCTTAACAGTCCAGATTGTTACTTCTTTTGTGCTTATTTGGATTTATGAAACAAGTGGGAATATCTAGAAGTTCCCGTATCCTTTGAAAACCTAAAATATAGTCTTAACTTACTTTAGTAAGCTAACAGAAGAAGGAAATCCTTTCCCTAATAAAGAATTCATCTATTTTCAGCAAAGAAAGCTCTGTTCTTCCCAGCAGTTTTTGCTGAGAAAGCCAATGGACCATTAATGGGTGGGTTCAGAGAGCTCTGGGGGTCTGTCAGGCAATATGCTTTAAATTGCTTTCTGTGCTGTCAGAGAGCATCCTTAAGGCAGCAATTTCACACCAGTTTAAACCAGTGTAGCTGCTGGTTCCCACGTTTTCCATCTGCCCCGTCGTGTGTAGGGTGCTGGCCCTAGTGCTGGCCTGACCCTTTACAAGGCTGCTCAACCTGTGAGTTGTCAACCTGCCATGGGGAAGTAGCCCTGTTAAGAGTGCTGGAGGAAGGTGGGGCTGCAGCAGCTAGAGGTTCTACCCTGGCCATAAGCTGGAGAGAGCTGCCGTGGGCAGTCACCTGGAAGCACCCTCTGCAAGAAAAAGGAATCCTTTGCTTCTTGGGGGAAACTGGGGGCTCGTGGTGTTTGCAGCGGCGTGACGTTGCTTGGTACGGCTCTGGTGGAAGTACTCCTTGTGCCCGCTTGTAGCAGCACCAATGTGGTGCTAAATGTGCTTGTGGTGGCCTTAGTCAAGTAACAAACTTACAAAATACCTATTCACGTTCATTATGTTTGGTTTGCTTTTCCTTTCATCAAAGAGGTTCAATAGTGGTAAATGTCTTAAGTAATTGTTAGTTATTAGTAAATCTCTTCTGCTCAGCCTCTGTTTAACTTGTTCAAAACTCAAACTTCAGAATGGAATAATTCCATTTATAGCCACTTGCAGGGGGATTATCCTTACCAATCTAGACGTTGTTTCAGATATTTTATTATTAATTTCTGTTTTTATGTAGGGGTACTCTTTGCATATCTACATATTAGTGTGTATATGCTTGAAATCTTAAAAACACACTGCCTTATTATATGTTTTTGTTTGTTTTGTTTTGTTTTAATGAAATGGTCAGGGAGATAATGTTCCTGTTGTGTGTGTTTTGTGTGTTGTTTTTTTTTTTCTGGTGGTCTCTGAGTCTTCATGTCTTCTACCAGATGAAATCTATCTTCCAGCCTTTTTCACTTTAAGTTACCTAGGCTTCATCTTGCTACATGGCAACATTTCTGTAGTGTATAATTTGTTATGTAAATGTGAGTTCTTTAAGCAGAAGAATAATAAGCTTTATGTCCTGCTCAGCAGATATATGCAGAGTCTGTCGGTCTGAAGGTACGCCTGAGAAACCGCTGTATCATCCATGTGTGTGTACTGGCAGTATTAAATTTATTCATCAGGAATGGTAAGTTCCGTCTCTTTTTGTTTGCTCATTTTTTTAATGAAATGTATTAACATATTTCTAAAAACGGTACTTCCTAAGCCTTCATGTTAACTAGTAAGAAAAGCCGATTTTCGGAGAAAAAGCACATTAGTTTTAAAGTGTGGTGTTTTTGTTTTTTAACATGATGGTTCACTATAGTTCACAAAGAATTTAGTAATTGTATGCAAAAAGGAAGTATTAATAGTTACATGTGTTTCAGACTACAGTTCTGCTCACACACCCTTAGGAAACTAAAAGCAGGCAAATCGGTATGCAGTTTTTTTTCTATCTGCTTATAATTCTGAATGAAAAAGAATACCTAACCTCATACCAAAAAATAAAATGAACAAAATTTTGAGGTCTACGTTCAGTTAGGGAAATGCTAAAATAAAAACTAATTCTGGTCTATAACACACACATATACGCACACTCTCTTTTTGATTGTATTTTACTAGTCAATCTTTCACAAATACAGTGGTGTAAAATCTTCATCATGTGTATGTGTGTCATATCTTGAAATATTTAAGGATTGGTGTCCGTGTGAGGATACATGCTCTGAGTTGTCAGCCTTTTCAATGACATACATTACTGACGATGTACGTTCTTTGTGTAAGTTATCTAATTGAAGACATGTCGTTGTTACTCATAGTCAGCTCATCTTTTTCACTTTTGAAACTTCTGTGGCCTAAGTGGACTTAATAAGCATGCTAGTTTAAGTCCTCCTTGATAATACCAATATTCTTTATGTTTGAGAGTAGAGAATTGGTGTGGGTTTTGTAATGAAGGGGAAAGGGGAGAGATGCGATAGCATGTATTAATGGGATCACTTTTTGTTGCAGCTTAGTTCAGTGGCTTAAACACAGCAGAAAAGAGTACTGTGAATTATGTAAGCACAGATTTGCTTTCACACCAAGTAAGTATGTTTGACTGGTTCTGTTTTTCCAGAACTTCATTTCTTTTTCTCTTAGTATTTGTGAAGTCTTTTCATTCAGCATGCTAGATCCAAAGTAATTGTTTAATTTCTGAATTCTTGTTTGAATTGCAGCTCTTATTATTGCAGACTGTTTAAGTAATATGATGCTTTCATAATGTTATGTGAGCCATAATAGAAGTCTTTTTTTCATACCTTTCCTGACTGCCTCAGTCCCATTCTTCTGTAGTCAGCATTACAGTGTATGGTGTGTTTTCAGCTTTATTGATAAATTTGAGTGTTTGGACCTCTGAATGTTGAGGTGAAATCACAGCAAAATTCGGATTTGAAACACAGCTTTCAGTTACCTTTGAACTGTCTGCCTGGAACACTGCTTCATGACTTCTGTCAGTTTCACTTCAAATGGTTTTGACAGATAATGTAAACAATAATTACTCCACTTGCATTGCACTCAAGGTGCAGTATTTACCCCGTGTTACATCACCTGTTATGTTAGATTCAGCTGAATACATTAGTCATCAAAATGACTACATCTCTAAATAGTTCCCAATAGGATTCTTAATTATATTTTGACCAACAGTGGTAGAACTCAGCGGGGCCTTTTAGCCTTGTGACAGGCTAGGCTCATTATTTAGTATTGCCAACTTATTAACTGTTGAACAGGTAAAGTGATTCTTGTGTATGCTACATATTCTTCTCATTAAGCTCATTTGTGCCATTTTATTCTTTACAACTGCTGAACTTGGCTCTTCACAGTGCAGATGTATATATTTTTTTTTTTGACTGACCAGTATCTGCACTGTAAAAGCAGTCTTGGGCTGGGAAAGATGTTGAGGTTTGAGTATTTTAGGCGTTTGGTACAATCAAAATAAAAGCTCCCTTTCAGTGCGGCTGGTCCCAGTTAAAAGGATCCTCCTCATTCAGCCTTTAGCAAAGGTTTATTTATCTTCCTGTGTCACGCACTGGTTGCTCCCCAGACTTAGCACCCTCAGTGGGTAACGTTTTCTTCTTGGCTTCCCACATTGCACAAATTACCACAAAAAAAAAGTTGCTTTTTTTTTCCTACCAGACTGCACACGGTGGTAGCACATGTCAGGTACCTAGCACAGATTTCTCTGCTCCTCTACGCAGCATGTCTTGTTTCATCATTTCCCTCGCACATAAAATTAATGCAATTACACTTTCCTTAGTCGCTCTTATCCCTCTGCATTTGGAGGATAATCTGGATGTGCAGTTTGGAAACTGGATCTGCTTGTGGGATCTCGGAAATAGTCACAGATTCTGGAGGGAGAATGGCAAGGCAGAGATGGAATTGGAGTTGTGGTTGACGTATACGCCTGTCATCCAAAATGAAGATGGATCTGGCCTATAACTGTGCCAGGTTTAAAACACTTAGCAGTTAATTCACCGTGGCATGTGGTGGAATGAACACGTGTAATCAGTATCCGTGCTTCAACTGGCAGGCACTAAGTTGAGGAATTTTAATTGTGCAGTAATACCAGCAACTCCTCTTTTATTTTAGCTTGATTTACTTATTGAGGCTGTTGCTGTCATTCCGGCAAAAATGACCCTTTGCTAGTATAAGAGAGGGTGTGGGGTATTCATAAAGTATTCCCGGTGTGTATATTCTTTGAGTCCTTCACTATCTTTACATTCTGTAGCATCTTGGGACTTCTTTAGCACCTGGACTGCTGGGTTTGTTAGCCTTCATAAGGAAGGAAGAAGAGAGTAGGAGGTTCAGCCTGCATCTTGGAAGGGGCACAAAGAACTGATTTTTCTTTTGAATAATAGTGTCATTCTCTAAAGTGTTTGGCCATGTAGGCAAATGGCCTGATTTTCAAACACACACTTTGAAGCTAAAGTTTATATATTTTAAAATTCATTCATTTTTTGCTGGTCTTCAAATTGAGTTTGTCCAAAGCTATCTTTTTTTAAGAGTTGTATTGTTTTTGAATGATGCCAAGGAGTTTGTTCATTTTTAACTTGTACGTTTTCTTCCTGAGATTTTGAAAAGCAGCTATTCTATATTCTTTTCCTCCCCACATACATAATTTCCTCTTTGTGATGTGCTGGGATGCACTTCTCTTGATGGCACACTAAATATTCATATGCACTGATCCATGAAAAGTGAAGCTCTATTTCCCATGAGGAGACAGTTTCTTTTCTGTAGAACGTAACATTAACGTAAATATCTTCAGAAATACAAATACAGAGGTAGACTAGTCTGATACTTGACTACAGATCTGGATGGGTTGATCCCTTTGCTTTCTACACAGCTGCATTGCTGATAAATGGTGGATGTGACACTGCAAGCTTAGTAAATACAAATGCTGCAAAATGGAAGGAAGCTATGTTGGGAAGATGTTCTTCAGTTTATAAATCATAATCTGAAATAAGCTTTTGATTTATGCATGGAAAGTTACTAATTCAAGGCTTGCATACGCTTGGAGTTTGTTTTTTGTATTGTTGTAATCCTAATTTGTTACTGTTCTTTCTCTTTCTTGCTTCCCGCCTTTGTTCATATGTGAGAATCCCAGAATGGTTTGGGTTGGCAGGGACCTTAAAGATCACCCAGTTCCAACCCCCTGCCATGGGCAGGGACACCTCCCACCAGACCAGGTTGCCCAAAGCCCCATCCAGCCTGGCCTTGAACACCTCCAGGGATGGGGCATCCACAGCTTCTCTGGGCAACCTGTGCCACTGCCTCACCACCCTCGTAGTAAAGAACTTCTGCCTATATCTAATCTAAATATATCCTCTTTTAGTTTAAAATCATTTAAACTAAAAAAGCCATTTTAAAGCCATTTAAACAGAAAACAGTTACAAATACATGGTAAATGTTAGTATAAAAGTTTGCTGGCTTGGGAACTGTTTATTCCTGTGAATCATTTAGATTGAGCTCCTGAGTGGTCCTGTAGCAGACTGAGATTCTCCACATTGAATATATAAGGTTGTTTGCTTGTTTTTCTAATTAATCCATTAGCCTTTATACTTGTTTAGATTGTCTTAAAACCTTCTGGATGTGAGTAGCATGTCTAGCATAATGTGAAAGAATTCAAGGTTCATAGACTATGGCAAAGAAAAATAGGTATAACTGCAAAATTGTTAAAATGTAATTGTATATTCATGTTCTTAAGTAGCTTATGCAAGAGCATTGCTTAGTAATTGCATGTTGTTAGTTGTAGTGCTTAATTTATTAAGCTCCAAACTGCTGGATCTTTGTATTTGCTTTTGTAACTTTGTACAAAACGATCTCTGAAGTGTTATATGATAATACTAAAGTGAGTGACCCATTTTCTTGGGCTCGTTATCTACAGTAATTAAGATTTCATGGAAGGATATAATTGAACAATTCTTTTACCTGGTTGTTTGGACAGACTAACACAGTAGCCCATATCCTCAACCTGTCTAGAAAGTCTAGTTTGGAAATACAAATTTCTGAAACACAAAATACTACACGTGGGTACGGAATTCAATGTATCTGCTGACAGCTCCAGGGTGCACAATGAACATGCAGTTGAAATTAATGAGATTCTTAATTTCAGACATTTTGTTAGGGTTGTGGCTTGCATGAGAAGGGGTGACGTTTTTCTCACTTTGCATTGGGAGTCTGGAGCAAAGTCTGTGTGTACATCTCAAGAACATAAAACGTGCCTTTTTTACATTATGATTTATATAGACTTTCATGGTCAGGGCACAAGGATGATTGAGGTGTTGTTCAAATGACTTACAGAAGAAATGGTAGATGGGAACTCTGTGCATAAGAGGACTGTTTAAGTGTGGAGATTTTATGAAATACGCTAAATGACAGTTGTATCTAAGCAAAGTAAGATGTTCTGCTTTCTTCCATGTTGGGCATGCATCTGTTTAGGTTATGGGCAGATAAATAGGCTGACTCAGATGGGAAAAGTGTGAGAAATGAAATAGGATACAATTGCATTGTGACAGCTGTGAGGAAAAATAAAACTATTAAAACCATTTGAGCCTTCATAATAAATAGTAGTGTGTTTTTTTTTTGATACAGCATATGTCTGAAGAGTGTTGCTTTTCTTTATGCAGCTCTGCTTCCCTCAGTGAAAAGTAAGATGATGTGTTGTAGGAAGAAACTCGTAGGAGGCATGAAATCCGTAGGTATAATATAAACTGGCAAAAAAACATTCAGGATCATTAATTCCTTCTAGGGAAAGATTTGCATTTTCAGAATGCTGCTGGCCAACAGCATGAAAGCCACAGATAACTTTCCGTTGTATTTTGTTAGCTCATAATGATCGTATATCTGAGTTCTCTGGAACTGTTTGCATGCTTCACAAATCAGCCACTTACTACCTTGTGTCAGAACTAGCCATAAATGGGGGAGATGAACAAGCTTGTAGCATGCTTAAACCTGCACAACCTGTTCTCATTTTCTCATTCACTGGGAGTAAGCCCTTAGGACACAGGGAGATTCTTGGACAGTCGCTTCGGTATCAGTTTAAAATTGCTGATTGATTCTTTGTGGAGGTAGGTTTGTACAGGGATTGTACTGCTGCTGCTTCCCCCACCCTTTTTTTTTTTATAATACAAGTAATAAATGTGAAGTTACCTGTTTTTGTTAGTATTTATAGTTATTATTATAATTTACATCATCGTAAGTTTTTTTTTTTTGAATACCTGTATGTGCTTTTATTGCTTAGACACTGCTCTGATGAGAGCTCCTTTCTGTACTGCCCACATCATGGCTAATAATTTCTATATCTCCTTGGAAGGAAAATTGTGTGTGCAGTACAGTTTTCTTTTGGATTAACGTCTGGTACTTGGAACAGGCTGGGAAGGAGAGGTTAAATGGAAAGTGTTAGTTTGTTTTATTTCTTGTTAAGTTTACTGGGAATTATTCAGATTCAGCAGATTATCCCTATTGTGTTTGTCAAAACACAGTTGTGTGGTGCTTCTACTAAATAGCTTCAGAGGAGATGGGAATGCTAAGAATGCTTCCTGCAATAAATCTGAAAGTATCAGTCACTTTGGTAAGCTAGAGCATTGGGAATTCTTTTCCACTTTTGTGTTGTGGATTTTTTTGCCAGCTGAAATTTATTGATAGCCTGCTTCACTGAAAAGTCATTGTCTAATCATTGTCTGCTTTCTTACTTTTTTTTGTTGTTGTTGTTGTTTTTTTGTTTTGTTTTTTTTTTCTCCCTAGGAGAAGGAAAATTTCTAAAGACTGCCTTGTATTTTTCCTACTTTATTGATGTCAGTCTAGTACCCGTTGTAAGATTACTGGCATGAGCTGTCTGCTTTGGGGAAGGAAAATTAATATTTGTGTTCCTGAAGACGTTAGGATTGCAGGAAAAAATAAAAATAAAAAAAACTAAATCTACAAATCTAGTACTCTGCAAGTAAAATAGCCGTTATAGTGCACAAGTGTGACCTAAGAGTCCAAGAAGCTTCTGGTTGTGCTCCCATGGCATTGACAGCTCAAAAAAGCTGAGCTAAAGCTGTGAAAACTCATGCTCAGCCAAAATCTGAATTTCACGCTAGAAATGTAAGAAAAAAATATTGCTTCAATGTTCTCTAGTGCAGAAATCTTTGTTTGGAGGAACTGTGGTAAAATAACTCAGAAGATTGACTTCTCAAACAGTTTTAGGAAAGATATTAGGATGGGAATTATGGGATGGAGGAAGGAATGGGAGGACAAGTATGAGAAGGAGATTGAGGAGGATGTAAATAGTGCAAAGTCTTGGGCCTTGCACTGGTGGTGGGAAGTGGAATGTGGAGAGAAAAACAGATACAAATGACAGACACAAGCGGGGGGGATTGCCTGTGAAAATCATTGGTAGAAAGCTTCAGTGCTACAGATGTTTGCACACTAGGGGTTCCTGTTGTGCTAGGAATTATTACATTTCACCTACCTGAGTGGTGTAGGAAGAGTTCTATCTTCTCATCATGGTTCTTGAGTCCTTTTGAAGTAGTGGAATCTGGAGTGGTAGTCACTCAGCAGCCGCCCACGTTCTTTTTCTCTCTGCTCTGTGAATTAGGATTAACCCAAATCCGTCTGAGATTTACACACACACACACACACACACACCAAACATGAGGTACAAAATTGGGAAACTTCTGAATGTGTTGCAGGAGTTGATAATGGGGGCAGTAATGAAAGTAGGCTTTTTCTCTGGTTTCATTAGGTGGGCATGATTTGGACAGATCTCAGTAAAACAGGAATGAAAATACTAGATAGGGATCATTTCAACAAATGTATATGTAAATAGGGAAGTAATTGAGCACCCTTTAGTTTGTTAGCTTCCTGGACTGTTTGTTGTACCTTTCTGTTTGGATGGCTCAAAGGGGAAGAGAAGTTGAAACGAGCTAGAAATAGCAGTAGAAGCTTTACATATTCTGAGGTGTGGCAAAGTAGAGAAATACAACACTGCTCTCTGCACCCACCCACCCAGCTCCTGGCATCATCAAGAATCACCAAACTGTTAAGATTTGGGGGATGTAGCTTAACTCCTCTGAGTAGGAGCTAAATTCTCCATTTATCTGAATGCTGAGTAATAATCCTAAAGCCTTTAGAAAAATTAGCATATAGAATTATTAGCATTTATAGCCACTGCAGCTTTACTGAACTTCACTAAGGATGCGCATCTTCACTCACAGAGGGGACTGTAATGTATGAGTTTTCAGTAATTCCTAAAACACGTTTTTGTTTTTTAGCCATTCTAACTTCTCCCTAACAATTACATCATCAATGCATAGTTAACATTTTCATTGTGGCCTCTTTCGGAGTTCCAAAGAATCGATCAAAGTATGTTTTTTGAAAATTAAAAAAGTAAGCTTCAGAGTATCTGCTGAGTTCAGTTTTGTTCGAGTGACATAATAAATCTGTGACACATGCACATCAGGTAACTGTTCTTTCAGTACCCTTAACAAATGTCTGCTCATCCGCTTTTTAAAGTATCAAGAATGTTGGTTCACTATGAGCTGAGTGATTGTTAGTAAGTCTTTAATTAGTATTTTCTATGGTACTACCAAATTGTAAATTGCTAGACATCAAAACACATGCCCTGCTTTTGAATTGCTGCTCTGTGTTCTCAGACCTGTGCTTCCCTAGCATTATATTTTAGTCTTCTTTTTCTTTACCAGAACCTTTGAAAATTAAAACCCGTTAACATTTGTCTTACTGTTTTGCTGTTACTTCAGTCAAATACAATCCACACATTGTTGAAATGCACCAAACTCCACATTCTTTGGCATATTGATACTGCTCTACTGTGTTCCCTTCTTCTCTTTACAATACAGAAACTCAGGGAAATATCCCTGGAGAGAAAAAAGGCCTGTTCTCACGTAGGGGCTTTCCCTCTGATATTAGTAAAAGGGTGATTAAGAATGCGAGTAAAAGTAGCAGGGATGTTCATTAGAGAAAAGGGAGATGCAGGTGGATTTCATGAAGCAGTGTTTCTCAGACTTATAAGTCAAAGGATTGTATGAGAAGGAAGGAAAAAATTCCCTTCTAGTTCTTAAAAAATTGACGTCATTTATGTGGTTAAAAGTATGTCTTTTTTTTAAAAAAGACAAAAATAAAAAAGTTTAGTGGTTAAATGTATAGAAGTCTCCAAGTTCAGCTGTTCTCAACATAACCGTTAAGCATCCAGGCAGCAGTGTCTGTACAGTTAACTGTAGTTTATCTTCTTCGTTCAAGTTCGGTATCAATACTATACATTAAGACTTCTTGGCATCCATATAAGTGTGTAGAAGCTATTTAAATGTAATGAAATTATTAGAAATAGATTTCTTCTAATTGTTTAATGCATAATGAAAACTTTAGGTAATCAGTGTCTGTAATTTGAAAAATATGGTTTCATATTTTCATACCATTTGGGGAAGGATAGGTTACATGTAGAGATATCAGAGGTAATTTGATAAAAGTGAAGATATGCTCAACGTTAATGACCTATCAGGCAGCTTTTTATGTACTGACTATGGTAATAAAAGTGAAAGCAAAAGAAAAAACCTTGTCACTCTTGTTCTTGGCTTTTGAATATGGTGGGGTTTATGTAATACATATGTGTTGACTTTAAAAAGTTGAGAAAGTTTGCTATTATAAAAGTGTCTGTGTAGACTGAGAGACTTGCTTCATATTCCTTAATAGATGTGACCTTAGTAGAAATTTATATCCATTGAAAGTAAAAGCCTTTCTACATAAATTTCAACATCTTTAGATACTTAATAGGTTGCCTTGAATCTTTCCTGTTTTTTCTGTGCTTTCACTTTGCTAGATTTTGTGCTGTTGGATGGCAAGTGGAATCTAAATTATCTAGCACAAATAAATTGGCAGAATGCAAAATTCGTAATTTATCTTGTTCCATCTGCTCTTTTGTTGAACTAGATTTGTAATTAACAGGGATCTCTTTCAGGTAATACTGAGTTGGAGGACTACTGAATTCAGCATCTGCTTTTTCTTGCAGGCATGAGCTTATTTTGAGATAATTAGGCTCTGCAATTGATGTAATAAAGCTATGCAGAAAACTCTTAGTTAAAAACTAGCATGGAACCTATTAATTTTCCTAATGAATTCCGTACAGAATGTAACAAATGTGTCATGACATTTTTTGTTATTTGTTTGGAGTGATCTGTTGGGAATCTATAGAATATGCTTTTTCTTACAGTAGGCTTTTTGTCAAGTACAAACATTTTGTAGTTGGCAGGACTTTTACAAAAATGCTTCTTTAAAGGAAAAGCTGTTTCATAAGTGCCTTTTCTACACAGTTTATTCCCCAGATATGCCTTCACGGCTTCCAATCCAAGATATCTTTGCTGGACTGGTTACAAGTATTGGCACAGCAATACGATACTGGTTTCATTATACACTTGTGGCCTTTGCGTGGTTGGGAGTAGTACCTCTTACTGCATGTAAGTATAAATTTCTTGTATTGTAACACTCATATACACAGAAGAACATGTTGCTTGCTGCAGCAACGTTTTGCGTGGCCAAAAAAACCCTGCCTACTAGTTCAAAGACACATCCAACTTACTTTCACTCAGAAATTCTAGCTATTTGACTCTTGAGCCAGTACTGCAATGCATTTATGATGTTGAGATAGGACAAAATGCATAAAAAGGCTTTTAAACTTGTTTCAGTAAAATGCATCTTCAATTATCATCTCTTAAATCTGCATGGAAGTTTTAATTTGATACTCTTTATTAACATTTGGCTAGAAGAATTGTAGTCTTATTTTTTCTAACAATTAAAAATGAAAGTGCAAATTTTCTGTTAGTATCAACATCATAATTCTTTATAGTCATACATAAGGTGAGCAGTGAAACTCTGCATAGAAAAATGAACTAAAGGCCTATAAATAATAAAAGAATTTGGCAGGAAAAGGGAGGACATTTAAATTGCTGCAGTATCTAGTTTGAAATTTACTTTTCAAATACAAACATTTCAACAAGGTAAAAGTTTCAACAAGGTAGAAATACCAAGAGGATGAAAAAGAAGGGAAAAGGAATGTAGCGTTCAGTGAAGGAAATGATTGGAAGGGCATCTCGACAAACAGTAGAGTACCCCTTGAACAAAAGAGCAGGAAGCCAGTAAATGAACCTCTCTAGACAGTTTCTCAGTATGTTCTGTGCTTTTAGTAGTAGATGGTGCTGGCTTAGTTTGAAAGTAGCACAGTACCGAGGTCAGCTGTAAAAAGGTGATCCTGTTTCCACAGCCTGTCCTTTCTGTGCAAGAAAAAAAACTTTTCTGGACATGGAGTAAACAAGATTACAAACTGCCCTAGACTAAAACTAAAAATATTTTAAATTCTTTCCGTGGCTGATTCTGAAGTAGGCTATACATATGGATACAATAGTTTTAAGATTGTGACGGAAAAATGGCAGTAAAAAGCTAACATTAACTAGTATTAAATATTAAGCCATAAAGCAGTGATTTGAAACACATGATGAAATGGTGAAACTCTTGGCTATCATGATACAGAATGTGTATGCAGGTTCAAAATATGATTGAACAAATCAATAGGAAAGAAATCCATCAAGGATTAAGCAGCACAGTTATTTTGGCAGTGAAACATGTGAGAATATACTGGGGAAGTATTGCTGCAAGTACCTTTAACCTGTTTCTGTACTCTTCCTTAGGCGTTTGTTGTTGTGACCAGTGTTAGAGACAGGTCTAGTTAAACATTGGGTCTAACAGTATGGCAGTTCTTTTAATGTCTACTTCATAAAGTACAGCTTTGTTCCACATGTCGTATGTGGTCTTGAGTTCTGTTGACACACTGAAAGTTAAGATTTTTTGCTTGTGATAAAAGTTATTTAGAAAGTCAGGTGAAAAGAAGGTACCTGTGATCCTTTCCAAATGAGGTCATAACCAAAACCAACTTTATACTATGCTTGTGTTTCTGTTATGCAGGTCGTATCTACAAGTGCTTGTTTACTGGCTCTGTGAGCTCACTACTGACACTGCCATTAGATATTCTGTCAACGTAAGTACTTAACCAGTTTGTTACAAATTGCCTTCCTCATCAGGTAACGGTGAAAATGGTCCCTCAGTGTCCTTTTCTTCCAGCTTTTTATCTTCCATTGTTTTACACTAGGAACTGTCCATTTCCCTTTGCATAGTGGGATGTTTGGCCCTTTGTTTTACAACAGAAATCATTTCACTTCGAAGTTCTGTTACTTGATTTCTTTGGAGATGGAAAGCTGAGTTTATGAAATGGGCCCTGGTTAGTGGCTTGAAGATTTATATGTGATGTCAAGAGAACTTATGCTTCAAAATTCTTTAATTATTTAAAAATAATAATAATATCCTTTAAGTACTTCTGCAAGATTTTAGAACAGTTTAAACCTGATGCTACATAGTAGAATATTAGTATATATTATTATATATAATAGTGGTATATTGTTTGCTTTGCTCCATTTTTATATTCTGAATTAATTTTATTCATCCTGAATTTCTCATGCGATAGATTTTTTTATCTGTTCACATTTTAGTTAGCATTTATATTTTAATGCTTCAGTCACCATACATTATTGAGTACTGTCCCTTTTAGTCTTTTTTAAATCAGTATCATTTAAAGAATTAGTAAATTACCAATACAACAGAATTTCCGTTTTTTTCTTAGATCTGTTTTTTTTTTCATTCTCTTAAACCTGAGGAAGTGAAACTCAGTTTGATTAGAATCACTTGCAAGTTCAGCAGATTCTGAATGAATGTCCTGTCTTGTTTAGATAAGTCATCTCAATTTTTTCTTTAAATTACCTGCTGTTGAGCTATTTGATTTTTAGGCACCAGGGCATGTTACATTTCATTAATTTTTGATAGTAGGGAGAGATACTCACTTGAGATTAAGAACAGTATTTTTCCTGTGATCTCTCATTAAGCATAAGTTTTATTCTGACTTGACTGAGAAGGATCTGCAATTTTACAACTGAACTTGGAGCACATTATTTGATGTCTCTTTACAGCCTATGGAATCTATAGTTAGGGAGAAAATAAAGGATTCAAGTATGTGTCAACTCTTAATAGTGTGTGAAACTTTGACATCTATTTTTTTGACGGAGTCTATTTCAATAGCACCTTGTGTCATCTTTTCATTTCTGGTCCCTGTGGTATTCACCGTGTTGTGCAGGCACAAGTGTTTGTGTGGCTGCGTGGAGAGTCAGGCTGATACTTCACAGGGGAATGGCAAAGTACTGTGATAGCGTATTTCTTCCGTATTTTAAATGACTTAGTGTAGTCAGTCTGTTTCCTGAGCAAATTTACTGTGGCTAAAGAGTAATGCAAGGGTGGAAACAAGTGGGAAGGGATACCCAGAATAGGCATGAGGGTTATTTAAGTCAATTTAAGTACCTACTGCATTATTTGAAACCCTGGTTTCAGCTAGCTAACTGAACTTTGTTTTGCTCCTTCTTTACAGTTAGATACGACTTGATAGATTAGGATTTTTAAAGTGCAGTGTAGAACAGTAAATGTCTGGGGTAAAAGACTACCTGAAAAATAGAGTCAAAGGCAAACCCAGCAGTTCCATTTGTTTGGTTAGGGTAGCTCAGCAGATAAAATGTTTCAGTGGATGAAATTGCGCATCTTGCCATTTAGACAGATCTTCTACTGTACCAAATCCAAATTCTATATCTAGAAGAAATAACTTTGATACAGCAATATAATTTACTTAGTGACTATTGTATTTCATTTGCATTTCTTGGAAATAGTTTTTCCTGAACTACGCTTGAAGCTTCTCTTCATCTTGAGTCAGCACCTGTTTCTGAGGAATATTTCTGTTTAAACAGTAATTTAATTTTGAAAGCCAAACCAGAGGGAAATACAGCGTTTTCCAAATCAGTGTTTATCTTGGCACTTAAAATCATGTTTATACAGGTACTTAGAACCTTCTAAATGAAACCTCCTTTGAACGGATTTTTAAAAACTAAATAAAATTACATCTATGTAGTTTCTTTACCTAGGTAAATGAATAAATTCAACTTTTCACACAAATGTATGTTTCTGTTGATTTGAACTAAGAGTGTCAGTGGAAGTTAACAATGACTAAGTGTAGTCTTGATAAGCAAAATAGATTTATAATTAATGTTTTTCTCTCTTTATCAGGGAGAACTTACTGGCTGACTGTTTGCAGGGTTGTTTTGTGGTGACATGCACTCTGTGTGCATTTATCAGCCTTGTTTGGTTACGTGAACAGATTGTCCATGGAGGAGCACCGCAGTGGTTGGAACAAAATCAGCAGCAGCCACTCAATGGTGTTGGTCAACAAAATGAGGTAAAACTTAACTGCCCAATAGTTCATAATAAATTTAGGAAATACGTTGATGTGAATAACTGCATTATCAGAACCCATCTTAGTGCAGTGTATTTGATTTGTACATTAAGAGACTGAACACGTGCTTCTATATAAACTCATCGCTGTTCTGTTCTTGAAGTTCTATTGAATGGAATGATAATGAATTTGTTTCAGTATAATTTTTGTAACTTTAAAATTGTTTGGATTCTTACGACTACGTCCGTATCTTTTGCACTTTTTGAAGAGAATTTTGTACATATAAAGCTGAATTGTCAGCCATAGTAAATGAAGATGCCACATTTGTCTTTTTCACAAGTATTTCAGTTCACTGTTGTATAAGTAGTTGGAGGTTTTGTGAAACCTTGGAAGTTGGAGATTCTCTGCCCTCCCCGCCTCCTTAATTCACATGTATGCTTTTAGTGCTTACACAAGACTCTTAGGTGGAAGAAAAGATGATACAGGTGGTACATGCATGGGGGAGAATACTTGATTAAAATTTTATTTTCTTGTGATAAATATCAACTTTTTAAAGAGCAAGATACAAATCTTAAGTTTTATGACTCACTTGGGTTGTCTCTGAATTATCATCTTTCTAATATAATGACAGTTTTTATAAGTTCAAGAAGGGTTCTCTGTTGAACACTGGTGAGACCACACTTGGAGTGCCGTGTTCAGTTCTGGGCTTCCCAGTCCAATAGGGGCAGGGATGTAGTGGAGTGAGTACAGCAAAGATCCGACAGAAATGATTAAAGGACTGGAACATCTGACATACAACGAGAAGCTGAGAGAGATGGAACCATTCAGCCTGGAGAAAAAATGCTCAGGGTGGACCTCATGAGTGTGTATAAATGCTGGATTGGAGGGTGTAAAAGACGGAGGCAGAGTCGTCTTGGTAGTATGGAGTGACAGAACAGAAAGTAATAGGCACAAATCAAAATAGAAATTGCATAACGCCTTTTTTACTGTAAGGGCAATCTGCTGCTGAAACAGGTTGCCTAGAGAGGTGGTGGAGTTACTGAAAAACATCTGGAAACAGCGCTGAGCAATCTGCTGTAGCTGACTCTGAGTAGGTGGGATGACTAGATGACCTCTAGAGGCCACTCCCAACCTCAGCTGTTCTGTGAAGAAGTCTTGAATGTCTCTCTCTTTCTTTTAAGAGAGAAATTGTTGCTTCTCAATGCTTACCTAAATAAATAAATATTATTTGATACACTTTTTGTTTTTCCTGGATACAAGATAAAGTACAAAGAGTATAATCAATTTAACTGAGTGCTAGTAACCTGTTTCTGCAGGCTCAGGCTGTTGCAAATGGCGGTGTTGAAAATGCTGTGCTTGATCAACCTGCTAACCCAGCTGCTGAGAATGTAGTTGTAGGCGAGAACCCTGAAATTCAAGAAGAACAAGTAGATGAAGAAGAGGAGGATAATGAAGATGAAGAAGATGCTGTAGTAGAAGATGCAGCAGATGCAAACAATGGAGCACAAGGTAACAGGTGACTCAAAACAGTAATGTTCTAATTTTTTTAAAATATAAGTGAAACTTGAAAATCGAGCTGTCATAACTCAAGGAAGCTAATTGTATAACTTCCCACTTCAGATTATTTATCTTTTTGGTTTTGCAAATTTCGTATATTTCTTTTGAGTATTAAAGCATATGCTTGCTGAAAAGCTATCAGCATTCATGAGTTGAACGTTACGCGCATAAGCCCTTTTGTTTATTTAAAGCATAGCATGGAGTAGTTGAATCTGGTTTGGGGTGAGTCTGACAGCTGTAAAAATGGCTCTTGTCTCCTCAGATGACATGAACTGGAATGCTTTGGAATGGGATCGAGCAGCAGAAGAGCTTACTTGGGAGCGAGTGAGTAAGAATAACTTCAGTGACTTATTTCTACTTATTTCTTTCTGATTTATACTTGAAATGAATCATAGCATTTCGGTAATAAAATCCATCAGGGATATATTTGGATATTGTTGTCTAGTGTGAAAACTGGTAGTAAGAGTCCTTTACAAACCCGAAAAGGTCACTGTATTAGAAATAAAATATTACTATACTCCTAAACATCAAAAAGTCATTTCATTGATGTGTAGTTCAGTAACAGCTTAAAATCTATTAGCAGAGACCTTTCTGAAGTCTTCAATTTGGTCAGGTTTAGAAATCAATTACAGTTTGCATTAAGGATGCTAGGTCATACGAACAGCGCGTTGTGTTGTTGATTATAGTTTAATACTTTTATATTCATGAAAGCATCGATAACATCAAAACTACTAAAGAAACCTGAAATTTTGGTTAGGTACTTTATGTATTTGAAAAAGACAAATATACTTCATAAAAAATGATGGAGCGTTTTAATACAGTACTGCTTCTGTTTTGTTTATGGATCACAGGTTCCATAGTTAGACATGAGATGTACTCTGTAATCAGATAGAGAACTATCAGAGCTCAAGAACTACTTTTTGTGGCTGGTTTAGATCAACATCTGAGTTCAAAGCTCACTCCATACAACAAAATCTACCTGAAGGTAGATGAAACAGCTTCATTTCATTTACCATTACCGCTGGTGCCCAAGGCAGACAGTTGTTTGTTACAGTTGTTGCTTTGAACAAGGTCAAGAAATTCAAGTTTCATCACGAGGGACAAGCAGCTAAGTACCAAACAGCCACTCACTCACAACCCCCAGGTGGAGTTGGGGAGAGAATAGGGAAGGTAAAAGTGCAAGAACTGATGGGCTGAGATACAGACAGCTTTCTAGGTAAAGCAAAAACCATGCACACAAGCAGAGCAAACCGAGGAGTTTGTTGCTGTTTCCCATCAGCAGGCAGGTGTTCAGCCACGCCCAGGAAAGCAAGGCTCATCATTAATGCGTGATGTCATCTTGAGAAGACAAACATCATCACTCCGAATGTCCCCACCTTCCACCTTTTTCCCCCCAGCTGTTATTGCTGGGCATGACATATGGTATGGATCTATCTGTTTGATCAGTTTGAGTCAGCTACGCTGGTTACATCCCCCCCAGCTTCATATGCACCCCCAGCCTCCTTGCTGGCAGGGCAGTATGAGAAGCAGAAAATTACTCTGTAAGCACTGCTCTGCATCAACTAAAACCATCAGTGTACTATCACCCCGATTTTCATCAAAAATCCAAAACACAGCATCATATAAGCCTGTATGAAGAAAATTAACTCTATCCCAGCCAAAATCATGTCAGGGACAGGTCATGATCTTTGCATGTATCTAATGGAAAGATGCTTAGTTTGTTTTGAAAGGTATTCAATGAAAAAGAGCATACATACGCTCAGGTTTCTGAACCCTTTTATTGTGTACATCAAGAGGGAAGTCTTTGTTTTTGAACTTAACTTATGTTCTAGGAAATGTTAGTATATTCCTAATGGGAAATGTTTTGATGTCTCTCCATGAATATAGAAATAAATTTTAGGAAAGTCACATAACCGTTTCTAATCCTATTGCTGGCATAGGCAATAGATCTCTAGTTAACATTTAATATCAAAAGGGGGGAAGGCTTCTCTGCTGTTTCATCTTGTGAAAATAACATGCAAGCTTTCTGAATTTTCAAAAATATCTTTGCATCTTTGTTTACTTTGTACAGTATGTACAACTTGTAGCACAAAACCCTGGAAGAAATTAGCTTTGAGCCTGGAACTTTATAGCAGTAATCATATGAGTGTCAGGACTAAAATAATAGAAAATCCTTGAAGTGTGGAGAAATAGACATCCTATTTTTGGCAGGTCTGTGGATGCTTCTCGTAAGAGCTGTGCAGAATGATGGTGGATTTGTTTCCTGTCTTCCCTAGCTGTAAACCAATTCTGTTCTAAATTTAGTAGCATATGACATAGCAACATTATCCAGTTACTAGTTACTTTTTTGCATTGAAGGTAAAAATAATACTCTTCCACTTCTCTCAGTGAAACGTAAGATCATATTTTGAAACCAGGAAGCAAAAAAAAATGCTCCTTGTTTTAATACTGCATTGTTTAAATGATTTTTAAATAGCAGTTCAAACACTAAAATTTCTTATAAATACAAAATCTTTGTTAAATTCTTTAAGATCTTGGATAGAAGTAGCCTTATAAATTAGGCAGTTAACGTGGGTGGTTTGTCATATATATAAAGATATTTTATATGGATATCGCTGCCTTTCATCAGCTAAGTATACTGTATTTAATGAGAACTTAGTTTCTACCTTTATCGTTAAGAATTTGTCTCTGGATTGTGTTGACTGAGCAATAGAAAAACTCTTGACTATTGGACATGAAAATCAGAGTGTAAAAGGCTTCTGTGATGCCAATATTAGACATGTTACTTGCATTTTTCTGATGAATAAAACTAACTTTATCTTCACAGATGCTTGGGCTTGATGGATCTCTGGTTTTTTTAGTAAGTGAAATCTTGCATTTCAAGAATTTCTATAACAGGCTTGTCTTAAAAAAAAAAAAAACTTTTTTTTTTAATGTAATCATTCTATTTGAAGTCCTTATTTTCATTTGATGTAAATTCTTTAAAGAGATTTTCATATGATATCATGACGAAGCAAATTGTATATTTTTAGGAGTTTCACATAGTGGAGTGCTGTTAGTGGCATAAAAGTTGAAAATCTTAAAAGACTTTGGATCATGTGCTCTGTTGTAAATAAAAATCAGACAGTTTTTTATAAGCATACACTGGATATATATACCTGTTCTAGTTATAAGTTTTACTCTTTATGTTGTTATTAAAGCAGTGCCCTCATTTCGCCTTCTCTAGTTTGCCTTAATACCAACAAAATAGCAACAGTGATTTTTTTTTTTTTAGTATACACTAGATTTTAGAATGTAAAATCTTTAGTTATGTTTCTTGACTTCGTTGGCTTTTTTTATTACCCCCTAGAATTTTTTCCCCATTGCATGTTATTTTAATTGATATCAGTATTAAATCTTGTTTAAGATCTTCACAGTAGTTAGCCTAGTGAAAGTTATATCTTTTAAATTGATTCAATTTCTTTTTTTTCTGGTTAAGAAAATTGAGCAAAGCATTCCTTAAAAATCTGCTTTTTAACACTTGTCTGTTGGTGAGCCCATGTTGATTATCTCCCTGACAAACTCTTATGTATAATGCATATCATCTAGTGGGCAGTTTCTTACAGTTTACTTGTAAGATTCTCTCTGCTGCCCATCCCACCTGATTGTGGGGGATACCATACTTTGAGTTCAGAGGGAAGGGAGTGCAGAGTCAATGGCAACAAACTTTAACTCATCACAGTTACATTCATCAGATATCATCTGATAGATCTCTTATTTTAAGAATAGAAGCCTTTTATATTTTAAAGGGAACAATAAGTTTTGCTGTCTTCCAGCAGTATAATTTTTGCTTTATTTTGTGTGTGAAAGAAATAGAATTCTTATATATTAACTTGTTCACTAGATAGTTTAGTGGATAAACATCTCATGTTTGAAATAAAAGGTCTTATCTTTTAATGTCATATCTCATGTTTGAAATAAAGTAGCTTACATCATTAGTAATTGATCTCAATAATAATTAAAATTCCAGTGTACTTATAGCTGAGTTCACATCTTAGCTAAAAGTATTAATAGTGCTGTCAGTTCTAGAGTTAATGCTATCAGTTTTGTTGATAGGTTTCTTTTACAAACTAATTGTTAAAATTCAAAAGAAACTTTTCTTATTTATAAAACAAATATTCATATACACTTTGTGTAACTGCTTTTAAAGGGAACTATTGATACTGATTTTAAAATCAAAGCTTATTCTGTAAAAATAAAAATGTTAAAGCCAAATACTAATGTTCTTATCCAGGTAGGTATCCATGAATAAACAGATGTTTTCATAATCTGCCCTAACATGAGACATGCAAGTTCTGGTAATAAGAGACAGTTGAAATAAGTTTAGATAAAAACAAAAAAGTCACTTATTTAAATGACTGACATTTATGTACTCTTTTCTTCTTCCCTTCCTCCCCCGTACTCCTCACAGGAACATGTGTTTTGGGTGGTATCTTTAAATACATTGTTCATACTTGTGTTTGGTAAGTATCATTTGCTCTTAGTTTAAAAAAGTTATTTCTTTGTAAAGTAATAATTCAGACTAATTTTAAAGCTAAATAGATGTTGTAGCTTTTAAGAATAGAACCACAAATGCACTCAGAATACAAATAATAAATCTTTATTGCTTTTAGCATTATCATTTAATTCCTTTAAGTGTTTAGTTTGAAATAGGAAATCTAGAAAAACTTAATCATGTCAGCTAGATCACAGGAAATAGTATTTTTGGAATACTGCTAAATTAAAGGAGGAACCTCGTGGAATTTCATTTGTGAGCAATTGCAGTACCTATAGGAATGAGTTGGGTACGCTTCTTTTTATAGTTTTCCTTAGATATAGTCACATTACTTCTTAGATCAAGAATCCATTTATGAGCTCAAAACTGGAGGGAGAAGGCAAGACAAGAATGTAGCTGACTCTGTAAAGTTGTCAAATATAATTCCATTTTGTGTCCTAGACAAATACCGAACAGCTTTCCTTAGTTCATACAACTAAATTAGTCTGACTTACTTTTTAGAAAAAAAATAGGGGGGGAGGTGGCGCTAACAAATTTAGAAACGTGTATTTTTTGAGATCCTCCTGAGAGGCATTAGATTGTGGTTTAGTTTCAGTTCTGTTTGTACCTTGTACCTCGAGTGACACTGGAGAATAACAGTCCTTCACTGTGCCTTAATTTTGCCTGTTTCACCTCTGCTACTACCTTTCTGAATACAGTGGTCAGGCTCATTTGTGCTGTTAATTTGACGCAAGTTTGTGCAGAAGCAGCATTATTTTACATGCAAGGTAGATCATTTTATAGTCTTGAAGAGACACTGGACGTAAAATTTCACTTGCTCTTAATTATCATCATAAAAATAGATTGGTTATGATGCCTTTTTTTTTTAAGTGGTCTTCCTTAGCAAAAGACTTAAAGCCTTAAAAACTGAAGCTATACTGTAGATAGGATATTTTCCCTTGCAAAGTAAAGCTCACAATACCAAACTAGTGATTTTGAGCATTTAGTTACTGAAACAAATGAGATCAAAATAAAGTAAAAAGAATCATAATGTAAATTTTAATTCACCAGAAACTGTAACTTTTCTAATAAGAGTGTAGGAATATACTTGAGTTTTTTCTTTCTGACAACTACAGATTAAAATTAATTACCAGAGATTAATTGGCAGGCTTTTAATTGCTATAAAATTTAGGCTTGTACATAGCTGATAACTCTGAAATACCTACATCTTTTATTTAGATTTAAGAACAGCTGAATAACAAGAATAATCACCAAAGTTGTCATATAGATGGTTTTTCAGTAGCTCTGAATGTGTTTTCCAGATGGGAAACTAACAGAATAGAAGGTGAATGACTTTCCAGAGCAAGTGAGATGGAGATCTGGCTATTTAATCTGTCTCAAACCTGTTTTTAGTATCTTCCCTGCTAAGTAGTGCTGCCTAACTTGGGATTGCCAAATCTCTAGTTGTTAGTTTCACAGTCATGGTGAGTTCAAATGTCACAGGAAGTACTTACTAGGAGATAAAACAGAGGGAAAGAATTTGGATCTTTGGAAAGAACATTACTGGTCCAAAAGTTCTCCTGTATTTCTCTTCAAGTTGATTATGTTCTGAGTTAATTCATAGTGCTGTAGCTCGTTATTGTACTCAGAGGGATTTATGCTCCTTCATGCTCCCTATTGAAAAGGGTCTATTAAAAATTCTCTTTTAAAGAACATTATTTTAGAAAACGTGATAAACTGTGTACTATAATCTCATAAGCATTCAAAATAAAAAACATATGGCTTTTAAGTCATGAATTTGCTGTCTGTAGGAGTTGTGGTTGTGTTTTTTTCATCTGACTTTTCTCTTGTTCTCACTGGGCATGAAGGACTTGAGACCTCCGCCTATCTTTCATATTTTTGCCCTTCCCAGCAACTGCTAAGGTTTTTTTAGGGGCCTTAGAATTAAGATTTTCTGATCGTTGTTCAGGGTAGTGCATGTCCTGATAAATCTTTTTTGCAGTTTTTTGATATGTTGGTTTGTATAGAGATGAGGACGAGAGAGAAAAATCTTTATGCTTTTTGTTTGGGGGTACGTTTGGTCTACAGTAGTACCCAGAGTGGGTTATCATAGAATCATTTAGGTTGGAAAAGACCTCTAAGGTCACCATTGAAGGCTGTATAGGCAAAAATGAAGGTTATAGGCAAAAATGAAGGCAAAATAGCCAAAAGTCATCGCTTCTCTTTTACTTTCTTGTTGCATCCCTCTAGTCCCATAGGAAAGTAAGCTTTGAACTCTTTAGTCCTTTGGAGCTTAGTTAGACCACAGAGTGAGCTAAAATGACTGTTTGGTCTTGTTACGAATACTGAGATGTCAGGAAGTGGCAAAAGTACTGTGTGTTTGAATTCATTCCTCCTGAGACCTCAGAACTGGCGAGAGTGTGAGTTGTCAGGAATGGTGATAGTTCTTAATACGGTAATTCAGGGTAGAAGTAAAAGCCTCCTCAGTTTCTCCATATCCCTTCTCTGGACTGTTGTCTCTCCTTGTTACCTTCAGAGCTTTCATTTTTCGTAATCCTAAAAGTGAGAGCAGTAAAAGTGAATCGTAAGTGTGGGAAAGTAAGTATTCAGACAGGTTCCTGCAGCAGTGTATGCATGAGAATGATATCAATCTAGTATGTAAGACTAGGAAATGGAATTAATTTACAGCACTGCAATACGAGCTAAGGGGAAGACTCTCATCTTAGTTTGTGCAGGTTTATATTGTTTAGTCTTTCAGTGTGAGTTCTAACCTGACTTCATAAAATGGTGGAAGTATAGCACAAATATTTGCATAAAGTTTTTTGAGTTTTTTATCAACATTGTTGAGAAGTAGAATAATTACCGTGTTGTACTATACATACTGTAAATAGGGCTCTGGTTAGCAGTTCTGATGGCCTTTTTTTTTTCCTTTTTGCTTACATTATGCAGCATTTTGTCCATACCACATTGGTCACTTCTCCATTGTTGGCCTGGGCTTTGAGGAATATGTAAGTACTGTTTTATACTTGCAAAATGTAAAAGCAGCCACTGTTTATTGTAATCGCAGTATTTTTGTAGGATCTTTACACTTTTATTTGTGATATGAATAGTAACCTGGAAGTCTGTTTTTAAAAAAAAAAAAAAAAAAAAAAAAACTTTTTGTAATCTGTTTAAAAATGTTCTCTCACTCTTTCACACTTCTTCCATTATTTAACTTTCAAGTGAGGTTTCTTCCTTTTACAAAAAATGCATGTATGGTATTCTTTGTATTTTTGTTAACAGCAGTCTTGTTCATGTACAGTTTTAGTGTGTAGTGGGAAACTGTTAGATTTGGTGATGGTAGTTAGGTGAAGGCTAGGAGGTGGTGTAAGATAACACTTTGTTTCATATATGGAGGTTAATGATAGAATATACTGATTTGGAAGGGACCCACAGGGGTCAATGAGTCCAACTCCTGGCTCCACACAGCACCACCCAAAAATCAGACCATGTGTCTGAGAACACTGTCCAAACCCTTCCTGAACTCCAGCAGGCTCGGTGCTGTGACCACTGCCCTGTGGAGCCTGTCCCAGTGCCCGACCACCCTCTGGGTGCAGAACCTTTTCCTAACCCCCAGCCTGACCCTCCCCTGTCCCAGCTCCATGCCGTTCCCTCGGGTCCTGTCGCTGTCCCCAGAGAGCAGAGCTCAGCGCCTGCCCCTCCGCTCCCCTCGTGAGGGAGCTGCAGGCTGCCATGAGGCCTCCCCTCGGCCTGCTCTGCTCTGGGCTGAACAAACCAAGGCACCTCAGCTGCAGCTCCTATGTTTTGTCCTCTACACCCTGCACCATCTTTGTTGCCTTCCTGTGGATGCTGTCTAATAGTGTTTTGGCCTTTTTTGTCCTTTTTATACCGTGGCACCCAAAACTGCACACAGTGCTCAAGGTGAGGCTGCAGCAGCACAGACTAGTGCAGGACAATCCCTTTCCTTGACTAGTTAGCAGTGCTGTGTTTGATGCAACCCTGGACACGGCTGGGTCTTTTGGCTGCCAGGGTGAACTGCTGGCTCATGTTCAACTTGCTGTCAGCTGGAACCCCCAGATTCCTTTCCACAGGGCTGCTCTCCAGCCTCTTGTCCCCAGTCTGTATGTATATCCATGGTTGCCCCTTCCCTGGTGCAGAATCCAGCACTTGCTCTCGTTACACTTCATGCTGATGATTGCTCAGCTCTCTTTGTCAGTATCTCTCTGCGAGGCCTGTCTGCACTCAAGGGAGTCAACAGCTCCTCGTGGTTTAGTGTTGTCTGCAAACTTGCTTAGTGTACATCTGAGTCCTGCATCCAGATAATTTATAAAAACATTAAAGAGATATGGCCCTAAAATGGGGCCTTGAGGAACCCCACTAGTGACTGGCTGCCAGCGTAATATAAGCCCATTTACTAAAAGCCTTCGAGTCTGACCTGTCAGCAAATTGTTCACGCATCATATTAGGTGTTGGTTTAGATGTATGCTGACCTTTGTCCAGGAGGATACTGTGAGAAACAGTATCAGAAGCTTTGCTGAAACCCAGAAAGATTACATCAACTGGCTTGCCTTGGTCAACTAGTTGGGTGACCTTGTTATAAAAGGAAATGACATTTGTTAAACAGGACTTTCCCCTGTGTTGGCTTTCCTTTCTGTCTTGGCTGTTACCAATGAATAGTTGTCTTTAAGGTGTTTTTCAGTAACTCCTAGAATAAGCTTCTCCATAAGTTTACCAGGTACTTGTAAAATTTACCAGTGAGACTGACAGGTCTATAATTACTGTGGTCTTCTTTCTGCCTTTCTTGAAAATTAGGACAGCAAAAAGGTTGTTACATGAATGAAAAAAGTATTGTGTGACTTCCAGTCAATAGAATATTTTCTACTCTTGCTGGAGCTACCAAAAAACTAGCAGATTAAAATATGTAAAAACTAAATTAACTTGTCATTCTTCTTGAAGAGTTGAGATTTGGACTCTGTCTTAATTATGTGAAAAAGAGATGTAATCTTCTAAGAGACTGATAAATATTCCTTTTTTTTTTTTTTTTTTTCCTCCCTCCAGGTTCAAGCATCTCACTTTGAAGGGCTGATTACAACTATAGTTGGATATGTTCTGCTGGCAGTAACTCTAATTGTTTGTCATGTATCCTTTTGTCATCAGTTACCTGCTTCAGATTTTACATGTCATCTTTCTGGAGATATTTTGGGGATGCTCAGAGGTGTTGCAGATGCAACTGATTCACCGTTTTGCTCTGCTTTTTCTGTGAAATTAGAAGAAAAGCTTTCAATTTTCCTGGACCTTTTTCAGGTTGTGAGTGGAACTGCATTCTTCAGAACCCCTCTACATCTTTAATGAAACAAAATCTTAGGATATTATGGGGGTTTAAAGGCATACTTGAATGCCTCTGGGTAAATTTTGAAGGTCTGTCCAAGAAGACTAGTGAAGAAGCCTTCCCCCCCTCCTTTCCCCTTTGGTAAAAGCCACAGAACATAGTATTTTATATTAAACTATGAAATGCTGGACTTGTTATGAAGTATTTTTCAGTATTTTCTTGACAGAACCGTTTAGGGTTTGGCAGCGCTTGTTAAGTTCCAGCGATCACGTCGTTTATTAGGAGTTTGCTACATTGTTGTCAAGGTAATCCCTTTTTTTTTTGTGTAGCAAAACAAACTTCTTTGAATTTAAAGTTAAGTTATAATTTTCTTAATAATTTCTGTCAATCTACTGAGATGTTCTTTACTTTTTTTTCCCACCCCTAAGGTTTCCTTGTTAGTGGTGGTAGAAATTGGTGTGTTTCCTCTCATCTGTGGCTGGTGGTTGGATATATGCTCTTTGGTAGGTATAGAAATATGGGATAAAATCTTTTTTAAGCCTTTATATTTAAAGGAAGAAAGTTCTAATGAGAACTGTTGATATGAGTTGAATGACACATTTACTGTTCTTGTAAACAACGTTTCTAGAGTGAGAGGGTTGGGTTTCTTTTAGGCACTTAATGTTAATTTTGTTTTCCTTTATATGACTCATAAGTTAACCTACTAGAACTAAGCTAATAAGATTGTAACCATTTTTACTGCATTTACAAGACCACTGTGATAATAAATTTGCAGGCAAATTGGTGCACTGAATAAATTTATTTATGGCAGCCGTCTTGCATGAGATGCTAATGACTTCATGTTTTAATAGTTGCATGATCTCTTTTGAAAAAGATTCTTGCTGTGTTTGCTTGGAATTAAAAAGGACAGCTGTGTAAAATTTAAGATTTTCTGGAAAAGAAAAGATTAATTCTAAATGGAGAAGATTAATTTCTTCTAGCCTTCATAGAACTGTAATTTTACTTGTTTTCTTCCATCACAGTGCTACTCTGTTTGAACTGATTTATAACATATGCAGTGTATGTAAACGGTTGAGTTGGCTTCTTTCTTCTCTTTGTATGTCATGGATAAGAAACTTGATCTTCAGTTGCTGTTCTTAATGTAAATGTTCATAAGTATTTTTATTTATTTAAATGCTATAATTTATGGATGCATGATTCAGATATCTAATTTAAATGTCAAGTAGTGTATATGCACTAGGATAAACAAAATAAGTAATTGTAGAAGTTTCCCAAATTTTATTTATATTTGTTTATTACTTAACTTTTAGGAAATGTTTGATGCCACTCTGAAAGACAGAGAATTGAGCTTTCAGTCTGCGCCAGGTACCACGATGTTTCTGCACTGGTTAGTTGGAATGGTTTACGTCTTCTATTTTGCATCCTTCATTCTTTTACTGAGAGAGGTAAGTCTATAAGGACAAAATTGTTAGGCAACATTAGTTAGAGAAGCTTGCATGTTGAGCTGTTAGTTAGGTCTTTTGCAACTGGCTATTGCTGCTACTGTGTTCTGCGTGGATTTCAGTTTTGTTTGAAAAGGGCCACACTGGTACCTACTGCAGTGGAAAATTATGACTTATTTTACTTCAACATTTTCAGTTTACAGAGTCTTCAAAAATGGGAGCTGCAGTGAATCAGATTGCATTTCAATTGTTAAATATTAACGCTTGAAGGCTAAGCTTGTAATTAATTATTGCTTCTCTAATCCTCTATGAAAATGCTTTCCTTATTCTTTTTCTATATCATTTTGTTGATCCATGTTATATTTATACCCGTTATGTGTTTTTTTTTAAAAAAAAAAAAAGAAAAAGGTGTAGCAGAGTTACATAGGAACGTAACATGAATGACATGAAATACAAAGATAATTTTCCCTTGATGATTGTTTTTTGTTTCCCACTTTAGGTATTGAGACCTGGTGTCTTATGGTTTCTCAGGAATTTGAATGATCCAGACTTCAATCCTGTGCAGGAAATGATTCACTTGCCTATTTATAGACATCTCAGGAGGTTTATATTATCAGTGGTAAGGACTTTTCTTACAAATTTCTGTACTTGGAAAGAAAACTTCATCTGTTATTTTAACTCCCATATACGATACTACATATTTAAGGAAGACATTTTCACCATGAAGGTGATCAAACTCAAACTGGTTGCCAACAGAATCTGCAGCTTTTGAGATAACGAAAACTCATCTGGACAAGGATCTGAGCATCTTGATGCAGTTGGGTTTGCTCTGAGCAGAGGGTCAGACTAGTTTACTTTAGAGGTTGCTTCCAAAACAAATGATTCTTGAGTATCTTCTCTTTACGCAAAATTGCAGCAAAAGTTTGTGTATTCAGCCAACAAGTGTTATTACTATGGATATTGTAAATCACTTAACTGCTTTATGATGCTCTCAGTAACTGCAGTAAACATTTTTGGTCTGATTCAGCTAAAGCAGTGCAGAAAGGGTAGAGTAACTTTCTGGTTAAGTTTTGTGTTGAATTGCACTGATGTAGCCAGTGGTGTCTGTTTCCAGATATCATTCTATGATACTGGAACCAATGAAATTTCTTGTGATTTCCTTTAGATTTGTTTGTGTGAGGTTTGCTTAGCCTGAGACGTTTCCCTTTATTGCCCTGCTGTCTTTGAAATAATGTCCTATGAACTGTGAAAACCAGTGTACTGGAAACAGTTATTTAACACACAGCATTACATACACCTGAAGTGCTTTGAGCAGTGAAAGCTCATGGAGAGATCTTAGCACTCTCTAATGTTCTGACAGGCTCTCTAATAGAGGAGTTGACCTGTTTGCCTTTAAAAATACTTTCTTTGTAGATAATCACAATATTTTAGTTGCATTAAACATTGTGTCACAGCCAGTGGCACAAATATTGGCAGGCATCTGCTTGTTCCCAGAGGTCTTAAACATAAGTTCTGTGACTGCGTTGGAACTGGCTGTTACTTGAACTTCAGCTTATGGTTTGCTTAGCTAATTATTTCAAGAACTTTTACTGGCCTCATGCTGGAATATGAGGCTCGTAATGGTGATCATTTACAGGTTGCCATTTCAAAAAACATCAGACCTTCCAAGTTGTTTCTTTCTCAGTGTTTTTAAGGAAGTTTTTGTGTAGAACATGAACTATTAAGTTTCAAGAAGAACGGGATTTGGTTTCTTCCTCGCATATTAAGTATGCAACACTTTTTGTATTTTTATTCTCTAGTGGCATTTTTGTATACTGTGTAAGAATGTATTTAAAATATAATTAATTTTTAATCTGGTTCCTTAAGGAAGTGGAATTTATAAAAGTATATGGTTTCTATACGTCTCCCCCCCCACACACACACTTTGATCTTTCATCTAGTTGAGGAAATAAAAATGGAAACATCTTCTGAGGTTTCTACAAGTTGCTTGAAAACCTAGCTGCTAGGAAAAGAGAGAAATCCAAAATTTATAGTCCTGGTGTTGAAGGGGAAAGAAACTAGAACTGTTCAACGTTATTCTGTCAGTGCATGTTGAGCCAAAATCCTGTTTGGCACTCGAAGGTGTTCAGCACGAAATGCAGTGTATTTGGTCTGCCTGGGATGGAGTTGATTTTCTTCAGGGCAGTTCATGTCCTCCTGCAGTTTGGATTTGTGGCTGAAAGTGTTGAAACAGTTGTTTATGGCTGTGCTTGAACACTGCTTGCACAGAGTCAGGGTTTTCTCTTTCCTTCTCTGTCCTGTTCCCTCATCCTTCCAGCAAGTAAGCTGAGTGTGAGTAGGGGTTTAGGAGGGGAGATAAAGCTGGAACAGTTGACCCACACTGACAAAGGGATGGTATTCCATGCTGTAGGGCATTGTGCTCAGCAATAAAAGCTCAGGGAAAGGAGGAAGAAAGGCAGAGTTCGTGGTTATGGCATTTGTCTTCCTGAGCGTGTGCCCTGCTTTCCAGGAGGTGGCTAAACATGTGCCTGCTGATGGGAAGTGGTGAATGGATTCTTCTTTTTATTTGGCTTGCACATGCAGCCTCTGCTCTCTCTATTACCAGTGGTTATCTCAATCCATGAATCTTCTTTCCCTTCCTTCTGTTTTCTGCCCGTCCAGCAGGAGAGGGGAATGAATGAGCGGCTGGGTGGATGATTGGCAGTTAGCCCAGGCTAACCCACCACTCGCACAAAACAAGTCAGAGAGGTGGGTGTTGGTTGAATCTGCTATTCAAACTAACTGGTTAACTTCTTGTTGCAGATTGTCTTTGGATCAATTGTACTGCTCATGCTCTGGCTTCCTATACGCATTATTAAGTATCTTCTGCCAAACTTTCTTCCATATAATGTTATGCTCTACAGGTATGTATTTCATTTCAGAAAGAAGTTTTCTCAATGTCCATGTAACTAGAAAAAATGCATTTGAGCTCTTTGAGCATTAATGTGACACTGTGGAGTATGTCATTTTTTTTGTTTTTTTTTTTTCAAAATTAATTCAAACTGTTCTAGAAAAGTAAAATGTCAAAGCATGTGGATACACAGTATAATTTGTCAAATAAACAAAAAGCTGCTAAGAAAAATAGCAGGCATTTTGTGATAGCTCCGTAGTGATAACTGTTCACTTTCTGTATTCCTTCAAAACAGGAACTCTGAAACTTTTTCATAGGGAAGTTATTGTTTGTTTTTTCATGTTCATACCTGATTATCAATAAAAGAATGTGTGTAACTGCATTTATTTTTAATGACAAGGTTATTGTTATATTATTGTTAGTATGATTCAGTGTAACAGATTGCTAACAGAATGTTACTTTTGTTTGATTTCCTGCTCTTCCTGTTGTTTCTAGTGATGCTCCAGTAAGTGAACTTTCCCTAGAGCTCCTTTTGCTTCAGGTGGTCCTCCCAGCTTTGCTAGAACAAGGGCACACAAGACAGTGGTTGAAAGGTCTCGTACGAGCATGGACTGTTACTGCTGGATACTTGCTGTAAGTGCAGAAAGCCAAAATCAACTACAAGCCTTGTGTCCAGCTTAGCCTTTTTTTAAAATGAAGGCAGCATGCTTTCAAGAGAAATATTCCGATAAGTAGCTTTAACAGTTGTTTTATAGATAGATATTTGATTTAAAAAACAAACAAACAAAAAATGGTATAGTAATTTCCTATGTAAGTACTTCCTTCTGTGTTGTAGCTCTGGACTAGTCCAGTAATTCTTTGGTACATTATTAGAGCATTTGGTTAGTAAAAAAAATTTATAAAAGTCTGACTAAACAGTTTGTTAACTCTCTGTTAAATGTAAAAATGAGAAATACATGTCAGCAGAGCATTTCTGTCAATGAAGTAAAATTCATGCGCACATCGTACATTTCTTGTTTATGGTACGAGAGGGGGTGAAATAAAGGAAAATGATTTAGAATATTAAGCTGAAGACGCTGATACCTTAAAATTAGGTGTTTTAAACTTAGATATCAATCTCTCAAAGACAATTAAAAGTGTGTCTTGGTAACCCAAGTAAATGGTTGCACAAAATGAGGTTCTTTAATTTTGACTGCAAGCCAGACTTCGTGTACCTGAAGTGATTTTTGAGTTCATGTTGTTTGCCACATTAGTCAAAAAAGAAAAAGTTGATTTTGTTGCTATTTTTTTTAAATTTAACTTCAAAGTAGATTGGCATTCTCTTACCGAGTCTAAGCTGTCTGAGACTCTAAGAAAATGAATGAGAGAGACTTTTAACTCCATTGTAATCCAATGTATTTTTTCAACTTCTCATAAGGACCTGAAACTGTCACCACCCCGTTCTTAGTGTGCATTTTGGAGAGTTATTCTTGGAATGCGTTTTTCAGTGTTTTTATAGTATTTAAACATGATGGAAGAAGAGAAATGCAGATATGATAGAAATGGCTTTGCTCACTCCACTATCACAGTTGCTAAGAACAACTGCAAAATACTTCTTAGCAATTACAGTTGAGCAAAGATTAAAATATTTTACTCGGGTTTTATTAAAAAGCAAGCAGTGTTGTCAAAATACTTCCATTGTCTGGCATTAGAATATCTACATGCATCTCACTGCTATAAAAATTCTGCTACAGCAGAGGAAAGTTAACTTCTAAACATTCAAGATCTATTTGCTAACAAGGTATGCAGGGAATATAAATGGCATGTTTTTTAAATAGATTGACTGGTTCTGGGGTTGATGTTCTGAGAAAGTTGTGAACAGGTTTTGAGTGATTTAGAATCTTCTTGAAAGATTCTAGTGTAAATGTGTCTGTGGCAAAGCAGTATTATCCCTGTACAGTTTAGATTTGAAGACAATTGTTTCCAGTAGAGCTTAGTAACAGTAAAATACAATGTTAGTTGAACTGTCTGCTTACATGAACAGGAATATTGATGCAATTTCCCTTTTATATGCACAACTTTAATACCAGATGATGTTATAAAGCAAACAGAAGAGTGATCTCTGTATTTCCACGGTTCTAACCTATATCCACACTGGCTTTTTTCTTCTAAAGTCTGTGTTTAAGATATGGAGGAGTTTATCAGAAAATGATTTATGTTACGTTTTCAAGATTCTGCCAGTACTCTTGTATAAGTTCTGTACTCATTCTGAGTACATCTTTAGCATCTATGCATCTGTAAGATTTTTCATTCATATCAAACAGAACAAAACTGAAATTTTGGTTGTTGCAGAGACCTCCATTCTTACCTACTTGGTGACCAGGAAGAGAATGAAAACAATGCGAACCAGCAGCCTAACAACCAGCATGCTCGCAATAACAATGCCATTCCAGTTGTGGGGGAAGGTCTTCATGCAGCCCATCAAGCCATACTTCAGCAAGGAGGACCCGTGGGTTTCCAGCCTTATCGTAGGCCTTTAAAATTCCCACTCAGGGTAGGTATATATAACAGATCAAGAGAAGGGAATTTGAGAAATAGCTGTGGATTTTTATTTTTCAAAGATTTGTCCCATATGTTATCAGAAGTCAAGTGTGGGTCACATTTCTTGTACTGTACAGTTTGCAACTTCTTGACTTTTAGACTTATCATTATATTCTCACATGTAGCTTTTTTCAGCTTTGTAACTTCACCTTCAATTTTACTTATAGATGCTACACTTGCTGTTGTGTATTTTATTGAAGTTCATGTCTTATTTTCCTCATGGTTAGTAATGGAGAGAAGTGTAATAAACTCCAGCAAACAGGTACTTCAGGAAGATCTGTAACAAGGCATAGCTTTCAAGAGGGTGTACTTCAGTCTCATAGCTGGAGTGTGTTCTTAACTCCTTTCCTTTGTTATAAAGTGAAATGGAAAACAGAAAAGTGTTAAAGTACTTTAAAGTTCTGAATGCCTGCTATTAGGAAGGAGATGCTACTTGGCAAATACTTAACATTTTAAAACAATATGCAAGTCAAACTAGATAAGTTGTTTTGGTTTTACCAAAACTCCGACTGAGTTAATCAAATGTAAATTTCAGGAGAGCTCATTTACCATGGCTTCACATATACAGCTCAAGGAGAGAAATAGTGGCTGAAGTTAGAGCCACTGTTGGCCTCTGAAGTTTCCTTAAGATGCTTAAACTAAAAGAAATCTCACAACAGTGTACAAAGAAAAGCTTTTTTTTTTTCCTGTAAAACTCAACTAAGTAGAACTGAAAGCAAATCTGAAAGGATTTCAGGACTTAGCAACAATTAAGTTTGTGCATGTTCTAAGTTGGGGCTTTTTTTTTTTTTAATTCCCTCCACTGCTATTTTTACTCTTTGAAATGGCTCTCATAGCGTGAGCTACAACACTGTTGCAGAAAGAACAGTGGGAGGCAGTAACTCAGGGATGAAAGGACTAGGGAAACAGAATGAATTTGCCCCCCACGTAGCAGACACTTCTATACCTGTTTAGTCCTACCAGGAAGTCAAGGCATGCTTTTGACTCCGACCAATTTGATCTAGCATAAATACATCGTTCTTACTGAAAGGAGTGGTCCCAGTCTTATTTCTATGGCAGCTGCTCCTTTCTTCCCTTCTTAATATGCTGATCAGTAAAGTGGTCCAGATGAAAACTGGTGTATACACACAAGGTGTTGCTTAGACACATTTGAAGATTCAGATAAGACTATGATGTTCTTTTTAAAGAAAATATGTTACTTGTAACATTTTGAGTTGGACTGAGTCAAGTTCATCTGAAGTTGCTGGGATGATGGACAGGTTAATTGAATTTAGTTTGGCTGCTAAGGAGGCAATTAGAGTGCAGTCTTATCTGTTGTGACCTGCTCATATAGAACAGCTGTAGTGTGGATGTGCTACTTTCAAGGGGAACAGGTGTGTTAAACCAGAGGCTTGTAAATTCCTCCTTTCTATAAATGCCTTTGTGTGTTTTTTTGTTTTGCTTTGTTTTTGTGGATGCTTCTGGATAAAACATATGGGCTGAAATCGTCACCCCCTTTAAATCATTGCAGAGTATAAGTTTTCAGTAATTTGGGGTGCTGACGTTGAACTGATGATAACTAAGCAGTTACTTATTCAGCTGTCAAAGATTTTTCTGTTTTTCTGGTCTGCTTTCCTATGCCTAACATTTTAAGTTGTTCTTTGCGGACTTCTTTCTTATAAATAGTTTTTCTCTTTCTTCTTTCAGATATTTCTTTTGATTGTTTTCATGTGCATAACATTACTGATTGCTAGTCTTATCTGCCTTACCTTACCAGGTAAGTCTGTTATTGTAAAACTGTGATTAAAAATGCAGACTAATGCTCAATAATAGCAGATGTTTCCAAATCACAGCATAAAGTTAAAAGAAGGAAATACGGAGAAACGATGTCTCATTTTGAAAGGTACATAATAAAATTGTAGTAGCCTAGAATTTGAATGATGGAGTTAGTACCTTTATGTAAATGACAATTCAGTAGAGAAGAGATCAACATTTTCTTTGTTTAGTGTTATTTCTTTTTGTTTTGTTTGTTTTTTAAGGGGAGGGCTCCAAGTGTTGAGGCTCTCTGTAGTAAAATTGTGAGAAAAACAGAATTGATACCCCTTGTGTTTGCTTTGCCATTTAGAGAAGGAAAATAAATAGGCTGTTACCTGGATTCCTACAGTATCTTAATTAAATATTTCTGAAAGTGTTGCCATGACAGGTCACTAGGAGACTTAAGTAATATATGTGCTGCTTCCAAATGTGTATGAAGAAGCAGTTTTAACCAAGTCAAAAGCATTTTGGAATTGTTATAAATAATTTGGAACAAATTAAGACATGTAAATTTGTTGGAATTTTTAAATCTGGCTGCCATAGTACCATGTCACTTTTACCTCCTTTTAATAATGATCCTAAAGTCAATAATATATTGAGGTGTGAATTCTGAATTTTGTAGTGATTTGAATAACATTACACAAAAATAATTCCGTGGTAATATCAGTGAATAGAAACCCTATTTAAAAAATGAAACAGCAAATACGCCTTGCCGTTTCGTTGGAGTGCTTCAGAAACCCGATTAGTAAACCTTAAAAATAAATAATGTGAGGCAGTGAAATAACTTAAACATCATCCATAAGATTTTAGTTCAAGCTTGTGCAGTAATCCATTATTGCCTTTGAAGTTCTGAAGATTACTATTTAGGCTCTGAATAGCACAACATTCAGTGCTTTGTTTTGTGCTAGGTCAGGTGACGTCACTGGGGTAATCAAATTTTAGAAGAAAATATTGTATGTATATATATGACAACATCTACATTATTATTTATGTAGGGCTTTGCACATTTGTGCCTTATGGGTATGGTACCAAAATACTGTTTAATGCTAAAAACTATCCGTGGATTGATAATTAGCAATGAATTTGATAAATATTTTTATAGGCATCCTTCCCTATTATATCAAAAGTACTTAAAAGTGTTTGTGTTTTCAGTATTTGCTGGCCGATGGTTAATGTCATTTTGGACGGGCACCGCCAAAATCCACGAACTGTACACAGCTGCTTGTGGTCTTTATGTCTGCTGGCTAACCATCCGAGCGGTGACCGTGTTGGTAGCCTGGATGCCGCAGGGTCGTAGAGTGATTTTTCAGAAGGTGAAAGAGTGGTCTCTCATGGTGAGTCTTAAGAAATGTTTCTACTGAAGTATGGGGGGGGAGGTGGGGGAAGGTAGATTACAGAATTGTTCAATTTTTCCTTGCCAATTTTGCCTTGTAATGCGTACTACATTTTCCTTTTTTAAGCTCGTGCAGGTTACACTCCCATTGCATAGGCTAACTTTTGGAAATGTTAAGCAGCGTACGTGATTTGCATATATGTTTGTTTATTTAAGTTTGCATTTGTCTGTCTTTGTTCCTGTAAAAGTATGTTGCATATTATCCCATATGTGATGCATCCTCAAATATACTGACGTTTTCACATACACCTGAAAGATTAACTGTTGCTTCATTAGTAACTCAATGTTGTCAAACAAACAAACAAACAAAAAAAAAAACAGTAAAATAACAGATAATAAATATGTCTCTGAAAAGTAACTTGGTGCATGTTTTCAGAAAGATCTTTATAATCTGTCTGATCTTCCAGAGTGGTGTTCAGATTAAGAATTTTAAAGAAAAAATCCTCTTTTATTACCAGGAGTTCCTGTGTAATATAGTTCTTGTGTAATATTCTACTTGTTCCTTAATCTGAACGTCTTAATTAAGTCATACTAGTTTTGGGTCTGATTTTTGGATGACACATGTAAATTAAGAGAATTATAGAATGAAGAAATATGGTATTGTTACTAATTCTTTTGTTTAAGTTAGATATATTCCATTATGGGTGAACTTTTAAGATTTGGTTTTAACTGGAGAAAAATCTGTAGTTTTGGAAAGATTCTTCTAAATGCTTGGAAAACGTGTACATTCTTCTACATTCTTGTAAATGTGTTGGAAAAGTACAATGTAATAATGCCATTGGATGGTATTCCTTACTGATAAGAGTAAAATGCAAGTCTGTGGTTTAAAACTATATGGATAACAATAGGTACAGTCATGTCTTTTTTTGGAGGGGGCTTAGAATAGGACCCAGTCCTGAAAACTTTTATTGCAGATCTGTTTATGTTTATAATTACTTTTATGGGTGTGTATGTATATGTGAATTAGAAGTCTGTAGTGTTTTTTCTCCAGCCTTATCTGGTTTTGTAGTTCAGGTTGCGTTTTAAAAATTAAAAAAACAAAAAATCACGACAAACATACTAACTGCATGTGTTGGATGTTTTAGATAATGAAGACGTTAATAGTGGCTATACTGCTAGCAGGTGTGGTTCCACTTTTGCTTGGTCTTCTGTTTGAACTGGTCATTGTTGCACCTTTGAGAGTTCCTTTGGATCAAACACCTCTCTTCTATCCTTGGCAGGTCAGTTGCTCTCATTCTTCTGCTGCTATTGATCCATTTCTTTACTTAAGATTAAGGGTTACCCGAGTTCTTGTTTCACATTGTTTCAGTGCTTCAGTGTATTTCCCATGAATACGTTTCCAGGCAGCAGAGAGAAGATAGTCAATCTGGATGCAAGGATTACTTTAACCAGACAGATAGGTCTAGTAATTTAAGTATGAGAAGATGAATTTTATGAGATGACTTCAGAGGGTCTTTGCATTTCAGTGATCAGACAGACACCAAGTTACATACGCAAGTTAGTATAGCTATGTTTATATATGCACAGATGCACCTATTCTGTCTGATCTTTTTGGAATGCCTTCTACCTGTAGTTAATGCAGGAAGAGGTTCGGTTGCTTTTTTTTTTTTTGAACACAGAATTTTAATTCAGTGATGGTGTGCAGTATGAATGAAACTGAGGGGAGACCTCATCAATGTGTATAAATATCTGAGGGGAGGGTGTCAAGAGGATGGAGCCGGTCTCTTTTCAGTTGTGCCCAGCGAACAAAATTCATAATTTATTTCTAGGTAAATGTTACCAATGTTAATTAGTTTGTACCAAAATGTTAGTCTGTTGCTGTAAGTGTAACGCTTTAATTTTCTAGTTGCTAGTAGAAGCTGACTTTCCCAGTTCAAGGGAGTTGAGTATTTTATAGATGTTAAGTGAGGGTGAGTGTCCTGTCTTTCTTAGGAGATGGCAAAAGATGATGCCTCTTTCAAACAAATTCCTCTGTAAATAGAAAGTAAATATTTTTTTCATTTCCAAGTAATATTAAGAAGTTACTCTAAAACCTTTCAGTCATCAAGCTATTAAAAAAGTTGTTAACGCTAACTAATCCATTTTAATGAAATTAGGACTGGGCTCTTGGAGTTCTGCATGCCAAAATAATCGCAGCCATAACTCTGATGGGTCCTCAGTGGTGGCTGAAAACTGTTATTGAACAGGTAAGAAAAAAATGTCCATGTGAATTACCTGTAGAGTATGTTTTGACAGATGTTTTTTTGAATGTGTGAGTCAAAAAATTAAAATTACTGTTTTAGTAATTTGAATAATTGAGTAAAACTCAAGTAGTCATGTAGAATTCATTTAAATTGCATATCCAAGTCCATTATGGTACACTTAAGAATAAAAAAAAACCTCAGAAATTGAAAATAAAGAAAATGCTGTGTATAGATATATGCAGTTTATCAGGTTTTTGTTAAAGTGAGAAACATAATTCTTTCCTCAGATGAATTCACGTGTTCATATAGGGGATATACATAATGTTCACCGCTCAAGAACAAAATCTCTGCTGTCACTGGAGCTATAAAGATTCCCTCATGCATACACAAAGATCTGAAAGATAGTGTTGCCTTTCCCCTTTAATTAAGTTGGTGTGAGCAGTTCTGAATTGCACAGCTTGTTGCTTTATTTGGTGCAAGTATTTTTTTCCTTGAGTGTAACCTAAGTTCTACACTTATCTCAACAACGTATCTCACTTGTTTGTCGGAAAATAACTTTTCAACCCCATTACATCAAATGTAATGGCCATGGTGCAAGTCTTGACCTCTATACAAAAGGTTCCTGTCTTCATTAGATCTAGCCCAGAGTCCCAGTTGTTGAACCATTTACTGATCATTTTAGGTGCCACACTGTAGAAATGTAGTCTTAGTTCTGTGAGTACCTCTTGCTGCATGGCACAGCTCCTTCCATTTCAAATGCTCTTCCTGGGCCTGTTTCTTATACATGTGCTCTTCTGAGCCATCCTTAGAAATGGTTACGCCCAAGCTGTGGGACAGAGGCCCTTGTCTAGCTCTGTGTGGTAGCTGTTTGAAATTGTTTCCTGTGATTAGTCTAGTCATGTTCAGACATTAGCTCTTAGCCATAATTATAGAAACCCAGAAATCGTGGAGACCCTGTCTTCGCATGCAGAGGCTCTGGTCTGCCCAACTGAGTACATACATCCAAGAATATTTTAGAACCTCTTATTTTTCAGCCTCTGTTGCCAAATTTAATAGGTTTGCTCTACTAGCAGCCACAGGATCTTTCAGAACAGTTAACAGCACAAAGCAATCCCAGGTCACAAACAAAATCACCATTTCACAGCTCTGTTTAATGATCTTTTTTTGGCTAGTCTTTTACACTGCTGCAACGAAATCCCAGCACTATTTCAGATTAAGTTATTCCCCAGGGAACTATTCAAATGATTTCCTGAGACACTCATGATGTAGATTCGCATGTTTATTTTTCTTTTTTTTCAACTCTGACTGTCATGGTTTTCTCCACGTTGGGAATATCGTTTGCATCTCATGAGGAGAGTTGTGTAAAACCTTGCTACTGTAAGCACAAGGTGTGGCTGTCTTGACTGATCCATTCTATTTCTATCTTGTTCTTCTTAGGTATATGCAAATGGGATTCGTAACATTGATTTACAATTCATAATCTGTAAACTGGCAGCACCCGCAATCTCTGTTCTGTTACTTTCCCTGTGTGTACCGTACATCATAGCTTCTGGGGTTGTACCTTTATTAGGTATGTATACATCTTGAATACCTGATTATCTTTTGATGCTTTAGGGCAAGGTAAACATATCTGTGGAAATAAAACATCAAGCTCTAGGTTATTTAAACAAACAAAAAGACAACACTATTCTAGCAGCAAATGTAAATGCTTAAGGATTTCTGTCATCTTATGTCTGGTGGCTTTGTTTGTTTGTTTGTTTGAGGAATTTAATATGTTATTCTGACTGGCTTCCTAACATGCAGAATACATCAAAAGTATGGGATTGAATATCTAACAGCAGAAATGTAGGTATCTAGCTGGCTTGGGAAAGGGATGTTTTATTAGTTTCTTTGAACAGTCAACCTTTAATATTATTCTTTCTTTAAGAGCTATAACTGAGCCGAGGACATCTTTTCTGACTTGTCACATTTTGAAGGAAGCTCAGAAAAGTGAAAGTACCAGTTTTGGTTTGAGATTGTCATTCAGTATTAAGGTGTTTCCTTTTTTTTAAAATGTAAACATGGATTTTTTTTTCAGACTTCCTTATCCCCTCATACTTGAATGAAATAAGTTTTATTAGAAGCAGGATGTGCTTTTTCATCAACAGGCTTTTTTTTTTTTTGCTGGTTAGTTTTGATGATAACAGGATATTCAAGAAGTCCTATTTTACTCTTCAGTCTCTGATTTGAATGCATACTTTTAGAGTGTCAACTTTTTGTTGATACAAGGTACACAAAAGTCAGTAAGCAAGGAAAGCTGGTAGGCACCACTGTTTGCTGGGGGTTTTCACTGTATTAATGGAGAGCTGTCAGCTTTAATGCTTATGATGACCAGCATAGACACTTGTCAGGTTGGCTATCAGGGATATGTGGATGTTATTTCACTGCCCTACCACTGAAGTTACAGTACAACAAAAGACTGAATCAGCTACAGAAGCAGGAATACATGTTACCTTCAGCAATGTCAGATTACATGAGGGTTGTATTTTCTTTTGTAGGAGTTACTGCTGAAATGCAAAACCTAGTTCAGCGTCGAATTTATCCTTTTCTGCTCATGGTGGTGGTTTTGATGGGAATCCTCTCCTTCCAAGTCCGCCAGTTCAAGCGCCTTTATGAACATATTAAAAATGACAAGTGAGTATATAGTATGTTTTTGTTAGGGGCTTTTAATTTATCCACTTTAATGATAACAACCGTAGATTGAATGTAGAGTCTTAAGGCTAAAAGGGGTTTTAAGAAGCTTTTTAGACAAGTGACTTTCTGAAGCAGACTTAGACTAAACTGTTCTTGGCAAGTGTTCCACCTGTTCTTCAGGCAGACAAGCAGAGGAACAAACTCTCGTTATAAATGGAAGACACTCCCCTATGTCTAACTTGAAGGTTTTTTTTACCCCATATGATGCTGGTTGCTTGTCTGTCTCTTCTCTAAGCCTTGAAGGGCAAGTGAGTGTAAAAACTTATTATGTGTTTGGAAGTAAAATCTTTCATCCTGCTGCTTATAAAACCATTTCTTCAACATTTTCTGCATAATGTTTTTTCTTATTCTTTCTAATTGTTAGTCCAATTAACCTGTTAAAGTTCAGGTGAATGGATTGTTTGTCTTTATCAAATCTTGCACACTTTTCTGATGATTTTACTAATTATTACTCTGCATTACTTAGATGCATGATAAAAATACTTATTTTCCCATTGTTTTTCTGGTTAGCCTGAATAGTTTCTAAGCTTTTATTGTTATCCTTACTACCCATGTTCAAAATGCTTGTTGTTCTTCAATCATTTAAAAACATGCCCTTTCTTCTTGAAGCTGACCAGTAATGCATCAGATGTTACAAAGGATCTGTTCCAAAGCATATTTGGAATAAGTATAATTTAGTTTTTTAGATTTGAGTGCAACTAACTGGTCAAAATATTCTTTATTTTTTTTCTGTTCTAGGCAATTCCATTTTTAAGTTCTTATCCTACTCCATTCTATGTTTCTGCGTTACATTTTTTATGCATCTTATCTTAACATTTTTCTGAAGTTGAAATCAACAAGAAATTAAATGTCCCATTTTTTTTCAGCAGGCATGTTGCTTGCTCAATTTCAACAGTTAAGTACTAGAACTTTTATTTCCATCATGTTTCTCATACTTACAAGTATGAGTGAGTACACGTACTTCATAGGACCTTTTCTTAAAACGTTTTATATCCCTTTCTGAGTAGTGCAGTGTGCAGTTCCACTGCTTTGGGGGTTATTTGGGAAAATTAGTTTTGAACCCCAGAAACTAGCTTTCTTAGTTTTGTCTTGTTTTGTATAAAAAAGGAATAAACGTGTTACATGTTCATGTCCGGAGTTGCCATAGAACAGATTTGCTTTCCACTGTCTACAAAAGGAGTCAAATCTAAAATGCACTTCTTTGAACCGTAAATGTTCTGAAGATACTGATATGTTAAAAGTGTTTGGTGTAAATGTACAATTAATAAAATCTATAAATATTAAGAGAGTTTTTACTAAAATTAAACTCTAAGCTGCTCAATATATATTTTAGTACCTTTAATTTTATCAGGTATTTTAAATCTTTGTTCCCAACATGCCTTTACTTGTGTGTGTGTGTATATATATATATATTTATTTTTTTTTTTTACAAATGTGTTCTCAGCTAAATGTTGATATCTTTTAGGCAGAATGCATATTGAATTGCAACTTGCATTAATATTGAGAATTGCTTTCTTGCAGCCTACAAACCTGTGGAAATATCTAAGTGTAAATTACTTCGATATTAAATGAACTTATCAAAGAAAGTATTGTAGCCACCCTTGTAGACAAGAAGGTTGTGTAACATAAGTTAATGATCTGATTATGATTACAGTAAGCCAAGCATACATAGTCATGCTAACCAGTAGAGGTTTATAGCCTAGAAATATGCTTAATTACATCTTTTACATAACAAATTTAAAAAGAATATACAAATTTTGTGACGTTCTCAAATGTGCAAACAGTATGTTGTGGTTTGATTATGGTTAAGTGGGAAAAGGAGCAGTGGTGAAAGTTTCTAAAGGAAATAGTAAGTTTCAGTTGGAGAATTCATGGGAGCATATGGTTCTTTTACACGTAGAACCAGCAGACAAGTAGGAAGCACAGAAAAGAATTTAGATGGCAAAAAGTAGATGTGTAAAATGATATAGAGGAGGTAAGGAATAAAGTGAAAGATAAAATCTGCTAAGCTGATGAGGCAATGTGATGTTGTAACAGAATTTAAATAAAGTAATCATACAGCCCTTAGGCCTGACCCTGACATGAAGTAGCATGAAAATATTTTCCCTCCCTTTAAGAAGGATTGAGCTTTGGTAAAAGCTCTTCGTTTATGATACTTTTTTTTTTTCCAACAAAGGTTTTTTTTAATTGGATGTATGAGCTGAGCCTCGTGTACTCACATGATGCATGTTCTGCATTGTGGCAGATTCTTTACTGGAGTTAGAACCTCATTAACACTCGTTTGGTTTTGTGTTGTTGTTACAGATGTTTTGTTCATTTGGGTGAACACTGCAAAAGTGTTCATAAAAGTATCATCTAGCAAAAGGGACTGGCTTTACAAATAATACTAAACACACTCCTTTTGTGTATATTTCATATCTTATTTGAGTTGTATATTTCTGAATTGTATGACTCCCAAAGTTAAGGCTGTAAACACAACCCCATAATAGCTATATGTTCCATTGTGAAATACCTAAAAGTTGAGGGAAAAAACGATGAAAATATGGAGATTGTTGAAGGCAATTGTTGGGGTGGGGAGTCATGTATAGGATAACTTTTACTGACATGAGAAAGCTCCTTCTGCAACAAAGGAGATAGAGTGGATTTATGGTACAGAATTGTAGTAACTTCTGTTAAATTATTGCTGTTTTTATTATAATTTCAGATATCTTGTTGGGCAACGACTTGTGAATTATGAACGAAAGTCTGGTAAACAAGGCACATCAACAACTCCACCTCAGTCTTCGCAAGAATAGATGGTCATATTAAACATCTTGACCTTCCCTTTGCCTTCACATGTCCTTTTTTCATAGACTTTTCTTCAGTTTTTGGATATCTCTCCAAATAATACTCTCAGCAGTGTTTCGGCTTCTGTTTGTAGCATCCAGATAGCAGTTAAGGCACTGTTCCTTATCTGTGTGTTCTGGTGTTATCAATACTGTCTGAGGTCTGTATATGTGTAAATAGAAGTATCCTGACACCCTAAAACCTTGGATTAAAAAGAATGTGCATTGTACATCTTTAAAAAGAAAAAAGGTATATTAATTTATTAAATCTAGTTGTCACTTTATTTTGGACTGTTGTTCTGTTGACAAACAATGTGCCACAAAGCAATAGTGCAAAGAGGCAAGATGTTTTTATAAAATTTGGAGCTTACTTTATGGTGTTCATAACAGTTCTTATTGTAGTAAGATCGTATGATTTTTCATGGATGGAAAGGCCACACAGAGAATATCAGAAGTAAATAACTGTGTTACAGTCAGCAGTGAAGTGGCTATGGTGAGAACATAATGAACTATGTCTCTTGCTGTCAAGTCTTTTTTTTATTATTTTGTATAACACCAAAGCTGTTGTACATTTTCTATTGCCTGATTGTTTTTCATGTGTCTGAGTTTGTAATATTGTACAGTTACTGTTAAATCAAGAAAAGATGTCCTTTTCTGAGAATTCAGATGTACTTGTTGAGGCTCAGCTGGGTTTTCGGTTTGTTTGGGGGTTTTCTGGGGCTTTGAGAATCAGGATTTCCTGAATTGAAGCAGTAAGTAAAAATTTACTAAAGCTAGGTGATGGAAGCATTTAAAGGTACCAAGAAAAATTAGATAGGTTTACCACTTACCAGTAGTAGAATTTTTCAAGACCTCAAGAGAAGGGATGAACCATATCTGATGCGTTTGCACAGAAACAAAGAGCATAGTATAAGCAACATTCTGACCTGGTCTTTAATTAAAGAGTTTGAAATCTTTTTTTTTTTCCTCCTTTCCTGTGAGTTACCTAAGTTGCAAATTACAGTGTGAATTTTGTATTATACAGTTACATTTTAAAAAATATATATTCTTTCAGAATTGGTCAGCATGATTTTTTTATGGGAGTAACCCTAAGGAAGTCATGCATCACATACCATTGATTGCCTCTGGGGCAGGGGAATATATGTTATTATATATGCTATTAAACAGGCAAAGAAAAGTTAGGTTTCTTTGCAAGGACACAAACAAGAGCCACCAAAACAAGTTTGTGTTATTTCTATATAGAGATAGAGTTCTTTTGCAGTAATTTTTAATGTAGATGTTTTGAAGAAAATACATACCAGTATCACAAGGCTTTAAGTACCATCAAATCTAATGCTAAGGTTGCAATACTTTTCTTAGATGAAATGGGGAATTACAAGTATCCATTGCAGTAATCGGAAAATCGATGGAACAATTAAATTTGCTACTTGGTACGTTGTCCTTCAGTATTCTGCACTTAACTGTATGTGTATCTAATTAATACTTGAGAATCTGGCAGGTGCTTGGAGTGTGTCATCTCCTTTTATTAACGTTGCATCTCTGATCTGATGTTTTCTGCGCTAATTTGGTCCAGGCTCTGATGGTGGTAGTGCATTTCCTGGTGTGTGACTGTCACGTTGTAAGGCAGTGAGCACAGCAGCCAAATGCATCAGAACCTGGTGTCAGGAGGATTGGGCTGTCACGGTCATAAGGACAGAAACTGCTACTTTACAGAATTACTATTTTCCTGAAAGTTTTGAACCCATAAATACTAGCTTTTGGAGTGATTCGTTAGGATTTTTTCCAGTGAAATGAAGTCATAGAAAAATAGCCAAAATATTTCTCTCTAATTCACCTTTGCTGCCCAGAGGCTAAATTGAGTATTTACCCCCAAATATTTTTGATGTGCATAAATGTTGCATTTGAATATTTAGTGGCGTACGTTGTGGGACAAGTATTTTTCACAAGATTGCATTCACTGGTAACATGACATTCTTATTTATGCCAGAATTCTGTCCTTGACAAATCTTTTGTAAACAGTTCCAAACTGATCTTAATCACTCAAATATTGCCAGCACTACTGTGCATCATGCAGAATTTTCAGTTCTTGTAACATTGTGTTTTTATCCAAACTGGTCTTAACATTAAAATTTATTAAGAAAAAGCCTTTGTGCTGTTCCTTCTTACTGTTAATTTTACAAGTCATGACACGAGAAATAATAACTCGGTCCAGTCTTGTAATGGGAACTGTAGCTATTTTATGGTGGTTTACATTATTTGTACTTGCTCTTTGTTAATGAGAGCTGGTTTCAAATGAAACTGTTGTTTGCTTTTGCACTACATTACAGATCATGGGTGGAGTGAAATTTCTGAAACTGTCCATTGTAAGATTCCAAAGAAAAATCTCACCTGTCTCCTTACATTAAGCGTGTTTTGGGGAAGAGGGCTGTATAGAACAAGAGCTAAATGGCATAACTTTTTTTTATTGCTTTAAATTTTAATAGTTTGCCTTACTGTGCTGTGTACTCTTCTGGGATAGAAACTTGATAGTAAGCATGCAAGTGAACTGGCTGTTGCTAGGACAGCTGACAAGCTCTGTAGCAGTGGCTTCCATCTGTGCTAGAGTGATACAGCGTGCAGTGGTTTTACATTACTCTTCAAGTGGGAGAGAAACTGTGCGATTTCATCACAATTTGTGCTCACCTTGGGTCTCGAAGGGAGGGGCTGGAGATGTGTACTGGCTTAACTGTATCCCCTTTGTGGTGCTGAGTGTCTAATGCTGTTGGTAGATCTACAAGCCTTTATCTGCTATTTGTCAGATGGCTTTGTAGCCATCTTCTACATAATGAAGAAGTTAATTGCAGCATGGCTTTGACTGTTTTTACACAGAATATTTTATATTGATTAAAAACAGTAAAAACTCTGCATCTTTTCTCTGACTACCCCTTCTCCGCTGGGTAAAGCTTAAGTTACTTGTTTACATTTCTGCGGGCCCTCTGGAACGTGTAACTATTTTCTGTCGGCTACTTCCTCAGCGAGATGCAGGCTCCAACAGTGATTGCAGCACTTGCATCATTTTTCAGTTGAGCGCATTCGTCCCTTGCTTCCCCCTGTGTGTGAGGAAAAGTCTTCATAAAAATGTTCACAGCAGCCCTGTTACTCTTCAGAGAATTCGGGGGGGGGGGGCCAAAAAAAAAAAAACACCACTACCTACAAAACACAACTGACAGTGGCTTCTTGATTCCACTGCCCAGCAGGCTGACCAGTATTGCTGCCTTGTACTTCACTGTCTGTCTGTCTGTTTGTATCTAGGTTGTAAATTCTTCGTGACAGGGTCAGTGTTCGTGCGTTTGCCTTGTGAATAGGCACTGTATCATCCGAGCAATGACAGGGGTTCTTCGCAGAATTTGTAATAAAAACATTAAGCAGGGAATTGAGCCTTGATAATACAGTAAAGTTTAGGATGTGTTCAGAAGCAGATAAATTTATTTTTACAGTGTCAAGGTAAGTTAGAGCTCTCTTTTCCTATGATATCTCGGTTATTAATTAGAGTAACTGGAACTGAAGAATTGCAAAGTTACAACAATTGTATTAAGTCTGGGATTAGTCCAGTAACAAGCTATGCTTGTGCTTTTAATTTCTTTGTTTAGAAGTCAACATCAATTGGGAAATGAGATGCTGAAATCAACGTTTCCTAATAACGGGTATATTCAGAAGATATTTCCAAAGGTCAAATATTTCTCCAAAATAAACAGTGCTTGGAAGTCAGTGTAATAGGGGGATGGAGCACTGACAAGATTTCACAGCTGTACACATCAGTTTTGATGCCTTAATGCTTGCTTGCTGTTGATGCTTGTTGACTAGTGTCCAGTGCCAAAGCTGCATAGGCTTTATTTTTTTTTCGTTCTGTACAAGGAGAAATTAAACATATTTGGAGTCGTCTGACATCGGGTTGGAAGGTGGGAATTAACCTTACTAACGTGATGAATATTAGTTCACTTGGTCTTAAGGATGGGTCCTGCTCTTGGAAAATATGTTTTACCAGGAGGGAAGAGCTTCCTTGTTGCTTACAAAAATACAACTCTGCAAAACTCGATACTTATTTATGTTGAATAGAATTTGTATTGGAACCTTGATAGTGAATATCTGGCATTACATGGTAAAAATGTGCAAAATTGGTTAAAGGGCCCAGTTAAGTTCAGTATGAATGGGCTGAACCTAAACATGCTGCTGCATTGAAATGGAGTTAATAGAGAATACTTTGGCTAATTGTGATTAGGAGTGGTGGAAGCAGGAAGAAGCTGAAGAATTTAGAAGATAAAATCAGGTGATCCTGCTATAAACCAAGTATGTCCACAGATATACTTCTCTTCCTTGTAAAAATCATTTAGTAATTGGTAAAGTGCAGGGGTAAAAGTGCTCAGTGTCTAAGGCAAGAATATGAAGTACTTCTTTCACTTGAAGCTACACTTGGGTATTTACTCCCTCTGTCATACCAGTTTTATCAGCTTTATTTTATTCCCAAAACTGAATGGTTTATGTACTGCCTTTATAACTTAGGGCCAAGATTCTCAAAATGATCTATGAATGTCCCTCATAATGTGTCTTTGTGATCTCTTTCCTTCTTCATCAAAAGGGATTTTACCTACTAGCCAAATGACTAAGCTCTGTAATCGTCAGTTTCCTTAAACAGTCTAACATTGACCTGTTTCATTGGCAGCCGTCATTGCACCATGACTCCATGAAGCTGAAGCCTCCCTTCCTTCCTTACCTGTTGATCCTAATTTTACTCACTATTTCAGAAGTGACTGCTTTCTTATATCTCTGAGAGGTCAGGATGACCCCAGAAGATTCCTGACCACTAGAAAGAGGCAAGCATTGGGACCATCTTCAAGACAGGCAAATCAGAGGATCCAAGAAGCAACCAGCTGACCAGCCTCCCCTCCTTATCTGGGAAGCCTAGGGGCCACATCTGCCTGAAGATCCCTGAGCGGCACGCCAAGGACAAGGTGACCTCTGGGAACATCCAACCTTGTTCAGTCAAGTTCAGGTGTCCGCAGAACAGAGACTGCACCACTTCTCTGGACACCTCTTCTGTCTGAGCATCCTTGTGGGGGACAATCTTTTCCTTTCATCCACAGGGATGTCTCCATATGCAAGCGTGGCCTTGGGGGTGCTTGCCTTTCCCCTGAGAAGTCTCAGGCTTCATCTTCTCTACACACTCCCAGTAGGCAGCTGTAGGCAGCAGCCGGGTCCACTCCTGTGCCTTCTCTCCTTAATTCTCACCCAGAGTTCCCTCAGCCTGCCCTTGTATGCCATGTGCCCCGGGCCCATGCTGTCCTGAATGCCCTGGGCTGGGCACACTACACTACACACACTACACGCACATCAGTATCTTTCCTGTACTGGGAACACCAGAAGGGAATGCAGCAGTACAGACGCAGTCACTAAATTGTCCCCAAAGAAGAAAGTGGCTTTCTGTTATTTTTTATTACTTTTATTTTTTTTTATTGCTATTTATTGCCCGGTCTTGGAAGAGCTCCTAATGAAGCTCTTATTCTTTCTTCTCTGAATGAACAGTAACGCTGCACTCCAGCACTTCTTCCTGGCAGACCTGAAGTCTTCTGCTTCTTCATAGGAGCAGCTGTCTCCCTAAGAGCTTTGACTGATCTGCTGCTCTTCTTTGTGCATTGCCACGGAAGGTGCGGCTTCCTCTTCAAGCAGCCACGGGGCAGCCTTCTTGTCCTCAGACGGAGACATCGCCAGGCTCCAGGGCCCAAGGCCCACCGTGGCTCTCTGAGGCGTTCCTTCTGCCGCCCTGATGCAGCATCCCAGAGGAAGCCAAGTCCCCTCTTGCCCACTCCTCGGGACTCTGTGCAGAAGAGATGACACCTCTGGACGAGGTGGGGGTGGGGGATGGAGGATGGGGGACAGGAAAAAGGCCACCCTGCAGGCAAGCCAGCAGGATGGCTGTGCTATTTTGAGGCACGGAGGCCGGGCCGTGCATATGGAGCTGGTCGTGTGCTCCTGCGCTGTCGCCGATGGGTCTTGATGGTGGGGAGCCCTGGCACATTGACCTCCATCAGTTCATCTGGAGGTGGACCCACCTCCATGGGCTCCACAGCATTAGCTGCAGTGCAGGGCACTGCTCTTTTTCCACGGGCGCCGGACCTCTTCCACTTCCTCACAATAGGCAGTGGCCTCCTCCTCTTTGCGTTGAGGAACGAATCCTCTCTGGACCCACGCAAGGGTGGGCAGCCTCTGCTCCAGGTCCTCTTCCTCCCATCCATGATGGCTGTCGTCAGAGGGCCTGGAAGCTCAGCGAGTGGTGGGCCCTGCGCAGGGGCATTTTATAGGGCCCGGAACAATACGGGGGGCAGATGCCATTGTGACATCAGGAAGCCTCTGTGATGGTGGCTAACGCATGGCCAAACGTGGCTGTGTTGGGAGAGGTGTCTGTGGCCTGAGAGACACCCTCATCAGGAAGGAGGAGGAGGGTCGGGGAGCAGAGGGCCCCTTTCCTGGGGATGGCTCTCCCTGGCCATTTTGACCGCCAGAGAGACAGGCTGCCCCTCGGGCACAGGGCCTGCCCTCCAGCTCCACTCCTGTGCCCTGGCCTCCAGCCCCCTCCTCATCCTGTGCCTGGGCTCCCTGTGCCACAAGATGGTGGCAGCAGTGTTTCTGGAGGGGCAGGGGCCTCCACTACCCCTGCCACCAACCGGGCTCCCTGCAAGTGGTGCAGCCCCCCATGCTTGAGAGTAGCTGAGAGGGGGCAAAGCACCCAGACATCCTGCAGATGGGCAAGGGAGGCACAGCCAGGCAGCGCCAGGTCTCCCAGCAGTCAATAAAAGCTCTGCTGATGATCAAGTGCTGCATGAGCCCTTCTCAGGATCCATCTCCTACACCTACCCCTGCCCCCGCAGTGTGAAGAGGTGCCATCGCTTGTGCCCCGAGGCATGGGGGAGGAGAAGGCCTGGTCTCTGCGCTGCTGTGCCCCCACAACACGGGCAGTCTGTGGGAGGGCTGCCGAGGTCCTGGGGGCCTGGAGGTGGAGGGGTGGTGGGGGTCAGTCTGAGGTTCACCCTTGCTCTCTTCTCTAGTGTTAGGGAGAAACCTTCTCAATGTTTTTGTGGCTTCTCTGCTTCCTCGTTCAGAGGAAGAGCTCTCCTGTCTGGTTGGAAGAATCACCAGTAGCTCCTGACTGGGAGCCTTCAGGCACATTTCCAGGGGGAAGCTCCTGCCTGCCTAAGACACCTAGAGCAGGGGGTCTGGGGAAGATGCCACCCGTGGGGGACCCGTGCCGGAGCAGTTTGGTCCTGGGGGATGGACCCTGTATTATGGAGCCGTGTGGGAGCAGTTCTTGAAGAGCTGCTGCCTATGGGCAGCCCTTGTAGGCTCAGTTCGGGAAGGATGGCATCCCATGGGAGGGACCCCACGTGGAGCAGGGGCAGAGAGTAACCGTGAAGGAGCAGCAGAGACGAAGTGTCATGGGTTGACGACAGCCCCCATTACCCTTTCCCCTGCACCGCTCGGGGGGAGGATGAATGGGGGGGGAAGGTGGTTTTAGTTTGCTTCACTTTCATATTCACTGTGTTCTGGTGTGCTAGTGTAAGGCAATAAATTGCATTAATCTCCCTATGCTGAGTCTGTTTTGCCCATAACGATAATTGGTGAGTGATCTCCTTCTCCTTATCCCTAGAGCCCTTCCCATCCCATTTTTCTCCCTCTCCCTTTGATTAGGGGGAGTGACAGAGCACTTGTGGTGTTCAGCTGCCCAACAAGGTAAACCCACCGCAGCAGCCTCTGCAGTGTACGCAGGCTTTATCAAAAGACTAAACAGGAGCTAAAACGCGTGCTCTTTGTTTCCCAGAGGCCACTGCTTTATCCTTATCCCGCGTGGCCTTTATCGTCCAGCAGCTGGACGCCCAGCTCAGGCGTGCGGAGCCCAGGGTGGGGGTGACTTCGTGCGGCTGTCCAGGCCCCCCCAGAGAGCCGGGCAAGGCGCCCCCGGGCCAGGCAGGCACGACACCGCCTCCCCGCCTCCCCTTCGGCACCGGGCCCGCCTGCTGCCCGTAACCAGGCCCCGGCCCCTCCCTGCCGACGGACCGCGTTGCCCGGGCAGCGCCGGCCGAGCTAAGCCGGGGCGGCGAGCGGCGGAGCCCCCCCCCCCAGGCCCGGGTCCGTCCCCTCCGCGGAGACCTTGGGCAGCCAGGACGCGAGGTAAGGCAGGGAGGGCCGGGCGCGCTGCGCTGGGCGCCCTGCTGGAGTGGGGGTAGACCTGGTGGCCCCCAGCGGGCCCTGCCACCCTCAGGGGTTCTGTGAGCCTGTGGTTAATGGCTTGTACCAGAGCGGGTTACGCTCTTATTTTTTTCTTTTTTTTTCTGCCTTTTCTTTGATTAGGTTGGGATTCTTCTCCGTGGCCGGTTCCCGAGGACACATCAGGGCACACAGGTATTCCTTCCTGAAGGTTTTCCTGCTCTCTAAGTCTCTGGCTTATCCTAAAAACCCTAACTTTTTCCCTGCTGCTTGGCCAGAGCTGTGCCATTAGCGAAAGTACGTGACCACTGTCATAATTAAAAGTCTGCCCCTGATGCAAATTTGCTGTGCTGGAATGGCAAAGAGGCTGTACCCTATACCCCTCTCTGCTTTCTTCCAGTCCTCAGGCACCTCCCCTCTTCTCCACAGCCTTTCAGAGGTGATGGAGAGTGGCTTAGCAGTAACATCCTACAGCTCCCTCAGCACTCATGGGTGCATCCCATCCAGGTCCATGGATGTGTAGGTGTCAGGTCTGCCTAAATGATGTCTAACCCGATCCTCCTCAACTGAGGGAAAGCCTCCTTTCTCCAGACTTTGTCTGTTGTCTCCAGGACCAGGGATTCCTGAGGTCTAGCCTTAGCTGTGAAGACTGAAGCAAATTTAATTTAATAAGTTAATAAGTTAATCTGTACACACTAGTTGCTGTACTGAAATGACAAGCAGTATTTGTTTGTCAGCATAGCTGGTTTTCACACGTGTGTATGGTTTGATTTGTCTGAACTAATTGTTCTACAAGTGCATACGTGTGAGGAGAAAAATGAGTTATCTAAAGGTAGGTGTTAAAAGTAGTAGTTCTTGCCTGGAGCCATGGTTGGAGACCAAGCCCTAGCCTTTTGCTTGGTGTTGCCATCGAGATTAAGGTTTTTAGAGATTTCCCATTGCTTGTCTGCTTACCCTTAGGAGGTGTATGAGTTCTCTAGTAGCCCCAGTAAGAAAGGAGGCAGTTTTGGTAGTAATACTTTTCCCTCCCATGCATGCAGACAGTGTTTTGTTTTCGTTGTGCATATGTGACCTGCTGTTTTGTCGTTATTTCTTTCAGGTCCTTGTAACTGAATTTGAAAAGACCATGCCTCTTCCAGAAACTATATTTTGTGCTGAGCAGATCAAAATCCCTCCTGAGCTACCAGATATTTTGAAGCAGTTTACCAAAGCTGCTATCAGGACTCAACCTCGTGATATTTTGCAGTGGTCAGCTGCGTAAGTATGGTGGTCTCCTAATGATGTAGCACTATGAACCACAAAGTCTTGATACTTCTTTTTATTGTACAAGGGAGCTGACTTGTACATTAAACAGTCTGTATTGCATAGATGCTTCTGTGCATTAATGCAACCCGTTAGCTTTTTAAAAATAGTATAGTACTCAATGTATTTTCTGCTTCACTGACATCTAGGACTGGCATATCTGTGGAACAGTTTGATTTTCATTAGAGATAAATGCCTCTTTTTTGTTGTTGTTAATTGCTATCCTGAAGACCAAACTATTTTTTTCTCTACTATGAGATTTAATTCTCAGAATATAAAGGAAATGTAGAAATAGCTATTTAATTCTTAAGCTTGCTTAGATTTCTTTTTTGTTTATTTCCAGGAAAAAATCTCCTTAAACATTAATAAAAAAGGAAAAGATCCTACAAAGTTGTGACTTTTAGGTGCTAGTCCATATAATAAATTTCTCACTGTAAAGTTTAAGGTGTTTAAGAAGTTTCTGCTTCTTTAAGTTCTATTTTTCTTTTACCTCAACTGCTCACTATCTTTTTGTCTTGTTGTTGTGGTTTAACCCAGCGGTCAGCTCAGCACCACCCAGCTGCTTGCTCCCTCTCCCCAGGTGGGGTTGGGGAGAGAATCAGAAAGGTAAAAGTGCGATTGCTCATGGGCTGAGATAAGGACAGTTCACTGGGTAAAGCAGAAGCCGCGCACACAAGCAAAGCAAACCAAGGAATTTGTTCTCTGCTTCCCATCGTCAGGCAGGTGTCCAGCCACTCTGAAGAAAGCAGAGCTTGTCACACGCAGTGGCTCCTTGGGAATACAAATGCCATCACTCTGAACATCCCCCTCCTCCTTCTCCTCCTTTCCCCCAGCTGTTATTGCTGAGCATGGCCCCACACGGTGTGGGGCATCCCTTGGGCCAGCCTGGGCCAGCTGTCTTGGCTGTGTCCCCTCCCAGCTCCTGGGGCACCCCCAGCCTCCTCGCTGGCAGGGCAGCACCAGGAGGTGGAAAAGCCTTGGCTCTGTGTAGGCACTGCTCTGTGACAACTAAACCATCAGCATGTTACCACCACTTTTCATCTAAAATCCAAAACACCTCATTGTGTGAGCCTCTGTGAAGAAAAGGAACTCTGTCCCAGCCAAAACCATGGCACCTGTCCTACAGCTTGTGTGGAGAAGCACTTTGAATGGTATTTGTGAGAATGTCTAAATTGTGAGGAACTGAAAAATGTCTGTACCTGTGTCCATGAGGGAGGAAAAGCTGTTAAAGCTAGGTTTGAGTCTGGCTAGTTCATAAAAAAAAAAAAATGCAGCCTAATTGCTACAGCTGCAGTGTTGGAGGAAGACAGTGGGAACTTCTTAAAAGAGTGCACTGTTAGTGTCTTGTTTTATATCACAGGAATATGATACACATGGTGCATGGTGTATCTCCTTGTGAGGGATGTGTAGGGAAGTTGCTAAAACAGAAGTCAGAAGAAACAGCTGCTGCCAGGTTGCTTAGGGAGGCTGAAATGTGGGGCTGATTAGAGCAGGGGCAGCACCACACTACCTCTGCTGTGCTGCTTTCCATGCTTGGGCTGTGGGACACCTTGGTTAAACATTGTAGCAGCTTGGTTGGAGCTGTCAGGAGCCTCCAGAAGCTCTGGTGTGCACCCCTCTTTCTGGAATACGTTCTTATGTGAGAGCACCTGAGATGGAATAAAGCCTGGATTTGGGAACCAAATGAAGTAGAGAAATGCCATAGTTTCATATGTGGTGCCAGCATTGCTTAAGGAGCTTTGTGTCACCTTGTGTTGTAGTGTTTGTCCGTGGGAATAGTCAGATGGGAAAACTGATCCAGCTGAAAAATAGCCCAGGTGTTACACACACACACATGTAATGTATTTATTTAGGTGTGGTTAAGCGAGTTTGGTTCTGCAGTTCTGTTTGCTGTGTGTTTGACAAGTATTTGCACAGCATGGGCTAGTCAGGGCATGGACATGACTGACCAGCACATATGAACGAGGAAGAATGAAGAAATGCTTGAGTTAGACCCACCACTGCCTGAATGAAAACTAATTTTTTTTGTTTTGTTTTGGTTTGGTTTGGTTTTTTTTTTTGCACAGTTCAGATTGTTGGCTGCTTCATGGCAGAGATGGTAGCTCTAAAGGCTGCAGTAGCCTTATAATTAAAAGGATGTACATCTAATTCTCTTTTTGCTCCATCCTTAAATTTTATGTCAGAGTGGACAAAAATAGCATGAATGCTTATGTGAACGTTGCAGTGTTAACAGTGTTGCCAGGGTTTTTTGGGTAGCATGTGGGGGGAATGTTAATTAAATCAGCAGTAAGATGCTCATCAATATAATAGGAAAAGTCTGTGCGAGGTTGTGCAAGCACATTCTCAAGTTAAGAAATCGCTGTCTGCCTTTGCCAAGTAGGGCTGAGTGTATTGTGCATAAAATAAGTTAAATTACTTAAGAATTATTATAATATTATAAAAAGGAGTGTGTAAAGTCTTAAGACTCTGGTTTCCGCTAAAAGGAATGGTGGAATTACCCCCTGGGCAGGGGGAGAATAGCAATCCTGCATGTGGAGAGCTCACTGAACGCTGCAGCCTATGTGTGGGAGCATGGAGATTCATTTATGGAACTGTAAGACCGTTTACTTCTGTGTAGCTTTTAATCATCCTACGCATTGAAGTATGTTGCTGTTCCCATTCACGTAGGTACTTTACAGCGCTGTCAAAAGGCGAAGCCCTTCCTGTGAAGGAGAGGATGGAAACGCCTTTAGCAAAACAGAAAGAAGACGCTGGTTTGACCCCAGGGCTCCTTAAAGTCTTGCATAAACAGGTACAAACAGGCCTTTGGCAAATGCACGATTTGTGACAAATGCTAATGCAGTTTTCTGAGACCAAAAATGCAGACAGTTGGGGAGACTGTCTGTCAAATACTTGATGTATTATGGGGAGGGACTTGTGTTCTTAGTTTCACTCTGGTTTTCAGCGTTCTTAGCGTGGTGGTATGATTTTGTTTGCAGCTTTCTCCTAAGGGCATGGTAGGCACTGAAGAACTGAAGGAAAAATGGAAACACCTGTGCTTGCCCGAGGAGCAGCTGGAAGCTATCCTGCAGTTGGACGTCTTTGATGAAGAGGTGGAGTGGATGAAGATTCTGGCACTGGGGTGCAGCGTGCTTGGTGAGGTATGTTCACAACGGGAACCTTCACGGCCAGCACCTAATGGTTATATGTGAGTAAGTAATGCAAATGGACCTTGGGGTTAGGTTGTGTAAAGGTGTTTTTGTGTCACTTGGTGTGCATCTGCAAGCTGCATCTGGCTAAATGGCTCGTGAGTTTACTTCTGTTCCCTGCCAGCTTTTTTTACCCAGAAAGGGCGGGCTGTGTCCTCACTTCACAGGTGGCAGTAGAATAGCAGGCCTGTTCATGGGGAGCTTAGCTCGTGAGAGACAGGACGATAAAGGCATGGTGCTTATGGCTTCAGTGCAGAAGCCTACAGAGCAGAGCTGGAGGGAGAAATTAAAACATCAGTTTATAATTGTGTAGCTAATTACATTTTCACAGAAGCGGTTAATGTTACTAAATCTGCATTTAATTCTTTTAATGTCAGTAATGCAATCTCAGCAGAGCATTTTAACAGAATGATAGATTATAAAGTACTTACACTAAGCTGATGTTCTTCTGAAGGATAATATTTAAAGGCTTCTGCCATAGGGAATAAGGGCTACTAGGAAGAAAATATTTTGAGAATGTTGTGTTATCCGAAAGTCCTAAATTTTGACCTACTTTGGCCATGCATTTGTACTTTTCTCCACGTGAACTGTATATTTCTTGATTCCAGCTCCTCCCAAATGATGTTGCATTTTTCCCCTTGTTAAAAAACAAAACAAAAATAAATAAGCAACAATAAAAAAACAACAGCAACATAAAAAAAAGTGCAGTCACAGATTCATTCTGATGAAGCTGTACAGCCTAGATTTACCTCCTTTGTCCATCTTTTCAGATATTAAGAGATTGCTTTGTTTTGATTTTTTGATTGTTTTGATTACATAACAAAACTTAAACTTAAGTAGCCTAAACCTGAAAGGAAGAAGCTCCAGTCGTAAATAGCAAGTGGAGTAGGGTCACAGTTAAGATACACAAGCAGGTAAGTAGAGTCCTAACCTAGAATTGTACGAGCTTCTTCATAACACCAGTCATCTGAAGTATTTTTCTGTAAAACTGATCTGTATTGACAGTCTTACCTGTTGAGAAACAACCACACGAGTAGCTGTTAAGCTGTCTTTGAAAGGTGGGAAATTCAGTGGGAATAAATTTACTGCATTAAGTGAGGAAATGAGTAGCAGCTTGGTGTGGCAGGAGGAGGAATGGTGATAAAGTGATAGCAAAGTGCTGAGGCTAGAAGGCCATGCAGAGATTCACATCGTGTAAGCAGCTGTTTCTCTGTCCCCAGAGAGGCCTCCTTTAGGAGGAGCTACATTAAGTAAAAACTTCAGAAAGAGGTTTTACTGAAGCTGCTACTGCTTCAACTGTTAAGGGATTATAAAAACAAGACTTCTCCGGCAGGTATTCTAGATCGTTGAATAGACATCATTGCATTTATTTTAAATTTTGCCTTTTTTTTTTTTTTTGACTGTTAAGGATTTTTTTATATACAAAGCTGTTGCTGGCTTATTAATGAAGAGGTAAAGATAAATTTTGAAAAGGCTGTAACAGAAATATGACTTCCTGGGTTAACAAAAGCCTGTTTGTTTTAATAGTGTCTAAACAGTCTCTGACTCAATGAAGTGCTATGGCAAATTTTTCCACGTTTCCCCATATAGCACAGTTTGGGTAGGGCACTGGATTATAGACATATGGAATAAAGCATTTTTTAAAGCATATTTTGAACTAACGCTTTGAGGCATGTTTTTTGTTCTTTAGAGAACTTGGACCTTTTTTGGCTTTGATTAACCGAAACATTCTTGAAATGTTTTTGGCCTCAGTGTTTTTTCTATTAAGATGGAATTTGCATACAAGTAGGAAAACAGTAAATTTCATCATTCCTAAAAAACAAACAAACAAACAAAAAACTGATATTATAATGAAAAATCACCAAAGCATGATTTCTATCTATTTATTTTTTTGTGGATTTATCTGTCTTAACTGCTCATATTGACCCATTGAGATAATATGTACGTATAGATGGATATATTGAGGTCTGAGTTTTTACAGTAGCGGGACATACGGCTCAGACTACCCTGTGCGATCTTTAAGCATCACAGGATTATGGTATTTTTGTACTTCTGTCTGTTACTTGAATGTTATTGTTTCCACCTCACAACCTGCACTGGTTGGTAAATTTCATACTGAAAGCTAGGTAATGATGATAAAGCCGTCATTTCATCTACACTGATTTTCAGTGGCTTACAGTCTGTGTTTTGTCATGAAATACAAAGGATGTTCGTGGCTCTGATAGTTCTCCTCTTATATCTTGACTGACCCCCCTACAGTCCTTGCTGAGTTCAATGAAGCATGCCTGCGAAATTTTAACAAAGGACCCAGAAGGTGGAGCGGCTCGCATTCCCTTCGAAACATTCTCCTACCTTTACTCCTATTTGGCCAGTATCGATGGAGAGATACCGGATGAGAAAATTCAAGAGTTCCTCAATGGAATTAAAGAACAAGCGTAAGTAATCAATTCAGTCATCAGTTTTAATATAAGCATCACTTCTGGGCTCTCTGCAAACCTTTAATTGTAGATGAGTGGTCTAGCTTCACTTAGGTGTAGCCATAATGCTATGAGTAAAAGGTGACTAAGGTTAGATCAAAAGTGTCAATAGTTATTTTCTCTGAGTGGTCAACCTGGGGGGTTTTGAACTGTTAAATGATAAATTGTTATTTTTCCATCTTTGAAATATTGAAGTAACTGCCTGGTGATGTAGATTACCCTCTAGGAAGCAGTTACATACAGCTTCGTATCATCTGTGTGTTAATGGTAGTGGGACTAGCAGCATCTTATGGGCTGCTCTTGTGGCTGAGATCATAAATCAGAGAGAAACTGGGAGATCCCACTTGAAGTCTGTGAAGTTTCTATTGTGTTTCTCTCAAATCACTTCTCTCTGGTGATTTGAGGGGGAGTATTTAATGTATAGCTGGTCTTAAATAGTTTGGCTGTGCAATTTTTGTAGTATTAGCTATAGTAAATTCTTGGAATGGCCTTGGCATTGGTTGCCTTCAGTGGATATAAAAGACAAAGACTATGCATAGTCCCACCCGAATTCATCCTGTTCTGGTTTTCGTACCAAGTTAGGTCTAGTCTCTTCTGTTTCTTTTTCTGCTTCTTCCAGGTTTGGCTTTAGTTTGGTGTCAGTTTTGTCTGTAAGCCACAAAGTGATGCAGTTCATCACGGCAGGAGATGTGTAGATTGAAAGTTAGGTAAAACTCACTGCTTGGCTGTCCCTTTGCTATAAATGGTATCTTTGTTCAGAGCTTTTGTGTGCTGTCGTGTAACCTTTGCATTGCTTTGTAATAAAGAGACAATCCAATTCTCACTCTTGACTTCATCAAGCACAGTATATTAACAAACGATGAGACTTTGTGAATGATATGAATGATATTACTCTCATACCAAGACAAGGTAACTATTTGTAGCACCTTTTTAGACGTCCTTTATCAGACGTCTTACTGCTAGCGAATACAGTGCTCTGTGGGGCAGGTGGGCTCGAGGGGACTGGATGGAAAGGGAATGTACCAGTCAGTCACCTTCCTGGTATAACAGCTGTGTACATGTATGCGTATGTTTATCTACGTACGCATCATGGAACATGAAGCTGAAGATCTCAGTGTTTGTGGTCTTTCTAAGAGATCTTGAGGACTTGCAGGATCTCAGGTGATCTGTATGTTGTTAGCATTTGATTGTCCTCCATGTCACGTGTGCCTTTCAGCAAGTTGAGACCAAATGGTAATACGAGGGCTAAGTGGATTTGGATACCAAACCAGTTTAGTTGTACATGCATGCAATTTTACAAATTGCGTTATTTTTCTTTTCCGTAGAAGAGAGAGTGCAATCGAAGAGAAAAGTCAGGCAGGTCTGTGTAGCAGTTCCAGCCATGCTCTATGTGGTTGTGGTGCAGGCTCAGGGGGTCCCTAGGTGCTCTCTGGTGCTCACAGGTCCTTTAGTGCTAGAGAGATGGTCCTGAATGCTGGTAGAGGGTCAAGAGGTTCCCCCTTGCACCCATCAGTCTTTTTTCTTCTTCTCCTTTGGTTGGTCTGGAGGGGAACTTTGATTATCTCTAATATTTTTAATGCCCTTGTAACAGAATCAGGTGGAAAATACCCAGCTGATGACCTGTCCCTTCAGATTGCACTGTCATTTTCTGATTTGGTGTCAGTGTTGCGCACAGTTGGCTTGTTTGCACTTGATGATAATCAACAGGTTTTTTTGCATAGTTTGGGTATCTCTTTTTGAGCACTCCAACACTATTGTTTTCAACATATTTTTGTCAACTTCTACAGCAAAAAGTTAAAATTCACAGCCTTATACTAAGAGCTCTGATAGCTATGGCTAATTTATGCCAACTGCTACAGGTGAAAAATCTCATTAATACACTTAGATTGGTTATGTAAAGCCTTGTGCTGCAAAACTCAGTGTCACACCTCTAACTTTTGAGCAGATGGTGGCAAGGATCCATCGAGATATTGCATGTATTCCTGCTAGAACTAGCATGGAATTAGCATTAGGGATGTAGGAAAATGGCAGACTTCGATCCAGCTGTCAGTGGGTGAACTCCCAATTATTTTATCCATGGTCACACATAGACCACATAAAATACACTCAGTTTTCAATCGGTTTATAAAAGAGCTGTAACAGGCTCGTCTTCTGAGTGCTGCATGCTTAGGTGACAGATGCTGACTCTTCCCCCTGTCTATCTGGAATTGGTCTTTCTGTCTTGATTGCAACCAGCTTCATGCACAAGAATCCAAAAATGCACAGGCACACACATGAACTGATTTTTTTTGGTCATTAGATACCAGATTGATTTTTACTTAGAACCATATTTTAATAATAGCACTTTTGCTTGCAGTTAATATAGCCCTCAATTGTATCTTGCCTTGCACACTAGGATTTACCATATTAAAGTGCTGTTCTAAGACATCTCTTCTTTATTCCTTTCCAGTGACCAACAAGGTGGCATGGTACAGCTCAGAAACTTTCTGAGCCAGCCCTCAACACTGTTTTGATCAAGCCTACCTTTCTGGACCAGGTGAGGGTGGAAAAAATAAACAGGAGTAAGTAGCATACAAGAAGATTCTTTTCTCCAGGATTTTTTTTTGAAATTACCCTTTATTAGATGTTAATTGGATATGTGGTTATATTGATTTCCTGCCTCTCAAGTAGATGCTGACAGCTTGAGATTGGTACTTCGACTCGTTTGTTTATACTCAGTAAAATGTATTTTACTATGAATCTTTCTATCTGTACTTCATAAAGACAAAACTACATGTAGAGAAGACTGTGACAAGTGGTAAATTTCTCATTATGCTTCTGTAAAGCACTTTTTTTTAAACTCTGAGACAAGCGTACCTTGTCTTTTGACTACCTTGTCTGCATGAACAAGCTCTATTAAATAGTTTTACTAAGCACTACACGAAGAGCACAAAGTACCCTGTTAATATCCTTCTATTACTTTGCAAGTGCTGAAAGCCAATAGGTGCAGTTGAAGATAACTTAGCCTGTTGGAGAACTCTGAAGTAAGTCTGCCCTCTTGCCTCTGATGCATGCCATAATGAGGCAGTAAGTGCTGTCTTTCTGAAATACTGCTCCCAGAGGTGGCAGTGTCAGGTGGGAGATAAGAGGGGAGCTGGCTTTGTATTTTTTCATTTGTAATTGTTCCTGCTTCCCGGGGCTCTGCGCAGTACCACACATACCGCTATTTTCCATATCTACCTTTTAGCTACTACCTGTGGGCCAGGAAAGCAAATTCATCTGACAAAGATGAATAAAATCTGAGGCTGTACTGAACTCAAATGGACAAGAGATCAATATAATTTATTAATAGATACATTAGTCTTACACATTTACACATTTTCCGGCATATACTGCTTCCATCCTAACAACCCCTGAACACTATTTCGTTTTGTCTCAGAACACAGCTATGAAGCAACACCAGTATTATGTTCACAGAATTACGGGCCCTGGCACAACAGAAGTAGCAGTATGTTCTGTGCAAGTAATTCTTTGAACAGCTAACAAACAAAATCACTATGTTCTTGGTCTTACTTCCTTCTTTTATGGCTGTGATATTTGTCTTCTTCCCTGAAAGGAAAAAAAAAGCGTGCATGCTGTTAGATTGATACTTTATTCACTGTACTAAATTCTTACACACAAGGGCTACAGCTGCCTGACTTGGAAGCAGGAGTCAGCTGACACCATTTAAGCTCACCTCTCTCTTTTTCTCCGTGAATCTCTGTCTTTGCCTCGTTCACGACTCCTTTTTCTTTTACTTGGACTCCTGCTGGTCTCTCTCCTGTGTCTGGTGCGTTCAGTGTCCTTACAGCTTCCTCCAGACTGCCGCGAGTCCACTGAAGCTGACCGTCTGTCTTCCCTTCTGAAGAATAGTTATTGATTGGTACTGATGTTATTCAATAAAAAAGTTTCGCAATCAATATTGTTTTCAGTAGCAGTTTTGCAATATATTTCCTTAGTAACGATGTACGAGGCTTAGTAAGTCTCTTCCATCTCCCCAAAAATGCAATACCTCCCAAAAGAGGCCCCAGGTTAATACTCTTATATGCACATATTTCAGCAAACTAATTAATCCAACTATCATTTCTTACAAACCTTGCTCCTCAAAGCTGCTCTAATGTTTTAGTCTTATCTCTACTTAAGAAACAGGAGAATGTAGAAGGGATTCACTCTGTTTTGCTTTAAATCCCCACGTCTTCAACCACCTACCTTGAGCTGCTAACTACAGCTAGAGAAGCCAGCAAGCCTGACCTAATTCTTTTCTTCACCTTTACTTTAGTGCTGAAAACAAACACCTAGAGTGTCACCTTTCAGTTTGTTTCATCCCAGGGAAGAAGCAGTAGTAGGCCAGGTAATAATTCCATCGACAAATGCGTGGTAGAATATGCACCATGTTAAGAACTTAAGAAGGACCCAATATTCAGTAAATTTGGAAAGCCTTTTCTTTGAGGCATTACATTTTACTGTACCACATGACAGAATATGCTACAGAATGGGAAGAAATCCTGCACTTGTATTTTCAAGCATCCTTCTGTTCCCAGCTATTATTAGTATGTATGTCTGGACACAGGGAAGCACTACTTGTTCCCCAGCTACATCAGAAACTTATCTATCCACTTGGATCACTTTCAGCTCATCTTCTCATCCCTGAAAGAAGCGTACTAATTCTTTTTTCTCCATCCTTTATGTAGTCAGAGCTGCTCAAGCAAGAGCTTAACAGAATTGGTATAAAATAAACTGCATGTGTCTTAGTTGAGGTTGGTATGTGCTATATAGAACGCAGTATAGGATAACGTTACAGCCTGTCAGACTGCTCTGTCCACACAGAAAGAACATTTCAGCATTCATGAGGAATTTGCTATCTGACATACCTTCCTGAAGATTTTGTCTTTCCTCCTTCACACATCTCTGCATTATCCAACCTATTCTCTTCCTGCCACTGACTGCTGAGTTCTTCCATGTGTACACCAATCACATCCCGAATCACCTGCAGATTAAAGGAAGATTTTAAACAACAGAAAAGCAGCATGCCATAGTAGTTGCCTATGATATACTACCTATAAAGAAAAGAAAGCATTTCGGCATAAATTTAATAACACCATTTTGCAACAGACAGTCTGGCATATCTGGTTGGCATTTTCACATTCAAAATCCACTAATGTCAGAAATGCTCCGGTTATTTCTAATTTGCTTCAACAAACCAAAACAAAAAGATTTCTCTATAGTTTGCAACTCTGATAAGGCAAGGCACAACAAGAAGAGACATCTTCCTTGTCTCAGTGGGTGTATTATTGTTTATACCAATATAAAGTGCACAGAAAGAACCAACCTCCTATCTTTGTCTTAAGACACTCACCTCAGTGTAAGACTTCTTTGTGATGTGAACATTCTTAGCCCTGTATGATTGCCGTCGCCGTTTGTAGTCTCGCATTTCAGCCAGAATTTCAAGATGGGACTTTGGACCTTTCTGACCATCATCTAGCAAAAAATTGGAAGTAAAACAAATGGCCATTAGCACAACATTAGCACCTGCAAGTAGGCAAGTCTGCTGGCTTTAGTAATAAGAGTCTGAAACAAAATACGTTGTATTGTTTCTGAAGTTTCTCCAATACTTAGTAGCTATTATGGGCTTGACACAAGCTTCCTTTCCAACTTTCTTACTAACTGTTTACACAAGGCTAAAAAGCCACCAAGCAAATATTATTATGTGATCTCAGTCTCCTAACAGTGACCCAAATCAACATATAGGGTTGCAGTTTGGTCAAAACACTACAAAACACAGGCCATGTCTCCAAAGCTGGTATTACTGTAAGAAACAATGACTGAGAAAGCCAAGTTCTGTTGAACAGTTACCTGTATAGATGACAAACACTATCTTCTAGGCACAACAGGGTCACAGAATAACACAAAAGTAAGTTTCACTTGGTACAGTTACACAGTGGCATGTCTCAAGAGTGGTAGGAGGCCTTGTCCACTATATCCATTGCTATAATGCTCAAGAATTCAACTGAATGACTGCACCAACCTGCCTTGTTAGGCTTTTTTAATTTTAAATGATCTTTAATCTTGTCATCTCTTATAGTAAATACTGTTCCAAACTTCACAACTAATTTGTCAGTATTAAGACACCTGAAGTCAGTTGCAGAGACAGAAGATCCATTCATTAAAATATACACAATATCTATGCCAAGCAAAGAGCACCAAGGCTTCGTCAGAGCTGTCAGTACAAAGACTACCAGACCAGTGTTTTTTGATGCCAGGTCGTCATTGTGGCTTTGAAGAACAGTATGTTTTTCCTCAATAAAAGTAGCATAATTCAGGTTGGCTTTCACCAAAAGTCAACTACCTATATGACATAAAAGGTCCGAGCAATAAAAGCAACAGTAGACCATCTTCCAAACCTTGGGTGATCTTTGCCGCTAAATCCACAAACAGATCACTGTCATTTTCTGTGATTTGCGACTTAGACCTCTGCTTCTTTGTTTCCTCAACAACATAATCATAAAGAGCAAGGCGATCAGCTTGAGTCAGGTCACAGGTGAAACGCTTGTGATTTTGAGGAACTTCTACAGGCAGTGATGAATAAGATCCTGGAAGTTGAACAGAGAACTGTTAGTAGTAAGACAGCATAATTATACAGGAAAAAAATGAAAAGGTCAGCAATAACGCCATAAACATGCATGCTATGTTCATCCTCCCCTTATACATCTGTAAGGAGTTAAGTCCTTCTTAACTTGAAAGGGTAACAGAGGAATTTTATTTTTAGAATGCACTGTTCTTACAGGGTCACAGAAGCCCATAAAAGCGCCCTAACAGTTATGTGATCGTGATTTTATAAGAATCCTACAGCTTATGATCAATACCAGCCTTCCTGTCCTATTATACAGCTACAGTTATTTTTTTTTCCATTTGTCTTTGTTGACAAAGACTTCCAATTAAACAAGTAATCTCAAGTCAGTAAATCTTAGAATAGGCCAAGACACCACAATAAAAATAACTCCATATAATTTTAATGAGATCTTCACAGAAATGCAAACTTGCAGTGAAAACTGCATAGCAAACACTGGCATCTAGTGGCTCACTGACATATCTTTGTGACACACCAGGTGACAAAAAGCTTATTTTCTTCTCTACTTGGATATACTTGCGTCAAATTGAGTTACCACCTCTCTCCAGAGCAAAATACACCCAACACACTCCAAAAACACAGTGCCAATCACATGAAGACTTTGCCATGCCAGAGAAACAAGAACAACATAAAAATCTATGCCTGAGCAAGCGCTGCTGTATTTGTCAGGTCAGGAAAAGTACAAGTGCACTTTTCTTTCTGCACATGTGCTAGCCAAACCAAAAGTGTACAGACACAAAATGCTGCATCTTTTAGGTGTTGCAGTAACTTCCAAACTACATACTGCAGCTTTACAATGGTTCCTATAGGTGGCCCTGCTTTTCTACTCTTAGCCTCAACTCTCCAAGACAAGCATAGGTCACAGTCAACCTACTCTACAGACTAGTCACATAACCCACTGAAAATGAGACAAAGAAACTAATAAGCTGAGAGCATCGGCAAAGGACATTACTATGTTTGTAGATGTGTACCTATTATACAGCTACTTAGAGCTTTGAAACAATCCAACATAATACTAATGTGCACATTGCTCAGTTTTTGATCTAAGTGTTGGACAAGCGCATACAGTTCATGTTTAGCAACTGATCCTTAAACAAGATTAAAAACACAGTCTTCCTTTTTTCTTTCCTCCTCATCCATTCCATGAGCAAGAAGTCTGGAGGCAGCTTGAGAAGAGTTGGGGCCACACAGGGCAGAACACAGTATCAGAAAATACAGACAGAAAACAAACTGTATATAGTGGGATGGGAAGGAAAGGACTAATGCTTTAGGAAACTCTTGAGTTTTGCATCTGAAGAGAACTAGAAGTTTGAGTACAACAGACTCAAATTCTTTTACCTGGTTGACCTGAATAAAGAAAGTAGTTATGCCCCAAAATATAGGCAAAAAGGAATATTAAAAATGAATTTAAAAAGATTCTTCACCGCAATTCCACAGGAGAGCTGAATAAATCATCTCCATACCTGCATGCTACTTACCTTCGCTGTAGCCTATGCCTTCTTTCACACTTTGAGCTTTAGCTTGCTGAACAATATGAAACTGGAGATCTTTATCTGCAGATAGAGAAGAATTTTTACATCAAGTACTCAGTAGGGTCAGTCTTTATTCCCCAACCTCTATTATGAGGCTTATGGTATTTTACAGAACACTGTAGTTTTACTGATGCATAAGGGAGTCTAAACTAAAAGTATTTTAATCTATTCCATATTTGAACTATGGGGAGGAGGGGAAAAAAAAAAAAAAAAAAGGAAAGGATTTCTGGGTTACAGGGATCTGGAAAGACATGTATGTATATTGGAACTCTCTCCTGTATCATTACTGTATGTCCAAACTCTAGGGCCAGCATTTCTGCCTTATTAAAGTGCTTTTTAATGCGCTTTCTGCACTTGATATAAGGAAGAACCTAGAAAATAACCAAAGAAGAAAAAGAAAAAGGATTCTATTTGGGTTTTACTATTAAAATGGCCAAGTGACCTACAGAGCAGAATTACACAATGACACAGGTTAAACGAATAACATAAATTAAGGTAAAGCATAGTGACAAGACAAAATAAATCTATGCAATGAAAACACTTGGTTTTTCTAAGATGTCTTGAAGAGTTTACAGGCAACGCAGTGCTGCGTGCTGGTGTGAAGACGTGGGCTCTGCCACACCTTGTGTGCTCCACACAGGCTCATGCTCCCACCCTGCAGGGGCAAGGATGGTGTTAACGGGTTGCCCAGAGGGGTTGTGGTGGCTCTCACCTTGGAGAGGCTCAAAAGCCATTTGGACATGGTGCTAGGCATGCAGCTCTAGGTGGCCCTGCTTGAGCAGGGAGCTGGACCAGATGACCTCCAGCGGCCCCTTCCAACCTCAGCCCTGCAGCAAAGCACTCCCTTGCCCACCCACCCGCTTACCCATCGCAACGCTGGGCACCTTCAGGTTTTCGTAGAAGAAGCTAGAGTCGTACATCTCCGCCTGCAGGACACGGCAACTCGATCACACCACCACAGCAGCCCCAGCTCACCGAGCCGCCCGCTGAGCCTCCATCCCGTGGCCCTCATTTGGGGTCCCCATGGGGATCCACAGACACAGCTACACCTTGTGGGGCAGGATCCGTGCGTGGGGGCCACCAGGCCTCTTTCAGCACCAAATTTCACCCCCAAAAGCCCCCACTACCCCCTCTCTCCCCAGTCCCACTCCAAAAAGCCCCCATTACCCCCTTCTCTCCCCAGTCCCCCCCCATCCCCAGAAGTCCCCATTACCCCCCCAATTCCTCCCACACTGCGGGTGCCCCCGTAACCAGCAGCCCACCTGCTCGTCGTCGGAGTAGCCCATCTTGCGGAGGCGGCAGGACGCCGCATGCCTCTCCAGCGACGCCCGGGGCACCCGGTGATGGCTGTCGTAGGGGCAGACCACCCGCTCCACCTGCCGGCCGGCCACAGGTCAGCGCCTACAGCCACCCCAAGCTCCCGCACCCCGCCGGGCTCTTCCCCCGCCGGGGAGCCCACCGCCATCCCGCCCCCTTGCCGGGGCCGGGGATGGGCGAGCACCGCCGTTACCTGGTCGCCCAGCCACACGGCGCTGCGAGCCGCCATCGCTCCCGAAGGCCACAGGGAAAGGAATGAAGCGGCGCCGCCGCCATCTTTACTCCGGGCGCGCCCCGAGGTGGGGCGGCGCCATTTTGTGAGGCGGCTTCGGCCCGGCTCCAGAGGGGAGGGTGGGAAGGGGGCGAGGGAGGCGCCGCTCCGCCCCGGCTCCTCCTCAGCCTTCCCCCGCCGGGGCGGTGCGGGGCGAACTGCTCCGGGCGGCTCCAGCGCCGAGAGCCGGGCACAGGGCACCGCCTGGCGGCGGGAGGCGGCAAAGCTAGGACGGAGATGGCGCAGAGCCCCCAGGGCTGCACCTCCGCTGTGGGGGCTGCGGCCGGTGGGTTCCCTAAATGTGCTCCGATGTGGTCTGCCCCATGCTGAAAGGCGTCGGGCAGCTCTCTGTCCGTGGGAAGAGCATTCACGGAAGGAGCTGTTTGGCTTCAGTGGCCTGGGATAGGTTTGGAGGCTGACAAAAACACCCGCGGCTGCAAATCAGCCCCACAGGTCTGGTCTTGAACCGCCCAGTATCAGCAGAAGCACCCGTGGGCTGAGGCGTGCTGTGGGGCACGTCCCACGGGCCCACGCTGCTTGGTCTTGCTGGGGATGAAGCCTGGCAGCAGTGTTTTTTCCACGAGGGCACCAATGCTTTCCGGCCCTTTTCAGACTTGTTGCCACAAAGGAGCAAAGCAAACGCTGGGGCAGCCTGCTCTCTCTTCACAAGGGTCAAGTCAGAATTGCTCACCAGCTTTAGCAAAGTACAATTTTAATTTCTGAGCATAGCTCATGCTGGCTTGGGCTCTTCAGAATGGAACCAAAACCCCAAAGCCAATGCCTATTTGTGATGGGGTTGGAGGAACATTGGTCTCCTCGGTGCTATTAAGCCTCTAATTGCCATTTCCCTTATAGAATCACAGAATCATTAAGGTTGGAAGAGACCTCCAAGATCATCTGGTCCAACCGTCACCCTACCACCAATGTCACCCACTAAACCATGTCCCTAAGTGCCAGGTCCAACCTTTCCTTGAACACCCCTCTTCCAACACTAGGAACACAGTGCGAGACCGCAGCTTCTCCAGCATCCTCCTGTTACGTGTGAAGTGAGGGGATACAGAAGGGCCGTATGGTGCAGGGACAGGATGTGCATTTCTTCTTGGTACCATTCCCATACATGCACAGCCCAAGGGACAGTGTGGGAGAGAGCCACAGGGCTGGAACATGCCCCAAGGAATCCTGTTGGCCAAAATTACAAAAGCCTACAAAGGCCAAACACTGTTTGGCCAAAATTACAAAAGCGTTCCCTTAGATGCTGAGGGACCATTAGGACTCAGTAAGCCTGGAACATAAAACAAGGAAAGAACAACTGTCCCAAGGAATAAATTTAGTGTGATTGACATTTTTTGCTTGCCTATTTTTGTCATCTATGAGAAAAGCACATATGACTAGAAAGACGAGTCAGTTTAACAAGGCGGGGTGGGGTGGAGGAGGCATGACAGATGTAGCTGCCAGAATGACTCTTGTACATCTGCTTTCGTTAGCAGATTACAGCCATTTCTCTCCTGCACAGTGAATTTGAGACTCAGCTGGGATTTTAGCCCTCTGGGAGATTTGCTGGCTCTAGCTATGTTTGCCTGAGGATCTTTGACTTCACACGATAAAGAATACTTATAGCTGAAGACTTCCCATCTGCCCTTGCAATTTTATCTATGCTGTAGTAGGGTATGCTAGCTAACATTAGCACATTTTATCATAAGAGTAATGAGAACAGCTGGGCAAAATTGTTCTGACCATCTCCACTGGAAAATGCTGTGTCTTCAAAATTACAAAAGTCATGTTCAACAAAATATCAAAGTAGTTTTTTTTTTTTTTTTAAATAATAATTTGGTAGAATTAAACAAATTATGATTTTTATTTTTTTTACTTACAAACTAAGTTGATATTTCAAAATCGAAATCAGTATAGATAATTTGCTCTACTAAACCAGAACATTTTGTATGACTCAATCTTTGGGTGCTTCCCCCCCCCCCCCCCCCCCCCAAAAATACCATCTCCTGTGATCATTTTTCCGCTGGCCTGTATGGATTTGATGAAATGGTGAGCAACAAACCGCTGGGGTGAATGTTCTCCTTTCTAGAGCTCTGGGAGAAAAAGTCAAGTGAAGCTTCATTCCTGTAATACAGTAAATCCAGTTATGAGGCCGCTAGTGCACAGACCACAGTGGGGCCTGGGCTAAGATTAAGCCTCTGAAATAGGTTTACAAGAAAATCAAGGACAAAGGTGAACCAAGGCCTTTAAAAAGTACATCAGGATACTGTGAAGCAGCTCCACGACACAGCAAGTCAGTATGCAGCCTCACAGGGATCCTCTGCGGCAGCACCGAGCACCCTGCACCCCTGTGGCAACTGAAGTGGCAACAACCCTCTGGGAGGGGATGCCCCAGCTGGTCCTTGAGTAGGGCTCCCAAAAACTGGAGGACAAGATTTTAGGTTCAGCAGTGCCTTGAGAAGTGGCTGCAGTCACAGTACATACCAGGGATGCCATCAGGGCAGCTGTGAAAGCTGCTGTGTCTCTTGCTGCGTTTGTCACTTTGGGGCACGAGAGGATAAGGTCCTTCCATGAGCCACTTTCCCAGCTCACAAAAATTCACAGCACTGCTTTCCCTTACAGGCAACAACACTTACATTGGTTTCCCATCAAATGAGAGGTGAGATCACCACAGACGTTCAGCTACATAACCTTCTGTGGCTGATTCCGGCCTGTGGCATACCCTCCTCTGCACGCTAGGACCATGCTGGCTGCAGGCCAACAGCTTTGTGAGTGTCGTTGAACGACATGGCTGATAACACACCATTGAGTTTAACACATATCTGCCTCCGTGGTCCCTTCTGAGGAGGAGAGAGGAAACGCACAGCTGCATTTCCCCACGCAGAACAGCCTCCCAGAAGGGGGTACGTGAACACAGCCTGTCCCCCTTGCAGTGCTGCGGTGCTGAGTATGCTGGTAATCTGGTGCTCTTTCTGGGCAATATTGATCTCCTGAGGAAGTCTCTGCAGGAACCAGCCCCAAATATCCTCACAGTGCAGCAGAACAATCCTAAACTGCAGGATATGCAGAAGGCACAACAGGGAAATAGCGCATACATTATGGCAGCGTAACGACCTTACAGCACTCCTGGGGAACTCCATAAATGTACCACCTTGCCTCCTCCTCCAGATAGAATTTATACTGCTAGAAAATCCAGCTGCTCGCACACCTGATACCCTCTAGCCTGGAACTGTACCCTGGGGTAGGAACCTCAGTGTGGGTTCAGTGATCTTGGCCCAACAAAATCACTTTACCTCCCCCAGAGCACCAGGCTGAAGTCATGCTGAAATCTCACTGCTTGTACAGGCCAAACCTTTCTGATGGTCATGCACCAGGGGTGGGAGGCTCATTCTGAGAGACAAAACCCTTCCCCACAGAGATCATACAGGGAGGAGCATTCCTCACCCATGGCTTGCATTTTTATTCATTTGCTGATAACAAAACCTTGCAGGCATTCTGCAGCCATTTAAACGTGTATTTAGAAGCATACTGACTCTTTGAATAAAACGATTTTTTTCTCTTAGAGAAGACAATTTTCATATTTAACATTCCATCTATTGCTTAGATACATTCTTAGAGATGTATTGTGTTCAAAGTTCCTTCTGAAAAACAAACAAACAAACAAACAAACTAAAAACCACCCCTCCACCACCACCAACAAAAACCTATGAAATCTCAAACTATTCCTTCTTTTTAACATGCTTCTGGTGAAGAGAACTTAAATAAGCATTTTAATACACTTCTCAGGCCTTACCATGGTGTACATGCACATTTCTGGACAAAGAAAGGTCCAAGAAACAGGGGAAAGCAAGCTGAAAGATAAAAAGATGCTTCTTGGGACTACTCAAAGGCCAAAATGGAAACAGCCTGGTTTATAGCTCCAGGCAGCCCATGCTGTCTTGGCAGGTAGAAAATACAGCTTTTGACCTGCAACTGGAATAGATTTCTTCTGGGCTCCACCCCAAGATATCTGGCAAAGTTGCAAGCTAGCACAGGGCCTGGAGTAAGCAGCCTTCTCCTGGCAGCCACCAACCTGTCCTGAAGCTGGGGAGCGCTCCGCCAAGGCATACACAGTGCAAAACCCACCTCATCCCTAGGAGGCTGAAAGCACTGCTTCTTCATGACCACCCAAGGCACTCACCCATTGCACTGCAGGAACAGGGGATGTTGAGTTGGGAGGCAGGGGCTCCCAGCACCCTGCTGATACGGTTGACTGTGCTCATCTCTGCTAGCTGGCCTACACGGTGACACCGCCTCTTCTGCCTTGCCCCTAGAGCCCACGTGTCAAACTTATTTTCTCCAGGGAAGAAGATGTGGTGCCCAGGCTGATAGCCCAGGGTTCACTCAGCAAACTACTGAACTAGACAGAGATTTTGTAAAGAGAGAGCACACAGGCACTTGAATTTCAATTTTTTGTCAGTGCTGCTATTACTCCCTGCTCTCCTAGACTTCGGCTAAGATGCCAAATCTGTAGCACAGGTTCAGCTGAATCAACCTTGTTATCTACAGGGACACGAGATGAGCTTCTCCAGTACACATGAATCAAATTATAGAAATATTCTTCATGGCATAAGCAGAATCCTCAAAATTCCCCATGCCAGATCCATTACCAGAGTTTAATTTTCATCATTTTCTGTCTGAGTTCCAGTTTTGCTGCCCTTCCAGGTCACCCGAAACCCTGGTGTGGGGCAGTGCAGGTGCTAATGGTAAGCAGGGAAGTCAGAGATTGCTCTCAGGCCTCATTACTTCCTCTGCCAAGGGAGCCCAGATGGTTTATTCATTCGGCTGTGTGCCACCCAGAGCCTGCTATGGATCCTTGGCTCCTGCATCTTACCGCTCGCTGTTTTTTACCTTACCCCGTTCACAATTACAGCCCAAGGTGTATTTTACAAACTGCACTACACTGGACACTCCAAAATTGATTTACAGGTGGCAGCTCTAGCACCTGCTAATGCCTTATTGATTCCTCTTTTTGTGTCTCCTGTGATTTCTGGTGGAGGCAGCAGATTTAGATCAGTGTATCAGATTGGCATGACCCTTATCTTTAAAGATAAAGAATCTGAAATCTTGGTGTTGCCCCCGCATGTCAGATTTGTGCGGAGCCTACGTGCCAAGCTGTGCTTGCACACGGCGACAAGAGGTATCGCTGCAGGAATACTGCCAGAAAGCATTCTTGCATGATAGACCTGAAAACTCACTGTCAAGCAGGTGGAAGTAAATCCAATGTGCTCTTGCGTGCTGAAGCTTTAATATGGGTGGTTTTTCTCCTGCGCGGATTTTTGGGTTTTTCCACTTAAGGCCTTGCACCTTCACGGTTGCTGCACAGCGATCTTTGACCCTTTGTCTGCTCCTGCTTTGCGAGGAGCTCTCCAGAAAGGCAATGCCTGCTGGCTGCTCAGTGCTGAGGTTGCTCACCTGCCTCCTCCTCCTGAATGGTTCATGGCCTGGTGGTGGAGCCTGGCATCTGCTTTCAGCACATTAATTTGGTTAGTGCCCATGATGATAAAGCATCATGCCCTTGGTTAGTGCCCATGATGATAAAGCATCATGCCCTACACACTCTCGGTGTGGAGACCCTTGTGGCACGGGGTTGCTTGTCCTCAATGCTGGGCATGAGGAAAGAGTGTGCAGTCTTTCCAAAACCACACGAATGAGGTCTAATTGATGTCTGCTCCCACAGAGATGGAGACCCAATGATTTGCCCATCTGCTTGCCATTTCCATGCACCAGTCTTCTTGGGGTGGTTTTACAGCTGGAGCTGGAGGTGAGGCTTTGTAGCACACCCTACCAGGAGCTCGGTCTCTGCCGAGCAGAGGTGTCAGCCCTCGAGACAGCTCCCTGCTGGTGAACGTGGGCTGAGAGCCCTCAACGCTCCCAAAAAGCAGGGGCTGAACATCCAGTTGGGCAGGGGACAGCAGAGGCACCGATAACGCACAGCCACCTCTGAAAATGTGTGTCACTGCCTCTTTGCTTCATTTCCCACAGTAACAGCAGCAAGGGCTAATGGATTAAGTATTTGTTAATTTGTTATTTGGCCCGAAAGGTGTTACCCGAGTGAAGAGTGCAGTACATTTCCCTCCCTCTGTGCATGTACCTAAGGCTGCAGCCACAGACCGCTGCTGCTCTGAGTGTTGCTGTCACGGCTTTATGCCAGGCCTTTGTCCCTGGGTCACTGCTGCCCATGCCTGGCGTGCGTTAGTAGGATTTTATTTCCCGAGCACAGGGAACTGGCCCAGCTGATCACCTGCCAAAGATCAGCTGGAGCCCGTGGTTCCCTCGCCACCCACACCGCCCTTTGTTAGCAGGGCACAGGAAAGTGTTTTCCGGGGGGGGAGAGAGCATCCCTCCCTTTGTGCCACTTGCATCCTCTGAAGCACCTGGAGCTGTGAGGTGAGCCAGCTGGGCCCCAGCCATGCTCCACGGCCAGCTGGAGCCCTTCCACCCTCCAGCAAATGCACGGCCACGCAGGGCTGGTGGTCAATGGCCGGGCACATGCAGGCAGAGCTGCTTGCTTCTGCTGCCACTGCAGGCTTGTGCAGCTGCAGAGGTCGCCCTGAAAACGTGGCCTCTCAGAGGCCTCTCATTATTCTCTCGGTGAGTAATGGTAGCTGTCCCTAGGTGTTTTCCTTTGCCATTTCTTTTCAGAAAGGTGTGTGAAACAAGCGACATTATTTTAAGCTGAAGCAACGTTTCAAAGGAAGTGCTCCGGAAGGAGAAACTTACTCACCCACAGCAGTTTTGTGGAATTAGGAGCCAGCAGGCACAGCACCGGGCAGGTTTTATAACAAGCCTCATACGCTGGGTGTGGATTTGCAAGCGTTCCTACCAGCATCCCACCCTTGCAGGAGGATTAGCCGGGTGGATTACAGATGCCCTTGAAGGAGGTTGACGTATGCTCAGATGATCACACCGTTGTGGACTTCCTGTGCACGTGGGGGTGAGGAGAAGGAGGGGGCGAGCACAGGAAAGGAGCAGAGACCCTTCCAAATAACCACCAGCATGGCTTTGGCTCTCACAAGGGCTCACACTTAAAAATCACAATATTCGCCGGGTCCATCCCTGGAGGCATTTCATCAGGCTCGGCACAAGAGCTGCACCCCAGCGTTTGGGAGACTGTCCTCTCAGCGGAGGCATAAAGCACAAGTCCTGCTTGCCCATGGTCTGAAACAATCCTTGGCACTGGTGCCCGCCTGAGTTGTAGCGTCACTCTCCATGTCCTGACCAGTTTCTCCTTACTACACACACACACGGGGGTCATTACAAGTTTGCAAAGTGCTGTACTCGCCACACACACACCGAGGTCTGGTCTGTAGCTGCAGTCCAGGCACAGCCCTGCAGCCCCCGTGCCTGTGGCAGTGCTGGCACATTGGTGTCCGTGCGGGTGGGCAGCAGGCTGTGCCGGTACGTGTCGCAGCACGGCGATGCCCAAGCAGAATGAAATAAAGCTGGGTGTTGGATGCGTGGCTGTGAGCTGCCAAACTGCTCGTGAGGCTGTCGGGCTTGTGTCTTGTGGGAGGGGAGATGCAGGCAGGGAGGTGAGGATGCTTAAACTCAGCCTTGCCTTTTCTAGGCTCTGGGTGGCTGCATAAGAAACCAGAAGAGGAGGCGGGTAGAAACACTAATTCAAAGCAGGTACTAGTGTGAGATATGATGGTGTCGTCTCCACTCTTAAAGCTCCTCACTCAGTGCAGCAAAAAGCAACTGCTACAGCATACTGCTGAAAAACTTGAGGTCCTGCAAGCCAGCCTGTGTTTTATGGTTGCAGACCATAAACCCCAGCGTTGAACACCCGGGATCTGTGTTATAGCTTGGCAAAAGGCTATGTACAGTTTGGGTTTGAACAGCGTGGGCACACTGGTACACAAGAAGGCCACCATTGGGTTACCGCAGTAAGTGATACTTGGCAGAGGAGTCAGTGCCAGCCGGTCCTCTCTTAGAAAAACCCACTGCCCACAGCAGCGTCGTATCAGTTCATGAAATGACAAAGTATTTGGAGCACCAACACTTCTGGAAAGAGAGGCAGAGCTCCTGGTGCTGCTGGGCCACAGTGCTGGGCAGAGCCCACAGCTGCTGGGTGCTGTGGGGAGATGCCACCTGGACAGCCCTGGAGATGTTCATAGCTCAGCGTGAGCCAGCAGTGTGCGCTCACAGCCCAGAAAGCCAGCCGTGTCCTGGGCTGCATCAAAAGCAGTGTGGCCAGCAGGGGGAGGGAGGTGATTGTCCCCTCTGCTCTGTTCCTGTGAGACCCCACCTGGAGCCCTGCGCTCAGCTCTGGGGCCTCCAGCACAATAAGGGCATGGGCCTGTTGGAGCAAGTCCAGAGGAGGGCCACAAGGACGATCAAGGGGCTGTAGCACCTCTCCCACTAAGACAGGCTGAGGGAGTTGGGGCTGTTCAGCCTGGAGAAGAGAAGGCTCCCGGGAGACCTTACAGCGGCCTGCCAGTACCTAAAGGGGGCCTACAGGGAAGCTGGGGAGGGACTCCTTGTCAGGGAGTGTAGTGACAGGACAAAGGGGGAATGCCTTTAAACTAAAAGAGGGGAGATTTAGATTAGGTATGAGGAAGAAATTCTTCACTGTGAGAGTGGTGAGGCACTGGCACAGGCTGCCCAGAGAGGCTGTGGATGCCCCATCCCTGGAGGTGTTCAAGGCCAGGCTGGATGGGGCTTTGGGCAACCTGGTCTGGTGGGAGGTGTCCCTGCCCATGGCAGGGGGCTGGATTTATATTGTGTTTAAGGTCACCCGACCCAAACCACTCCGTGTTTCCGATTCTGTGCTCGTTGCCGGGGCCTGACGCCAGGTGGAGCCGCACAAACGAAAGCGAAGCCCCACAACACCCGCGGCTGTTACACGGCACACCGAGGCGCTCCCCTTCCTCAGACAAAATGCCCACCGCCTTGTCTAGCTCGTCTTTTCCCCGTTGCTGCCTGTTGCAGGCAGCGGTAGAAGAAATCAGGCAGAAGAAATCAGTGCATAGCAGCACAGACACAGAGATATTTCAGTAATGAAACAGTTACACACAAACCCTTTCCTGGAGGGGTCTGGCATCTTTACATCACCATGGGTAAAGATCCTCCCAGTGTAAACCTTGAGCATGTCTTTCATGCTGCCTTTTCCCATTTTATTTGGGGGTTTTCTTTCCTGACTTCACAAGGGCCCCTGGAAAACTGCCCCAGCCCCACACCCATCATCATCCCCTTCCCTATCGCCATTCTCATCCCTACGCTTCCCCATCTCCATCCCCATCCCCGTCTCCTTCTCCATCTCCATCCCTCTCCTCTTGAAGCTGTTGAAAATTAACAGCTCAAATTAAGAGCACTTCTGGGCTTGTCGACAGCTTAACCCGTTGCAACAGTATTTCACACCGCACAGAGGACACCAGAGCTTGTCAGCAATTCCTTCGTCTTTATTTTCTCTTCAGTTTGAAATGTCAGGGGTGTAAGCCCAGCAGATTTTGTAGGACTCTGTTTGTTATGACAAGATCACGATGGAAGCGAGGCAAGGTTCCTCCAGCCTGGCATCGCTCATCTCTCTCTGAACCCTTACTTCTAAACCTTCCCCACAGAGGCAATCCTTCACTTCAGTGTTCTCTGCCTCTTGCTCAGAGTGCAAAATTAAAAAAGCAACAACAACAACGGCAAAAATTTCCAGAAATAAGACGGGCCTCCAAGTTCATCTGTCTGGAGGTATTTTTTCAAGAGACTCCGAGGAGTTCTCTAATATCACTTTGTCTCCCCTGTACTTCTCCAGCCTCACTCGTGACCTGTACGAGCTGGAAGCTGGAGATTTTTAAATTAAGGAGAAAATACCCAAGGAAATGAGGCAAATGTTTTTCTAATATTATGTGCACAGATATATAATGTATATTGATGAATTATATATATCATTTATATTTATATTTAAAAGGTCAGCATGTGTGCATATTTACATACGCATACGTATGTATGAATGCATACAAGATTGTACCTAAAAGGTCAACAGCATCAGTAAGAAAAGCAAGTCGGTATTTCTAGCTGTTCTGTTTAATTTGAGAAACACTGGAGGTCACCTAGGATGGCAGCAGAGGCTGGTGGTAATCATCACCGTGTTCTGCAGGTTTTATAGGCTTACCTGCAGTACCTTTTAGCTTCAGAGAAAATCTCCACACACACACCCTTTTTCCACTCAGCCTGGTGAATTCAACAGGGCACTTTATCATGGGGTGCTTTCCATCTACTTACTGGGGGAAAAAACAACTGAAGATTAGAGTATAATTTTCCCCAAACAACCCTAATTTAAAACAAACTAAATGGCCTATGTGAAACCAATCAAGGAAATAAATTTAAAAAAAAAAAAAAAAAAAAAAGTGATCTTGTTAACAGATGGTCCCAGAGCTAAGGGAAGCTCTGAAATGAGCTCAACCACACTAAGCTGTTAGAGGCTCCCAGCAAACAGGCCAAAATAGCCCTTGCTAAATGCTGGAGTCATTATCAAACACACAAATTTGCCTGTAAATGAGACAACATTTCTACTGAAAGCAAGACTGTTAAAAGTACAACCTCCTTATTCTGCATATTTATGGTGAGTGCTGTTATTAAAAGCGTGTATTGCTGTTTAAGTGCCAATAATGAACTTTCATCCCATGCTTCTCTTTCTCCTGTCAGCCCAATATAGGTATGAAGGCACGATGTGCATGGCTTTATCTTTCCAGTCTTACCAGGAGGTAGGAAAAAGCAGTTGCAGTTAATCTTACTTTTATTCCCATATTCACACCTCATCTAAAGATTGATTGAGGCCTGGACCCAACAAAGCACACAAATGCATGCTTAGCTTCGAGCAGGCCTTGATTTATAGTTTCAGTAACTTCCCATCAATGGGAATAGGCACATGCTGGCACTGCATGCTCGAGTGCTTTGCTGGATTCGAGTGTTTCTGGGTACAGCCTACACAGTTCTGTGTTTCTGAGCTCTGTGTTGGTCTCCCTCCAGAGAGCACTGGGGCAGGAACAGGACTCAGCTATGCCTGATGGGGCAGGAGGTTCCACTTCCAGATGTTGAATGAAGATTCCCTTCCACTGCAGATGTAGAAGAGACAACACAACATGAGAAGTCTCAAATTCTTCTCGTTGTCCCTTTTTCCAGTTTCCTAATGATGGAGGGTCAATGCGACCAGCACTGCACATCGCTGCTCTACTTCCCTACCTCAAATGTGCCAGAGGCAGGATTTGAATTTAAAGTTGACAAATTGGAGAAACAGACTGCAAAAAAATAAGATGAAAATCTGAAAAGAGAAGTGCAAAGCACTACACTTGAGCAGGAATAATCAATTTCCTGAGTACAAATTGGGACCAAATAGCTAGGAAGTGTTGGAGAGGAGGTTCTGGGGATTGCAGTGGGTCATAAACTGAACAGACCTATGACAGACTGCTGTGAAATAAGTGAACATGTTAAGGGGGTCAGAGAACCCTTAGCTGCAAGAGAAAAACCTCGAGATAGAGAAAAAAGGTATAGTCACCAAAGATCTCCGATCTCCCTGCAGAAACTTGAGAGCAGCAAGAGTCATATGGAAAAGAAAGCAATGACTAGAATCACCTGGGCATGCTTGTTTACTTGTTTGTTTACAGCTTAAATACATTTTCAATACATTAATAGCCTTTAGATAGAAAAAGCCAGCTATGGCAAGCCCCTGTCTGTTCTCCTTTCTCTATTTCACGCTTTAGGCTTTGCAGACAGTAAGGAAGATATCCGTGCTGCTCCTCCGCAAAGGCGTTGATGGCAGTGGTCTTCCATGTGTTCCAGTGTTACAAAGGTTTCGTTATGCCTCCAGAAAATACCATGTAAGAAAAATGCAAAGGCGCAGCAGCACAGACTAGGTAATGAGGTTGTGCTCTTGGCTTCCCCAATGGAGAAGGATCTTGACTAACAGTGTCCAGGGAGATCAGATCCTGCCCAACTGCATATTGCTGAAGAGGGACTTCCACAAAACCAACCAGCCAGTTTCCTAAAAGCGTGCCACCTGAGTCCCTCACAGACTTGCTTGGCTTTACCCTTCTAATCTTGCTAGCAGGAAGGCAAATCTGATTGCAATTAATCTCACGTGACAAACAGAGAAGGGAGCCAGAAAGGCAGAAGGGCTTGCTGAAAGCAGCAGTGAGATGGGGCAGCAGAGCCAGGCCATAAGCTCAGCCTCACCCGGCTGGGATCACACTGCTGGGCATGGCTTCAGGAACAGACAGGCTGTACCTCCCCTTGCAGCTGTGAATAAAAACACCCAAACTGCCCATAAAGCAAGCGCACTTTCTTTTTTTTTTTTATTCTAGTTCTTCCCCTACTTTATCACTACCAGCATATTCATGCCACTGTCACAGATGAGTAAGATTCAACGTAATTTATTGTGTTACACTGCTGCGAATGTCTACTTCTCCTACGCAGCCACGTGCTCAGCAGCTCTCAGCCATCTCCCACCGAAAAGGAAATATTTTGGTAGAAAAATGACACTTGGCAAGCCTTGGTGCCATTGCGCTCACCAGGCTGAACTGGGGTTAAGGAGAAGGGTGAACATAGGGGAAAGAATAATATTGCTCTCAGCATGAGATCTCATCTTCTATATCCACAGCAGTACGAATAGCTGCTAAGTGCTGCTGTGAGGAAAAGTATATTCTTATGCATATTTATATATATGCATAGAAATAATTTGAGAAACAGTGTATCACCATGTAATACAAAGTAAATTGATGTATATTTTCAGAGGCAACACAGAGACTGGTCTCATAATACCTACACTTGCATTGAAAAGACTATGGAGGGTAAACTGCTTATCATACTCCTATTAATACTTTATTCTTCTTCTTTTAAGGAATGGTTTTAAACTGCTATACTTACTGCTTTTTACGTTTCACTGTTTGTGTTAGAAGGTAAACCTGCCCTAGAATAATAGATTAACCCATCTGTAAGTGGTGCAAAGGTTAATGCAAAGATTTTTTGCTCTCATTAAGCTGCATTAGCCAATATGATGGCTTTTTCTAAAATGCAGTTTCAATGGTTCTGCTATTTCAAAATATGTTTGACTGTTTTGCTATCTTTTTTTTGAAGCTCATTATTTCCCAGCTGGGAATAGAGCAGACTGTGGGCTGAGGCAGCTGGCAGATGGACGGGGAGGAAGAACTGCCATCCCCCAACAGGCTTCACCCACACTTGCTGGGGAATTGCTTTCCTCAAAGCACAGCCCCAATTTAGGTTAGCTGGAAGCAACTCATTTTTAAAGAAATCTTATGATACCCAGTGTTAAGAGAAATGCAGTCAAGACTTCTGAGATGTATTGCTACATCTCACCCCACTTTAAAGCAGTAACCCCCCCCCCTACAATACATAATAGATTAAAAAAAAATCTATCCCAAATGAAGACTTCAGCTGTTGTCCCTCCTCATGTTTCCTTTTCTTCTTATGTCTTGATCTATGGATATTCAGAATTAATTGGAAAACCCACTCTGCTAATTTTCCTTTTGGTTTTGGAAGGAGGAATTCATCAGATATTGACAGCATTGAAATACCAAGTACTCCAGTCAAGTTTTTTGAGGGGGCTGAAGAAGGAAGTCCATCCAAGCACACTCGCTTAGACATCTGAGAAAAGAAGTCAGAGTGAACTTTTGAGCGATGAGACACAAGGATTCACAAGGGCCATCTTCACTGGTGCTATCTACAGCAACAGCAATAAATAGTTTTTTTTTTTTTTTCTGATCTTCCACTTCAGACACAGTTTGACTATGCAGCTGGAAAAGCCAGTGAGTCTCTTCCACATATGTGCTCTGTATTCCAAAATATACAATAAAATGTTCATGGTGCATATGGGACTTGGCTGTGCAATTGCTATGCAGGCAGCAAAGCAAGGGGCTGGACCACCAGGCTGGGCCATAAATACACTGCTGCTGCACCAGGGCTTTAGTTTTGGCTGCAGCTCAGAGCCCTGCAGAGCACACCCCCACCGGGACTCCACATCCCCTCCAAGTGAGTCCTCATTTGACTGCTGCAAACTGTGGTGACAGTCCAGAGTGTCACAGCAAATCTGACACAGCAAAATTCCCCTTTTACTGCCATTTACTTGTTAGCTTAAAAGAACACAAATTCACCTGCCTTCATCGACACCAGCCGCTATGAATGACTAAACCCCTATGAATGACTAAAATTCATGACTTTTCCTAGACATTTCTCCTGTGGTAAAGTTGGCATGGCTAAATTATGGTAATTATTTGCTAATGACAATGTTTAGGCTTGCAGTAAGACTGTGGACTTAGGAGCTTCCGTCTGTCCAGCCGGAGGGTAGCAACTACAGCACCTTAGGTGAGTTGTTCATTTCTCTGTGGCCGCAGTGCTGTTGCTGGCTCTAAGTAACCACTTCCAACCCACAGGAAAGGCACAGCACATCCAGGAGTCCTTCTGGCACCAGCAGAGATTCACCGTGACAATATTCACTGGGTGAGCACAGTGAGTTATTGGAGTTGTCCTGCGCTGCACTGCATTACCACTTCCTCAACCAAAAGCAGCCTCCGCTCTATGAGAAGATCAAGCATATGAGCCAGGTCCACAAACAAGCACTGGGTCCCCCAAGGCAATTTCCAGTTCGGCTCCAGAAGGGCTGTAGTGCTGTGACTGACTGCTCCCCTGCATCCAAATGTGCTGGCACGGCACTTGTGTTCTGTAATTTGCAGGGCTTCTGTAATTTACAGGGCCTGAAGCTTTAAATCCCTTAGGACAGGAGACCTCTTTTAGCTGGGGTTATACAGAGGGCATAATAATAGCCCTGTGCCTAGCACAACAACGGCCTACCACATCTACTCATTATTACTGATGATCATGTTACGGTGTTATTAGCAATTCTCTTTATGCCAAAACTTCTCCGGAAAGCAGCTGGATGGCAGAAGGCACTAAAAAGTTCCCCTCTGCTATCCTACCCTGCAGCACGAATAGGTAACGCTAAATCCCTGTAAAAAATGCCCAGCTCAGGCATCCTTCCTTCTCTCATTAAAAGGCACTTTCTTAGGGGGAGGTTAATTATTTAACGAGCTATTTGATTCACCTCCTTAACCCACTTTGCCTGGTCTTCTGCGGCTGGCTGCCCTGATGTTCCCCATGCTGCTCGTGCTGTGAGGATGCCGGGCGGTCCCTGGTGGGCACGATGCTCCCGCACCTGCCAAAGGCTGCTGGAGGAGGCTCCTCGCAGCACAGCTAGGGGAACAGAGTCTGGCATGGCTGCACATTTCCCACCTGTATCTCCCACCAACAGCCCTTGCTGCAGTGGTATGTGGCCAAGAAAATACAGCTGCCTGTATCAGGAACCTCCTTCCTGGGGCACGGACTCTCTTGGTTGAATTGCAGCTCTACATCCCACGTGCTGGTCTCTGCCCCAGCCCAGCCCCCCAGCATGTGCTCTGGTTTTAAAATGCTTGAAAAAAATCGACAGCATTTTCTACCTTAGCAGACACCTCTTTCATAAGTCTTTCTTGATCAGTCTCAGCAGATCCCTATCAAGTGACTTTGCTGGAAAAAGACCATTGTCCGGATGTTTAGAGCAACTGTCTTGCTGCTGGCACTGTGAGCTTTGGTGTTCGTGTCCAACACAGAGTTAGAGGGCTGACTGGGTAAAGGACTGCCTTTTAATTTCAAGAGAAACCTGTGGTTTCAAGCAGGTCAGTGTTGAGGCCCCCCAGGAGAAATTAATTTCTGAGCTGGACATAAACATATTTTCTAAGCCAATGCACTATATTCTACTCCTGCACATACTGTAAAAATTACAGAAAAGAAAAAAAAAAAGCTTTAAAGGGCAATTATAGTCCATTAAGCATACTTTAGCAAGACAGCATTACGCCTAAAAGACGACCAGAGTCCCATGAAAGAACCAAGGGAAAAATTAACAACGTCGGCAAGAAAGCTCAGTGCTGTGGAAATCAGTCATTAGCAATATGGCCGTGCTGCGGTGGTTCAGCAAAGCCAGCCGGTCCGATCGCCATCCTGCTGGTGCTGACTGTTTTCAGGACGTGGCTGGTCATAATGACTTGCAGTTTTCATCTCAGTACTGTAGGGTACATCCCAATCACTCTAAATATTGCTTGCCAATAAAGAAATATCATACCTGAATAGTGGAAATAAACTCTTACCCGCAAGGATTTTAAGACGGACCTTTATAGTATTTAGTTATATTTTCATTTGAAGCCCAAGTTAAGGCTTATAGACTGTTTTTAAATAAAAGCATGTTAACTGTAGATGGTGAGAACATTTGTTCCAGCTTAATAAAAGACAAATTGACTTGATTAATGAGTACCTTGCTGGAACACTCACTTTAATCAGAAGCTTCACATCAATAGTTTTAATATATCAAAGATAAGGAGAAGTGGAGATCCGATGATTGCTTGTTAGCATCATTCAAAGTTTGTCTGCTTCTGCCCTGCAAACTTTGCTTCTGTGCAATAAAGAATTTCTTGGCTGATATAATCCAGATATTATTAGAGGCTGAAATAATTCAGATATTATTTTTTTCAAGGAGCTTTCAGGAAAGGAGGGCTCATAGCTAGTGGAAAGGTCTTACCTGTATTTCTAAATGGAGCATTAATACTTTGTGTTATCTAGGGAAACTCACTATATTGTTGGTTCCTTGAGTTTCCTCAGAGAAACCAAATACATACTTTACTCCTATGTACTGTGGGAATTATTTCATCAATACTTGTAAGCAACAGAAATCTTCAATGAAAGGTACGACACGTGCTATTTCTTTTCTCTGTGGAAATTTCTTGGAGCATAATGCTACGAAATTGAATTTAAAATAAGTCTCGCAATTTTGCTTCCGGGTGAAATATATTTTCCTGACGTGGCTCCGTTTGCTGATGCTGGGCCCACGTGTCAGCCCCAAACTGAAATAAATTCACAGTACCACCGACAATATGGCTACCTCTATTTTTAGGACCAGTGTAAGCAGCCAGTGAGCTGAGCTAGCCACACATAATGTAAACCTCCCTTCCAGCTGCTGAGCTCATTAAAATTTCGCATATAGCACTGTAAGATGGAGCCCATCACTTTTCCAGCAAAGGCCAAGCCACTGATGCTGAGTGGCTGCCTGTTTGATGCTGTGTCTGTCTGTGGCACATCACGTACGAGGTTACACCTCTGTGTTAGCCCATCAGCTGGAGCCATAATCATCCAAAGGTTTTAATATGCTCTGAGGACTGTTTTTCAGGCACTCTCCTCTCTGTACAACTAATGGGCTCAGACAGCTGCATCTGTAACGAGCGTGCTCTCATTAGAGTATTATCTCAAGGTAACATTCAGCAAATTTACTTTTCTGATGTGTTCAAAACTCTGAAATGAAATCAGAATATAAACCAGCACAGTATGGCTTAACACATTGCTGTTCCTGCCGTCAGGAAGCCCTGTGGCAGTCATAGGAAAAATGTCTTACAGAAATCCCCAGACCCTCATTCCTAGGGACCTTAGTGAGTTGTGTGTCTTAACTCAACTACGCATTCAGCCTGTGGGAATAAGCTCCACACATAAATACATAAACATAAAGGGGATTATATATGTGTCTGTGTAATACACACACACACACACAGTTTCGGGACCCCTTTCTATTTGAGATGTAGGCATCAATCCATTGATTGCCCTCCCCAGTATGCTCAGCTGCTAACGATCAGAGATAATATACCAACTTTTCCTGAGAGCATGCCCGAACTCTCGTTATGTTTGGGGCACAAAAGACTTCTTTTGGCTGCTGAACTGTGGAAAAGATCAAGCTTTAGGGACTTTCGACATAGCAGCTTAGGACTAGCCGCATGGCATCAAAGCGGTGGTCTACATGAAAGTGCCGCAAACCAGATGCCAATAGGGAAGAGTAAGTGGGTATTCCCTCTGGGCACCCTCCCGAGGTCTGTGCAGCAGAGAGAGTCCGTTTAACTTGCTTTGTAGCCCCTCTGCCCAACAACAGGTTCAGGCTGGGATGGATGAGGATTTATTCACAGATTCAGCTTCTTTGACCACATGAATCATTCAGGGTTTACTGACAACCATTAAAACCAAGTGAGCTAAATGTTTTTATCTTGTAGAGCTGTCCTTAGGGTATTTAATTAAAAATAGGCTCCTGACCAAAAGAATTTCATCAGATTATTTCTCATGAAAGCATTTCTGTGAAAGAAGGTAATTGCTTGGAAAAGACTTATCCCATGGCATGTTTTTCTATTATAAAAGCTGTTTCTGCTTATATTCCAGATATTCTGCCAAGAAATGAAGGATCATAGCTGGGTATATATATATTTTTTTCCTCTGTATAGTATTTCAAGATAATATGATGAGCATTTGACAAAAAACAGTTTTTGCTTGTCCATTAAAGCAGAAATTAAACTCTTGGCTATCATGGGAGGTTTGATGACCAGGTTAAAATTAAAAAAAAATAAATCCAATTCTGAAAAATGGTGTTGGTAGAAACACGATTATAGGTTTTTCAGTTTCTCTTGCAATTTAGTCACTTGTCCATGAGAACTTCTTGGTTTCCACCCCCAGAGATACTTCAGCACATACATGGAAAGCTACTTCAGCGTTCATTAATGCATTTCTCCCTTAACACACCTGTGAATTGCTTTTATTCTCGTGTCTATAGCTAGAACAATGAGGCCCAGAGAGAGTGGCCCCTCCGTAGCCACAGGAGAAGTCTGCACAGCACGACAGCCATCTTCTCCAGAGTCCAAAGATAAGATGTTAACCACCTGCTGGAACATCCCCACTTGCTGCTGGCCAGCCCTGAAGCCTTACTCCTGCAGCTGAAAGCCCAAGCTATCATCTTCACAGACTACAATGCCTTACTAAAGTTATTATTCAACAAACAGGATTCCCATTCCACACCTAATTCTGGCATTTTAAATTCTGTTTTTATGTTACAATTTAATACATGCAAATTGTTTTAAATTAATATATTCCAAGATTTTAATACCATGTATAAGCCAAAAAGGAATATATTAACATTACTTTTTTTTTCTCTAACTTTAACATTTTTAAAAGAATTCAATAATGTTTTTGAGCATTATTGAAACATTTTTGGTGAGATAATGAAAGTCATCTGGTAGATTTGGTTACATATAACATATTATTAAATATGCTTTACAAAACATCTAACACAGCCTTGCATTTTTTACTTGGAAACAGGTCTTTTGAAAAACTTCCCCCAGTTCAAATTACCAATAATTAAGATCTCATAAGCCAAATGCTTTCAGTTGTACTTGCCCAATTTTATTGTTTGTGATTCTGCATTTACAGCAAAATCTAACCAGGTTTTGGGACACTTACTGGAAACTTAGCTTTCCCCAAAGTTGTTCATCCGTGATTCTGTCTTATCCTAAGGAAGGAAGAGCAAAAAGCAAAGCATTGTTGTCATTCTGTTCTCTGCTTGTACCACATCAGCATTTTGTCGTGCACTAGGAGTGAGGTCCTGCCTCATTCGTGAGGGAGCAGCATGCTCCTCACACTGATTCAAAGACTGGTTTGTAGTTGGCTACCAGCGGCAGGACAACCAAGAAAAAGCTCAGACCTTGAGGATAAACCTAATTAGGGGGAAGGAGTGCATTATTCCAGCAGTCCAGAATTGCTTTACTTCTGTTTGGGGCAAAACTTAAGGCCAGTTATCTTCTGCACGTACTAAGTGCTACAGAGCAGACTACAGCTTCTTATGCCATGGGTTCTGCCATGAGTGTTGAGCAGTTCAAGCAAGGGGATGACTTGTCTTGCCTACGAACTAACTGCTGTAGACCTCTTTGACAGCATAATTCAAAATAAAATTGGGCAGCTAGGTTTAAACAAGAAGGGAAAAGCATTTTACAGGAGGTGCAATGAGTGCCGTACTTAATTCCCTCGCTGGTCCAACTTGCCCGCATCAGAATCTAATGCAAACTTGCTCTCTCTCTTTGCATTGGTGTCAGCCTGATGAGATCCATGCTTTTTCATACTTGTTCTTCGATAACATTCTTTCTGATCAAACAAAAAAAAAAACCTTGCTCCTTTGCCCCCAAACATCAGCAAGGCTTTATCTTTTATTAATCAAACATAGCGCAGGTGACAACTTGGTTTGCCACCTTGATGTTGATAGAAATACCAGGATGGCCTTCCCATTCCCCCCAGCCCACCCCCTCATTCTCACCAGCTCCTCAACCTCCTCTGGCCAGCGAAGGTGAGCAATGGGTCCCCGGACTAATGAGCTGTTCCAGCACCTCTTTCACTGCCTTATTGTCCAACTAAAACTGGTCCAATGTCTCTTAATGGCAAGGGAATCAGTCACCCAATTTAATGAGAGAATATTTTAACCTCCTGGGGGACATGCCACTCAGAGACATTATTTTTCCCTTTTCCCCAAAATATAATTAACCTCTGCAAAGTGTGGAAAGCATAGACCTTGTGCACTGAAGCCTTTTTTTTTTTTTTATTTAATGAAAAATAAAATAAACACACACATCCCTCAACCCTTGGTGCACCTCATTATGTTGAGCCCTCTACTAAAGCTGTTCTGGGATATTAGTACTAGCACAGCCTTGCCCTAACACAGTGAAGAAATGAGATGTCACAACCTTAGAGGTATGGTGTGCCAAAAGACACCACACAACGTGTAACAGCATGCCCCTACAACGTTCACCTCCGTTTAGGCATAGACTGGCCTTTTCAGAAGAAAGAGGGCCATACACAGACATTGAAAATATTAATAATAATAATTAAGGTGGGCTATTTAAAAGCACAGCACTGGGTAACCCTGCTTACACCCAGAGCCCTGGCACAGCTGCCCTGTTGGTTGGATATCCTGGGCGCAGACCCACAGAAGTGTTGAGGTGGTTCAGGCGCACAAGTCCTAACAATTTGTAAGTGATGCAGGCACATTTATAACACTGCCCTCACTCTGTTGGGCCAGTTTCCTCCCTCATTATCCCCCAAGAGCTCAATCTGCCCAGGTGTTGTGGCAGAGACATACAAGAGTTAGAGTAAGCACTCACCTGCTGCTCTCCGGAGCGCAGCAGGGTGGATGTCAGACCTCCCCCCTGTGTAATTCAGCATCTGTGGGTTCAGCTCAGTTACTTTAACCAGGGACTAATCCATCACCGACGCTTGAGTAACAGCACAGTTATTACCAAACATTTGGTGTGTTTTTCTTCCCCTGGTAAGAGACTTTTACAATCTTAGCTGGCCCCTTGGCTGACATAATTCTGTTCAAGCCTGGAATAATATGTTCTTCACTAAGTTTGTCATATAATAGCCTCTACAACACTGAAGCAGATCAGTGTCCAGTTTCCCTTATTTATCCCCCCCAGTACAGTGCCTTTGTATAAACCACGTCTTTCATCATTCTCCATTTGACAACAGTAACTTTATTCACCACGCTGAGGAGGAAATGTTTTATTTGCTCCACATAAAGCAAATATCCCAGAGAATTATTCCTTGATTAAGCATTAAGAAAGAGGGTAATGAAAGATCTTGTTTCACTGGACAACTAATTACACCTGTTGGGCATGGCAGCCTAAGAGTAATGCAAGCAAACACAGCGATGCAATAATTCCCCTCAGGATATGCCACACACAATTCTGCAGTGAAGTCAGCTGAGACTCTCTTGGTCAAAATGTCATTAGTGACATTAGGAAAATGCCACTGCCTGCTGATTTATGCAAAGTCCAGGGACTCCTCAGAACTAGAGAAAATGTTGCCTGTGAATTTTAAGTCCAGCAAAAATATAGTTTCATATTGTTTTTACAAGTATTTTTGTCGTTCCCACTCTTTGCCCTAAAAAGAACAAAAATAAATCTTGATTTTTTTACTTGATGCAGACACGGAACTAAGAATATAATTATTACACTGGAATAATGGACTTTACACTACAAGGTTGACAGAAGATTAAAAACTTGATTTTTTTTTTTTTTGGGGGGGGGTTGTTTGTTTGTTTCTGGTTTGTTTTTAAATTAGTACCATGTACCTCTCCAGAGGATATATGTCTGAGTATACTGCTCTTTATTCAGTTCCTGGAGCTTTAAACAGGAATGTCTCTTTCTTTTTTCAGTTTCCTTTGAATGCCATTTACCCATGATTCTGTTAGGAATAAAGCATAATTAAATAAATTTCTTTTGCATGGTGTTAATATAAGCAGAATTAATATATTTGATATGGGAGTTACAAACCCAACCTGCCTTTTAATTATGTTTTGTTAGACTTACCCCCATGTCATTGGTAACAGTTATGTCAGGTTTACATGTCAAGGAGAGAACTCAGCTCCAAATGACATTTTTCTACCAAACCAAAAATCTAACAGTTCTGTAAATACACTACTGAGCAAATATATTATTTGTCAGATGCAAATGTCTGTTTGTAACTCTTGAGTAAATAAATGCATTCTTCCCTAATAAAATTATTGGATGTGCCACTTAGTTTATGCACAACTTGCTAATACTGCTTTAATTTATAACCGATAGCCCTCTGCATTGTGTTCAAATGAGATAGTATTTGGGGGATACAGACAGGAACTGCATATCACTTCATTCTGCTCTAACAGTATTTGAATTGTTTAAGGGAGTGGTCACCTTGACAAAAAACACACACAAATCTGATCCAGTCGTGGCATGTGGAATTCCCTTCCAGAGACATCAAACTCATCAGAAGCTATGTAATTAGCATCACTGATATTTTTTTGTGTTTTTTGGGGGAAGGTTATTTACACTTTTATAGAGTTCCTGTTAAGAGCTCTCCTTAACCTGCTAGCAAAAGTAATACACAATAAGATTGTGTGCATGCAAAACTACAGTTTTCTGATTTTGTCAGCTAAATCCTATTTCCTCTGAATCTCATGATTTTCTAATTAGGTTTACTGCTATGGTAAATTTTCTCTTTTAATTACTTTCTCTCTACATGGCACACAAACATCAATGAAAAGCCCAGTGTAGAGAAGCTTTGCAAGCTATTCTAAGAAAAAAAAATGAAGATGGTCCAAGATCCAGTGAAGGCAGTAAAAAGCCTCCCTTCCTGTGTCCTTTGGGAAGGGCTCCAAAGGGCAGAACAAGGTGCTGCTAGACTGCCCACTCACAAAGGTCTGGGCTCCAGCTTCTGTTCCTTGCACAAAAAGGTGGAAAATATTGGGTAACACCTCTGCTCCATACCCATGCACTCCCACATGCAAGCCCAATGCATTTATACAGCCACATATATAGGTGCTGATATGCCAGCCCTGTTCTTAGAGACTCTCACTGTAGGAAAATGAGAAAATAAACTACTTAACTGTGCAAGTAATTTCAGCTGGAGCCGATTATCCGTCTGCTAATGCAGTACAGCCTGGAAGCTTTGCCAATGACAGATTAAGGTCAAACAAATGATCATTCCTAGGAGATGCACTCCTCTTCCTAAACGTGTTTTTCTTTTCACATGTTGCCCTACAGTGAAATCAAAGAGCCAACAATTATGTTGTATTAACACATGTTTTGAAGTGAAGGTACAGCAAGTTCCTAGAGTAACTCTGGGGTCCAGACAAGCCAGACAGTGTTTATAAGAAAGACAGACCCTGGTCTAAAGAGCTCAGAGGCAAAACAGACAAAGCAGAGGAAAAACTGCAAGAAGACAGCATTGCTATTTTATTTTACAGTAGCGCAATAAAAGCAGACGCCTTGTGGGAACGGGGCAGTAGGTGTGCAGACACTTAAATAACAGCAACATTAAAGCCTGCATCCAGTGGTAGGGTGAGGCCGAAACCCCTCTGTGATATATGCAGGGATAGTTTCCCCTGACCTGAATTTATGCCAACTTGTTTTTGCAGAAGCACTTCTTCTAAAAGGCCTTTAGAGATCTCTGACAACCCCAGCCTGAGCAGCTGGGTGCGCTCACACATACTGCATACAACTGAAAGCAAAGTCTTCCTATGGAAACTTAAGCAAAACGAGTTATAGGCACTGCTAGCTCTGCAGCCTGAAATATGAAGAGGTCAGACAGCCTGGTGATTAGTAGTGTTCAATTTTATGACTAAAAGTTTTCAGAGAAAGGTAATTCAAGCTCACGTCAGGCTAGGATGCAGGCCCTGAGTACGAAGCAGGCAATCCTCATCCACTCAGGCACACTGCTTTTCAGCTCAAGTGTTGTGAATCTTTGCACCATCTGTCTTGTCTCTGACCACGAGAAAACACTCTTTTCTCCCAGCCAGGGAGCAGAAGATGCAAGCTGAGGATGGTCGCGCCAACCTCCTTTTGCAGAGCACCACAATACCTCCTGACGAGGGACGGGTGCTGCCTGGGAGCCGGGTACCTTATGTAAACCCGGCATCCTCGCACCGGTAATCCACAGATATCTCCCGAGGGCTTGTGTAACGGGCTGGTGGGGTGAGGCACCCACAGGGCCTCCTCCCAGAGAAGCTGCTTTACACAGAGGGTAAGGGCCTGCTCAGTGCACCTTGATGCAGTGGAGCCCTGCAGGTGTCCCCACAGAGGGACCACAGCACAGCCTGGGTGTGCAGTGTTGGGATTAGAAATGGGTTGAGTTGCATTTTTGAAGGGGGAAGAGAACAAAAATACACATTTTACTCCTGTAAAAACAGGAGTTTGCTGAAAATGGAGACAGTCTGGCAGAAATTTGGGTTTTCTTACATTTCCATTCTTTCAAGGTAGTGCACAAACTACTTTAGTCCCCATCTCTCCTTAACTTTTATATTCCCTGGTTAAAAAAAAAGGGGGGAGAGGGGGAGGAAGAAAAGGAAAAGTGAGGTAAAGCCTGACTTCTTAAAGAGAACGGTTCACTGCGAAATAAATTTTGTCACATACAAAGAAAGCTTTTTCAAAGGAAGTAAAACATAAAAACGGGTCATAAACGTCCACTGCTTTACAGTACACTGCTGCTGGAGGTGCTTAGGACACGGATTTTTTCAGCGCATGTGAGGTAAAGAAACATATTTAGATACCTAACACATGCCTAATTGCTTCTATCTTTCCCTTAAGAACTATACAGCACCTATATTTTACTATTTCTCTGTAATATGGATATGCTTCAGTTGCAGCAGTGAATGTTCAATACTTTTGAAAAACAGATCAAGGACTTTGGAAGGAAGGAATCAAGACCCTCTGAAAACAAGGAACATACAGGTAGTGACCACTAGACAGCTTGGTTCAATGGGCTGAAAGAAGGTATCTTTAGGAAAAAGGGTTTGTTAAAATTGTTATGGAAAGTTGATTTAAAAAAAAGAAAAAAGTGTTTTTTGTTGTTTTTTAAAAACATGCCAGAATACACTTTTTTTTTCCTTGAAAGTAGCAAAACATATTAGGGTTAAAAAACCCCACCAAATTTATAAAAGCAACCTTCCTAAAAACCAATAATTTTTGCCTGAGCATTTGAAACTCGATGAAGTTTTAAGGGTTCCTTGCAACAGGAAAGTGTTAAGCTGCCTTAAGCACAGAAAGACCCAAGAGGCTAAATCTTGTTATGGAAGGTTTGGTATCGATCAGGAACTTCTCTTCGAAAGTCCAGCACGGATCTATAGCTAATGAAACTTGCCCCCCACTAACAGAGGTTGGTCATGTGAATTGACTTTATGATGTCCTTGGACCGCACATAAAAAGCATACAGTGAAGGAACAGAAATTAAAGACTGACACAGAAAAGTAGCCAAGAACTTGGTGGGTTGTAGATGCTGGACTGCCAATTATTTCTGAGGGGGGAGCTCTGTAGCCAGGCAATGTGGTGAGGGAGCGCCCAGCTACCACTATCCTGTATCTTCTTCATTAGAACCATCAGCCAGGTATACTTCCAAACAACTGATTCCTAACAGCTAAGTTATGCAGAGTTTTTACTAATTAATGACTAACTTGTGAAGGCATTGAGATGCTGCCTCACATCAGCAAGCATTTAGAGAGTGGAAGCTGAATCAGTCCTCCTTCCTCCACACCAAAAGTGAACCCACCCATGGCACAAAGGAGGGGAGGTGGATGGCAGGGAGTGGCAGCACCGGTGCTGTGTGGCCCCAGCACCACTCGGGGGGGAGAAACTCCACCTATTGCAGTACCAGCGCTGCCTTAGCATCTGCAGTCCAAAACGACTCACTGCAAAACATTGAAATAGGGAAACTGTGTGTGAATTGAATGTGCATCTCACAGCACTCAGATCTGCATCTCTTGCAATTCTGTAGTGTTTTAAAGCATTGCTAATGCATTTGCCATAGCTGTCAAGGGATTCATTACTCAGAGGTAAACAAAAGTTGGGCGAAGAGCATGGCATATGCCGCTAGAAGGAAACCTAAATCCCAGTAGCACAATTACAGAGTTAGGTATAAATCAAAAGGCTAATTTGCTAAATTGTTAGGTTTCTTTTATTATTATTATTATTGAAAAAATATGTATTTTTAATTTAGTCAAGAACAAAAGAGAGGTATGGGAGGAGTTTTTTAAAGTTAAAGGCCATTTCACTCTTCTTAACTGGCAAACTGTCCTTCTCAATCGACCAGATAAGTGTTTCAAAATCCCAGGGAAACCTGTTAAAAGCTTATCCCTTGTGGTTTAACTTCAGAGCACGCAGTACAGCGTGGCACAATGAAAAATCTTGTAGTGGTACTGACAGGTTTGTTACAGCAAGAATGTGTTTCCCTATCTCAGTAGTATTATTAGAAGATTTTTACCTTTACAACGAAAATTAGCAATGGTCTTTGCTTTTCTCAATTGTGTTGTAACCCATTGTTCCCAAAACAACATTTTCAGCAGTGTTTGCAATCAAACACAGCTCAATATACAAGTTCCTGTTGGTAAGCCACATTGCGAGGTGATAAACAATATAAAGTTTTTATAAACCAGTCAAAAAAAAAAAGAAAAATAAAGTCAGCTTGCTAGCAAGTTCCAAATTCTCTCTGACTATTTTGTCAGTAAAATCCCTCCTGGAAATTTCTAGGAAATGTTAAGGTTTATGCTTCCTGCTTTCATTCTGAAATGGCATTTTTTGCAGATCACTTAGCTCACGCTGAGCCCTCGTACCAATTACGCTTCATTATGTTGCTTGTATTGCTAATAAGTCCCCTTTTTATCTGGCCTCGTGTTGGGCAGAGCGTGCCCAGGATGCTCTGTGCCCCCAGGCAGTACGTGCCATTGTCGTGTGGTAAGAAGAAAAGAGGCCTGACTTGACTCTCGCCCATCTTCAAGGGGGAGAGAAATGCACAAAGTGAGGGTAACTGAGCACTTGAAGGATGAGCTAAGACCTCTCATTTAAAGTTGTGTCTTCTATACTAGCATGTTCCTGTCGTGTCTGCTGAAAATGGGAAAACCTCTGTTTTGGCCACATGCCTAATGTGAGAGAGGGGACTAAAAGGGCCCAGCAGTCCAAAACAATTATGCTTTATAGTTAAGTAAACCTCACACCTTTAAGAGTCCTACAAAATCCATGCATTCTTGAATGCCACATGGTCAGCACTTTATTAAAAAATTGCTCATAAGCAAAGAGATCACATCAGCCATACTGCTCCATGTCTGTATCACTGCTTGCCACTGTACTCTGGGCTCCCTTTCAAACAAGGTTGTTTGGATGCAGAAAAGAATTGACTGCCAATCCTGCCCTGAAAAGGTGCCTTGACCAACCATGTCCCGTCTCTGCTACTCCCTTCTGGGAAAACAAGATGCTCTCTCTTCCCTCTTCTCTCGTCATAGGGAAAGCACGTGTGTTCATCTTTTCCACAGCCTCCCACAGGATGGATGATACGTTTTTCCTTCACCAAGAGTGCAAGTTCCTTCATTTGCATGAGACAGGCAGTAGTGAAGGAAACCAGAGGAAAGCTAAGTGCAACTTAGCTTCAAGAGCCACTGAGATTTTAAAGGAAAAACTCCTCCTAAGATCTCGGTACAACGCAAGTATAAATAAATAGAGGGGGTAATTTAAGTGCAGATGTCTTTTGATGAACATAAGACAAAACTCCAAAAACTAGGGAGACTCAGGGTATCTTTGACCATGACCTAACATTGCCTTAATCATTAAAGCAAGAATGTTTAACTTGGTTACACCACTTTTGGCATATACATGAGTTCAGATTTTCATGATTCCCAAGAATGCACAGTCCTTTTGACTTCATACGATTTAAAAATTCGCAATTCATTTCACTCATTTAGCTGTTGAAGTACAACCATATATTTTAAATTGGAAGACTTTGACCTAGACCTCTTTATTTCAGTTTCACCAAATGAAAGGCAGAGATAACAATATTTATCTATCTCAGTGTCTTCTGATTATTAATTGCTGTTTGTGAAGCAGCTTGACAGTGGAAATTTCATCCCTCAGTGCTGCCTTCTTACAAAGGAAGTTAAAGACTTTCTTGTTGCTGGATATGCAAGAAGCAATCAAAAGGAAAACACACATGACTCGTAGGATGTGTCCAAAGAAAACACAACCACGCGGAAGCATATATTTCCTTTACTGAATCAGTAACAGATTTTTTTTTTATTTTATTTTATCTTTAAAGGAACAAGAACAACACAGGAAGGAGATATCATAGTCTCAGTTTGGTGTTACTTGTTAACTATCCCTGTATTGAGGGCCAGAGAGACCCATACTATGCTTTGAACTGTAACAGCTCTTCATTTTCATAGACTATATCCATACGGAAGAGAGCTGTACAAGGCAACAGAGATGAAACCAGCAGAACTGTGTAGTTTGCCACAGACACTGAGTCAGTGTTATTTACTGACCTACCCCTCTAATTTCTTCTGTAGCAAATGAAAATACCTTTGGTATTTTCTTGCCAAAGGGTGCTGACAAAAAGAGATACAAAGGAGTAAGAAAGGTACTTCAAATTGCATAAATGATGATCACATGGGAGTTATGGATTCTAAGGAGGTACACTATAGGTATAATATTCAGCTTTTACTTTGGCATTTCCTGGAACAAATCCCATTATATTTTTGATTTGTGAAAATTGCATTATGAAAACACCAAGAAACAAGGGAACTTTCAGATGAGACAAATGTCTATTTATTTTAACCTGGCAGTATGGCAATTTAAATGATTCCAGGAAAATGTTGAATAAATAATCTCATTGAAGAACACATCTCTGTAAAGATGAAAATGAGTGTGATCCTGTTAGAGACAATAAAAGCTAACAGATATGTGCACAATAGGAAAATAACAATAGCCTCACAGTCATTCTATGAGTTTCTAAAATGTTTTCAAAGCACACATATCTTCACCAGGGCACTAATTCACTGGATAAAATTGATAAAATACATGCATAAAACATTTCCAGAATATTTAAGCATATTTGTCTTTCAATTTAAACCACTATTTAATTGTATGATTGCATAGTCTGGTGAAGCTCCAGTTAATGCCAGAAAGACCAATTATGTCAGGAAGAGGTGGGAGAAGGAAAAAAAAAGAAATCCTCTGAGGCATGATTCCTGGCACATACAAGGAAATAACATTTTCTGATTTAAGGTATTATTATTTTGATACCATATAAGTGCAGACTTTGAAGTAAAATCTGAAGCAACAAAGTAGTCTTGTATCCAAGCAGCCTTGCTGGAGACCACTTTGTTTATCAGTGTTCTGGTTTAGATTTAACTATCTAGAAGAAAGAGTCTGAGAACAATGCAGTATACTGAATATAATAACAGTGTTTGACTTAGATGTCACAAAGAGCCTTTTACGATGTTTACTGGATGTCATTCATTACATTCTGAAAGGCAAAATAGCTTCAAGATGACCACTTGTTGCCTTGGTGGAGGTACACTGTATGTATTTCGATGGATTTCTCTAGCCATTCCCATCCTCCCAGCTGTATGGTTTTGGACAAGACATTTAAACCATGAGTCATTTAAAGCATTTGAGCAGTGCCAAAATAAGACATCTGCATGTTTAAAGTCATATTTTGCATTGCTCTGCTGCATCTGAATACTCCCTAATTCAATTTCAGCACCTACAAAATGAGAATATTAACTTTCACAACATGAACTCAGATTCTGTGCTGAAACGTGCCACCCAATGCAAGGTATGTAAAGCGTAAAGCACTCCAAATTCTCAAAAGAGTGTGCCTGATAAGATGAGATGGCACATATGAAAAAATTTGGGCAGCAAAACTTCTAGACCTTGCCTTTGATTTCTTTACTTTGTGAAATTATTTATTTTTCTGTTTTTGTGTAAATGTTTTTCCAGTACTGCATTGCATTAGATAGCAGTCTCCAACTCCGAATTTGTTTTAGACAAAACTGAAATGAAAAAGAGGATTAAAAACATAATATTTCAAAAACAGAAACTAGGCCACATATTAAGGTTTTCTCTGTGGTTTACCAGAAAAATCAGAATCAGAATTAATTCAGTACTGACTTCTGTACAGTTTACTGGTGCTGGAGAAAACAGTGAGGATAGAAGGGCATGTATGTGTGGTACTTGGCTGGTACTTGGTACCCATGGCTGGAAGTCAAACACCTCTTCCAGACCGTAATGCCATGTCCTGAACATCCCAAAAATACAGAGATGTATCATTATTGTCACTCATGAGATAAAACTGAGGGATGGGTAGGCTCAAAGCCCCCACAGTCATGCAGGAAATCTGCAGAAGAGGAGTGAACGGATCTTAAATTTTAGAAGTGCAAGGGTAGATGTGCTACACATTTTGTCCTTATGGAGTGGCATCATCAGGCTTATTCATACCAGTATCAACACAACCTATTTTTGGTTGCATAATTTGACAATAAAGTCAGAGGAATTATTTTAGGAACATGTGAAGCAAATACATGGCTTACTCTCTGTATGTGGAAAGAAATTCTATTAGGGAGGAACAAAAGATTATGGTGTAAAGATAACATTGCTTATTAATTTTAGATCCCAATTCAGTAATATGTTTTCACACATATGTGGGGAGTCCTCTGCTACACAGATTTCAAAAATAAAATAACAGGTTGCAAATACATTCTCATACATGCTAATACAGTTAAAAACAACAACAATGACAAAAAAACACCAACAAATGAACCAGTAATTATAATCTTGTAGTGGAATATATATGTTTTTTTCCCTAGTCATTTTTATACATTCATTCATTTCTTGTACAGTATTATTTTATTAAAAGATAAATTGAACTTACCATTTGAGAAATACTTTGCTTTTCTACTCTCAATATTCCTTAGCCTCTGTCCAACAAAAAACACAGCAAATGACGTTTCAAACAATGACTGTTGCAATATCATTATATTCCTATGTGTAATATTTTAAGAAATAATATGCAAACTAAAAAGAAAAAAAAATACTTTAAAGTGGAGATTTTTCTAATCCACTCCCCAGAGGTGGCAGAGCCCTGGACAGAGATACAATGCAAACTTCCGTTTTCCCTTATTATTTTGATAAAACAACGTATGAACACTAAAAATACCTCATCAGTTTTCTCCCAAGAAATTCCTTAAGACAGAAGCAAAGAGAAATATGAAAACAAAAGTTGCACACTGGAGAATTATTAGAAGCCTCAAGGTCCTTCTTCATCATTAACATTGTCTACAGTAGCATATATTAGAAAAGAGCAGCTGTGTGGAAACTCCATCCATCTCTATCCCCCCTTCTCTTGCACTTGCTCCTTCACCACTGGCCTTCTATCCACCACCTTCAAAAACATCAGAACAACACATAACAGCACAACGTATTCAACGTGCCTTAGCAGGAGCATGCTGCAACAGTTTGAGCTCCTCGGGACGCTCAGCACGGGCATGGCTTGCAAGGTTCAGTACAAGCTGAGCCGAGAGCAGGTAGATCCAGTACCATGCCTTAAGGAAATAAGCTTTTTTTCTAGAATAAGTCATGTGTTAGATTTCAAGTAGAAACAAAATACTGGTTCATATTAAAAGCAGAACAGCAGTTATGATCAATCATAGCTAGTAAATGAATTGAAAAAAACCAGTATCAGGTTTTTGCACTTATGCCCCTCTATTATATTAACTGGACAGAGACACCAACAGGCTGGTATTACGGATACTTTAAACAACATTTCCTCTGACTGAGCTCCAGCTGGAAAATAACAGCAACTGAGAAAACACTAACATTTAGCAAGATGATTGCTAATATTTCCTATTCTCTGGCTCCACTCTCCTCATTCAGCTCAAGGCTTTGGTTTCTAGGAAACATCTTGCAATTTCCACCTGTAGCTCTTCAGCAGATGTCACTTCTCAGATCAGGCAGGATTTCTCACCAAATATTGGCCAGAACTTAAGAAAACTGAAGCTCCAATCCTGCTCCTTCTAAATGGGGTGGACTTCATAAGTGTTGTGGTCTTAGCAAGTGCTGCTAGGTTCACGTTTGTAAAGGCTCTTCCTCACACTCCCCTCCAGTTGGGTGAATATGAAAATGAATGCTGCCTCTCTTTGGCTCTTTGTATCAGCAGGAAATACTTCCTCAGGCATCTCTTCAACTTAATTCTTCGTCTTTACCTTGAATGTCTTCTTCACATATATCTCACCAACAGTAATGCTCCACATAGTCCATTACCTGACGTCTTTGGACAAAGTTAATTGCACGCCTGACTCACAACAGCTTTTTTGTAGTCCTGCTTCAGCCCTAGAAAGTGGGATCTGCTCTGGATATTTTAATTTCCTGCCTTGTTAATTCCCATCAATAAATTTTGATCAGATGTTGATGATAATGACTAATAATATTGGGCTATTTGCTTTAAGATAATCTTTATTATTTTTGTTTGTTTGTTCGTTTTTACTACAAAATTTCTAAATACAGCATTTAACTTAAATGACATTAACTGGTACCTCTTCTAGATGAAATGTTTGATCCCGTCCTCTTACAAAACCTACGGGAACAGCTTTTTTGATCATTCGAAAACATTTGCAGGCATTTTTGGCCTTTCTTCACATTGTTCTAATTCAATTTGCACACTGAAGCACAAATGACGAGAAACCCCACTTGCCATGCACAAGCTGTGTCACTGGAGGAATTTACAAACTGAGCATAATCTGGTTTAAATATACAACCATGCCCAAGCAGACCAGCATCGGTGGGAGCCTCTGTGCTGGCAGACGAATGGCTGCAGCATCACCTCAGGGAACTGCGTGAGGGTTTATGTCCAATTAGCTGCACCCTTCTGTGGTAGCTCGCTGCTCACTGTCAGGCTGCAGAGAGATTAACTATTGTGAACTGCGGGCTTGACAGCACTTGTAAAAGAAATGAAATTAAATGGGAAATATGGTCCCTGCTCTGTATTAGCCTGACACCTTGCTTTGAGAACTCAGGGAATATAGCAGTGCTCTTTGAGAGAAAGGGTGAGAGTATGGAGCTCGGATGAGAGAAAACAGTTTTCATCTGAGGTCCCTGCAGAGTGTCACTATAGCTGTGGGAGTGGACAGATTCATTTCTCCTCCACTACTCAGCAGATAAGCTAGATTCTGAACACAGGAAAAAATACACAAATTTTCAGAATCAAACTTTTTTTTTTCCCTAAATTGAAATAATTTTTGTATCCTTCTAGGTGGAATCAGGGTGCTTTAAATTTTTTTTTCTCTTTGAAGTTTTTACTGCCTGCGTCTTCATTAACACATTTCTTGTAATTAAATAATATATAATTAGTAAAAAAATAAACCTTTACTCTTGTGCATCTATTTCATAAAACTCAAAGCAAACACATTTGATGAATTTGTTCCTACAGATGAGCAGAATTTTCACCAAAAACTTTTTGTTCCTGTTTTGTTAGAATTAATTCTTTTAACTTTTCTGCTATTCAGAGCTACTACAGGCAAAAATCTTTCTGAGCACTGAGCTTTTATGATAAGTTCTGGCTGGGAACAATGCAAATGTTCCCTGTCAGCAGCAGGGTCTCAAGGAATATTGAAGCTCTTCCAAAACACAAGTGGTGCTCTAAGAAATCACATCGAGTTGGCCAGACCAACGACCACACTAAGTGAGCAGGGAACAAAAGTTCATTGAACGAAGCCCTTAAACTTCACAAACTGGTAAGCAACAACAGTAAAAAGTCAGTCCCACAGCACTGTTGTGCTGCAATTAAAGCCATGTTTGAAGTGTGAGACTGGGGAGCAGCCAGAAGTGACGGTGTGGGGGAGCAGGGCCCTTTCTGTACACAGAAATAACCAGGAACAGGCAGCATCAGCACACCCATCGCTGGGAACGGACGTCAGCCCTGATCTCAGAGGTGTCTGGAGGTGAGCGAACAGTTTAATCTCATTTCTTCCCGGTTTAGCCTCTTTGCAGAGGCAGCCAATCGGGGAGCTATTTATTGCTAATTCTGATTACAGATATCCATCTGCTAGACGCTGTGCTAAAACCTCCAGCCAGGCATCGGCAAGAAGCCGCTGGGCTTGGTATCAATGGAGACGTCTGGTTCGCACAAAATTTTCTTGCAAGACTGTAAACACCCACTGCTCAGACACCTTCACACGCACCTTTGCTTTCCTTGCAATTCATACTCTTAATTTTAGAGACGTGTCTCATGCTCTGTCTCACCTCATGCCGAAAGCTTGTTTCTCTCCCTTCAGACAGGCAGGGACTTGGCCCCTGGACCCACTGAAGCCTCTCATATACCTCAGGCTCACTTCAAACTGCTGTGGAAGAAACCAAACGCCCTGTTTGGTTGCCTGGTGGGCTTTCTCCCACCTTCTCCCTGCCAGAGAGTCGTGCCGATAAGGCTTTTGAAAAGGGAGAAAAGTTACAGAAGAACCGTGGCAATGTGACAGCTCGGTGTATGCACGCACGATTGCTCCCAAAATAATCTCTCAGTGCCTTCCACCGAAGCTATGTGCCTGGCATCTGCGTGCACGTGTTCAGCTGTCGGTGCTGTGCTCTCTCTGTTAACGAACTGCCCACATTAAAGTGAGCTCTCCCTCCCGACACAGAGCTCTGCAAATCGCCGTCCTCCCTCCATCGGCCGGCAGTCCCTCCGCCAGAGGCAGGCTCCGGGTGCCTCTCCCCACCCCCCGACGAGCCTATCCCGGGGTCGGGGGCTCTCGGGGGCTGTCTCGGGGGGTCTCTCCGGCTCCAGGGGCTGGGGTCCCGCCGCTCCCTCTCCTCCGAGGCTCTCCCCGTCGTTTTGCTGCGCCTCCCCGGAGCAAATCGCTTTCCAGACGTGTCCCTGATGTCAGCGCGCTAAGCCCAAGCCCCAATCTGCTCCGAGAGATGCTGATCGGCTTACGGGCCGGGAGTTTGCTCGCCGCCCTTCCTAAACCCCAGACTTGCCTCCCAAACCCCTCTCCCCTCCCTCCCTGTCCCGGGGGGGTCCCCGCAGCGGTATGGCCCGGCCCGGGGGCGGCCGGCGGGCAGGGGGCGACGAGACCCCCCCCAGGCTCCGGGACGCCTAGACGGCGTGCCGGGGTGTCGGTGACAGGGGTGTCGGTGTCAGGGGTGTCGACATGGTGCTGCTGTCGGGGGCCGGGGGGCAGCTGGCCGGGGAGCGGGTCTGCCCCGCTCCGGGCTCCGGCAAGGAGCTGCCCGAGGCGGAGAGCGGCCCCGAGCAGGGGGCGGAGGGGGCTGCCGGCCAGGGGCAGGGCGACGAGGAGGAGGAGGAGGAAGAAGAGGACTGCGAGGAGTACGAGGATTTCTCCGAGCTGCCCGACACCTGCAGCATCGCCTCGGACGACTCCTTCTACCCGCCGGGGGGGCTGGAGGACGGGGCGGAGGACGGCTGGTCCCTGGAGCAAGGGGACGGCGGCAGCCCCGAGGCGCTGAGCCTCTTCCGAGCCTGCTGCACCAACAACGCCGTGGTGCTCCGGGCGCTCATCCGACAGGGCCCCGAGGAGGAGGAGGTGCGGGAGACCGACCGCAACCGCCGGGTGAGCAGCCCGGCACGGCCCGGGGATGGGATTTGGGGGGTACGGGGAGGATCCGCTCGGGTTTTGGGTCCGCAGCCCCACGGGGTGAGGATGAGGTACGGGGGAGCTGAAATCCCGGACCGCCAGGGTGGGCAGCCCTCTTGGGGGGCAAGGCTACCCCTCAGGGATATCTCCTTTAGGAGTAAACCTTTCCCTTTGCCATCCCGTCCCTCCCCTTGTCACCTCGAGAATCTGGACTACTGCTCCACGTCTGCCTTCCCCTTTCTGTTTTGTGTTTATTTTTCTTTAGCTCTCTGAAAAGTTTAGGCTTGCTCTCGGTTCCCAGCACGCCAGGGGCAGAGTTTGGGGAATTCCTGCTCTACAGTCAGGCTTTGTGGAATTCACCTTGTATTCGCTTTGTTGCCGGTGGCCTATTTTTGGATCTTGTGTCATTGCAATCTTTGTGATTTGGTTTTTGGCTGTTAGTTAGCTAACTGCAGGGCTGGAAGGGTGTTTCAGTAAGTCAGAGGGTGAAAACTTTTCTGGGAATGTGCAGCTGAGACATTTAAGTAACACACAAAATTAGCAACAGCAACTCCAATCACTTGTTTTTTTTCTACAGTTTATATTGAAACTATTAAAACTAAGTAATTTTTACTTGCAGTTTGCATAAGGAGTCTCAAAAAAAACCCAACAACAAACAAACAAAAAAACTATGACTACTCTGTGACAGGAACCTTTTGGAGGAAAGCCTGAGTGATTTTAATTGGGCAAGCGACTTGCAGGTTTTGGCAACTTAAGAGGTCTTTGCATGGCAAATAAGACAATAATTTGGCTTGGGACCTGTTTAGAGATGGACTTTTCTTTGGTCTTAATTGTATTTACCTGTAGGATTTTTCCTACAAAGAATCTTTCATCCCCTCCCCAAATGATTATTTTAATACAACTGTTTCAGCGATCTGATTCACAGTCTATTTCTACAAAAGTTACCAATGCAACAGGTTGTATTAACACATGCAAGGGGCAGCCAACTATGCCGTGGGGGCAGGAATGAGCTGTAGAGCACAGAAATGCTTTAAATCTACTTTTCTGCTAAAGGCAAGATATAGAGCAGGTATGCTCCTTGCTGGTGTTGTGTGAGATCCACGCCTATGTTGCAGCAGGTCTTGAAAGCCCTGCTCGGGTCTCTTCATCCCGTGCACGAGGCTCAGGCCTGTGTGTGTGGTGCTGGCCTGGGCCTGAGCCCCAGCCATGGCCACTGACCTCCATCTGCGTAGGTTCAGCAAGGCCTGGGGCACACGTGGCAGGGGGGCAGGTTTGGCACAAAATGCCCAGAGCTATCCCTTTGGGGACACTTTTGGTGGGAAAAAAAAAAATCAACAAAACCAACAAGTAAGAGATGTTTTGGAATACAGTGACTTCTGGAAGCCTCACTGGTGACATGGGGGATGTGAATTCAATCGTCCCTCTGCCTGAGGGGATTTGAGCCCGCACAGAAGTGACCTTACAACAGCAATGCAGAGCAGGGCAGTACGACTTTTACAGACCGATGAAAATGGGATGCTGGAAGCTGTTGTCCCCATGGCAGGACTCCTGGACCCTCTTTCAGGCCCTGCGTGGAACCAGTCTGTGAGCTGGCAGCCTGGATAAACCACAGTGCGTTCTCCACTGGGTTTAAATAAAATGTATTTTATTTACATTTTGTATTTTTATTTACATTTTCTTGAAGAAAACACTGATTCCTCTTCTGATTTTGTGCATCTACTGCCAGTACTTTCCCCAGCCACTGCTGCTCAGAAAATCAGGGCAAATTCGTATTATTTTGCTATAGAAAAGCCACATTCCTCGGGGAATTTTACCTGACAAAAGTGAAGTTTCTCTCAGCTCTTTCTGTTTCCTGTGTAATTTTTGCTTCTGTTAAATTTGCAAGTTATATAAAATCATCACACATTAGACATAAACAAAACTTATTTGTACTGCCAAAAAGTAACTTAAGAAGCTACATATTCCACTTGTGCGGAATATGTAGCTCCTTTTTTTTTTTTTTTTTTTTTTTTTTATTGCTCATATTTTTACTATTAGCTTGCAGAGTCTTCTTTTTGGCCAGGATGCTGTTCGTTTACAATGCTATCTTACATGCATTTATTGGAAAGCACCTTTAACTTTTTTTTTTTTTTTACACTGGGAACAAATAAGATGAACTTTCATTTCTTCTGAAATTTTGTTTCTTTTCTGTGTGAGGCATGAGAAAGAAAAATTACTTATTTCAGGAGAATTGGGGTGGTGAAGGGAGTGGCTGTCCAATTGAGTAAAGTGACTATCTTCACGTCTCTGATCTGATAACTTCTGTAATGTTTGTACTGTGCAGTTGCATTTTCACGTTTATTTTTTCAAAATAAAATAAAAAAAGTATAATAAGTAACTGTAGTAAGACAAGGCCATATTTTGATTCCCAAAGTAATTAAAACTAAATCTCAAAATATAACATGAGGAAGAAACTTCCTAATGGTTAAAATCTTAAAATGAATTTGGGAGCAAACATCTGGAATTTTGGCATTGTTTTATTTTTAATTTTTGACCCCAGCCCAGAAGTGATTCCATGTGTAAATTTAAGATTTGGAAGAAATTATTTCCAAAAATGCTAAGATCCAGAGGTAACCTTACTTCTTACATATTTTTTTTCTTGATCCTTTTATTGAAATACACCAACTTTCTTTTCTGAGACTATTTTCCAAGCCTAAACAGTGACTTTTTGCAGGGTTTCTGCAGGAGCTGACTTTTCCCATGCTGGGTTTATGAGCTGCAGAATCTCCCGCACAGGAACCACCTGTCAGGCACAGGCTTTCATTAAATTCACCTTCCTGCAGTAAAACAGACTTCGCTACACCCAATTTATTAGTCACCACATGCAGCCTGAAGACTCTCTCATTTTCATTGCCATGAAGAGAACAGCAGTTTATACCATTGTCTGTGTATGTTCCCAAAATGCTTCATCCCTGCATCCTCTGCCTGAGCGGGAAGTCCTGAAAGGCCTCCTTGATGTTGCCTCTTTCCTCTCCTTGGCAGGTCTAATACCAAAATATTTGGAAAGCAATTATGACAACATATCATATACTAATTGCAGATCAGGCAGAATTGCCTCTCATTCCTTAATGTGTTTACCTGCTTCACATTGACAGTATTTACTGTGTTTACCTGCCTCACACTGGCAGCATTGAGGGCTTTGCAAATATATATGAGAAGATAAAATCTTGGCTCCAGTGAAATCTCTTGACCTCACTGGGACCAAAATGCCATCCAGATAATGACAGGCTGGTGACAGATTTTTCATCAGGTGGTGTAAGGACTGCTTTTTTTTTTTTTTCCTCCTTATGGCCACATTTTCAGAATTTCAGGTATTTGCATTTTGTAAGTTTAACATAATATTAAATCCTGTCTGGAGACAAGGATTATGTATACTCAGAAAAAAAGAGTTTCAAAATTTGGTATTACCTAACCACAAAATGAGAGCCATGACAACAGAGAAGTCAATGAAGGAAGGGAGGAAAAGAAGGCAAAGAACATCCCCACGCCAGATTTAAAATAATCATTGTTGCTTATCCTCAGAAAGGTTTTGTCAGCTACCGAAGCTGTATAATCTGTTCTATTACATATGCTGAAGGTCCATATTTTAGAGTTAATACATGTGTACAAATGTTTTGTTGTAGTCTTCTTCAGCTTTTCATTTTTAGGTCAGTATTCAGGCAGTCTTTCACCCAGCTCCACATATAACCAGGAACCACTGCTTGAAAAACAATTGGAATTAAACACTTTAGTGTTGTAAGTACACCATTATACAGTGGAGATTGCATATTTGTGATCTTAGTTGTTCCCTCTTAAAAGGTGTGAAACAAAACAATATAGGTGGCTCAGCTTGTGAGCTCTTACTCCTCCTTTCAGAAAATATTCTTAAATCCATCTATGAGCACAGTTAATTTTTCACATAAATGCTTCATACAGGATGCTGTTAGTCTGTACTGCTCTGTAGCAGGCTGTGCTTTGAGGCATCATAGTTCTGTAGCTCTGTCATCAAACAGGCCTGAATCTGTTTGTTTGGTCTTCTCTCCTTTTTCTTTTGAAGGAAGAAAACAGAGTTTCCAAGGTTGTTGTTGTTCTTTACAATCTAAGTTTCTTTTGATTTCCCCTCTCATTAGCGGCTGATGTTAAGTAGAAAAAACAAAAGAATAAATACCTGGGGAGGGACAACAATGCTTCAGAAGCCTGGAAGTCACTGTACTCAATAAGCAAAACAAGGTAGTGATGTACTGTCTAGACACCTACCTGAAAAGCTTGTGAGATTGCGGGGTTGTGCCAACCATGGCAATAAGTCCAGTGAAGTAGGAGCAGGAGAGGTTTCCTGTGTGTGGGGGTCCGCACCATGATGCAGTGCATGAATTAGGAAGAACGTTTCTGCATGAATTAGGAAGGTTTCTGCTCATTCCTTCTCTACTCAGCAGAGAGCCGTGGATTTCTCCAGGTGGTGTTTCAGGGGTCTATGTTATGCTCGTGCTCTGATTGCTGTCCCCTCAAGCCCCTGCTGAAGAGCTTCTCTCTGCTGACTTTTGAGAGAGTTTACGGAGATTGCCCTCCTTGTTTGGGCACCGTGAACACCTCCTGAAGAAGGTAGGATGTGTAGGAGGGAATCAGAGACTGACCCCCTGAATTGAGTGGAGATGTTTCACAGAATGCAACCTAGATTTGTTTGCATGTTTCTGGCTCTAAAAGGATGTTTCAGAATGGCGTTGCTCACCTAGTCTCCTTGGTGGACTTATAATGGCATTCAAGGCATCAAACATTTATTTTTTTCCCTGCCTTGCACTGCAGACTGCTCCTCAGCAAGGCAAAATAGCCCCCGGATTTTGTGCCGCCACAGCTAGACTGCCTCAGGTTTCCAAGCTAGTTTAGGTACTATTACCCTTCACAGAGATATGCACAGTGAGTACTCCATGGAGATGACACCTGAATTTATATTTGCCAAAGGGTTGTGCTTCTAAAATTGTGACTGGCTGAGGGGGACACGGAGCTAGGGGTTCCCAGTTCCTGGGCAAGAGAGTACTGGGCTTGATAAGACTCTTCCAGAAAATCATGTATCACAAAAAGTATCAGAGCTTGTGTAACATGTAACATGGTTGTTTGTTGGTGTTTGTTCTGTCTGCATGATGTTAACTTGCAGAAATGAAAAATTAGGACTGCCGTATTTTGTGGTGGGAGATAAAGGTCTCTGTCACATACTACTTTCAGCTGTTGTGGCACATAGTGTCTAAGTCATCCCATGTCAGAAAAAAAAAAGAAAAGAAACAAAAAAGAATGTCATCTGCTACACTTGTGGGAAATTTTTCATATTTCCATAGTCAGTTTCAGTTCCCTCATGTTCTCTCATGAAAGGTATTCTCGTGGGAGGGATTGCATTGAAACGTAACGTCATGACATTAAACCATAAAAGGGAATTTTTTAGGGTGGAATTAGTTTTAAAAAGACCCTAAAGGCAAAAGTAGTGTAATTTAAATCCTCAAAAATAGTACAGAAATACCCAAACACACCAAAAAAAAAGTCCCTAGGGATATCTATATATTTAAAAAGGAAGTGAGTGAGCAAAACAAAGCAAGGAATAGTAGATGGCAAAATACAGAAACAGCTCAAAATGAATTGTGAACCCTTCAAATACTGTATTTGCAGCTCAAGCAAAGCCATCAAAAAGGAGTGGATAGACCATGGAAAATATGAAGTCATAGGCTAAGAGGGAATTCGGTGAAATAATCAGAGCATGGACCAGCCTGTCACAAATAGGCACTTGGAGGCATCGTCGGGATAGTGTAGGCAGGTTAGATGACTGCCTGCCCTTGTCTGCATTCATCCGAAATGTTAGGTGACTAATGCCTTTCTAAATCTGGCACAGAAACATATCCTTTAAAATAATGTAGAAGGGATATGTACATGGAACGTTATTACTATGGAGTCAAGAGAACAGTTAATAAGGATTATGAGGGTGCTTAGAAATAAATGGAAACTCTTTATCAGACCACTGTAAATGTATAATGAGACCCACTGCATCCTCCACTCATTAAGCAGGTAGTAAGACATGATTCGTACTTAGTGTCAAAAGCAGCATTAGCTAACAGAAGCAACTTAGTGGAATTGATAGATTCAGATTTGAAGATGTCGTCAACACGAGAAACTTGTACAAGTTTAAACTGGTTTCAAGCGATGCAGCTCTTAAAGAAACCAGATGATGAGCAGTTTCCTTGAAGAATTTTGACAAGTTGTTTCTTGTAAAGTGTATTGAACAGGAGAGAGGTTTTCAGCCGGGCAGTAGCCCAGAAGTAAAGGTCATAAAAGTCCTTTGTTCTAATATAAGTGGTATTTCACATCAGTATCTTAGGTATTTGGACTTGCAGAGCTCCTCAGTGATGATCCTGGTTACCCATCTGAGCACAGGTTGACTCCAGATGTAATAAAATATAGCTGCATTAAGAGTCTAATGGTATTTTAACGAGACTGATTTCTGGGAGATTTGTCATTAATAATTATGACAGAGTTATAATAATGTTTTCAGTAGAACACGTCTGTAACACAGATAAGAAATGTAACCTTAGTATGCCTTAAAGCATTTTTCCAGTAGAATCTTTCAGGTTTATTTTACAATGCACAACGTGACATTGCTGATTTCCTCATCCATTAGGAAATGCAAGTTCATATTCTTGACAGGGGACTATGGAGGAATTATTCTAGAAAGAATACTGACACTAATTTTTTCACTTACATGCTCCTAAGTTCCTTTCCCTGAAATTTTGTTGAGGTATAAAGTGCTCTCCAAATTTCAGGATTTAGAGAAATTTCAAGTTCTTGTAGTTTGGTATTTTAAAAGTGTTATTCGGAAGTAATGCACAGACATTGTAGATATCTAGGCAACTTCAGACAAAAGTTCCTTTTGATGCTGAAACTGCAAAAGAGAGTAGGTCTAAAAGAACAGGAGGAAAGAAAGAAGCACTGGGAAAAAGGAGCTCAGAAAAATCCATTAAGAACTTTAGAAAATTCAGTTTTAAATCCTATAATAAAGCAGATGGAAAAAGATAGTGATATTACTCTCCTCCTTGCTTATGGTGGTGCTAGAGTTTCCCATGCAGAAGACTTAGGTTTTTAACTGAAGCCTGATACAGGACAAGAAATCCATAGAAGCATCCTGGGACATGAAAAGGGTTATTTTTCCTTTTGGTTCTCTAAGCTAATGGTCATATATCTTCTTGTGGCAGGAAATGAACAATTTTTGATAATTTCTACCTGGTTTGTCTCTTTGGTTCTGTTTTGTCTCCTTTCAATTTAAGTATTGCAGTTCTGTTTTTTTCGGCTCCATAGAAAGTCTTGAACAGATCATTAGTAGTGTCACGAAGATGCCTTAAAAAGTACCTGACTTTGGACTGAGAAACCTCAGAGCCAGGATCAAATTTGCTTAATGCTTCCAGCATAAAATCACATCTGTGACAAAGTTTGTGCATCCTGAAACCTGTCAGAGGTGTTCAGTACTTAGAGAGAGCAAAAAGGCAGGAAGTTTTTCGAGGGATGGCCGTCAAGTTTCAGTAATGATTCACCTCTAGGCATAAAACAACCACAAAACTTGAATCTCAAGAACTATTCTGAGTATTAAGAAGTTTAAGAGGAGTGTTTTAAAGAACCTGCACATGGGATACAGACAGCATAGCTGCTGCAAATTCAGCATCAAAAGTTCAGAAGTAGAAGGCATTTTCCACTAGTACAGAACTATACAAAGGTTCACATTCCCCAAAGCATTTGTATTTTTATTAATAGATTCATTTTTTTTTCAAAGAGGGTAAGACCAAAATGAAATGATGCTGGAGCTCTGTACTGTTTTATAGTGGCATTAAAACATTCATTTTTGAGCCATTCATTCAGTTTCAGTGAGCACTGACATATCTAAAGAATGTGTGACTGTATGGAGAATCCACTTGTTTTGATTCCAGCAACTCTACTGATACCTGGCATACTAAAATACATACTAGTGGAAGTGATTAATCTCTGAGCTATGTTATTCTTCTACCTTCCTCTGCCCTCCTCAATGACTAAGATATCTAATGTAGATTATAAAAGCTTCTAGTTTTCAGTAACACTTCTCTATGAGTCTAAGATAGAACAAATGCTTGACCATAGGGGTATTTCAGATCTTTGGACAAGGAGTGCTCCTTGAATTAGGATACTGTTCTGTGTAGAAGTCACTTTTCAGACCTCATGCCTGACCTGAAACAAAGTGCATGGCAATACCATCTTTCAGGAAGAAAGTGGAAGTTGAACGAGATGGCACTGTTAAGTAAGAAGCATCCACTTGTTCTGAAAAGCTGGGTCCTGTTGGGTTTCAGTAGGTTGTAGAAGCTACCATGCTTCAAGTATGCTAGGAACGGATGTGGGTTCAGAAGTCCAAAAATTCCAGAATTCTTCAACTTTAAGCTAAGTACCAGCTGTTATATGTCTGGTGTCTTGTACGTTAAGGTTTTTGGTCTCAAGGCATGAAATCTGAAGAGGAAGAATAAATGTTCCCATCTCAGGCGTTGGATTTAGAGCTTCCTGCTAAAAGAAGCACCACAGGAGCGATGGGTTTGGGTAAAGGCTGAGGGTAACAGCAGTTTCTCGTTCCACATCGTTCAGAGTCATCGAGAGCTTAACTTTGAGTTGCCTTCATGTCTGTCACTCCCAGTAGTGCTGGAAGTAGTGATTTAGGTTTTGGCTTCTGAAGGACCCCTGTCACCACTGCCATGTTGAAGGGAAGAGCTGGGCATCCCTCCCAGCAGGAGGCTCTTACTGCTTTTCCTTCTGCTAGTACCCTTCTCAGAGATGTGAGATGTGTTTGTTTTCCACTCAGTCTGGCTTATCTCTGGGTTTCAGGGGCCATTTCAAAACAGTTTTGAAATATGTATGTGCCTCTTTTGCAAGTGGCACAGGAATTGCTTTTTTTCCGTACTAATTTTACTCACGTGATCTTGTGTATGTGCTTGGGAATAATATAAACTGTGAAAATAAATACAGCTAAATGTCGAACAAGAAATACAATCAAAATACCTATTTGGATCTATCCAGACATTTCAGCAGGTACTATTACATTCGAAATCTGTCCTACTGTTCAAGAAGTCATATACTGGAAGATAAAAAAACCAAAGCCCTGTTATACATAGTGGTAATAACTACTGTGCAACAGAGACCAGCAAAAATCAGGTAATTTATCACAGTACAGTTCTATGTGCGTAGTACTTCATTTTCACAGAGACTCAGTAGTAACTCTTGCATTACTTTACAGGTGTTGGTTGCTTAGTGCCAGATGAGCTTAATGCATATCAGGTTTATTTTAAATTACATTTCATTAAAACACAATTTTCTTCCTCTACAGAAAAGTGATACGTGATCATTAACTAAAAATCAGTGCTAATTTTGCAATAAAGATTGATTTAGATAGAGTTGGCAGCTTTTTAATGTAGAGGGACACACTCGATAAGCACAGGCTGTGTGATCACGGCCAAAGGAGATGGTCTCTGGCACTGGAGGACGTGTCCAGCCCAGCTCACATCCACCCTGCCCAGGGTCAGCCCTTCTGGAACTGGCCAACAGTGTCCACACATCTAGCACCTGGACTAGACCCAAGTGGTTCTCCTAGTTCGTCATTTATTTCAGGCTTTTCAACAAATGGCTAACTATTTTTCTGTGCACTCTTCCTGTTGTTGTACTGTGGAGTCAGATATAGCTGCACAAAGGACACTTACTAAAAACTGCTGGTAGTTTTAAAAATAGAAATTAAAATCTCTGGAGTATGGGCAAGCCATGAGGAACTCCTACTGGCTTTATTGGAGACAGGAGTTCTCCTTTAATGCTTTCATAAATAAGGCTGCTCTCAGAAGGTTACGTTATTAAATTATTTAAAATGCTATGCCACATAGATATGGATTTATCCATCTCTAAGGGTTCCGTCATTAAAAACAAACCCAAAACCCCTCCAACCTGGGCTAAATATAATTTTGTTTCATGCCCAGAATATTACAATAAGAAATAATTGAGTACCATATGAAGGGGATGGTTGTCACAGAGTCTGTAGTTGCACATCTGGCAGCAAATTAGCAATTCAAATCACAGCCACTATGGGAAAAACCCACAAAGTGGAAATAGTTCCCATTTTTCAATTCTATTATTTTCTATTATGTCTGTTAAATTCCACAGGGAGTAATTTGAAAGCAAGCTGATTCAAAATGGGAATGACTCACGGTCAGGCTTTTGTTGCTTCACACATTTTGGATGTATAATGTTTCGAGCCCGACCCCGTAATACTTTGGCGGCTGATCTGGTGATATGTTAAAACCCTCTCACATATGTGCTGGATTTTTGCTTTTGTTTTTATTTCTTTGTCTTTTGCCTCTCTGTACATGAGGCCCTGTCTTTGAAACAGCCGTTAAGTAGGCAAGCACTGATGCTGAGACCTGCCAGCCACCACCATAACCCAAAATTAGGCCCTGGAGGGAAGTTTGGTCTGTATTGCTACTAGAGGGACAGGCTGGCACATGAGCTGTTGTTTTTAGTTTTATGAAGAGGAAAAGTGGCAAGTAATGGAATATATTCATTATGCTTGAAAAAAATAAAAGGAGGTCTTTGGCATTTTTCTAGAAAACCTAGTAGGTATCTTGCTATTTGTAGCTCCTATGAAAAAAGTCTTGGCACACCATTTGCTTGGGAAACAGGGGAAGACTAGCCATGTTCTCGTAAAAGTGCCTTTAGGCATGGATGAAAGCAAAACAAAGCAAAACCAGCCCCAGCCCATGTCAAGCTGCTGTCCTCTGGCCACTGACTTAGGGGAGGGCTGAATCTTCCTGGCCATCTGCCTCTCCTGTATGGGAAGGATGCTGCTGCAGGTTTCGCTTTGCTTTGTTTTGCTGCTTCTGGCATTGGTGGTGTTTTCTCCTGCTGCCGCATGGGCTGTGGGCATTTCCCAGCCAGCGAAATCCTTCCTCGTGAGAGTGCAACAGGGCTAGCCATGTGCAAAGGTATTCCTGAGCATAATTGCTTGTGGCGTAGGACCCTTAATTGAGAACTACGTACTTCATAATCTTGTTAGCATCTTACCTGAGTTAAAATAGCCTGTGCAGCTGGCTGAATTCAGGTGTCTCAGTACATTTACAACACTCGTCTCCACACAAGTTCCCATGAAGTGCACTGGATCCATGACAAAAGTGTGGAAAACTCCCTGTGAAAGAGAGGTAATTTGATGTGACAGACAAGAGCTGCCTCACCAGTCATACCTGCTACAAGAAATGTAGTTGCCTGGAGACTTTGAAAAAGTTGCTTTTGAATTTTAAAAATACAAGCAGATACCACAGGCCTTTACTGCCATACATTACCTCCCAATCATCCTGTTAGTGATACAATGTGAATCAAATCAAAATATTTAATGCTAAACAGAGACACTTTAGAAGCAGTAAGGCATATGAGGTTTCCAGGAACAAAAAGGAGGAAAACAATGAATGAGGGAGGCATGGTGAATGAACGTCAGACTTTCTGTTAAAATTTATCACCCAAATTGTTCTTCTCTAAGATGCAGGATTGTGAAATGTCTTTCACTCGCTATTGCCATTTTATCTTCTGCAAGCACTTTTAGATTGACCCAGTTTATGCTTATGGCAGGCAGTGCAGCTGATTTACAAGCAGAGCTCCCTGTGCATGAAGCCTCCCAGCAGGACTGCCTACAGGTGGGTGCCCGAGGAGCAGCGCTGTTTTCGTGTGCGGCTGTGAGATTGTTGCAGTACATTTCATGGACTGCATGCGTACAGCGAACAGATCTCCCTCCAAGGATTTGAATTCAAATAAGAAAGAAAAAATTGCCTGGAGGTTTCTAGCAAGGTGATGCTGCTCCTCTACTTCTCATATCTCAGGTCTAGCACTTTGGTATTTTTGTCCATAAAACTCCCAAATGACCTGACCTTAGATGAGGTTTGAAACAAGAAACTGCAACATTTAGTTAGCAACTGTAAATCATCTAAGTAAATTAGCTTTTACTCATCAAAGAAAGAAAAGAAAAAAAAAATGTAGCTTCTGAAATGGTGACAAAGATGCTTTGCCTGATGAGCTGCAGGTGGAAGCTTGACCATATGGCCATACTTGTTCTTTTTTTTTGTTTGTTTTGTTTCTATTTCATTTCTGTAACAAAATAGCCTTTCTCATCTGTGAAAGTGAAGGAAGATCTGAACAAGCTTTCCTTTTGTTTTTACTACAGTGCAGCTTTGCTGCACAGACCTAAGTCACCTTTATTCCTGTTGAATTAAAAATAAAAGCCAGTAGAAACTGAGCTTCACAGCCTATCTCCATATCAAAGCGTTTATAAAGAGTGATGAAAATTTTAGTAGACTTGATAGGGGAACTAGAAATGACTTAGATATTTAATTATAAATTCTCTGAAAAGATTTTAAATCTCTGTAAGTTTACTGGTGTTTTTGTTCTTAAGTGAATGTTTAGGCCAGAGACTTCTGACACAGAAAGCCACATGCTGATGAAGTTTCTCATGCCACAAACAATTTACTATGAACCAACGAAGATATACGGAAGGTAAAATGCTATTAAATTAGTAATTTTCAAATCTGGCTGTGAAAACTATTTTACTTGTTCATGAACTTAAAAAAGAGAAGGAAATTGTAAGTTGTCAATTTTCTGACAGAGGCAAGATCCTCATATTTCCTCCCTGAGCTTTGTAATCCAGCTGAGTATGATGAGTTAGCACACAATTTTTAACAGAAGACAAACAAAACACAAACAACAACAACAAAACATGTCTGACTTAAAAATAGAAAGGATCATATCCTGCAAACAGTGTTTTCTTTGGAATCTGTAAGGTGCACACCTCCTTCTTTTTACTGCTCCTGTATAAGTCATCGCCACTGTGTGGCTGATACCATTTCATGTACTTCCTGAGGTGTGGAAGGGGCTTTTGGGTCTCATTCAGTAGTGCTGGCACAAGAGTGATGGACTTCTGTGGGGAGTTTTAAGTTCTCTGTTAAATACAGGGTCTGGAGGTTTAGAAGGCTACAAAGTGCGCATGTCCCTTCTCACCTTTTCACAACTGAAAGTGTTAGTTGTACATTTATTTTCTTTGGAAAAGAAGTGGGAAAGTCAGTCCTAGGAAATGAGACATTTGGCATCAGATGATAAAACACACATTAGAATAATAATAATCAAAAAGAAACACAAAACATCACCACCAACAACAAAAGCAACAGAAAATGCAGACCTCAATGCATTCTATTCCAGAGATTATGGCTGAAGAAACAGCATAGATGTGGATTTGGTGGCAGTGAAGGGTAGTGCTTGTGGCTCCCACGGGTCCTGAGGTCCAACAGAACAGCAAGCCTGGGGGCAATGCCTTGTGCTGTTGGTGTGCCCCGGCTCAGCTCTGTGGGGAGATCAGGGAGGCTGGATTTACACAGAGCATTTCAAGGATGCTCAGAGGGGTCTGCTGTGGAAGGAGGATGGCAAATGCTCCACACACTCAGTTATGGCAATGTGACAAGAAGCCAAGTGCTAAAAAGGTGCAGAACAAAATATTTACCATTTAGCATCTTTGTTGTGGTATATTTAATCATCAAACAAACCTGGAAATGTCACTCTTCTGTTTTTCTTCAGCCTCCTGCAAAATTATATGCTTTATCCACAAATGTGACCTTTGAGTAATTGCTAAAAGGACAAGGGGTAGCTTTATAAAAATGACTGTTACTCATTTATAGTGTAAAAATGTCAGGTTAGTTAGGTTGCTTGGTTTTTGTTGTTGTTGTCTTCAGAGTAATGTATATAATTAGGCTGCAGGGCTGAAAATTTACATTAAGAATGTCATACGTCACTTCTAACTAAATGCCAAATTTATAATAATAGAATCATAGAATGGCTTGGGTTGGGACAGACCTTAAATATCATCTAGTTCCAACACCCTATAATATTTAGTTGCACCACTATATGTTATCTTCCTTTTAGACGCAGAAATACCTCTTCATCCCACCTTTTTATTCTCACTATTCCTGTTTACTGCTAACCCTCCTATGGACATCCAGTTGTTGGAGAGTTTCTTTATCATGTTCTCCATCCTTATGAAATAGAAAAATTGCCCAAATGTTAATGGAATAATTTTTACAATATTTCTTCAAGGAAAATGTGTTTCTTTGTTCCCATTTCCTAGTCCAGCGCTGTGGAGTTGAGCACCACAAAAAATGAAGAAAATTGTGTTTCCAGGCCATTTCTACACTGGTTTAATGGGCTAGCGTCTCTAAGCAACCAAGTCCATTTCCACCAGAGGTCCTCATTTACCATATTGGGATCTCAGCAGTTGTGGGTATACCTTTGTTTATACCTTTAGCAGAAAAACACTTCCAGTTTTCCGCGCTTGCCAGCCTTTTTGCTAAGATGGAGCTCTCTAACAGCAACAGATCAGCCCTGACAGCCTGTGTGACCTTGATGCAACACTGAGCTGATGGGAACTATCCTTCTGCTATACAAAATCCTGGGAAGTAGCACAGAGAGCTAATGGGTGTGCAGGCCCATTTGTTAATCTCTAATTTTTTCAAGACATGAACAGTTATGGCTGCAGCCAAATGTGTAGTTAGATGAAAGTGCAAGTCCAATAATTGCTATGATGTTTGGCAAACACTGAATGTAATAAGGCGTTGTTATAAGATTTAGTAAGACGAACGTACTGTTCTTGTGAACAGGAATAGCTAACACAAACCGAGATGGAGTGCATCGGGTAGCCAGCCAATATTTTTCTGTATCCTGTTATTTTATATAAAGGTATTCATTTGCTGATCTTCAGATGGAGAGATTGGAAAGCTTTTGTGGTGAGTCATGGGCATAAAACTATGTTTATTTTCTTTTGAAAGCTGTACGCTGCTTTGCAGCCAGCTAAGCAAAACTATTTTTCTTTTGTTTGCTTGGTTTTATTTGTTTGTTTTGGTTTTGTTTTGTTTTTAGTGTGTAGTTTCTGACTGTGTATTGAAAATTCTCTGTAAGACAGAAATCTTTCCTCCAGGGGCCTGGAGCATCACTCAAAAGACCCTTAGTGTGTCTAGATACTGCTCTCATTAGTGAGCCACTAGCAGGAAAAATACCATCCTGCAGTCAAACACTGCCCTGAAGCACCCAAAGAGCCAGTGTCACACCGGTGTAATTCTTCAGCTGCTGTGTCAAGCTCACTGCAAACAGCTCTGAAAAACTCAGTGAGATATGTTTGATATATACTGTTTTTTTTTTTTTTTTTTTTTTTTTTTAAGCAGGTTTGTTTTCAGCAAGAGTGTTACTTTCATTGGAATACTGTGTTTTAAATGTTTCCTATTTCTCTTATAGGCACAGGTCCTTAAGTTAAGAAGTAGATTGCTTATATGAATTCCTGGAGTCCTGACCCAAATATTTTCCAGTTTAATGGAGTAGAAGAAAAATAGTTTCTGGATTGTTTGACTGAAACAGTATTCCATAAAGTGGATATACAGTATTCTTGATTTAGCAGTCCTTTATACAGGCAGGTCATCTTTAGTAATTCTAGATATTTGAATATAAATATGAAATTACTCCTCCATCTTGTTATTGTTATTATTTTTTCAGATAGTTAATTCTGTCTTCTTTTTTCAAATTCAACAATGTATTAATGATCAGTTCCCTCCCTACATGTCTTTATTATTTAGGTGAATGGGTTGTACTCATAAAATGATAAGATTCTTACATCCAAACACAGAGGCAGAAGATGCTTTCCTGCCCTTACGGCATGAAACTAGACACTCAGCTGAGATGGACGGGGTGGCCACAGGCTTTGATAAGAGGAAGAACTGCACAAGTGGCAGGTAGAACTCCACTCAGCTCTTGATGCTAAGTAGTGACATACAGTTCAAACATGTACTGCATTGGCTTATTCATCTCCAGTTGCAGTACTGTAGTTGACTTAAGACAGGTAAGGTCTTCATGCTAGTGTCTCACTTGGATATTGTAAATACATTTTTCCCCTTAACAGAGCTGTTTGCTCATATATTGATACAGATTACCGCTGCAGTGAATGACGAATCCTTACTCAACCTATTGAGATAATGAGAAAATTAAAATGGGACTGCATATTAATAAACAAATAAACAAATAAATAAAAAGCTGCCTAAAAGCCATCCTCTTCGAGATTTTAAAAAACTGAATCTACAAAAAATAGTAACATACTAGAGATAAAAATGTCCCCTCTGAATTCAATGTCATGGTGTGTGGTTGCTCAAACAAAAAGTCAAGCTGAGCCTCTTGCAGGTAAGCATAATTGTGGACCAGCCTGTTCCCTAAATACAGTGCTAAATAAATGTAAGACTGCTCCCTAGGACTTGAAAGCCAGTAGCAACAGTGCTCTTGATCTAGCTAAGTACTTGTCTCTGATTTTTCAAAAATACCATCCTGCCTTTTGTTAAAGCAGATGCATTTCTCCTAGGGTGATGCCAAACCTACAGGTTCCTTACTGGGTTTCCACTCCAGTGGCCATATGCATCAGTTAATGTATTTATATAATAGCAGAACTGTAGTTGGATGGTTTTTATAGCAGGAGTTAGTTCTTGCTCTCTAACCCAGTCATGAACGTTACAGAGTTGTCAGTGCTTGATAGTGTAAATCACAAGAGCACAATTTTCTTTGCCCTCGATCAAAGCATTTTTGTTGTGGAGATTGGTCTGTGCCTCTATGTGAAGTTTGATTTGAGACACGCATGTGCATCCCACAGCCACACTGTGTGGGAGTTAGCATGCAAGACAAGTAAGGTGCAAGACAGCTGAGAGCTGACAAGCCTGATTTGTATCATCTTGATTTATATCAAGCTCTTTCTTAACAAGGTTTGGGTCTGGTGTGATTCCGCTACGAGATGGTTCAGAGAAATATAGGCCAAATGAATTTACAAAAGTTGGAGGAAAGGAACTGAAATTTCATGGGAAGTCTTTCCTAATATGACTACAGGAGCTCACTGCCACAAGAGGGTGCTTGCAAACTCATCACTGGCCGCGTCTCGTTGGGCTGAGGTCAACTGTATGAAGTTCAACAAGGCCAAGTGCCGGGTCCTGCATCTGGGGCACAACAACCCCAAGCAGAGCTACAGGCTGGGAGATGAGTGGCTGGAAAGCTGCCTGGCTGAGAAGGACCTGGGAATACTGGTTGATAGGCAGCTGAATATGAGCCAGCAGTGTGCTCAGGTGGCCAAGAAGGCCAACAGCATCCTGGCTTGTATAAGAAGCAGTGTGGCCAGCAGGTCTAGGGAGGTGATTGTCCCCCTGTACTCGGCTGTGGTGAGGCCGCACCTCGAGTACTGTGTTCAGTTTTGGGCCCCTCGCTACAAGAAGGACATGGAGGTGCTCAAGAGAGTCCAGAGAAGGGCAACGAAGCTGGTGAGGGGTCTGGAGAACAAGTCTTATGAGGAACGGCTGAGGGAGCTGGGGTTGTTTAGCCTGGAGAAGAGGAGGCTCAGGGGCGACCTTATCGCTCTCTATAGGTACATTAAAGGAGGCTGTAGCGAGGTGGGGGTTGGTCTATTCTCCCACGTGCCTGGTGACAGGACAAGGGGGAATAGGCTAAAGTTGTGCCAGGGGAGGTTTAGGTTGGATATTAGGAAGAACTTCTTTACCGAAAGGGTTGTTAGGCATTGGAATGGGCTGCCCAGGGAAGTAGTTGGGTCACCATCCCTGGAGGTCTTTAAAAGACATTTAGATTTAGAGCTTAGTGATATGGTTTAGTGGAGGACTAGTTAGTGTTAGGTCAGAGGTTGGACTTGGTCATCTTGGAGGTCTCTTCCAACCTAGACGATTCTGTGATTCGGTGATTCTTCAGAGAGCTCCACAATGAAAATGTGCTGCACTAGGGCCTTTGAAATGTATTTTACAGGAGAGGGAGATTAGAAACAATGATAGATTATGCAAGAGGAGAAAGTTGTGCATTTATTTCTCACCCGGTGTCAAAATAAAACCTATTGTTTCCAAAGATTTTGTGAATCATTATTTTTGGAGAGAGCTTCTGAAAAAAAACCCTATGCATTCAAACACTGTTTAGCCTCTTGCAACAGATCTAAGTTAGAGGCAGCCTGTGTCTGAAAGAACACAACAGCAAGAAAAATGCATCTGTTGAACACGTAGAAGAAGAGCTGAATGATATGCCTTAAAGTCAAGGGAAATATTTTTTGATAGTTATGTTAGCGCACAAAATGTGTTTCACATTGCTTCTGAATATGCTACGTAATATGTTTGTAAAATGGTGCAAACTCTCCTTTTTAATCTTAAATGTGTGTGAACGGATGAACGGATGTGTGTGTGTATATATATGTGTGTGTTTAGAGGCCAGAAGAGAAATTAACAGTAGCATCCATAAGGCCCAAGACTTGGAGTTCAGATCTAAACCAATTTCTGCACGTTCCTAAAGGTACTGTGCTGAGAGAAGGCACTGGACTGAAGTCACATCAGGTCTGGGTTATGCTGTTAGATGATCTGTCCATCATTTTGTTTAGGTCTTAGGGCTTTTGCCTTTTTGGGAAAAACAAAAACAAACAAACAAAAAATCAAATCAAACTGAAAAACAAACAAAAAACAATGTTTCAATAGTGTAATTGATAGGAAGATAATTATTATAACTCCAGATTTTGAAGCCATTGGAAATTGAGAGATCCCCCAAAATGGTTTCTATGCACTTCTCTCCACAGAAAGTTTGATCCTTATGAAAATCTCATTTTTTTTGCGGTGGTTCCCAGGCTCCCTGCAGCTTTGCACAACCATCAGCAGGAGCAGTCAGAGCTCCCAGCCTAACTTATTCATGGGGGGAAGTGTTCAGTGCTGCCCTGTCTTAAATCCATCACTCATTGGAAACACCTGTTCTGAGCAAGGCTTCCTAACCTGCTGTTCATTTTAGGACCCAGAAATACATTATCCTTGTTTACAGGACTGTTTACGGCCCTTGGAAGCCTTGCTAAATGTTGCATAGGAAGACGGTGAAAGACAAAGATGTGAAATTGAGATCAGCTCACCATTCACTGGGGCAGGATCTCTGTTAAAATGAAGTTCATCATTTACATTGTTTTCTGAAGTCAGACCTCTCGCTTCTGCTTTATAAATACCTTCTCCCTTACTTTGAAGCCAGAGAAGACTGACCTGTGTCTAGCACAAACACTGAAAAGCAGGCATAGCAAGGAGGAATGTATAACTTTGGCTGCCATGTATCTTGTATTATTACTGTCAACACCACCAAAACATAGTGCTAACATTTGACAGTATTAACACTGATTACTATGTGCTATAAAACAGTAAAGCTACGATTAGTAAGGTTGCATTATTTGTCAGGGATCGTCACTTCTTAGTAGTTGTACCTAACATAATGGTCAAAATAAACTGAAAATGTGAAATGTAACCTGATAAAAATACTGTTACTTCCCCTGCCATCTTCCCACAGTATTTTTTGTCCTCTACAGCCAGGCCCTCAAAAGCAGAATGCAGAACTTTTCCCCAGAAGCAGAATCCTGGTCTGTTTTCAGTGGTATTGAACCCAGAGATAACTTCCTTTTAATGTATGGCTACTGGAAGTAAATTAGCCTAAGGCAACTCTTCTAGATGAACTGTCTGTTCATTTTAAGTACATTTTATTTCTATTAAACACAATTTCTCTAAAGTTTCCTTACATATGCCTTTTCTACTATTGTACCTTGTTTACTTCTGCTGTGACCATGTCACATACATTGCAAAGATTAATTTTGCATTGATCTGAATACAATGAAAGTAACTTATGTTTTCAGTTATGGAACAATGATCCCAGTTCCCTTTATTTCCATATAAATTTCTTCATGATCTTTATAGGTTCTGCTGCACAAGCCTACTGTCACTAGCAATGGCATTTCTCCTACCTGATGGAACTTAAGTCTGATCAGTACATACCTAATATAGTCTCACCAGCTGTCACTGTAAAATTATATATTATTTTTACAAATCTTTTCTTTATCATGAATGTGTATACCTGCTAACAACCTGAACAAATAAATTATTTACATATATATATGTGTGTATATATACATATAAAAACTTGTTTATATTTTCAAGGGAAATTTAATGATTTTTTTTCCCATTAAAATTCCTAATTCAAGTGCCCAAAAGTTAAAGTATTCCTGATTTTGTGGTACCTGCAACTTGCTTTTGACTGTGTGTTCAGGTCTTCAGTTCTTTGCTTCAAGCTAGAGTTCAGAGTGGAAACTACAAGAAAACATTTTTCATGCAGTAACATGATTCTGATTGCTTCTGTTTTAAGAATAATCACCAAGTGTCATCTGAACCCACAACAAAACATCTAGCAATGCGATCCACTCCCCCTTGCAACTCAGCCGTGCCCCTCAGATCTTTTTATTTTTGCAGGGCTGTTTCCACTCCTGAATGCACTCTGCTCCTGGCCTCCTCCTGCAGCAAAGAGGATGGCAGAGGGGATGCAGGGGACCAAAATGGCCCTGCTGCTGCTCCATGCAGTACAGCAGTCAGGATGGTGAGGTGCTAGCAAGCACTGGCTGTTGGTCAGGTTATACAACCAAAAAATTCCTTCTGTACTGTAGCAGCCCTCCAGCCCTTTGCACGCAGCGTGATTTCGGGAAAATGCATGCAGAAGATGGCAAGGATAAAGGAGTACTTTGCAGAGTGTGAGAGAAGAAGTGGCCCTCTGTGTCTGAGCCTCCCTTAGGAGATAGTGTGGTGAAGGGCTCCTGCACAACCAGCTTGCCTCAAGGGAAGGTCACGAGAACTTCCTGCAGGAGTGAGAAGGAAAAATGCTTGCTACTTTCTGTGTAACAGTCCTGTTTTCATCTCATTGAGTTCATTTTGTTTGTGTGTCCCTTAGATCCTTGAGCAGCAGCTTCCCAAGGCTTCTGCCAGCTGCTGGTATTGCTAGTAACACTGAAGCCAATTCAAACTGTACATGTTTTTAAAAAAGAGACATCACGCTGCTTTAATTGCCCATTCTTTTTACTTCATTCATTACACAAGTGGCACTGGTTGTGTAATGCAAGCTTTTGCAAGTTCATTCAAAAATGAACTTTCCTGAAACTATTCTTAGAGGTGATTACTGAGACTTAGATTAGACGAGGTTAAGTAAGGGCCTTTGCAGAGATGACACGTATGCTAAACTATACGTTTACTTAAAGACATACAGCATGACTGATACGAGAGGGGTTTATTGTATAAGTGACATAAAACATATCCCGCAAAATGGAGGCGGAAAACTGTGGCTCATCATCTTCCTGTCTGAAGACTGTCCCGTGTTTGTTTCTCCTGGAGTGGGATTTGCATTGTAACATAAATCCGTTTGTAATGCTGTGAAGCAAAGGTGGTATTTTTGTGCCTTTCATGTTCAGCTGCTGGAATGGATAGCATCCTTCAAGCTTGCTTTTGGGTACAAAGTTCTGCTTTAGGCTGCTGTGTTCCCCTGCAGATCACGGAGTTTTGCATGCCACTGCATTACTTCATGCAGGAATACTCTTTCTGCTTTTGTCTCATTGCTTTCCACTGTGGAAACAGCATCTCCCCAGGCCAGGTGTCTGGGGTTTTGTCCAAACAACAGCTGGACAAAAATCATTTAAATTCCTGATTTTTTTTTCCAGTTTCCAAATGTAAATGTGTATATGACTAAGCTGTAACAGTTCTTTCTCTCAAAGGTCAGCCTGAATTATTTTGTGCAGATAATGTTGAAGCTTATGCGCCTGATGGATTTCACATAAACACCACTTGTCATGGGACTGATGACCTGAATAATTACCTCATCTCAGTCGCCACTGACATAATCAGCTAAACCAATTACACTATAAGCTCAAGCCACTAACAAAAGTTTCTCGGATCGTTTTATTTGGACTGGAAGTTTTCATGCATTGTACACAAATTAGTACATAGCCAATAGTGATGCTCAGCACTAAAATTTTACTCTTCGCTAGTATGTAAACGTGTAGTTTCCCTGTTAACTCAAGTTCCACAGAGTTGCAGAGTATTTAATGGAGATCCATATTTCTCTCAGATAATTTTGGGAGATTTCTTTCTTAGTCTGATTATTTTGCATTATATAATTAAAAAGTGATATACTTTAAGGTTATGTGTAACATGAAATATTACATTTATGAATTATTTTTATTTTCAGAAATTAATAAGAAAAAAATTAAAAACGGCTTTTTATTCCTTTATGTTTTATTGATCTTCCTTTTCTGTTACTCACCATATAGTTTGTGTAATATGCTTTTAACTTAGACATAATTTTTATAGTTCTCCCTGCATATGATTATGGATTGCAGTGAATCATTATCTCATTTAATTGAATTAGAGGCTGGTTTAATCATTGCTGTTAAACCAACCTTGCAGAATTGTCATTAATACCATACAGGCTGCACGCAAAGCAAAGCGGGCAGTTGTTTATCCTGATGTTTATAAAAAGATGTGAGTAGTGTCAAATGAATCTTCTGCCAGACTAAATTTTTGTTTGGGATAATAAGCAAACAGCTATAATAATCTGTTCTCATCTTCAGTATCTTGTTGGAAAATATGTTGCCTGAAGAGGTTTTTTTAAAAGCTAAAATAATTGTGTGTGGTATGTGATTTGCTCTGACGTTCAGCTTGGATTATTTATTGATCATCTAGTACTTTTTTTTAAATCTCTATTACCCATAATGATCTAGTTTACAAATAGCATTACATCTGCAATTTTGTCATAAAATCTGATTTATAAAATTGTCTCCTGAGATATCCATGGTCTCACTTAATCAGACACATTCCTATATCATTAGCCAACATAGCTGAGCAAATCGGACTGTTTTTGTAGCGGCAACATTATTCCACTCTTACATGAAATCAAAGGCACATGAAGAAATGTCAGTTCAAGAGGAATCACAAGTTTCCCAAGACTATTTTGTTCTATTTCAAGCATGCACATTTCAAGTTTATGGTTCTATGGAAAATTTTAATAGAATACATATATTCCAGTTACAGAACAACACTGTGAATCTCTTCGAGTTCTTGAACATGGCTCGAGGAAGATGTTGCAACATCTGGTTAACTTTAGGTAGTCTCATGCCTGAAAATGTCCATTTAAGTATCAACCTAGTGATACTTTATTCAGAATATATAGAAAATCGGTCTTTTATCTCAGGCTGACTACTTTGCTATACATTTTAAATAAAATACTGTTAATTTTGCTCTGTCACTTGAAAACAAAAACGTTAGTTAAATAAAAATAAATACGTCATAAAGTATAGAAAAACTGTGGGGCAGCTCTTTGTAGTGCTAAATATTCCACAGAATAAACACAGAGCCCTCCACACCTGGCAGTATCATGGCTTGTAGTTGAAAAACAAAAAAACAAACAAACAAAAAGAAACCACCAAACTGTTACTGAGCTCAATGTCACACACACACAGACACATACACCCTTTATGGGAAACAATCTGCAGTAAATTTTAACGTAGTTGATGTGATGGATGGCTCATACTTTCTTGTTTGTCACATGGAGTCTGTATGTGATATTTGAAGATGAAATAGTATCTCTTGCATGAGTCAGGGAAGCCAGCAGCCCCAGTCTCCTGTAATGAAGAAATCACCTTTCCTATAGTTCAGAGGCATCAATGCTCTTTCGCATTTATGGTCTCCTCAGCTCTTCTGCACAGAGAATTGAAGCAGATTTTTTGCCTGTTGTGTTTCACTGGTCTTGGGGAATGACTGGCAGCAACCCTGGGTGCTGAACAGGAGAGAAGAGGTCTCAGCCAACAAACCAGCCCTTGCAAAGCAGAAATACTGTGCTTGCATGGTGTGACCCACCAATAGCTATTCCTTCAAGTCATTCATTATTATTATTATCACAGAGTCATAGGATCATTAAGGTTGGAAAAGATCTCCAAGATCATTTGGTCCAACCATCACCCTACTACCAATGTCACCCACTAAACCATGTCCTAGGTATTATCAATCTCTCTTCTCGCAAAGCACACACACCAACCACTTCACAGCTGCCCTAAGACCATTCATATGTGGAGCAGAATAATTGATGCCTTGGTAGAATATTAGTGAGATAAAGTGTCATATCTTTTGTGAGGATAACCAGATTACTCAGGTTCAGAATTTTCTAGATAAAATTAATTTATACCGCTTTATGTTTATCTTCTGAAAAACATTAAGCGCTCAGCCGTATTTTATTGCAGACTGCTAAGATACAGGCTACTGCTTTACTGACTGCTTCAAAAAGCAATTTGCTGAAGACACTGTCGTATCAGTTGTAATTATTAATTGAGATTTTTGAAAGAGCTTAAAACATATTAGGGTGGTGGATATTTGGTAGAGGAAGTTAAAAATGTGATTCACTGATTGTATGCCCTGGTTAATCTGCGCTAGTAACTTTCAGCAAGCAGAGTACAGGCAGGGCAAGAAATGGATGCAGGGAGGAAAAAAGAGGGAAAAAGAGCAACCTGAAACCACAAATTTTCATGGTGTCATTGAACTGAGTTTGGGGAAATAACAGTTGAATATGAGGGTTTATTACAGCTTTCATTCGAAAGCCGCAGCCTCCTGCGACTCGCTTCATACCTAAGGCATTCCTGAGCGCTAGGCCAAGGAGGGCAGTCCTGCAGCACACTGCCTCTCCCACCCACCGTGCCATGAACTCCGGGGGGGACTCACATCAGCTTTGCAGCCCTGGGCAGTGCTGGGAAGCATGTAGCACTGTAAATGAGTTTTAGAGCCTTGGGCAACTGCTCATCTTGCTGCTCAGCCAGAGGACACAGGTTATGCACTGTTGAATGCTGGGTTGCTGCATTCCTATCCGAGCCACTTGAGATTCACACAACTGTGCCTCAGAAGTGATTTTCCATGTTGCTGCACCATACCATACCCTGGAAAGCTCCACTCTCCGTTGTCCTTCCTTATCCTTAAGCAAGCAGACTTTGATGGCGTCTTTGGAAAACTGAGTTTAGAAAATGTTGATACCTAACTAATCTCCTCATTTTGTAAATGCAAATGGTGAATGAGACTGACTTATTCTGAGGTAATTTGTGCCTCATATCTCCTGAAATCAGAATGTCGGTATGTGTTGGGCATGTCTTTAACGCTCTGTTTGTTGGAAATGCCTACCAAAAGTCAGCAAATGGTCCCTACATACTGTAATGCCAAAGCTTGCTTGCAAAAAGAAGAACTAATGTTTGTAATTCTTTTATTGTCTTACTGCTTGTTTTACTTTTAAAAAGAACAAAAAATGAGCTTTTTTTTTTTTTTCTTTCTTTTTCTTTTCCCTTAGTATCTGGCAAATAACTTTGGAACACAAAATTTTCCTGTGAAAATATTCTGTGAAAATACATCTCAGACACTGAGTGAAACATATTCTTCCCTTAGAGACAATATCTACTTATCTACTCTAAATAATTTACAAGACTTTGCTGAAAATACCAGTCTCTCCAAGAATTTTTCATTAAACATTAGGATCCCCCTCCTTATTGTCAAGAATTTTAGGCCTCCAAATTATTGTACGCTGAGTTTTCTGATACATTTGTCACTGACATTTTTCTGGATGACTGAGTGGTGTTTTAAATCTGCAGAGTTTTTGGATTTGTAAAGACCTATATCCCAAACATTAGGTGAAAATTGAAATTGCTAAAGAATTAAAATAATGTTCAAGTCCTTACCAAGTTGTCACTGACACATTTTTTTTTTCTTTAAAGCTAAGAGTGATTACATTGTAGTAAAACTTGGATGAATCTGAACAGTCCCCAACAAAAGAAATCTTTTAAAGTAATGATCTTACCCAACGATGCAATTGCAAAATAGCGTACATAGCCCGTGAGCATCCCAAAGACCTGGCATTGCCTCTGTATCTTAATGAAGCTGATTGCCAACTAAATCAAAAGGACTATCCAGAATAACAATGAGCCAGGACACTTAAATATTAATACCTGGTTATCATGGTCATAAATCAGAAGCCACAGCTGTGATCATTTGGTGACTGTCTCTGCCTCAGCAGTGTCCACAGGGAAAAGAAATAAAAAGAGCATTGAGGCAAGAGCAGCTTAGAAAAAGGGTGGGGGAGTCAGGCTGGACCATGCAGTATTTTACACTTTGTTGTGGTTTAGCCCGGCTGGCAGCCAAACACCACACAGCCATTCGCTCACCCTCCCCCCTCCCTCTCCGGGATGGGGGAGAGAAACGGGAAAGTGAAGCCTGTGAGTTGAGATAAGGACAGTTTATTAAGACAGGGAAAATAATAACAATAACAATAATAATAATAATAATAATAATAATAATAGTAATAATGTGTACAAAGTGATGCACAATGCAATTGCTCACCACCCGTTGACCGATGCCCAGCCTATCCCCGAGCAGCCGGCCCCCCACCCCGGCTAGCCACCCCTATATATTGTTCAGCATGATGTCAGATGGTATGGAATACCCCTTTGGCCAGTTTGGGTCAGCTGTCCTGGGTCTGTCCCCTCCCAGCTCCTGCTGCACCCCCAGCCTGCTCGCTAGCAGGACAGAGCGAGAAGCTGAAAAGTCCTTGGCTTGGTGTAAGCATTGCTCTACAACAATTAAAACATCGGCATGTTATCAGCGCTCTTCTCATCCTAATCCAAAACATAGCACCCTGCCAGCTACTAGGAGGAAAATTAACTCTGTCCTACCTGAAACCAGGACACACTTATAAAGGTTTTAGTGTTTTTTTTTTTTTTTTTTTCTTTTCAACACCAAGCTCTATTTCCTGCTGCTCATTTGTGGTTGTGAATTGATAGCGAGTCTGCGTGAGTGCATTTTCAGCAGGCAGGGTCACCAGAGAGGCTGAAATGTATGTCATTTCTCCTACCCTTTCAATAGCCAGATGCTGATGCTGCTCTGGAAAGAACTGAGCCACGTGTTGGCCGTGCAGAGGGGCTGCAGGAAGCTTTGGTGCACCTGCAAGTGCCCAGCTCCACACACATCAGCCCCGCACAGGCGAACACTGGGCTACCGAGTCATCCTGACGACTGGGGATAATGGATTTAATCCCCGTGGTCAAGCAAGGAATCAGGATTATGTACTGTAGTTCCATGTAATTAATGACGAGTGTATCTTGCTACATTTTAGAGAAACTCGCAGTTTGTTGACTTTGAGTGAAATGCTAGCTGGACACCAAGCTGAGTTGTAAGGTTCACTTCCTGGCTTGGCTTCCTCCTGGAAGTTTTACAGCTGTCATAAAGCACATGAAACAGGAACTCTAACCTCAATTTTATGTTATTTGTGCTCATCAAAAATGTCAGGTTCTAATGGGAAACCCCAAACCTTTAAGGACAGCAACAGGCAGCACGAACATATGGCTCCTCCCTATCGCTTTCCCTACAGAGAACAAGTGCTCAATTTTCAGAGGATTAATATTCAGGTTGGGTAGAATTCATCTTACCTGCCTGGTTCATTTTATTATACAATAAAATCTGATTTATTCTCATTTGGATACAGAGTATATAGCTGTATAAGCATGCAACGCTTATAAACAGTTACTTTCCAAGTGGTACGACATAATACCTACTCTCGGAGGTATTTCTGAGGAATGACAAGTGTCACTTGCCAAAGGGCAGAGATAAAAAGCAGTGTTTTGGATCTGAACATTGCGCCTGGAGCTGATGACTAGTTATGCTGATACCTGTTCAGTTCTTCAGCCTAAAAAAAAAAAAAAAACCAACCAAAAACAAACCAACACACACCAAAAAAAAACAGCAAATAAAAAGCAGACTACTATGCTGATTTCTCAATGAACTTTTCTGAGTCCAGTAAATCTATCTCTCTCTTTATGTTTTGCTCACAGAATGGTCTGATCGTTGCCTGTTACCATGGGTATGTGGATATTGTAATCGCCTTATCACAATGCCCTCACCTTGATGTGAACTGGCAGGACAACGAAGGGAACACGGCCCTCATCACAGCTGCGCAGGCAGGTAAGGTTCTTTGCCTCACCTCTTGTACAGGATCTTAGGAGAAACGTGTGTTGTGAATATTATTTCCAGTATTTTTTTCAAAGCTCTAAAAGACATTAGTCTGTTTAAGGATATCCTTGCCAAGCCTGCTCCCAAATAAGTTTGTCACGATTTTTTTTGAACTAATAAATCTAAAGCAACATTTATCCTAGGGACAAAGAGAGAAAAAGATATACATTTCTAGTATTTCTAGTTCTTGAATTAAAAATACAGAAGAGCATGCCCCACATGTGCAGTCCTGTATGACACATGTCCTTTAAGCTTATTTTCCTATGTTTGCTCTGCCAAGCCACCAGCCATCATTGTGGTGATATAATGCGCTGTTAATGCACATAACTATGATCTCTTTTTCTGAAGCCTGTGGCACCTTCCTCAGTGGGTCTGTACCAACTGCCGGCTGTAGGAAAATGTATCACCATTCAGAAATATCTTAGCTGCTAATACTTTCTTCAACCAGTCCACAGTAAAAAGCAAAAAGCCCTTCTTATACAGTCTCAGCGGCGACCAGTGCTGATTCTATCACAGACCGGCTGTATTGACATCAGCCGTGTTAATCCTGATGCAGACTGGAGTGAGAGCAGAGCTTGTCTCCAGGCTGTCTTTTATCCCACCCAGCGTGGTGATATTCTGTCAGCAAGTGTAACAGATCGCATACGTGCAGGGGGTGCTCCCTAAAGCAGTACCGGTTCTAAGTGTACACACACAAAGCAATCTGCCGATTATCTCTGTTAAAACTGTGACAATGAATGTTAAGCCTTTAAGCAAAGCTCTAGCTTTCTTTTTCCAAGTGGTAATAAAATGCTGAAGCATACAGATTAGGAAAAATCTCACCGAGGGGGCTATCCCTTTGTAGTCTAAAAGCCGTCCTCTGGGCCTGCCTGGCTCTGCGCCCATGGGTTCCGTTGCATCCCTCAAGCATGCTCCTCAAAGGCACTTTCTAAGGACTGCACACTGAGTCTCTACCATTTCTTCTCACTGATTAAGAATATGGGAGACCACGGGAAATAATATTCCCTCTCAGAGCCTGCCTGTTCTTCTCTGGCTGGATAGAGGAAACAAATTTCTGTCAGACAACATCAATGGACATTACAAGATTGGAGTGCTTAGGGTTTGATTTTAACTCAGAAATATTGCCACTAAGAATTTTCACTTAGTAACAAAACTTTGCTCTGTGTTGTACCAAAAAGTGAACGGTGCTAAAGATGTCACTGTGAGACAGGTCTTAAACACTGGAAGAAATAGTTGCAACCAGAGTTGCCATGTTCCTGGCAAAGCCATGGGTATAGCAGTTCTCTAAAGAAAGCAGAGAAGTCTCCAAAACTCTCGTCTACTTCTATTTATCTGCCTAACATGAATCTGGACTATAAAAGTTTTAACATCAATACCGACTCCTTCCTGACCCTTATAACTCATGCTAATAAGCTCAGAATTAATCCGGGGGGCTGACATTGACCTGACTCTGTCTGCCAGCACTTGCTGTTGATTCCCAACGCAACTGGAAATGACAGCAGTCAGCAGAAGCTAATGCAAACTCCTAACAACTGGGATGTTTTCCCCTGCCTGCAATAATCCCGAGCTCTGGTGTTGACACCAGTTATTTCATTCATTATCACAAGATACTGCTGTAGCATTAGTACAGATTACCATGTGGTTAACACTGCAATCAGAGGAGCTGCAGTGTGATAGATGCTGCTTAATTACTGCTGAGCTTTAAGTATTAACACCGAACAGTGTATTGTAAAGAACTGAAGGCAACGTCTGTACGATCTTTCCTTTAGTGGTGGGTTTATTCAATTTTTACTCACAGGCCATGGAAATAATAATATTTCTGCAAAACAAATTATTGTCAGAGATCACTGCTATTTATGACAAAAATATATATGATTTTTTCTTGTGGAAAGTCTAGTAGCAAACCCACATTCTTTCAGTTAATTGCAAGATGATATCAGGTGGCTTCAGAGAGCACTTCTGCTTTTGTTATGATGCTCTTCCCAAATGGGCCATCACCTATGGTCTGACCCCAGAAAGCAGCTTTGGGGTGGGAAGAGGCCACAGTCCTGTGGGATTCCTCTGTGGGCTTCAGGGGCTGCATCTGCACAACAGGGCACAGGTAGTGGGGAGGCAGCAGGGAAGCCTCTTTCCTTTCACCAGAGGAATTTAAAATCCACACTTGCTTATGCAGGTTCATGGCTGCCTAGACATGCTGCTCCAACCTGAGCGGCAGATTGAAGTAAATAGAATTATTTTAAAGACCAGCTGAAGTCTCAGAAGATAATTGAATTCAGCTCCTTATACCCATCTGCTTTTGATGACTTTAGATTCACATCTTTCAAAGAACCAATCTTAAACCGAAGGTCTTCTGCATGGGCTGACCTGAAAAAAAGTAGTCTGGAGGGACCAGTGGAAAGCAGTAGATTCTTAATAAGCTGACTAGTATAGAAAAATAACCACAAACGAAGCACTTAACTTCATGTGTCAATTTCAGTTTAGAAAATCAGTCTGCTTGCTTGCTCTTCTCAATATTTCTTACAGACATGGGATGCTTTTTCCAAGGGAGCTTGCCCTTCAAAGCTGAAAATTTGTTGCAGCCTGCAGGAGATGGTGCCCAGAAATGGGTGCTAAAGCAGAAGCAAAGTCATCACGTGGCAGTATGAGGGCAGCACGGAAAAAATGGGAGATTGATGCAAATGAGTGAACAGAATAACAAGAAATGGAAAGAGAGGAAGGAAGGAAAGTGGTTACAAAAAAAGGAAAAGGAAATATTGCATTAAATAGAAACTGCTGATTCTCAGTTTCTCTGTTCACGAGGACATAGTTACATCAGTGTCAACATATGGTAATTGGTATGTTCTGTTATTTACAGAGAGGATTTTATTTGCTCCCTTTTAAAGTATAGATGTTATACGATACAAGAACAAGTTTGGGGCAGGCTTCAGCTCTTCAAACACAAAATCACAAAGTAACCCAATCACTTTTCGTTAATGAAGACATGAGAACACAACCACCTAAAGCACACAGATCATAAAAGATTCGGTTCGATCTATCCGCCAGAAAGCATTTGCTGCTCATAGACCAAACACAGTCTATGACAGAGCATCTTCCTTACTGTGCAGATTATCCTTCTGCCTGTATTACACAGATTATTAGGTAGCATTGCATTCATTATACATATTTCTTCTGTGGCAGCAATTAAGTGAATTAAGCTATTACAGACATCTGTGCTGATCCCTAAATATGTCTCACAGGGCAAAGAACCATGCCCTTCACACGCCGGTTCTGCCAGTGAGTAGATCAGGCTGGCAGACAGCAGGAGCCTGATCCGAATTCAGTACGACCAAACCGGCTGAGGCCACGCTCATTTATTTTACAGCTGCAAACAGCTTTCAGAGAAGGCTTTAAATCATCGAAGGCTCACCTGGTTTACGATTTAGATACGCGCTTTTGGTTCCTGCAAATGCAGAACTGAAGCAAACGTTGTGGCCTTAAATCAAAAGCATATGACACAGTTTGAACAAAAACTTGGCAGCTCTGAGTTTTGCTTTGAATTTGATATTTGTTTGAACTTGAAATTTGAAGCAAACCTCAGAGGACAGAAACTTCTGCAGATTGTAACTGAAGTGGTTTTCAGGAATCCTTGTGACATGAAACTTCTGAGAATCACAAACCTCTCCTTTTCTTTTTCTTTCTCTTTTTCTTTTTCTTTTTCTTTTTCTTTTTCTTTTTCTTTTTCTTTTTCTTTTTCTTTTTCTTTTTTTTTTCTTTCTCTTTCTCTTTCTTTCTCTTTTTCTGGTTGTTTTTTTTTGTTATTTTATTGCTGAGTTTTGTTTTTTATTCTCCCCATATCATATGAGGCCATCTGTAGTCCCTGGAGAGTTTTGAACGAACAAGGTCTCTCAGGATTGACTCTTAGGATCACCCTAGATTTGCAAAACATCTCTTACTGCAGCTATGGTTTTGGCAAAGGGAAGAACATCTTTAATAATGTAATAAGTGCTGAAAAATCTTCCTTTTTATTATTTCTCCTTGTTTCAGTTCCTGTCTCCGATTTCTGTGGTAGAAAAGCATTATTTCAGCTGTCCCAAAACCATCCTGAAGCACAATGTACATGGATGAAATAGTCCTACATGTCCTGCAAAACAATTCAGGAACAAAGATTCTCCTGGTAGTAACTGATATCCTGTCAGGATTTGGTCTCACGCCATAAAGTCAGTGAAGCTGAAGCCTCTGTGTTGAGTAAGCAGGACCGGGTCACTTGATCCTGCCATGAACCCAGATCACTTTTGCTTTGTTCAGTTTGCCGTATCTTTATGCTTCATTTGCATCAAACTGGGAGCTCTTCGCCTGATTTTCCCTGACTCTGGCATTGTTCAACTGATCTGTGCTCAAGTTTCAGCAGAGTTTCCAGTTATGCAGCAAGGTAGCAGAGTCCAGCAAATTCTAGGAGACCAAGAGTAACACCTATGAAACATCTTAAATTAATTGGTAAAGGTTTTCTTAACTTGCTTTCCAAAGTGAGTGCAGGGCTGTGTCGGAACAAAGCAATGGCTGATGAAATCTGCACCTGATGTGACACCACAGACTTTAAAAACCGTCCTGTATGAATTATAATCTGCTTCAGTAACATTTGTAGATGAATTTGAGTGACATGCATCACAGAATATTCAGCTGGACTGCAGAGTGAGATGAGAGAATATTTTTACAGCTCCTGGTAATTAAATTGTGATTGTTGCAGCTGCCTGACAGACTGCGTTATTTTATAAAGCGTCAAAGCATCATAAAATGAATGATAAGTGAGGGAAAAGCTGTTTTGGATGACTCATAATGGCACTAGATATTTTTTCCTGTTCTGATAGTCCAATTATAACGGCTTGATGTTTTAATCGGTCTTCCCACCATCTAGCCAGAGACACCTTCAGCTACTCGGTACACCCCTGCTGACACCAGTTATCCGGGCTCACGAGGCACATGAATGGCAATAACAGTTGCTTTTAGTAAGAGAACTTAAGTTGTTCATTTTGCTACCAACATTGAAGAGCAGCCCCATTTTCCTGTTGCTGGAGCAAGTGACTTTACACGGTCAGATGGAAAAATAAAAGTGTGGGATTCAAAGCAGAACATTTATTTGTCTAGTATCAGGCCTGAAATGGTTTGTTAGTAGTGTTGGCTGGAACTACCACAAGTAATTGCATCTTAATGGAGCACTGTGAAGGTAAGGCTCAAATTTACCAGAGGAGTGAAAAAGCTGAATCTTTGCAACCACTTTCCCCAGGGGACAGGCAGTACTACCCATTGATTCAAGAAACTGAGGCCCCTTGCAACCTCAAAGTGACCACTTCTGGCCTTTAATTATGCCTTTACCTCAGATTGATTTCCAGAGAGAGGAACCCCCCCACTGAGAGCAGCTTGAGGGAAGGTGGGAGCCCAGGTTTCCAGGCTCCTATACCAACACTCTTGCCACAAGACAGTGCCACCTAATGCTAAAGCTAGTGACTGCAGTGATCAGAAAAGGACACGAGGAAAACAGATCTCATTAATTGTCTGTATTTTTCCAGTTTCCAAACCTGCAGGATAGATTTTTGGTTTGACCTTGAGACTGCCTCTTAATTCTGTGGTGGATTTTCTCTGTTATTTTTTTTTTATATATTTCTTTAAAGGGCACATAACCATTACAAACTACTTGTTGAACTATTTTCCCGGGCTTGACATTGAGAAGAGGAACGTGTTCGGATTTACAGCACTGATGAAATCTGCAATGCAGGGACGAACAGAATGTGTGAAAGCCTTGATGTTGGCAGGTATGCAAAACACTTTGCTGCTTCTTCTTCATCATCTAACTGTAAATACGAGATGGGCACACACAAGCAACAACAAAAATTACCTCTTGATGTGTGTATTCTGAGAGGCGTGGTGCAGCCTTCCCTGGAAATGGGTGCAGACTTTAATGAAATTGTAGGCAAGGAGGTGAAGCCACATGCTGCAGGAGGAAGAGTGCTCTGCATGTCTGTGGAACCTCATCCGTGAACTCTCCAGGTACTCTCAGTGTCATATTTATTGTCTCCAGGAGAGGTCAGGGAATGTGATCACTGAGATTTGTAGATGGTGAGCTAATGAAATTTGTGACACAGCTGGGAAAGACATGCAGATCTCTTGCTGCCAGCTGCTGTGGGTGTGATGGTGCAGGGGTGGGTGATGGCAGTGTAACCACAGGGCCTCGTGGCCAGACATCCACGTCTCCCTCCAGCCATGGAGTAGGGAGTTTTGGGTGCAGGGTTCACACCCCACCTGGGATATTGGTGGGAAATTTGGCAATATAGGGAGAAACCTCTCTTTCTAGCCCCCCTACAGAGTTATGTCTCAAGGTTTATGAGTAATGGTGCCAGAAAGTCTGTACCAGCTGCATGGAGGGAATCGCAGCCCAAGGAGTGAGGAAGTCCAGCTCCCTCCCCACCTGCCTCTTTGCATCCGGGAACAGGAAATATATTTCTTGTCGTTGGCCCTGGACTTTGCAGCTGAATTTCCAGCTGTAGTCATAGTGAGGTGAAGAGCTCCTGGAGAGGAAACCTGGAAGGGTGAGAGGCATTGAGGCAACATCCTCTACAGGAGCAGTACCAGACCCCTGACAGGGCTGTACAGCACCTTTTAGCCACAATATTGGATGCTTTTGTTGTGTTATTAATATATAAATTATTAGTTCACGAGTATATAAGTGTATTAGTATATTTTATTGCAGGTATTTGGCACAAATCAAATTTTATGGACATGATAATAGATAACTTAGGAACATCATTGCTATTTAGACCAAAAATCCTACAGGTCCATTTCATTGTAGACTGAGATGTTGAATGGGTAGTTTATTTCAGCTGTTTTGCTGTCACAGAAGTCTAACCCTTCATAATTTGAGTGTTTTAAGTAGAAGGCATTTGTCAAGCATAGTGATATTACTTTCATAATATCCGGTTTATAGATGTTGATATGGCACAGAAAATGCTTGAATGATATGGCAACTCGTTATTTTCTGCAAGATTCTCTAGGTTCTTACACTGGAATCAAGGTTTTGGAGTCAGATCAGTCACTTTGGAGCTAAATTTTTATAAATAAAAATTATAAAATGACTGTTAGAGCACTGCTAGACACAGATGCAGTTTCTGGACTAGTATCTACTTTGTGCAGATGCTAGTTCAGAATTTTCCAGTGGCTGCTATAAATTATCACTTAAAATGAAACTTCAGTCGCCAGACCTTAAAACTTATCAAATTGACCTGACAGTGTCATGGCTTTCTATTACTATCACTGGAGATCTGATGGAAACTTGTTCTTTCTGTTTTGGTCACTAGAAGCTATTTTACAACCTCTCCATTTTTTTATATAACTCAGTCCAAGTTATTGTATTTCTTGTACAAAAAGTATCAATATCAAAGTTGAATATATGGTTGCTGACTCTGTCATCTGGATAGCCACCTTCTCTTTTTCATGTTATTTAAGCAAACAGAAGAGTCGGAAGAACAAACCTTCAGCCAGCCAGAAAATAGGTTTGTTAGCCTCCTATCAGGTTTACCTACAGAAATTTATATTGGGCTGTTTGTTCATTACAGATAGTGAGGATACATACATTGGCTAAAGAGTAAAGGATTAATATACTCCGAGTTTCTAAGCTGCAGTTTACTTAAACGTTTTAGTAAGTATTTTGCGGGTCCACACATTTTCAGCTTAAAATAGGGGCCACAGAGGAAGTGTGGTAGATTGCCTGCACCCATTTTAATATCTGATTATTGTTTAGCATTGGACAGTCTGGTGAAACGTAGGCAGGGAGCAGCTCATTCAGAATGGATTTAGACATAAGTGAAGGGAACTGAGTGGCTGCCAGCAACAAAGTGCTAGTTTGCTGAAAAAGGTGAAATAAATCATTACTGAAAGATCTGGAGAAAAAACAGTTTCACAAATAAAACAACCCCTCAGCTTCTAGCTAAATTCTATGTTAAAAGAATACTTGGAGATATAGGGTCAAAACACCCATAATCAGCCATGGGCCTACTTGCAGAACCTATGCCTGTAGTACAGCTACAGAACAGGTGTGTGTCCTGAAAAAAAGAGTTAGAGCCAGGCAGTTTTTAACCCCAGTATCTGCTTAATGGCTTGGGTAAAATCTCTGTTTTCTGGCACCTACTTAGGGCAATACAGGAGGTCAGTAAAGGAAAATAACTCACCTTTCCAGCTGCCCAAGTAGGATTTAACAATCAGATGGAGAAGAGGCAGCAGCAGAGCGTGACAGATGGCTAGAGCTGGATTTTCAAAGTGACTGTTCTTCCTGAAACTTGTGCTCCTGGAGGGTAGCCAAGGTCAATCACTACACGACGAAGGTGTGCTGAGACACTTGGTCGTAATGTCTGCTCTTTCAAAGCGAGCCTTTGGAACATGTGGATTTGCTGTTTGCGAATGCAAAGCCAGTAAGAGAGGACCCGAGCCGCTCGCAGGCAGTTTGTCACAGGCTGCTGCACGGCCAGGACCACAGTGCTGCCAGCAGCCAGCCAGCCAGAGAGCCCGGGCAGGAGCACAGAAATGCCAGCCATAATTCACCACACGAGACCCATCGCGATCTCCAGTGTACACTGAGGGCTGCTTTAGTAAAGCCAGTGGAGTGGCAGTGGATCTAGAGACTGGGCTTTAAATACTGTGTGTGAAAAAGCTCGGTGACAGATGCCTGTCTTTCTGAGCTCTCCTGCTCCCTGCCATTAAACTCAGCTCCCTCCTGGGAAAGCTGTCCTGTGGTTTTGCTTTCGTCTTTTTAATCTGATGTCTATTCCTAAGCCATGTGCTGTCTTGGGAATTCCCGAGTCTGAGGAATATTCTGGAGCTAATTGCTCCCCAACCCACAGCCCTGCTTCTTGCAGGTCTTCTGAGTTACCATGCGTGAGCTTCTGTGACTCTGTGCTGGAAAGGCCCTGCTCCTCCCTACCCCTGTCCTGGTGAGCCAGCTCAGCAATGCTTCTTAAGCATGTGCAGTGGTGTTCAGCACTTCCAGGCCCACCACAATCCTTTCAGAGGAAATAGAGGGGGACTTAAGCCCCCACCCTCAGTGTGAGTGTTGTCTGAAGGAAATCACAGAGCTGATCTTGAAGTTCTCTCTTTCTCTGGGCCCTTTAGCATGGCAAGGCCAAGCAAAAGGGGCCTGTTTGCCCATCAGGAAACCCATTAGGGTCTGATGGGGGGTCTGAGATGGAGAGCCGAAACTGTGGCTGTCTAGTTAATACTTAAAAAGGGACAAGACTATTCACGTCTCTTGCACGTGACACGTTCTGTTGAATGACACCTTTGTTTAGAAATGCCTCTGGATTTGTACAGAAAATCAATACCACTGTAGTAAATCACTCCTTAGAGAGATTTTGTGATACAAGTTACAAAGTCAGCATTGATTTTTGTTGAAAGATCAAGATTTCCATACTCTGTAGTATTGTTTCTCTACATAAAGTTTCCAAAATACCTGGGGACACATCTGTCAGGGATCAGCAAGTGGGGGCTTCACCTCAGAGGAAGGTGAGCCAAGGGTGACAGCAAGGCACACAGAGAAGACGCTAGTTTCACCAGCAAAGGTACTTCTTTAAGAAATGGAGCAGGTCTGGTGGGAACAACCAGGGTCAGCCTGTACTGCAGTGGCTGCCAGGCAGGCCTGTGGTGACGAGGCAAGTCCATAGAGTCAAGGCCTGATGTCAGACCAGGAGCCAAGCCTGCAGGTCAAGGTCCAGACCAGCAGGGCACAAGGCCAGAGACAGCTACAACACAGCTCAGGCAAGGACCAGAGCTGAGAGTCTGAGCTTGAATGGAGCCACCAAGCAAAGACAGGGAACCCCCAGTGACACTTCTCACAGCACTTTCTCACACAGCTCTTTTTGTCTGGGACTCGTCCAGGGTGCCACAGCTGCAGCATATCAGAGCTGGCACTTATTTTTCTTGAAGATAATTGTAAACAGCTGTCTTCACCTCTTGCCTGCTTACAACCAGAGCATACTGTTCCTTAAAACGTATATTTAGACACAGTTCCTTTAGCTACTACTTTTTCTTTAGTAAATCCATGGCTGTTATGTGTACAACAAAGAAACATCTTCCACATAGTTTGCCATGTTCCCAGTCAGCTCTAGTGGGAAGGAGTGCAGACACAGGCAAATGTTAAGAAGGGGACAGGAAAAGTGGCTAGCCTGAAAGGAGAGAGAGTCGGGGATAGGAAATTTGTGTAGGGTGGTTTCAAGAGCAAGCTAGTGAAGTGGGCGGACATGTTTTTGTGTGTCTTTTTCCATCCTCCCCTCATTGGTTTGTCTGTAGCTTCTGTTGTCGTGAATGTCTTCAAATCCAGCTGCCTTCGAGCTCTCACAATCCTTTCTTCAGTCCACAGCTAATGAACTGTTTGACTTGATTAAATCTTCCTCTTCTTTGCCTCCTTCCATTCTGGGCCCCATGCTTGACTCTTTGAAGTGCTTTTTCTTGGAGCAGTTATTTCAAACTTCACTTAAACTACATTTAAATCAAGATCAACTTATTTGCTTAGGGTGCCTCCTTCCTTCCACAGCCCAACCTGAGAAAAAATAGTTTATCATGATGTTTCTCTAGCCTTTTCCCCAGGTCTCAGCCTCTGCACACTTCTTTTTCCTAAAGCAATGTGACAGAATGTCTTTTCTTTTGTGCCAAGATCTGTGTAGGTAAATTATGTGTTGGCTGTTTGAGAATGGTGCTTCAGCTGGCAGAGAAGCCCATCAAGAAGTCAAAAGTTGTAGCCTGTTAATTTTTTAGCTTAAACCTTTTTCAATATACTCAGAAGTTACCTATAGTGGCAGTGATACACATAAACCAAAATTGAATATGAAAGTGCTCGGAAGTATGGGAAGTTTCGTTAATTAACAGTATTTGTTTTTCTTTTCCTTAAGGGGCCAATGTTCACTCGACTGATCCAAGCCGTGGACTGACTTCGTGGGAATGGGCTTGTTACACAGGAAGATCAGAATCTGCCTTCATCATGCAAAAGCTGATGGATAGGCCATGCCCAGAACAGTTATGTGATCAATACAAACCAGAATGGCCAAAGATGAAGGAACTCCTTGCCAAGGCTGCAGAGCCAAAGACCTGTTTGCAGAGGATTTCTGAGTGCATGAGGTCAGCTGTCTCATTCCAGGCTTTCCATGGCCCAGAAGAAGGTGGGGTCCTTGATCACATGGTGAAGGTGACCACAAGCTTAGGCAGCCCTTTCATTGCTCTGTCATGCAGGACTGTGTGCCCAGGAAGCCCACCTTCTGTGGGAAAACGCAGACTGGCTGTGCAGGAAATCCTTAGGAAGCAGAGAGCTGAGGAGATCCGATCCCTGGACAAAGACCATGTTAGCAGCTATGAGAAATTATTTCAGAACTCCAAAATCACATTGATCCCCAAGAAGAAGGACCGGCGAGCCAGTCTGCAGCCCGTCAGCCTTGCAGTGTCTCAAGTGAACACTATAGCCACCAGGAAAACAAGCCTCTTGCCGCTCCACCTGCTCAGACGGAGCAGTGTGAGACCAGGATTTGTCATCCCCAAAGTCCGTATCAGCAAGGCTCCTCCTCCCACCTTCCAGCCAGAAAAGGCGAGAAGGAGGAGCAGTGCTAAAGATGACCCCTATTTGCAGATTCCTAAATGGAGGTACAAGGAGCTAAAAGAGGAGCGGAAGAAGGCAGAGGAACAGGAGAAGAAAAGAGCCGAAGAGGCTCAAAAACAGAGGCAGGTGTCTCCTGCCAGATCCAGGACCTGATTTAATGGCAGTGAGGAAGGTTTGAGAGCCATTAGTCTTGTTATCTGAGCAAGATAACAGACTGCATGCCATCATGCATGCCTGCTGTTGCTGGAGCTGGAATACTGAGCAATGGCCTTTACAGTGCATAAACAGGGCAAGGGCTATGCCTCGGTGTGTATGATCATGGACGTGAAGGTACTTTGGGGTGGGAGACAGAAAAGTTTACCTGTCTGCTCTATAGGAAATTTAAGTGGTGCCATCCTTTTATGGTTTCCTTTTTTTCCAGTTCCAGGTGAATGACAGAGGAGCAGCTCGAAAAACAACATGTGTGAAAGGATCATATTTTGTGTTTGATCATTTTGTAATGGACAAAATTGAGGAGTTGTGCTTTTGACACTAGATATTTTTCCTCTCCTTGTATAGGTAGACATATTTCAAAGTTTTATAGTAATAAGGAAAAGTTTAAAATATATCACAGAGTCTCAGTGGGCAGTGAAAATCCAATCCTATAATTGTTTTGAATATACCAAGCACTTTATATTATATTAATACGGTAATCAAAGTTTAAGACAGTATAGGTATTAAACTGTACAGCTCTATATGGTCTGTATGGATACAATTCTTAATGATATTGTTTTGTTGAGTATAAAGAAGGGCTGTATATGAAATATTTCTATAGTTGAGGTATTCACATCCTCTGCAGATATAAATCAGGGGCAAGGACTGATTTCTTTGGAGCAACAGAGAAGCTGAACTAATTTTTGTATGCCAGAGTCACCTAACATTTGCCTCCCCCATTAAGTTTCCCTGAATCCACTATCTGTTGTCTCCTCTTTAGTCTCAGGGATTTCTTTGTCATTGAATTTAACTGTGAAATGAGGGAGATGGCGAACCACAGGTGGGCTTTTTTTTTAATATATATATATATATTTAAATTCCTATTTAAAAAATAAAACCACCAGGTTTATTGTGAGTGTCTACTCTAGGACCTTTTTGCATTATAGCCAGGACAGAATAATCATGCAACTTCTGGAAATTCAAGCAATTTTCCGAGGTATCAAGTCTAGCCAGATGCTATGAAAATCCAGTCAGTATCAGGCAGCTCAGCCACTGATGTTTGGAAATCATGGCTGGATTCATTGCGAGCTTTGATATTATGCACCTGGGTGCCCACAGAAGGCAGGACACTACTCCACTTTCTCAACACTGGAAGAAAACACTCCCTAGCACTGAAGGTAAAGCAGGAATGGACCATGATGGTCCACAGTAAAAGACTGCCACATCAGACATCCTGTCCCAGACCCTGAAGCCCACTGGATACATGGGGACACACTGTCCTCACGATCCAAAGACTCTAAGAGCCATTCTCCCATCCCCAAATTTGATCTAAACTGTTGGGTTGGCCAGGGCAGCACACTGTGCTTACAGAAACACATCGTCTAAACTTGCTGCTTACTTAAAAAAAAAAAAAAAAAAAAAAAAAAAGAGCACATTCATAACAGTGGAGGTCAAAAGCAAAAAGTAGATGCTACAGTAAATGTCCATATTTTTGCTCAGGCTTTGCTCCTGTTTGATAAGAAATGGGCTGTGGTGTGTTCTCCTCATGGGGTTGCTCTGCTGGAGCCCAGGCTGACCACAGCTGCTGCTCTGACCAGCTTCTTCCAACAACTAAATACAGAGAAAACATTTACACCCTTTACTCCCGCAGCACAAAGGCTGGCCAGAGTCTCACTGAACACGTAAAGAAACTGTACATGTCATGGGAGAAATAAATTCAATCGATTGCAAACTGGTGCCCAGGCTGGTATTGCTAGCTAGCAGGGCTGGGGTCAGGTCTCCACAGAGGTTACAGCAGACTCATGAAACAAGGATTTTCCACAGATCCTGTTCTTTGTCCATCTTTCTGGAATAGCTGTGCTGACTAGGCTGCTTTGCCAGATAGCCCTCCAGCCCAGAGCTGGTGGAATAAGCACCCTGCTAATAAACCTCTCCAGCACTATGAATATAAAGAGGATTTGGGTCTGTGACTGCATCAGTTCTGTGCAATTCATAGGCACTAATGTTGTAATAGGTTTTCTGTGACCAGAATATAAGGTAGAAGCTGAACTCATTTCTCTGGAGGGTAAGAAGATGCCCTTTTAGCCATCTGTGGCAGAGATGCCAGGATGGATTTTGATGTGGTACACTGTGTTGAATGGTTTAACTACTAATTTCTACTTACTGCCAGCCCAGTGTACTTAAGATTTAGCATTCAGATTCAGCGTTGAAAAGCAACCTGTGCTGCAGGTGAATTTGCACTCTCAGGACCACTTGCAGGAGACACACAGTTGCCAGGTGCTCTCAGGGATTAACATACAGTGTGTTAGACGCAGGGGCTGAAAATGAAGCCTGTTTTCTAACCCTTTGTACTTCACTGTGTAAACGTGTATAAATATGTGGTGTTTCCATTAAAAAGAGGCACAAGCTGTTGAACTTATCTGGTGACCTTATTCTTCAGAGAGCAGTGGGGAAGTCGCCTGCCACTCCTCAGTGCAGGGGAGCAGGGAGGGGCAGGGGCACAGCTGCCAGGCGGTGGAGGAGGAGGGAGAGGTCCCTGGCACAAGCTTGGCAGCTCCAAATGACATCTCTCTCAGTGAAACGCAGAGGTGACACCCTCTGACATGTGTATGTGTTTCTTCAGAGCCCCAAAGAAAGGAGCCTGGGCAGTTTTTTGGATGTTCAGGAAGGTCCCAGCCCGTCCCCTCATGCTGCTTCTGAGCCCGCCGTGGCCAGACCCAACGAGCACCAGCAGCAGCAGAGCTGCTCGGAGATGCCAGCTGTAAAGTAGGGCAAAAAGATCTGCAAGAAACGGGAATTATCCTCACATTTTTCCTCCTTTTAAATCATCACAGGTAGAGTTACAAACCAATGCAGCCATCTGGGTCATTTAGAGACGCTGTTCATTACTTAGTTAATTACTCACCAGGAGAGTGTATTCAGCAGAGACAGCGGCCGATGAGGCAGCCAGCAGTCCTCTCCAGGCAAGCTCAACTGGATTGACAGTTCTGCAGACTCTCTGTACAGTAAATTGTGCAATTAAACCTCTGAATTCCCAGTCACTAATGAAAAGTGCTAAGCTAACATTATTAGAGATAACAACCAGCAGAGGTAATCCCTGGGCAGAGAGGGGAGTGGACAAGAGGTAGTGGAGGCAATGAGGGGGGAAGAAAATGCATTGGCGGCTCTGTCGTGCCTCTGATCTAAACCAAGGCTGGCTTTTTGACCCAGCCGTTTCTGGCTATTAAGCAGACAAGAGTTAAAAGCAGTCATAAAGGCTTGCTGTGGTCCACCAAGGAGTATATTACTCAAAAAGAGTGGGATTCAGCATGGGCCTCCTTTGGTGTCTCCAAAGTTTCTCAGAGCTGGCTTTTCTACTTGTTTCAAGTAACCCTTTTCAGCACCTCTGCACACCTTCCTGAGCACAGAGTAATTGGTTTGTACAGCATATGCAAATACATTCACTTACTTTCTTAGTAAGGTAATGGTATACTCCACTTTCTTAGAGGTAATGGTATAGATATTGAAATATTTTAAGCTTCTTTTTTATTTTAACAATGAATAGCCTGTAAAATGTCACTGCAGTCATTAGGAGGCAAAAGTTATTGTTACAAAAACAAACCAAAAAAACAAGCAAAACCTCAACCCAAGCCCCCAGGTCCCTCAGTCTTTGTTATCAGTTGCTCTGATGAAATGTAGCTGCAGTATATATCCCACGTGGAGAAAAGAAAATAAATAGATTATAAGTAACATGAAAAAAAGGTTTTATTGAATGGGCAACATATCCAGTCGCTACTGTGTCCAGTAGCTATCTCTTCCTTTGGTAACACGTACATTAAATTCATACAAGACAAACTTACCTTGTCCTTATTTATGATAGAAACAAATGAGCTGATAGCCTGGATGGGGTCTGCCACGTCCCAGGATGCTCTTTTGGAGCTTTTTATACAGCAATGCCTTTGGACACAGAGTTGTGAAAGACTTGATCTGAGGTTGGGGAAAATCCCTTCGACAATGTCTTGAAATGAAGAGAGTCAAATAAACTTGTCGCTCAGCAGGCTGGCCATCAGGGACCCTTGCTAAAATGTAGAGCATCCAGTCTACCAAAACGTAATCTGTTCAGATGAGTACAAACTCAAATTAACAACCCATCTGCTGTTCCGAGAGCTGTCACCTCAGCGTGGCCAGCACCGCTTGCCTGCGTTGTTACCACACTGCCCATCCACCACGAAGAGGTAAGCAAGCAGTACTTTTTGATTCACAAGCAACAACACTTAGGTCCCTCCATGAACTAAAAATGTTCAAGGCTACCAGGCCTGCCCTTTGGAGAACTAAGAGGAGTAGGAGGCAAGGGGCAGCTTGCAGAGCCACGAGAGGCTGTTTGTAGGGCATGCACAGATCAAACAATGAAAGCTTGACATCAGCTCATTCAGAGCAGGAGACATCAAGTAACTGATTTCAGCATAGACATGTTTCTGCTATTGCTCCTCCTCAAATAAGTCCAAAATTGCTCCTTTATGTTAATAGGGAGGCCGAAGGTGATGAACACAAACCAACTTTAAATAGTTTGTGAGGCAACAGGTTCCTCGTAAATAAAGCTCTTCAGTTGAGTAACTCACACAGTCCTGTATCAGCTCAGTCCTACCAGGTTTTCCATGGGAGCTCTACAGGCTTTTTATCTGATCTTCCTGGGAACATTGTTTCTCTAGGATCTCCCTCGACAACCCAAATCATAATAATAATAACAACAATAATAATAACAATAATAATAGAATAATAGAATATCCTGAGTTGGATAATAGTAATAAAGATGATGATAATAATAATAGTAATGCTCATTTTAATTGGTGAGTATTTTAAAAAAATGCTCATCATCCCCACACAGCATTTCTCTCAAACCACTTCCTCTGCTTGCAGAAGGCCAAGGGAGAATTATTTCCAGGGAAAATCAGTTTGGAAAGCCCACCAAGGACTGGAAAATTGTATTAGGATATAATATTTGCAGTGTTTCTGACCACAACTCTTGGGTCATCCAAGTAAGCAAAAATAAAAACATTCATACTTGAAAGGTATGGCAGGGTGTCACGGTGCTAGCAAAGAGGCCTGGATTACCAGAGCATCATGTGGTAGTTGAGAAGGGCCAAGTCGTATTGCTCTGGAGAACAGGAATTTTCTTCTGCCTGGAGAATTCCTGTGTACAGATAAATGCAGCACTTAAGGAAAACTTCATAAGCTGTGCACTCTTTTTGCCTTGGGTATAGAGCTGCTGACCACTAAGCATAAATTTCATCAGCCAGAGCCACGCTTAGACCACGACATGCTTTATAATGCTAAATATTCTGAATAAGGACATCCCAAACACGGTAAACTGAATGTCCCAAACCAGTGAACACTTTCATTCCCTGCCTATGTAATTAAATTATATTAATTATGCATGGTATTAAATTAAACCATACCCATAAAAATATCTGTAGGTAACAGTCATACATTATTAATATATACGGTAGTAGAATTATATATTTAGCATTTATATATTCATATGTATTTACAATTTTTTAAAATATACACATACAAAAGGCCTCTCACCTCCCACCGATGATGTAGAGTGCTCCAATATGTTAATGGTGACCGTTGTAAGAAAGCCAGCAGTAAATAATTGTTCTGTAATAGCCTTTTATTTGGGCTATAATACAGAAGCTACAGAGAGAAAATAGACCAGCTGCCTTCTCACTGAACACTATGGAGCTCTTGCATGGAAAAAGGCAGGGGGTTCTGTGAAAAATCATACTTCATTGGGTAATTAAAGTTTTTATGCATATTAATTTTGCCTAGTCAGGTTAAAATTTGGCACTTCTCTCTGCATGTTTGAATTCACAATGTTCTTAGCACTCTTTCACGGCTACAAAACTGCACAGAGGCTTGTGCATATTTAGCAGGCCAAATGTTTCTGGTTTGGGTTGCTCTTAGGAAAGCAGGAGAGGCTGGGGAAACGGTTTCAGGTGACTCCTTTCCCCCCTCCCATTGCAGCAGCTTCCGACACGAGTGGCAGTTTTTTTGCACAAGCCCTCCCCCCAAACAAATAAAAAATGAATGCAAGCCCTGAAGAGGCAAATGTGGAAAACCCATGCTAGAAGGCTCCATCCTGGATGCATTTAGGCACCAACTGAACTGCAAGCACTGGTAAGCGTGGATCAAGAGATGCTCCAGCTTCTCTGCCCGGTGTGTGCACGTAAGGTATTTTTATCAGGGCTGTAGTAACGGAGACCTGCTCAGGGCAGTGTTAGCACCTGAGGCATTTCTGAGTATCTGTACTTAAGGCGATAAAATATTTACATCCCAACTGCATCTGGCGATGGGATCTAAGGTTTCTTCATGCTTGTCTCCGCTGTACTGAAGCCAGTTTCTTGCAGAAGCTGGTCGCGTCGGGATGATCTGCTTCATTACGTGACACAAATCAATAAGTGATTCAGTTAAGTAATTGCCCCACTAAAAGCCCTATTCCAACACAAGGTGAAACAGCATTTCCGAAGAATATACAAATGCAGTTGCGTTGAAAATAGACATGCTTTATTACCAGCTTGGCTCCTTTCCCAGGAAAGTGCAGTGAAATAGCCGTTGCTCAGGATTTGACCAGTTTCCATGGCCTTATAAGTGATCGCTTTGACCACCTGGTATAATCTCAGACTCCCCAAATGTATCATTATAACTGAAATGAAACAAGTCACTTTTGCTGAGCAACAGAACTGAACAGACTAATCGTGCTAGATTAATTTTGCTTTGATTTTTTTTCCTTGAAAATTCATTTTGCAAACTTGAGTTCTACTAACATACTCATTCAAAGAAGTACTCTGTGGATGTTTAACATGATCATTTTTTCGCTTGTAGTTTGTGAAAACTATTTTTTTATTCTGTATGTGATGGATTGGATTAGCCTACTTTTTTTAAAAATACATCCATGGGCACAACGAGCAGCGTTTGCATGTGGTTTCCCAGCCACCAAGAGGCATCCTTCTCTGAGAGCCTTTCTGGGCTTCCCTGGGGCTTTCTGCACCAGCAGTGCAGAGTATTTATGAACCTTAAATTGAACTATCATAAGGCTTTCATGACTGACCTAGCTGCTGTGCTCAGAGAAGAGCTTCGACTGCAAGTCAGCTCTCCAAAGACGACATAGGCAGCTATCTCAGTAAGGTCGTGTCCGTATTTAAAATAAATAATAACAGTTGAACTTGTGTAAGTGAAGAGCTGAGTTGAACAAATAGGTACAACAAGCAACACCCACTCTCTTATGTTGGTTTAAATCAGGCTTATACTCACTTGGTTTAATCTATCAAAAATAGTTTGAGATTAAAGTGACATAAATCATTCATTCTGAAATTAGAGTTTCTGGACAGAGAGTGGTAGTAACCTAATTAAATTGTTGGTGTTCCTTTTAAACAGGGAGTGCTGCCCTTTCACAGGCAGAGGGCTTTACCCTCCTCTCCTGCTTGAGCTCTGGCTTGAGCCCTGGGCCCACCCATTTCGTTGTCATAGAACCACAGAACAGCTCAGGTTGGAAGGGACCTTAAGGATCACCCAGTTCCAATCCCCCTGCCGTGGGCAGGGACACCTCCCACCAGACCAGGCTGCCCAAAGCCCCATCCAGCCTGGCCTTGAACACCTCCAGGGATGGGGCACCCACAGCTTCTCTGGGCAGCCTGTGCCACTGCCTCACCACCCTCTGAGTGAAGAATTTCTTCCTAACATCTAATGTAAGTCTCCCCTCTTTTAGTTTAAAGCCATTTCCCTTTGTTCTCTCGTTATCTTCCCAAGCAAAAAGTTGCTCTCCATCTTTTTTTTAAGCCCCATTTAAGTATGGAAAAGTTGGATTAAGGTCTCTCTGGAGCCTTTTCTTCTTCAGGCTGAACATCCCAGCTCTCTCAGCCTTTCTCCATAGGAGAGGTGCTCTGGCCCTCTGATGGATTCGTGGTCCTCCTCTGGACCTGCTCTAACAGGTCCACATCCTTCTTGCGCCAGGGGTTTCCTTGTACTGGGCTGGGCTTTCCTTACAGCTTTCATTTTTTCAGCAGGACAGCAAGGTCCATGTTTCTCATCCACAGCCCATGAGCTCTTTGCTACACAGCAGAGTCAGTGGCACCTCCAGCAGCAGTTCACCGCCTCTTACTTACCCTCAGCCAATTAGCAGTCTCCCTTTCATTAACATGGCTCACAACTTCTGCTCACACGCTCCCCAGCACCGTGCAACAGGTTTGCATTATTGTTTGGGTGACTTTAAAGTACTGCAGTGCAGGGTGAGGAGCCATATCGCTACAGTCCTGCTCAGAGAGCTGCTCTTCTTCCATCAGGTAAGACACTGGCTTCATCTTTAATTCAAGGCTGTCTTTAGAGGATCACAGCCCCAGCTCAGGAACAAAGTGAGCCTGACAACAATCAGAGGCAGATGATGAAATATTAATCCATGCTTTTGTGACATCCAGGCTGGATTATAGTAATTCCCTGTTTGCAGGTCTTCCCAAGGCCTCCTCCTACAAAGCACAGCTTGTAGGGAAGTCAGCCATGGGATTTAAATGTGTCCTGCAGACAAGCAGCCACCCTCCCAGCCACTAAGCTTGGAGCTTACTCAGAACCATCGATCAGTTCTTTATGTAAAGGTATGCTGTGAGCAGAGTGACAGCAGCAGTTATTTTTAGCCACTAAAAGCACGTCTCAGGTTCAGGATGCGTCCTACCTGCATGAGAAAGAAATGGAGAAAATCTATAAACCCAGTAGGAAAGCTCTGTCTCTTTCCTTCCTCAGCCCATCACCCCAGGACACAGAACATGTGCTACATTGGTCACCTTCCTTCTAAGGGGTTGGGTGGTGTTTGCTTAGCGCACGAATTAGTGAAATTGAAAAAGCAAGAAATGAGGCAGCAGTGAAGAGCTGAGGGTTGTGTACCAGCAGCTGGAATACAATCACAGTAAAGAGAAGGTGAGGCTGGGCAAGAACAAGGAAACCATCAGCATAGGGGACATGGCTGATGGCAGCACCAAGAGAAGAAAAGAGATTAAAGCCAGCATCATCATCCAGATGGTTGCAGAAGCATCGAAGCTTCAGCTGTTCCTATCTATGTAGGCACATGCTTGCTTGCTTCTCACCTCCGTGCCTCAGTTTCCCTATCAGCTACATAGAAATACTTGCCTAAATCCCTAGTCAACTCAGAAACAAAGCCACATAACAGAAACTATGTCAGTAGTGCGCTATCAGAGCGCACGTAATTTCTTCAGAAAGACGTGCAAAGTCCTCTGCAGATGGTGGAGGCAGCTCAGAGAGCAGCGGAGCTTGGGGCGACCCTGACGAGAGTGAGGCCTGGCACATCCTCAGTGTTGATCAGCTGCTGCTCCTGACTAAGAGGAGACTGAACCTGTACAACTGCTCATGACAAAAAAAGCGTAAGAGTGCTTATGCATTCCCTGCAATAAGCAGACGTTGAACATATCAGTCTTTCAAACCCATGAGATAAAAAACACAAATGCTTTCCCCGGAATAACAGCAAGGTGACGGCATCTTTGGCCTGTTCTTCCCACTAACTGCTTTCCTGAGATAAATGACATACTGAAAGCTTTGCTTAGAAATGCGAGGCTAAGAAGTTTTGCCTCGTATACCGCCATCACACACCACGTTTTTTGATAGCTCCAACTTCTGGGGATTCCAGTGGGCTATTTAAGAGATTTATGAAGTCATGAAAGCAAAAGCCAGGTCCGTGCAGTCTAAATGACATTAAATCCCTGTGTTGCCATTTCCCATTAGCTAGACTCCTGAAATCCTCGTGGCAGCCCAGAAGACACATCAGAGATGACACTTAGAAGGGATTTAAGTGAATCACGCGTAGAATGACAGAATGCACGGAGACAAGAGGGAGACAGATGGAGGCAGCGATCCAGCTGCAGCAGCACATGAGATAAAGCCAAATTCTAATTTAACAGCAATTGTCTCCCACCAGGGTTATTTAAAAATCACATTAACGTATGGACATGAACTTTGAATCTTCCCAGGCAATCGTGGGTTTGCACCCACCCCAATAACCTTCATATTTCTAGGCCCAAGGTGGAGCTCATTAAGTAGCGTTGCCTTCTCTCATATAGCCTGAATGCCCCCCACATCCCACCAGATCAGGCATATTTATCTTGCCATAGTTATCAAAACCAACCCAACTAGCTGATAATAAAGCTTGTGAAACAAGTAAAAGATGATCTGAGCATGAATTGATACATGCGTTAGGACGAGATATTTCATTACTTCAGGCTGGGCAAGACCACTTTAAAAGCCATGCAGTATTCAAGCATCATCTTTCCTCAGCTCCTTTGATTTTTTTCATAAATATAGCCGAGGCAGATGATGTTTGGATGGGGTTATAAAAACTTCCTGTGCAGTGAGGGAGAATCACGTGTGAGAATGAAGCAAAAGGTGGTGAGCATAGCCCCAGGGACACCACAGCCAGCTGAGCCCACCCCCCGTCACAAGATGCAGGACATGCAGCAGTTTTTCATCTGTTTTAAATGAAGTTATTGAATTAAATATAAAAAGAAATGCTACAGTCAGTACAGGAGTCAGACATCTTATTTTGATATGAATTGGAATATGTCTTACCCTGCCTTCAGCTTCAATTTTAATGATGCTGCCAATTGTCAGCTTCAGCTTTCAGAGTCAACAATGCCATTTAGATGCATGAAGAGTCTCTTGTTTCTCAGAAATGGAGTTTAAGGTGGCCTGCAAACTCCTTTATTGATGCGCTGGTGACACTGTTCACAATTTTAAGATAACACCACGAAAAGCCTCATGGTGGAAAGGAGGGGCAGCTGCAATTCTTGCTCACCAAGCTGCACCTACACCTCTGCAGCAAGGTCTGTACCTGTGCAATCCTTCAGAAGAGGCTCCTAGGATTCCTTGAAAAGCATTTCTGCTAATGTTATTTATATATGCATTTTTCCCTTGAGAAAATATCTACTGAGTTAGGCAGTGAATGCTGGGATACTAGCAGGGCATGGAGCTATTTAAATAGTTTTACACATCTGTTTTCACAGGCAAACCCTATCAAATTGTGACAATGACCACATTTTACTGGTAAGCAATCAATTTTGATGAAAGACAACAAAAACTTCCACTGAAATGGGCTAGAAATTCAGATCCCTTAAAATCTGAGTCTGTATGCCACTAAATGCCACACTCCAGGCATTGCTGTAAATGCTGTTTATTGAGGGACTCGTGCATGCTTTTATTAAGCATCACCAGAAGACATTGTCACACGTGGTGGGCAACCCCACGTATTTTGTGTGTGGTGCAAACTCTAAACATATAGTGTGGTCTGGAGGCAAACACTTGTGTCTTTCCCTCTCCTGCCAGCAGCTCACCAGCAGCAAGCCTTCGCAGGGTGCCCTCAGGGCTGGATGCTGCTGGACACCAGGAACACCCCATGTGCTGGGGCTCTCAGAGCTGCCTGAGCCGCACAGGCCATGCAAGACAGTGTCCAGAGCAGCGGCCCCCCAAACCCCTGCATCAATGGCATTTGGGTGTAAACCTCAGAGACCCTCACCAAGGAAGCATACAGAGATCACGTTCTGGTTAAGACCAAGGGCTGTACATCACATCATTCCTACAGCTGACTGGAAGAGACCAACACACGGTGACTCATTTCTAATGGCAGAAGCTGTTGAGAAGACTCACAAACACTTTCTGATACTTCAGAAGACCTTTTAGGCTTTGTTGCTGCTGATTGTTCAGATGATTAAAGATAGAATTGAAAATCCTTTTCTTCGAGTATCTGCTCTTTTCTCTGATGTACAAATTTCTGTCAGGCCTGGACTCTCGCTGTGCAGCTGAGGAAATTCTGTGGAAGCCAAAGGCACCTTTTGAGTGTTACTGTTTCTACCCTTGCCAGAAGCTCTCACTTGGGATGCCAAGAGGCTCTCACCTCAGATTTCAGCAGCACAGTTGCCTCCAGCAGGGCAGCTCCAGTGAGGGTAAATTTCAGGGAAGTGGGACAGGGGAGTTTGGGGCAGGGTCACTAGAAGACCACAGAACAGCCACCTTCTTTGCAAGAGCTGACGGGAAAGGTGAAGAAAATGGGATCTGTGCCTACAGGAATGATGAGGCTGGGCAAGTGAAAGCTGCTAGTCCATCACACATGTATTTCTCCCTGTCACAGGGACATCATGATTTGCTTATTCTGAGTGCCTTAGACAAAGTAATCCTGATGTATTATGTGAGCTGTATACACTTTTTTCTGAACTTCCTTAAGAAGTCTCATGTCCTCCTCCCAGCTCCAACCTCAACAGGACCAGGTGCGTTTCCAAGAATGCCGTCTGTAACATTTCCCTCTCAAAAATTCACAATTAAATCAGCTCAGTTTGCTACCACGATCTTCTGGTAATATCCCCCCCAGATTTTGTCTGTCTGCCAAACTGTCCCTCAGCAAATCCGCAGAAAATGCCTACCTGGCTTCAGCGTTCAGTGGCGATTTCGGGGAGTGAAGATGTGTGCTGAGTGTGAGGTCTCTCTGGGGGCTCTTCCAGCCACTGCTTTTAGACACCCTGGACAAGCCCTCCCTCAAAGAAACCTAGCCCAGCACCAAGCAGTCCCAGCTGCTGTACCGTTTGCACGGCAGGTGTGGGAGCCAGGCCAAAGCATGGCATGGCAGCCTGCCCCTGAGAGACGCCAGCAGGTGGGACAGGCCTACGTGTTACATGCTGCTGCCTCCCTGGCTCCAAGGGACTCCAGGCCCAACAGGCTTGGCTCACAAGTTAAGTCCCTCTTCCTATCCCTTAGCTGATGTTTTTTCAAAATATTTTTCTTCCTTGTTACTATTGGAAATGTCTGTGAAGCAAAAAAAAAAGTCTCACCCAAATCAGCACTGATCAGACTAAAGTGATGCCGCAGCCAACTCCAGCAGACGCTGTCAGCAAGCTGCACAGGGACAGAGGATTTCTTCTCAAGAAGCATTTCTGTTAAGTGTGCACGGTGAAAACAAGCCTGTCTCTCCTTTTACACTTGAACAGGTTTTGCTGCACAGCTGATGGAAAGCAAAAAGTCTTCAGCCGTACTGTTATTAATGCCAGCAAACATGGCTGAAAATACACAGGGCTCATATTCATTGCCTGTAGCTTATATTACCCATTAGAACTATAATGCTATCAAAGTAATATTCTCTATTTACATCAGCACTAGCATTTTACCTTGAGTACATATCATAAGCTAGCAAAATGCAGTGGCCCATAATGAACACAAAAGTGCCATCTTTAGACACCTTTCAGCGCACTAGTGCTAGGTCACTAATGCTGTTTAGAATTGCTTCTCAGGGTAATTGGTGTGCCTCTTATTCCTGAAGTGCTGTGCTTTAATCTTTTCACTCCATAATCTCGGCTCCTTATGAACAGCCACAGAAATATTCGTATTTTCAGAACATAAAGGACGATAAATCAGGAGTGAAGTTCCTGCTTGATTCTGACTATTAAAAGCCTTTCAACAGTACCTATTTCTGGGCTGAGCAGGTACTTTGCCAATTGCTTTGCAGTCTTGCTTGGTCACAGGATAAGCAAAATGTGAAGCCTGAAGTTAGAAGAAACTGAAGAACAATAACCCTGGGACTGCTTTTGTTGATAAACTTGGGTTTTTTATCATGCCTCAGAAAAATGACTGTGGTAAGACTTACATTTCTGCTGAGATATATTATATACTCATTTATTAGGAATAGCAAAATTAGGGCATTTTTCCCTAGTTATTTAAATTGGGTAATACCAAATTATATAACGTGTACATAAATATATGTACACCTACATGTTATATGAGTGATTATTTTGCTTCCTATCTAGTAAGCTCATTTACTCCACACTATTTTGTTCAATCTTTTCCAAAATAACTATTTTTTTTTTCACTAAAAATATCTTTTCTTCTGAAGTTGCTATTCCAGCAAGGATCACTGCATAGACAGGCGCTCCTGATTCCAAGGAGCTCTGCTGAAATCCCATCCCCTGTTTTCAAAATCACGAGACTTAGACAACGAGACACTGGGCTTGTATTTTACATGACAAATTTTGTTTCACTCGCTGAAACTAGGGCTTTACAACACATTTGGGAGTCAGCAAGAAGCCCAGAAGCCAATGTTAGAGCAGTGGTTTAGTAGTCACAAAGCCCCAGAACTGAAGCACATAAAGTTGTCTAACATTGACATCCCTCTGCAGAGCTCCACGAGAGTAATGCACATAAAGCAAAAGGTCTGCCCTCCAGACTTCTTTCACCATTTTTCAGGTTTATAGGCTTACGAGGTCTGAGAAGAGAGACATTTGGAGGTCCATATCTTAAGTTTGTGTATGATCTAGCTTGACACTCCAGTTCTGCAAAACAAACCTGACATTAGCTTTACACCTTAGAGACTATCACTGATGTTAGCAGGACTCCCTAAACACAAAGTACGAATCCTCTCTGAAAAACCAGTAGCCTTCACAGGATGGAAAAATACTATTTTGCATTACAGAAAGCTGAGTGTTTAGGCATCATCAATCTTCTCAGGATGGATCTGGTGGTAACGTTGAGTAACGTTGTGCACCGGGGGGCTAGCAGAGGATTCTGCCTTTTAACCTGCTCCCGGCTGAACAAAGTCACACCTTTCACAAGCGACCAACTATCCGTGGGTGAGACATGCTGTGCACAGTGACAGCCAGGAAAAAGGCTGTCTATAAACTAACCAAATGCCATGAACCTAGGAGAGAGGAGCATTCTGAGTCATGATAAATAGTCAGATCACGCTCTATACTTTCCATAAATATTTATCTTAGAAACAATTGGCTAATGGTGAACCAACTATTAGCATGTAAAGCAGAGCTCTTACATTACAAAGTATAGGTTTCCAGTGTGTACGTTTTAGGAGCTATTTGGCACGGTGAAAAGCGAGGCTGTGTGTTTAACAAACGTCCTCTTAATAGGCTGAATTGAAAGGCTTATTTAAGGTTTCAGCCTTTCATTCCCGACCCCTCCAGCTGTCACAATTGTCATATCAGCAACAGTGGGCTGATGTTTATTCTGTTCTGGATGATAAATCAGGCCCTAAAAAAGAACTCTTTTATTTGCTATTCATTATATTTTACCCAGCAAGTAGGGATTAGGTGGGGAATCTGCTTCTAATGTATTTTTTATTAGCAACTCGGATTTAAAGCAGTGAAAAGCTACCTGCAAGAAGGATGTCAAAGGTGTTCATCCAAGCTATGAGTTCCTAGAAATCTGATCTCACATTGCTCAATGCACCTGGGATGAATAAAATATTAGATTTTAGGTTCTAAATCTGACTACTTTCTTTGTAGGTATACACATACTACAATATTAATTAGGTCTCACTTCAACTGAAATACATCTCAATTCCACAGCCTACATGCATGTACACCCAGTGCTGGCTCTTGCAGCAAAGAGAATCCATTTCTTTAAATCTTTTGGGTTAAAAGAACCATAAGTTTGATAAAATTTGTTTGCATTTGTAGATTTTCCTCATCTAAAGTTCTCTCCTGTGCAAAAAGATTCAAGGCCATGTAGATTTACGGATCAATGAGTTGTATGCTTAGTGCAAAATTAAGCACTGCAAACTGTGGTCATTGTGTACTATAGGAAATGGTCAGTGTCCAGTCCTGAAACATGATGATACCTCATTTTTTTCTCTCTCATGATCTTCTAAGAGCACTTTCACAGAACACTACTGAATTCACTACTAGACATGAAGCCAGCTTAGTTGCTGTGTTTTTTAATGCATTTGCTTCTCCATATGTACAAAAGTGATGTCAGTATCTTTTTGAACATGGTTTCAGACATCCACCGACACCTGACACATCTACCAAAAATGACTTGTAAGAAGTTATTTTACTTTCTTTCAAAACCTGACATTCGTCAGCCAAACTGAAGGATAAAACCCATTTTGCTGAACCAGCTTTAGGCACAACAATGTGAGAATATAACAAAGGTAATCCATGTGTCCTGCTCTTGGCTGTAGAGAGCTCACAGCTCGTTAACAGCTAAACGATTTTTATAATCCTTAAAATCACTGTGGATTACAAATGCGTTTCTTTTTTAAAGCTGGGAGTGACCTACAGAACCCTAGCCACTTGAGTTTTCTAAAAATACCTTCACTACAAGCTGGGCAGCAGAGATTATATTACAAGGGGTCCTTTCAAGGTCACTTGCAAGATTTATGCTTGCAATGGGTTTAATGCCTCTGTCTCAGTGTTGTCCCAGCCTGGCAGGGTTGGGAGTTAATTTTGGAAAAAAAAATCAGCAGCATCCATGTGTGCTTGTCAGCTCCAAGCAGTATTAAATTATATTTAAGATTGTATTCTGTTCTCACCTGAAATCAGCATCCTCAAGGTAAAGGGAAGAGGTCTTTGTAACATACTTCATTCATGGAGTGCTTTGTAAAATATAACACATTGCACTTCTCCTCTGGGGTTTCCTATCTACACACCTGCGTTAACATTTTATGAGAAGATTCACAGAAATAGCATACACCAGATGCAGTCTCTTTTCTGATGCAAGATGAGGAAAACCAATAGATGTGTTCTTAAAGGAGACCCAAGAACACACCAACAAGCAAACTACAAGACTCTGCCTTCTTAAGAAAAAATCGTACATGCCAGAGGTGTCATAGAGAAATTTTGAGGAAAAAAAGGAATTCCATAGAATAGCAAGTTAAGTACCTTTACCAGTTATACGTAATACAATCATGCACAACAGTTACCAATGCTACACTGACAATGTACATTATTTTTACACATCTGTTGAGGAAGTTTGAAGATTCATCACTGTAGGCTTGACTCAGTTTCTTCTCATCTATCCTCTCATCTAGGCTCTTACAGTCAATATAATCTGGATTCCTCTTTTACTGATAAAGTAGATGTTAGCTGTAACCACTTGTGTGTTGAAGACATTTCAACATCTTTACCTTGTGGACGAAGAGGTTTGTGTGCAAAGAAATTCAACTAAAACTGAGATTTCTCTTCTTTACATAATTGTAGCATCTAACCAGCAACATCTCTTCCTGCTCAAACATTAACTGTACCCTTACTGACAGACCCACATTTTCCCAAATGCAATGAATATATCCTAATCCTAAAGGTCAAAGCATTGGCCTAGACTTCAATCTCATTTAAACTTGATATACGAAAATCTGAAGGGGACACAATAAGTGGTTTATAATATCCACAACTTCCTCCTCTGTGAAGACCGTAAGCATTCAGAATAATGTTGTTCTAAAGTTACAAAAACATACGTGCAAACCATCCCCTTCACCTCTGTATGAAAGAGATTGTTAGGAATAATTATGGACAACTCAATCAACAAGCGTGCCAGATGTCACACCCATGTATTTTTCCAAAATTTAATGAAAGAAGACAAGTTTTTGAACAATGTAGTGCATGACCGCTGAGGCTAAGGAGCTAACATTGTAATTGTCTGAAGAAAGAAAATCTATCATATTTGTACTGTGAGGTATCCTTTATGTTTATTATATACACACTAACCATATACTAAATATAGAACGCCAAAAATATCAGAAAGCTTCCAAAAACCCTGTGGTCACTCATCCAAAGTCTTCTGTGAATCACTTGTGTAAGGGCACGTACAATGCAATGTTACCTGTAGTATTACAAGAAGCCTGCCAACTCTTCTGGTTATAAAACTTTCATTTCTGAAAGAAGACTAGGACTTGAAAAGTAGCAGAAAATGTTAAATCTCATTTCCTTTACCATACTGATTTATTACCAGTCTAGGATTCTATACCTTGGCAAAGACCTAGTGGGGAAACTCCAATTTCATAGTGGAAGACAGCAACGTGCCTTCTAGTTGGAAGAATCCAAAACAGCTCATCCACTATGTCATGAAACTTCCTAATAATTTTCACTAACTATAAAATGTTGATTAGTCTTGTGGCATTCTGTACTAAAATTCCATAAAACCCACAAAACTCCACCCTGATTTGCACTGTGCTTATAGAAAAATGAGCCCAATATACAATCTCATGCTTTATTGTTGCATTATTGTCACTTTGACAATCCCAGAAAATTTCTTTTGCAATCATTTAATATTAATATCTGAACATCTGCTGTGCTTTTATGTTATTGTGACATATTTACTTACTTAGAAAGTATAATAATCATCAGTAGACAATCCAGCTCACCAGTTATGATTCTTTATTCTCAGCAAGGTAACACTTTGGTAAGGCAACCTATGCATCAACATGGATACCTTCCAACAATACAGAATACGCTTTCATACAGAGACATTTTCTAACTGTATAGGAATTCCTGCACTCTAAAAGGCACTAAAGCTATCTTGGGAGTCATACTCCATTGTACAAACATATATATCCATCTAAGTAATCAAAGACAAAATTCAGATACTGTCTATATATGCTGTATATATATTGCATTAACAACCAGGAGCAGTTTGTAAGTCAAAAGCACCTGTATTCCCACTTTTTAATAAAAGGCTAGAAATATGGTGTTGCTTGCAAAAGGTAGAAACACACATTTGTACCTGCTGTTACTAGACACAGAGTAGAGGTATCCAGCCCCACTAAATTGTGTGCAACTATACCAAAGTACGTTTAGTTTTCCACTTCAGTCAATAGAGTCAAGAGTGATTCAGGTTGTCTTGAAAATATTGGTCACATCATACCTACACCGACTGTTTTGACTACATTATTGTCTACAGTTTGAGCGTCGACACTACTTCAGATGTAGACACAAAACTAGAGCTGGATTCCATCCACGTCATTCCCAATCATGGTCCATGCATTACAGTGCAATCAATAGTCCCCTGCACTGTCAATGAGATGCCACCCCTTGCTGTCCTGAATCTTGCAAATGTTCCTGCCAGTGAATTAGCTCACATAAATATTCCACAAGGTTCAACAGTTCTACCTTTATGAATAAATTACTCATTTGTGAATCACTTGGACACTCATGAGTGGCAATGAACAAGGCCTCAGAAGTACCGACATCAGAAACAAAGCATATCTAAAAATTATGCATATTCTAATACAGAATAATTCTTAAAACCAATGTTCTCATTCTCTAAGACAAGTAGTCATCTAATTAAATTGAAAATAAGGACTGCATACATGGATTGTACATCCCTCCTCGGGTGCAGAATAAATATATGCATGCCTATCCTTTGTAGAACACCTTTTCCATTTCAAGCCTACACAGAGATGGACGTGTCAGGTCCCTTTCACCCACATGAAGCAAGTTATTTTGCTTGTGAAATGGGCCATATTTCACAGAATTGTTGTTTTATATCAGTTATTCAAAGAATAATTATTGAAACTGCAGATATTTAAAGAAAATCTTAAAGAAAATCATGTTTTGAAACCCTCTTCACTGTTTTTTCCTAATACTTGGTTTTAAACATAAATGAACTAGTAAAGCCCCAAGTGACACCAAACTTTAACTAAGTTGGCAGGTAAATAATTGCAGAGCTTGCTCCTGTACCCAGTTTTTGAGGTTGTTAGAAGTTTTATAAACCTACAGGGCATTAAAACCTGCACTGTATTTATAGTCCGTTAAAAACAGAAGTACACTTTAAAAATGTAGGTGGAATGTTTAAAAAATAATTTTTCCTGGGTTTTATAGAGATGAGTTGTAGAAGGAAGATGATAGAGCTTGTGATTTTTTTCTTTTTGAACTGTGTAATGAAAAGATCTAATTATGTGGCCTAACCTAATCCAATTGCTTTATCTGAAAGGTAACTTTTATTCCCTTGTACCATTATTGTCCTTACAATAAAAAAAGGATGCACAACAGAGGTTGGGTCATAAACCTACACACATTTAATGATGTTATCACTTATCTTCCAACAGTGATCTCAAAGTGTAATTTAAAAAAGAAAACAGATTTTTCTTCAGTTTATTTTAAGTTCAGTTCTGGAAGGTCCTGAACTGCTTCAGCTTGTTATTAGAACTGAGAAATTATCACCTCATAAAAGTACAGGCCCCAGTGAGACCCATGAGATCATGGACCGGTCATCTACAGCAGCAGTGTACTTGTAACTCTGACTACGCCTCCCTCTCCATTCCACAGACCTCCGTACGTGCAGAGCTTGCACTGAAGAATTTCAGCAAGACTATGAGTGCGAAGGGGTAGAAAGAAGATTCAACTGGATTTCTGTCCACTTGAGAATATATTTGGACCCTTTTATCATTTCACTAGTTCAAATCAGAGGGCACAGCCACTGACACCTAACATCTTAGGAAGCTATCTATGGAATCTGTCTGTCTCACACACAAACTCCCTCCAGATAATAAAAGTACCAGTACAAAAGGGTTGTTCTGTACTGATTTAGCATAAAAACTACATAATTATCTGCTATTGTAACGCCAGAACTAAAAGTACAAGCTTTAAGCTCATTAATCATATTCATACTAAAGTTTTGTCTTGGCAATAAGAGAGTCTTACCAAAAAAACCCACCCTTGATCAGCAAATACAAAACAGAGAAGGGGAAAATTCTCCATCTGGTATATCAACTGAATAATGTCTTCATTCTTATTAGCCCTTGGGAATTAAAGTAAAAGAAACAGAATATGATTTTAGGGGTCAATATTACAGATTTGATAGTGTAAATCGTAAAGTGTCATTGTCTTCTCTCAAACATATTCACTGATGGCAGTTTGGCTGAGATTTTGATGGAGAGCTCACTTGCGAGGTTGGTGAATATGCTGCTTGACATGTTGAGGGTGAGGAAGCTTTTCCACAGAAGGATGTGGTTTCTGATGAGCCACCTGAGCTGCAGCTGGAGGGAAGTCCTTATCACCCTGTATGAAGAACACATCGGGAAAAATTTAAGACATCTTGGAACCCTATGTTCCAGTTCAAGTGAATATAAGTTTTTCAAAATGTAAAGATCACATGCAAAATAGCGCAACATATTCCTCTGAAGTCCCCCTGTACATGTACTATCTTGCTATTCTTTCAGACAACTTCAGAATTTCACTTGCACAGATTTAGCTTCTTCCAATTATACATAGCACCTAAGAACGTAGTATCTTAAAGCAATCCAATGGAAAAAAAAACACCACACAACACATTTTATCTTCAGCATTTAATAGATCCTTGTGCCAAGTCACTTTCACTGTCTCTGTACGACCAGATCTATTCAACGTATTTGGTTTTCACAACACAGCAAGAAAGAGGAACTATTTCACAAATAATCTAAGGCAGCTTGAGAAATGACCTGCACAGGAAAACCAACTGTAGAAATGCTAGTTCTGTAGGAAGAAAGGCAGGATCTAAAACTATTCTTGACTCAAATCTTAGAGCTCCCTAGCTTTTAAGTTTAACTTGCTCTTTTAACGAGGTTTTAATGAGGTCTGCTAGTCTTAGTTCTCACTTGCTACTGTTCTACACTATCAGTTCACATGTAATACTCATGTCACCAGCTTAGAACTTTCTTTTCTAGGGTCAGTCCCATGAAGTTTTCAAAAAGCAGTGGGAAACAACTTCTATCAGTCCTCAACGACAAGGAGAGAACAGCACTGCAAATTCTGTTTAGAAAATGGGACAAACACATGCGAAAACATTCTGTATTCCATGAGTTCATGGGGTGACAATGTTACACAGAAATATTTTGTATAAAGCAGACACCTCAGATTGCCTCTTTCACACGTGACCCCATTCCAACCTACTCCAAATTCTTTGCTTCTACTCTGACAGCATTTATTTTTATCTTGATCACTAGGTTAGCTTTTTACATTTTTTTACTTTGTTCTCTGCTCCAAGCTGCTTCTAATTTTCAAACACCTCTTCTCAGAATTGACATTTTCTACCTTTTTTCCCCTTGATGCTGTTCTGCGTTTTCCATACTTCTCTGCCCCCTTACACCCTGTTGTCTCAAACAGATGTGAAAGCAGGTCTTCTATGACTTGTTTGTAGACATGTAAACCACATTACACACCCTAGTGATAACCATCATGTAAAGCCAAGATAAAAACCCTGTGCACAAGGCACGAATTACTGACCCGATGATTAATGGCTTGTTAATACTAATGATTAAGCTTATGGATTTCCAGGTCTTGCTCGCTGTTAGAGTTTAGGGAACAATGCTTAGAATTCCCTGTACCCCAAGGCACATAGGGTAGCTCCGTGTCTTCAAACATGTACCACCACAGGCAGAAGTGCTGCTCCTCATCACAGGTTAAGCTATAGCAGCGGACTTAAATGCAATTGCCTTTAAAGACAGGAATGCAGTAATATCTCCCTTAGATATGAAAAGAAGATCCAATAAACTTTAAGTGCTGAAATTAAAACAGTGGAAGCCATTTCAATAATTTTAATTTCACACAAAACCCAGAAAGAATGCTCAAAGGGACTGAAACAAATGTAGAAAACATAAAGCTCTTTGTAATAAAAGAGAAAGGGGAATGAAAGAGATTAATTTTATTCTGATCAGTAATAATTCTGAAAAGCCTACAATCATTTTCCTATGGCTGAAAGAAATTTAATGATAATCTTACCCTAGCAATGACGCCAGAGATGAACACCGTTGGCTTAGATGGGCTGAAAAAAAAAAAAAAAAAGGGATTACTTGCACAAAATATTAGAAGGTAAAAATGAAAAGTATGTCACACATTCAATGCAAAAAAAAAAAAAGCATTTTTGGCAATTAATGTTTCAAATAAGAAAAATTTCCTCTTCAAATGACTTTTACCTTACTACAGCCAAGAACACTGATACAGACCTGTATGTTTTGACTGCTCTTACTTCATGTTAATTGAGAGACAGTGGTAAAAGACTAGTCTGAAAGCTTACTTTGTTACTTAAAGCTGAGAGTCTTGGTTTGTTTCCATTGGTTTATTAATCCTCCGATTTTATATATAAGCTACCACCAGTATACTTTGGGCTTAGTATATTTGTATTGCAAGAAAAAATGGAAACTGTAGTTAGACTAAACTTACTGCTGTTATGGAAAATAAAATCCAACTTTATGTAAGTCAGTCAAATGAATTAAGATTCCAAGTCTTAGAAAAAACAAGACCTAATACTTTAAATCACAGATTTTAAAGCAGATATTTATCTACTCTATTACACAGTAGAACTATGTCCGCAATAAAACAAACGTTAAAAAAACATAAAGCAAACTCTGCTCCACTTTTTGATTTGCAGACTTCCAATCACATCAATAGGAACAGACTCAACAGTAGAATTCAACTCACACTCGGCCAACACAAGGGATCAGATTCCCTGGACCACTGATCTACTGAACTGACAGCCTCTAGAAGAAGACCAAACTGCAGACAGGCCAGCACATATGGTGGTGTGCACTGCCATAGCATCTACATTTCATATGCTCAGCAACTTTGGTGGCATATGGTAAGACCATACACCTGCGTGGAGGTCTGCAACAGGATCAAGAGCAGCAGCTTCACAAGATCTCTGTAATAGCTACAAAGCTTGTAAAGATTTTTGGTATGATGCTATGCGAAGTTAAGGTGATGAGCAGCACACTATGAGACCTTGATATAATGGTCTAATAAATATCATCTGAGCCCTGATTAAGTTGGGGTATTGCTAGAGTCTCTGAACACTCCAGACGTTTAACAAAACTCATCAGACCCTACAAATTTTAAAAAGTGAGAAAGATTAGAAAAAGGGGAAAAAAAAGTTTTGCTTTATAATAGTTCCATTTAAGAGTACCAGTAATATCTCCTGCAATGAGAAAGAGTATTTTGCTAGCTGTATTAGCGCCTCTTCAAATCTAATTTTCTGTCGGTATAAACTAATATCAAGCAAAGATCAACAGTAAAACTACTTTCATTTTACCCTGATTGTACTGAGCCAATTAGTACATTACAGTCTGGATAAGGTATCTTGTATGGCGACCAACAAACTCAAAGAAATAACTCTGAGAAAACACAGATGTACTGTGGTGGATGACAGCTCCATTCATAAACTAACTCCATGACAGTATAAAGGAAATGAATGGCAAAAACAGAAAAAAGACATAGCAAGTTCTTTACACATGGAATCTGGCTTTAATCATACTCAACGCAATGTCAGACCAATAACTGTTTCTCTATTAACGATATTAGATTATCAGGAATTCAAATGAGACTGATTTTTTCTTATATTCTTACTATGACCTTTGAGTGTTCACTATGCTTGGGTGGTGCATGAAATTCAAATCAACGTTTCCTGAAAAGAGCCTATATTTGCTGAACGTGCTATCGCTTGTCTGACTACCACCACATCATACTTATTGCTTTAAAAACAAATTGTTTCATTGTTTTGGCCAAAAATGAAAACCAGAAGGAACCTCTAGCATAATGGTTGTTTCAAACAGAGCTTTTCCCACTGTACATTTTAAGTCTTCTGAGAAATTCTGGTATCCTGTTTAGGAATGTAATGCTGTTAATATTCAAGGAGCCTGCACTCGCAAGTCCTAAATTCTCTGGGTACACAACAAAGTTGGATAGAGAATATTTGGTACATTTCTGTACTTATTTTTCACTTAGTTGTATGTTCTTTTGTCTAAGGAATTAGGCTGAAGATCATATAAGGATCATTTTCATAAAAAGTTATGCTAAAAGTCAGTCAGTATTCTACATTTCAGGTAGTAACACAAATGTAGTTGACATCTCCCTGTAGAGACGAAAAGAAATCAGTAATACCATTTTCCTGGTAAGAACTATATCCTTCATATATGAAGAATTTACCTTGAACTCTATCATGAAATAATGTTTTTAGCCTTGTTTGTGTACAGCTTGTTCTGGGACTGTCATTAGCAGCACTATCTTAAGAATAAGAGAGTAATCAGGACTCACAGGTGTGGCAGTCACCAGAATGCCTTATGCTAACTTGACTAAAGTTAACGCAGAACATTTTAGGATGGCACAGAGCAATTCACTGACACAAAGGGAACAACCTACATGGAAACCAGAGTTGTAAAAACTTACCTACATCCAGCCATAAAAGGATTTGACCTCAATTTTCACCCTTGTTTGCCCTTTGTGGCTTTTTGATTGGACTACTCTTGCTTTATGCTAGATTTCCAGCCAACGGGAACTAATGAGAATGCTGACCTGACTTCCAGCTCAAGAACTTGTACTCTCCATCCAAAAGGCCTTTTTTTTTTTTTTTCCCCTCAGAAAACCTTTTTTCTGGCTGACCTGAGCAACCACACTCAATAAATGCTGCAATGAAGCTTCACCTCTGTAGTTAACTGATTACAAAAGCCAACAAGTGAACACTTCACTCCTATGGAAGTACCACCAGCTGACCACTAAGCTCATTTACATACATTAATTATTCTTTTAGCAGGGAAAAAGACAGAAGGCTGGCCAGAAACGTGGATGATTGAATGTACCCGTATCCTTAAGATTCTATCTTAGAGCCACCGTCTTCTTCCTAATTTCTACTAGATCACATTGTCCCAGAAAAATCTTTAAAACTTTAATAATATCAATTATCTCAGATGATCTATTGAACCAGAATCAGGCCAGAGCATATATAATCATACACCTATACTAACGAGGAATTCAACTGATCAGAGAAAGGCTTGGATAATCATTCACTGAATTTATTGTGAAGAAGATCATCTGTAAAAAGATTTCTCTCATTAAAAATGAAATTAAAGCATGAATCAATCTCCACTGCCAGACTCTCAAACCATGGGCTTTGTCAGATACAGATTAGCTGCCAGGCCCGTAATTTCATAATCACACTCCAGGACATCTAGTGCAGTTGTGGTATTCCAACATCACTCACTATCCTTCCAAAGAGCTTACCAAAAATAGACACAAAACTAGAGAATATGCACAGGCTATTATTGCTACATTTGTAAAACACTGTCAAGTGCTTTAAATTCTATTGGTGTTTTATGTAAAGCACAACCTACATTTCTAGTATTTTGTAAGCTGTGGTGGTTGCTTTGAGGATATACTTAATCTGATGAAAATTGGTTTGACAGATGTTGTTTTGAAGATGCAGCATTCCTTTGTTTAGGCATCAGTAAGCAAGAAAGCAAAAAAGAAAATACTTTCTTATAAAAATTGGACTTGTTTACAAATATGTTTTAAAGCTATTTAATGCACACATTTGTTTATCATTAAATAATCGCCTTAGCGGATATTGTGCAGAAATACAACAGTGTATTTTCCAAGACTGCTTATTGTGTGTCAATATTTTAAGAGATAACACTTGTTTTATTATAACAGAGGAAAAGAACACATCTGTCAAGATTTCAGTGTTCAAAGAACTTACCCTGATTTTACACGTGTGATGCTGTTAAGAACTGCACCTGTTTAACTTCTGAATCTCCACTAGATTCATTTATCCCAATTGTATTCACATAAAATAAAGATTTCCATTATTTCACAATACTTAGCTTAAATAAGGTCTTTATCTGACATTGCAAGTAAATCACAAAGAAAATGGAATACTTGAAAAGATCATTAACTAGATGAAATGAGGCATTAATAATACTAAAATCTTACGTCTTCACCTTAGAGGGATTGGTTGAACTCAAGTCTGACAGAAATATTGTAAAGACAAACACAATGTGTGTTCCACGTTCCATAATGTGTGATTCCACATTACTGTGGAATCTCCTACAGCCCATGGAAAATATGCAGAGGTGATTATTTATCCAATTCCATTTGAAATACAGAAACGGAATGAATCAGTTTTCCAAGTAAATAGTGATTTTTATAGTCATTAACTAAATCCGTGTAGTGTACACACACCCACACAGAGGCTACGTACTTATACAGCCTACACAGACTCACAACTTTTTAAGAGTGGTTGCAAGCACAGGAAAGAGCACAGCTTTTCCTGCCCTGTTTGCAGCACCTGGATTGCCTAGCACAGTGTTACTTGACAGGGTGGATCTGATGCCAGTTTCCAGTGGCTGGTTGAGTGGCAGTCCTGATCTGGATAAAGGACTATGAGCATTACTCAAAGCATGATTCAGACTAAAAGACTATATTTAGAGCTGACTAACTAGGAAATAGAACCATGGATCAAAGCTAGCACTCAATAATCACTGGTGATTGGAAAAATCGAAACGCACTAAAACAAATAAAGAACAAGAAAAAGCAATGGTAAAAATAGTACCTCACACTATATGTCATTTAAAATACTGTATTCAGTCCAGGAACACCATAACAAAAGAATCAGAGCAGAAATAAAGATGGAAAAAATAACCAAGAGAGCATGCAGAACCTTCTACGTGAGTAAAGAGCTAAGACCTATTTGCGTTCTGTATACGCAAGGCTGGAGAATATTGTTCCCATTTATCTTCTTTATAGTATACATAGAAAGTAACACTTGCAGAAAGTAGAAGACGTCCATTTAAAACTAGTAAACACCTTTAAAATAACAGAATTAAATGCAGAACCTCCTGAAAATAAAGCAACATTAAGACCAAAAGTTTAGGGAGATTCAAAACCAGAATTAGACATTTATATGGCTTAAATACATTCACATCAGTATAGAAACATGAAAAAGTTGTAAAAATGCTGGTATTCTGGGGCTCAAGTTAACCTTGAAATTACAAGGTCTACAAAGAAACACCTGCGCAGAGGTCAAACTTGGAAATTTCATTATCCTCTCCACTTTCGATTAGATATCACAAGAGATTATTTTCCTGATATATCTGATTCATCCACAATTCATCTCAGTACTGTAGATCAGGGTACAAGCATGCACTCAGGATTCCCAGCGTGGAAACATTTAAACAGGCTAGCCTGCTTTAAAAAGGATAGGACTGAACACATGCCAGTCTTTTGCTAGGCTAGATTTTTTTTTCAAAATAAGTACAAAAATGGTAAATGCTTTAAAACTACATTAAACTATATTATCTTCTAAATGTGAGTAGTTCATATTTGTCTTTTCCAATACGTGGGAATTAATTAATTATATGTCTTCTTATCAGTGGTCATCATCTGCTGTTATGGGGGCCTGGCAAACAGATGCATGAAATAATGGCATGACATGTTTTTCAAAGACTTAGGAACCACAAATCATGTCATAATTTTTAGCTATCAAAACCTGACAGTGAATTCTTTAATTTTGTGTTTCCTCGACTCTATCAAGCCACCCAGTGGCATACACTGCGACCTGTAGCTGGCCTCTCTGACTATGGAGCGTGAAGGAGCAACGCCAGAGACCTGCTGCCAACTGGAGAGGCACCTGAGCTGCTGGGCAAAGGCAGCATGCAGACAGCGCCTAGCCCCTCGAATACCCCAAAACAGCAAGGAATTGAAAAGGGAGAAGAACCTTCCATTGACCAGCTTGCCCTGTATTTCTTTGCTCGTTTTCCAAGTAAACATACCGTGCACTCTCTTTAACAAGTTGCTTAGGCAAGCAAGGTGAAAAACATTAAGTAGTGTGTTCAATCACCCCTTGATCCCCCAACTGTTCCCTCATTAGAGCAAGTTTTACTATTTTATACCTTGTGCCCACCAAAACAGTCACTCTGTGAACAAAAAGTCCTCAAAATATTCTAGTCAGAAATTCAACTTCAGTCAACAAAACTTCTGACTTTAATCCTGCCCTTGGCTTTCTAGAATTAAAACCATTTTGGCAAGTTGTTCAAACCACCCAGCTTAATCTTCAAGGTTACTTGGAAATTCATATATTCTGGTTATGAAACATTAAAGCTAACTATTCTTAGTTTAATTCCTTTTTAAAGATGTCCAGATACTACTTTCTAGCGGTGCTTATTTGAATTTACGTGGTTGCTTTTAATTTTGGCATTGTCTGCAAAAATAAATTCTGAGATGATTAAAAACACACTGAGATGATTAAAAGCACATTTCTCAGCAATAGAGAAAGACTAACAAGCACATTGCTCATCAGCTTGCCTGAAATACTTTCCAATTGGCTGTAATGCATTTAGGTTATTAATTTTCTGGACAGAAAAGTAATAATTAGCCTGACTGCCTACCAGAGGGAAATATGCTAGTTGATTGCGCAGGGACATACAGTATCTGATATTCCATGATAATTTATCCTGTTGAGGTCATTTATTTATCTGCCATAACTTTCAAACCTTTAAGATCACCCACAGGATGGCACTGTTGAACCTCTGAGTTTTCTGTACAGTAAGTATACACCCTCAAAGAAATCCAGGTGCCGTGGCAGATACTAAGACAAGTAAAAGCAATGCTTCCTCTCGATGAACTGAAGTGCGTGCGTATATATATGTGTGTTTATATATACTTATATACACGGACACCCAGGCATACACATAAATACACAGCCACACCCTACTTTTAAAGAACAATTTTCTTGTCCCCACGTGTTTAGTTTCTGTTCCAATATATCCCATGAGCTAGGTTCCACTCTGCTCAACCCTTCTTCCTATGCAAGCTTTAAGGAAGAGCCTAAAACCCTATCAGGACATTTTAATGACTATTTGCTTGGCTATTCATACACAAGCAAATTGGGTGTCCTGATCTTTTAATGAGATGGTAAATCACTGCCCATTACATTTAATAGCAACTGATTGACATTCATTGTTCTTACAATCGCTGTCAACTTGCCGCAGCATATGGCCTGATTAATCTCACCAGATTAATCTCATTCATCTTTGGTTTTAGTGCATGTTTTAGCCACGAGGACAATTATTTAAGAAAGCTATCCACAATCTCTCATCTACATTGTTGTTCAAGCTATACAGAGAGTAAACTTCTTTCTTGCCTTCTTCTGATCACAAAACGAAGACTTAAGTTATTTCACTTTTTCTATAGACTCAGAGGATTTAGAAACAGTCCACAGTTGGTTTGTTTATTGGGGTTCAACCTAGTCTAACTGCAGCATTAGCCCACATAACGTTTGTAGTCCCTTACACAGAAAAATGAGAGCTACAAAAACTGACATAAAACAAGTAACATTTAAATGCTGACAACTCCAATGAAAGTCTAAAATAAGGAATTAAGAAGGGCAGACTTCAAGCACTTGCAAAATGGATGGCCAGCGAAGACCATGGTGCCTAGGTGAGAGAGGACCAAGTTTTTCACACTAGTCACACAGTTAAGTGCATTTCAGAATACGCTCCCATGATGGTAACATGCTTCCACACTGAGAATATGACAACTATGGGCCTGCACTACATTATCTCAGCATCAGAGATACATTATTCAGTTGCAGCACTGTCGCAGCTCCTCCAACATCTGTAGCAGATGGAAGATGGAGTAGAATTTGAAAAATACCATTGACGCTGCAACCAGGAATACATGATACGAGTGCAACGAAGGAGATGCAGAAATTAGAAGCTAATGAGAAGGCTGAAGTCTTCTCACTCCTGTCCTGGTGAATTTGTTCATCTCAGAGGCACACAGCAGTGGCCCAGAACGTCCCAATCACAGCTGTTAGAAGCCATACCTCAACCCTGCCTTCACACGCCTCAAGCCATTAACCAACTCAGCAGACGTGCACATTTCACTCTCTTACCGCTTTCAACAATTGCATTATCTTTTCTTATTACTCCAAACGACACTCTAGACATAGAGAGACACATATGCATATTCATGTATGTAAATACCACACCATCTTCCACATCCACAGCACTATTACAAGAAGCCTCCTTAACCCAATTTTACACTTCACATTCGGCACAGTTTCCATGCTGCAATAGCACCCTACTGTTGCATGAGTCTCTCCAATGCCAACACAGACAAAAATCAGCTTTTTTGTTACTCCTGTGGATGTTCACAGCTCCCCCTGCAGCAGAAGAGATCATGACAAAATTCTTGCCCATTTCAATACACCACACCTGGGAAAGCTCCAAGCACAACCAAGGGTGTTTTGGAAGGTTATGAAGACATTCTTGCACCGTCAGATCCCAGGCTGAAGATTGTGCAAGTTGGCTGGACTGGTCCGGAATATACGTTAGTTCAAACCCTTCCAACGTTATTGACACAACTCTCCTTACCATCCAGTGGCAAGTGCAGTTTCTAGAGGAATAAATCTTGTCATAGGAATAAGAGACTAGCAAATCTTAGAACACAAAATTTCTCTTAATTCAGACACAGGAAGCAAAGGAATCATTCCGTCTGTATTCTTGTATTTGGAGCTCGTGAAGAAGCAACAGAAGACAGTTAAAAAATGTTTTCAATTTAATAACTTGCTTTTAATAATAAAAAATAAACAAACAACAACAAAAAACTAGTCACTAATGAACTTAGCCCAGCTAGGTTTTTAATAAGACAAAAGACTTGGAACAAAGTTGTCTAAAAGAGATTCAGACAAGCGTATTTGTTTAAGTGAACTTGGAGAAACTCAATTTATCCACAGAGAAAACAACCTCCACTGACCTGCCAGGAAGCAACCACTTAATTCCTCTACTACCATTGCTACCCCGCTGCTGATCTGTGGTGGTAGGACAGCCAGGATCTTGCTTTTTCATCTACAAACATCCAGTCACCTGAACAGTCAGAACAGATGGTTTCTTCCCTTATTTATCTTAAGGGCTTAATCCAGAAGGTCAACATTTGATATTACTAAAATCAACTGCAGAACTTCCACTAATGTCAATGGGACTGGAACTTCATACTGAGGAAATACACACAAAATGACCCTGAAGAAATCAATAGCAATGGGATTTAAAGCATTACACTCTGAGGATTTCAAGAGGAGTTCTCGGATGTTAAACTTTCACTCACTGTGAAATAAATGTCCAGCTTTTTAAGTGATAATAAAATCTGTGGCAATTCAAATGGATAACAGATCAATGTGCTGTTAAATCTGAATATAGTTCTGTAATAGTACCCATTCATTTAAATGGGATGTAGGAGTCTTAAAGCAACTAAAAACCCCTGAATGTCAATACCACTAGCGATTTTTCTGTTAATCGAACAAAAACAACTGCTAATTTTCTAGTTCAGTCTGTTAGATCTATCACATCCTGCTACATTTGTTTGAATGCCATTTATTAATAATAGCTACGGTGATTCTTTTCATTAAACAAGTATTATAGCACCTGCAAGATGGCAGCTAACCACTAGGCTACATTGGTTTCTACCATTCATTATCAAACACTTAGTATAACACGGTTAGATTACACCTTTCTCTGTGACACGTACATAGCTCTGCTTCTTCGCTTTGCTTTTAGAGGACAAACAGATCAGTCTGAGGAATTAAAACAAGCATCCAGAGTCGCAGCTGAATTTAAATTCATTAAACAGCAGTAATACTGTTGGTACTTTATACTAGTAGTTTGCAATAGTATTTTATACTCCTTGTTTCCATGCAGATGACAACAGAAATAAAAAGACTGTAAAAATGACTCATTTTACCTTATCCACTACCTGGTGTCGCATTTCTTGCTAGAGTGCTGTCTGAAGTTATGTTTCTGTAATTGTAGCTATGGGGTGTCCTCAGCAAGAACACAGCTTCTCCAAAACATCTGCATGGTGGTAGTACCTCTGGATATTATTAAAAGTGACAATATAATAATGGGAGTTGACTTACTATGTTATCAACTTCCTTACCTTTGAAATCAGGGACAACGGACGTAAGTAAAGTGCATTTATTTTAAAAATAAATTGCACCTAAGCATCAAAGTTAAATTAGCCAAAAAAAAAAAAAGGGGCGGGGGAGGGGATGGTTCAGAAAATCCCTTGAATCTCCTGAATCTCCTGTACACTTTAAAGAGCCATTTCTATCATTCTGTGTGTACTTGGAGATATAAACATTTTAATTAATAATTTCCTAATGAGACAGGACATAGCTTTTGTAGAAATCCATCAACATCTAAAGGTGGAGAACTCTACCAATTCAGTAGGTCATTTTTACTTTGCAGAGGTCGACAGAGTAATCGAGTTCCAGTAAATCACTGTTAAAATTAATGGATAACATATGATACCGGAATGAGATTTTCAAACAATTAAAAAAATGGAAATAGCAATTACTGCAGTAAGTGCACCTTCTATCACACACACAACCAGGTGTGCACATTTGTAACACTATAGTGCAGGACATTTCATAAAGCGGTGTGACCGATGGCTTATTCTTTTCAATGTTCACATTTTGAAGAAATATTTTGTAAATACGAGACATTTCCACTGCAAAAAATATTTCCTTTTATTTTGTTTGTTTTTCAGCTCTTGGTTCTATAACATGTTCTTATGTCCCTTCCCACTATTAAGACTCTCCAGGCTGCTGGGACTTACAGATAACCAGCTGCGTAATGCTGACTACTTTAAGAATTCAGTACAAAACAGCTCCGTTCAGATTTAACTACAAAAGCAAGTGGTTAGAGGGAGCTCAACATCTCTAGGAGCAGGAACCAGAGGAAATGTTTAATAGTACTTTTTGGTAGAGGGTACAAGGAAGGTAATGGTCTCATCCTCTCCATTCCCTCAACCTCTAGCTGCCTCTAACAGTCTCTTAGCTCCCAAAAACTAGCTCTCAAATCAATAGCTTTTTGTTTGTTTTTAATGATTAACACATTAACTGTGCACAATGGCTAATTAATCATCAAATTGTTTATTTTCAAAGGAGTGAGGAATTTAGGTAACATTTCTCCAAACCTGCTGCTTTCCTAAAACGCACCTTTAACTTACAGCACAATCACTTCACATGTAAATAGAAAGATCGGGAATTTGCAATTTGTAGCAACCAAATTTTGCTGCAGTCTGGAGTATAAGATGATGCACTGCCTGATTCAGCTAAACTCTTCTGAATGCATGTGATCTTAGAAATAGCTGAAAACCTCTGCAATAAGAAGTCTTAAAATACTTTAGAGGAACTGGATTGTTTTAGATCTTAACTTCCTTGTTTTTTCAAGTCAAAAATTTAGGAATAAGAACATAGATACACTTGTCTGAGATGGCTAAGTCAAAGATCACCAAGAAAGTATTCAAATGATTAACTTGCTTGCATTAGGAAAGCATACCACGAAAGAACGTGAATGGTAAGAGAGACAGAGAGTAGGAATAGTACAGAGAAATATATGCATCTGAGAAAGGTCTCATACTCCATTAACTATCTAAATTCTGGTTTGATAACTTATAGTACATATAAATCTTAAGAATTTGTCACTGAACAAATCTAGGGTTTCATTTATCTGAACATTCAAAATACTATTTGAATTTGTTATTCAGATGAGACAAAATTCTGAAACAAAATAGCAAAGGTTACTGGAAAGCAAGGGAACTAGATACAACCATAATATATTTTGAGAAATGTTGTCTGTCTGTGGTCACTTCTTCTCGGTCTTGTAGTGATTCGCTACCGTATGGTAGGTGCAAATCAAGTGGTGAGACAGGACACTGCCCCCACAAACATGCTGGGGTCCAGTGAAAATTAAGTCTCTGATGGGAGATAAAAAAACAGTCAGGGTGAGTACTACAGGTTTTTGGTCAAAACATGATAGTTATGTTTATGAACCCAAAGAACAAAAAGCCATAATAACTCCGGACACTTTTACTGCTTATTTTTGTATTCATTTATAATCCTCCTTTCACATTCTTTCCTGAGATTGTTTTATAAACCGATACGCATAAACCTTCAACCAGCAAAAAGAGTTTGCAGACTTCATACCAAATACCTACCCATTCATTTTGAGTTTGTCATCACTAAGAAAGCAAAAAGACCAGCTGTAAAGAAAACACCTTTAATTTATCAAAAGACCAAACCATTTTCTAATTTTCATCCTCTATCTTTATGGCAAAATTTTGTATTAACCAGTGTGGCATTCCTATTATTAACCTGCACGTTCAGAAGAGAAGACAGGCCTCTTGTGTATACTCGCTCTGAATTCTTGCAGCTATGACATTAAAATTGACAGAAGGGTATTGGGCTCCTGTCATATTTATTTAAAATCTTTATAGAGAAGAAGTCTGTTGAGACATACCCTAGGCACCCAGATGACAGCAATGCTATTGCTGCAACATAATGGCCAGCTGCAAACTGAAGTTTAATTTCTTTTTTGTCTATCAGAGGGATCTCGTCTAGATACTTCCAGTTGCAATGAAAAATTTCCACAAATTTTACAGCAGCAATTCTCGTTCGTTGCTGTACATATCAAGGGAAGTAGAAAGTAAAAGAGCGTAAAGGAGCTTCAAGCAATAAAAGAATTCTTTTTTACGAAGCTCTGCTACAAACAACAGCAACATTTCCCAGTGCAACACATATATACTAGCACAACCCACTGTTCAGAAAAATCACAATGGAAGCACGCTACCTGTTCCGTGAGTAGAAGTAAGAAGAGAGGGCCCATTCTTCCCGAGGAACAGATAGCTCAAATTTTGTTTATTATTTTTTAAGCAAGAGGCATAAGTACAGAACAGGAAACTGTAGGGGCAAGAAGAGGAAAAGAATGGGAAAAGGATTTCCTAAAACATAGTGGAAGGTCAAGTTCCTGTGACAGGCCTAAATAACATGGCAGTAAGAGACATCAAGAGAAGCACTTCTTGTTACAAGAACTAGGGCTGAAACCTGCAGGCTCAGATGTGCTCCCATTAAAAAATAACCAGGAAGGCAGTTAACAGGCAGGTATTGCAGAGCTCAGTTGATTGCAACAGGATCACTGGAGTAAAGCAAGAGGATTGGGGAGTTCTCCAACAGGGCACTGAAAATCCAGAGTATCAGAAGCGAGAACATCCTCGTGAGATACAATTAAACTGCCTTACAACTACAATTAGAGCAAGGCAACAATTAATCTGCCTTACCTCCTGATTGGTAGTGAAGATCTCTTACAAGGATAATGGAGGACTGAAGCAAAAAGGAGATTTGTTCAAATAACAAAGGCTGTTAGCAAGGATGCAGGAAGGGAAGCCAACCACTACCTCACAGCCAGGCACACACAGCCCAGTAAATATCCAGCACAGTATACCTCCATATACAAGGAAATAAACACATGTTCAGTGCTATCTGCCAGAAGTCTGAAAGTTCAACCTACCTTTAGCTTCAGTCATTTGGAAAATACAGCCCTACGCTGCAAGTTAAACAATTGTGTTTCTTTACTTACTGCAAAACCACTATTGCCTTAAAAAATACACAGCTTTGATACATTCTGCTCCTTCATTTTACATTCAGAACACGCTTTTAAACATGAATCTAAAATAACTCTCTGGCTGTTCTATATATCCAAAGTTTGTTTCTTGAACTCTTGCAGACTTCAGCATCAAAATTTCTCATGGCTTCAGGCACCTGATAGGAGCAACAAACTACAGAGAACACCGATAAACTGAAAAGGCACCTTAGCTTCTGATCTTGCTGCTAAAATGGTATTAAATTTGTTAACCTTTGTTAACCTTTCTAAATGCAAATCCTGCCTAATCAAAGCAACTTAGAATTATTAGCCATAAATGCACCTTGTTTTGTAGATAATACAAATAGTAGAGAAAGAATATGAAAATACATTGCAAAAATGCCATTGATTTGTCCATGCAAACCTTTGTCGTAGATGTTGCAGGGTATCATTAATGGGCATACTGCCATGGGCTTACTGCCTGGTCCAAACAAAGAACTCAGCTACAACCTTATGAAGCGTACAAAGGGAGTAAACATTAGTGCACAAAAATTCTTTCTTCCCCGTTTTCCATGTGTTTCCCCCTCAAACACGTATTTTATTCATGTCACATGAAGAAATGATCTGAGTGTTTTGTAGTCTACACAGGGATGAGCACTCTCATTCTGCCAAAAGAGAGCACCAAAAGATGCATTTGAAAATAGGAAGCCAGCAAGTGTCAACAGCAGGCAATCACCCAGCCTTGGAATCTGTTCTGTTCTGGCACAGTACAATCACGATGCGTGACACAAAGGATATACCCGGCCTGTGCTAAAGGGGGAGCGAGCTGTGATCATTATCAGAAGTAAAAGACATCATGCTGATTTGCATCTGCATTTGCTTTGCAAAGCTTCAAGTAATAGTAGGGTGCCAAGGCAGAATGGAAACTCTACAGAAAACATTAGTTGGACCCATTCATTATTAAGAAAGCACACCTCTGTGTAATTCCTGTCCTTCTCTAGACAGAATCACCTATGTTGGAAAAGACCTTCAAGATCATCAACCTGACCTATCAAGTGCCATCGCTAAACGTTGTCCCTTCATGCCACATCCACACATCTCTTAAACACCTCCAGCTGTTACAATGCTTCACCACCCTCTCCATCAAGAAACTCTTCCTAACATCCAACTGAAACCTCCCTTGGTGCATCTCGAGGTCATTTCCTCGTGTCCTATCACTCGTCACCTGAGAAGAGAAACTGACACCCACCTCAATACTTTCAGGTAGTTGTAGAGAGCAATGAGGTCTCCCCTCAGACGCCTTTTCTCCAGACTAAACAACCCCAGTTTCAGTTTCCTCAGCTGCTCCTCCTAAGTCATGTTTTCTAGTCCCTTCACCAGCTTTATTGCTCTTTTCTGCACACACTCAAGCAACTCAGTAGCCTTCATGGGGACCCAGAACTGAACACAGTATTTGAGGAGCTGTCTCACCAGTGCCATGTACAAGGGAACGATCACTTCCCTAGTCTCGGCCACGTTATTTCTGACACAGACCAGGATTCCATTCGCCTTCTGGGCCACCTGGGCACATTGCTAGCTCACATTCAGCCAGCTGTAAAACAGCACTCCAGCTCCTTTTCAGCTGGGCAAGTCTCCAGTAGCTCTTCCCCAGTCTGTACCACTGCATCAGGTTGTTATGCCCCAAGTGCAGGATCCTGCATCTAACCCATTTAACCTTGCTGAATATCATGCAGCTGGACTCAGCCCACTGATCTAGCCTATCCAGATGCCTCTGCAAACCTGCATCTCACACACTGGCAAGCAGTCTCGCATAACCTTCCCATCAACTAATCAAATGCGCAAAAATTCTCATATTGATTTCACTTAATGGTCTCGCTGACATTTTTGGCATAGGAAGCAATTTGATCACCTGTTATTACAGTTTCTTTCATGTACAGTAATCTTGAGGGAAAAAAAAAACGATTAAAAATTTAAACCAGGCTGACAGGTTTTGTTGTTGTTGTTGTTTTAATGGACATGCATATTTACAACTTCAGGAAGACTTTACTTCATGATGAAAAGATTCAATTATTTCAGGTAGGTCCTAGGTAAGACCAGCCTGCCCTAGTTTTCACACAGATTAGGCATTCACAATTTCACGTGATGTAAACAGGAACACTGTATCTCTGAAAATTGTGAAGAGTCTCAAGCAGGGTACTTGCACTCAAGAAACCGCTTCTGAATTTTCAGTAGAACGTAGCCTGAATAACCACTGTCAAAGAAGCAAAGCAAAAGGCAAACATCTGACATAATCCTTGGATAAAATGCAAACAGAAGTTGAGAGTGAACGCACTGATTAAAGAGGACAAGGCAAGACAGCTTGTTGTCCACGACTTGGTCTTGATTCTTCTAGTCTATGTAAGCTGGTTTTCTGTATCTAGCCAGTATTTTCCTATGAACAATTTGGCTGTGATAAGGAAACGCAACATTGTGCAAAACACAGACTTGACAGCCGAAAGAGCTCAGTCCTTCCAAGTACAGAAGAGACAAAGAAATCAGAGGCAAACCTCAAACACCATTGCTATCGTGACCTTGTTCCTGACCTGCACTTCAGTATCGTCCCTAGTGGTTTTCCTAACTGTTAGCTTAGGCTCTGCTAGCCATGCCAACAGGCACCAGGCTACAGATAACAGGCTCATCACTACACTGCTGCACTTGTTCAGTGCTCAGGGCAGAATATCTCTGGAGATTCAAATGCCCATGGCAATTTGCAGCATGTTTCACTTGGAAGACCACTGGGTTTTTCTTCCTTTGTACGTCACTGTTATATTTGATTATATTTTATACAGTATGTCACTGCATATGAACGTTTTTTTGCAAACACTCATCTTACACTGGCACTCTGTTGGTCAGAAATCAAATCAGACAGTTTGGACCAGTGGGGCTGTAGAGAGAACCAAGAAGTAGCTTTCAGTTGTCCCACTGGAATCAGTAACCACAATTATCCCACCCACAATTAGTAACATCTGGGAATACCTGCACGAGGCTTCACCCTGAAAAAGCTAAGTGACTCCACTAGACGATCCAGACTCCAGCATTTGCTGCTTAGTTGGCTCCTCCTAGACAGTGGCACAAAGGAAAGTGCTTCCTCCCAGACAACTCTCACTAAAGGTCACTGCACGTTGGATTGATTTAAAATTGCTGTCTTGGATTATATTACTCCTTTAAAATGATACAAGTCTCTTAAGGCTGCTCAGAGCACCGGAAAAAACTAATTCCTAACCTATTCACTGTATTTACTGTTTACACAATTCATAAAGTAAAACTGTCTTCAATGATTCTGCTTACTTTTAAGAACTACAAGAACCACTAAATCTGGAAGACAAACACCACAAATAATAAAAAACCACAGAGCTGTAGTTACAGAGCAGCCCATTACAGAATTACAGAAGGGCTGATAATTGCAGGGGACCTCTGGAGGTCATCTGTTTCAAACCCCCCGCTCAAGCAGGGCCACCTACAACCTGTTGCCCAGGACCACATCCAGGTGGCTACTGAAGATCTCCACAGAGGGAGACTCCACAAACGCTCTGGGCAACCTGTGCCAGTGCTCTGTCACCCACACAGTAAAGAAGGGCTTCCTGATGTTTAGACAGAAGGAACCTCTTGCCTTCCAGTTTGTGCCCACTGCCTCTCATCCTGGCACTGGGCACCACTGAAAAGAGCCTGACTCCATCTTCTTTACGCCCTCCCTTTAGGTTTTTCAGCCTTCTGTTCTGAAGGCTGAACAGTTCTGGCTCTCTCAGCCTTTCCTCATCAGAGAGGTGCTCCAGACCCTTAACCAACTCCGAGGCCTTTCACTACTCACTCCAGTATGTCCATGTCTCTCTCTTGCACTGGGGGGGCCCAGAACTGGTCACAGTGCTCCAGGTGTTGCCTCCCTAGTGCTGAGTAGAAGGGAAGGACCATCTCTCTTGACCTGCTAGCAACACACCTGCCAATACAGCACAGGACACAGTTAGCCTTCTTTGCTAGAAATGATTGACTCGGTGCCCACCAAGTACCTCAAGTCCTTTTCTGCAAAGCTGCTTTCCAGCCGCGTGGCCCTAACATGTTAGTTGTTTCTCCCCAGGTGCAGGGATTCACACTTCCCCTTGTTGAACCACATGAAGTTCCTGTAAAAGGCCCTTTCTATAGCCTGTCAAGGTCCCTCTGGATGGCAGCACAAACATCTAGCACATCAGCCACTCCTCCCAGCTGTGGTCTCTGCAAACTTGCTCTGCCCCAGCATCCAGACCACTACTGAGAACGCTGAACACTATTCTGTTTAATCGCACCTGGGGTGCAATGCTTGCTGTTGGCCTCCAACTGGACTTCATACCACTAATCATCACCCTCTGGGCCTGACCGTTCACAGTCAGGTCTTACCCACCTCACCGTCTGCTCATCCAGCCCATAAATCAACTGCAGTCAAGGCAGATAACATTCACTACTCTCCCCTTGTCTACCAAGCCCATGATTTCACCGTAGAAGGCTATCAACTTGGTAAAGCATGACTTTCCCTTGAATTGAATCCATACTGACTACTCCTGATCACTTTCTTGTCCTGACGCTTGGAAGTGATTTCCAGGAGTAGTTGTCCCATCACCTTCTTGTGGAGATGAGGCTGACTGGCTTGTAGTCCGCTGGCTCTTCCTTCCTGTCCTGTTTGAAGGTGCTTATGAACTTAGGAATTTTCTTCTTCTCTTTGTTGACTCAAGTACAATTTTTACTGTATTGCAAGTTTCTCTTGAGTACTTTATGAAAACAAAAATGCAACTGCAAGGGTAGGATTGATATACCAGTTACAAACAAAAATTTTTTGAAGATTAGTGGGCTTTACTGGTACGTACAAATAAGATCTTTTCTTCTTCAAAAGATTTTATTTTCATGTAGTTTGATGAATTTGGCTCACAGCTTTTAACTTAAGAAAAGTGAAACTTTTAAGTGCCAAAGACAGCTCCATATAGAGCAATTAGAATTTCTGAAGTTGAGACATGTACGAGATTACATAGTATTATTCTGCAATAAATACCAAAGATAACTACTGAGCTACAAATAAATGAATTATGATATACACATTTACTTTTTTTCTATGGTTTAGGATCAACTTATGTACATACACATTCCTCTACAAAAAGCAGAATAGGAAGTTTCAGCAGTAGAATATTTGCATCCCCCCAAAAGTTTGGGATTTACACAAGGTTTTAAAATTATTATCTACATAAACAGTTTTTACATGGCACTATCTGCACAACAGCATTCAATTTTCTCTTTCCTGGCATTCATGAACTTAGCTTCTGCTAAAAGAATTCAAGCATTCTAACATCCTAGCCTGCTTTGCTTAGAGGAGTTACAAGCACGTAGGGGCACAAAGTATAGGAATGTGTAATTAGGATATTGTTACACAGATACATAACAGGTCGACAGCCTTAAAAGACATGTTTTTGTTGTTTCATAGATTGACCAGCACTAGTCTGATGAACAGCTAAGGTTCAGAGCAGGACTGACCACTGCCAGTATGTGCTTGTTGAAGGATATTCTGTCACAGTGAGGAAAGAACATTGCAAGAACTGACAGTTAAGCCAAAAAGGAACACAAAGAAAACTTTCAAAATCATCAGCAATCTTGAGATGAGTCTCCAGACCCTAAGAAGGTCAAATGACACACTGTACAATAAAATCTATGAAGGTACTTTTTCATAAGGTCTACGATTATTAGCCACCTCAATCAAGAATCATTTTTGATCGTGCTAACAGCTGGATGGGATGCTCACCTGTGCTACCAAGAACTAGAAGCCGAAGGCATTCTGCAATCCTAAGTGACAGTAATCAAACCTGTAAATCACACACCCTCTGCCCAGCAATGCTTTTAAATTGCTTCCTACTGGGATGCAGAGGAAACATTGGGAAGCATACTGTACAGACAAGGCAGCCCTGAGAGGTCATTTCATTTCTTGTTTCTCACAACTGAGGAGGCTGTGTATCAGTGCAAGAAGGTAAGTTGCCAATCCTAACAAATCAAACTACCTTCTAGGCCCAGCCTCAATTCGCTCAGTCCAACTTTCATGTGTAACATCAGGATTCCCTGGCTACCTATTCCCGTTCTGTACTCTGGCAGTGTAAGTTCATGCATTACTCCTAACTTTCTCTAGTTCTAAGAACTTTGGGCCCCTCGCTACAAGAAGGACATGGAGGTGCTCGAGCAAGTCCAGAGAAGGGCAACGAAGCTGGTGAGGGGTCTGGAGAACAAGTCTTACAAGGAGCGGCTGAGGGAGCTGGGCTTGTTCAGCCTGGAGAAGAGGAGGCTCAGGGGAGACCTTATCACACTCTACAGGTACGTTAAAGGAGGCTGTAGCGAGGTGGGGGTTGGTCTGTTCTCCCACGTGCCTGGTGACAGGACGAGGGGGAATGGGCGAAAGTTGCGACAGGGGAGGTTTAGGTTGGATATTAGGAAGAACTTCTTTACCGAAAGGGTTGTTAGGCATTGGAATGGGCTGCCCAGGGAAGTAGTTGGGTCACCATCCCTGGAGGTCTTTAAAAGACATTTAGATTTAGAGCTTAGTGATATGGTTTAGTGGAGGACTTGTTAGTGTTAGGTCAGAGGTTGGACTTGGTGATCTTGGAGGTCTCTTCCAACCTAGAAGATTCTGTGAACTTCATCCAAGATGACATCTGTCTCAGTAAAAACGAATCCCTTGTCCATTGCAGAAAGTGTTCTCTGAGACATTAAAGTAGTCACAACAGAGGGATGACAATCCCACATGCTCTGCATTTCGTATTCTACAAATTGAAAAACGACACATAAGAAAAGGTATCTGGGAGAAAAAAAAAAGAGGTAGTTTAAGAACACCATACAGATTAGCTAAGGATTGTTTTCCAGAAATAGATAATTCTTGGAATTTATCGGTTAAAAGAAGGTTAAAAAAAAAAAAAGGTGCACACCAGAAGTCACATGAGGTGACTTCAGAAGGGTTGGATTCACATAACGTGATTCACTGGAACACCTCTAGCTATACAGAAGTCAGAGCATATTACTACTCAACTTTTAAAAAGATTCAACCTGATGCTTCTTGAAATATTCATGTATGACTGACAGCAGAACTCAGACAGTTCCCACTGGGACTTGACTTCCCACACAGCTAAGAGGCTACTTACCCTCTGCAGGTAGAATTCTTCTCACAGGAAAAAAAAAAAGGGGATGTAGCCCAGCTGTTTGAATAACTAGCTTCAATGGGAAGGTAAGTTGTTCTGCCACATGAAAACTGGAACTTTAAGAAGCAGTAGCATTATCACAGCTTAGAGGAGAGACTCAACTGATGCTTCCTTGTCAGGAACGTTCCCTCCAGCATTTGTGAGAGGGGGGCAAAAAAAATATAAGGGGTCCTTGAGGTGATAGCAGATAGCATTCATCCCACAATGGCATAAGAACATGGACAAGGCAAGATGCGTAGGTACGTTCAGGTGTGAAACAGAAGTCTTCATATTTGAAATATGAAAAAAGGGGCACAAGCCCAAAAGCTTATCTAAATTTCCAATGCACTAATGAGATTTCATCAGTGCTTGTAAATTATGCTTTGAAAATATTTGTGCTTGCAAGTATCTACTAGGCATGTGCTCAGGTAGAGTGAATACAGTTCACCCTGTACAAGATTCCTCAAAGCTTCATAGGTCAAATGGGACTTCCTGCAATTTCAGCAGGCTGCAATATCTACCAAGAACAACACATAAAACACCATCTATGCTTTATTATCATTGCTTCTGTGTTGTCCCTATTATATACCCTTACACAGACAAATCCCAAGAGGTCTAAGTGCAGAAAATGTGAGCTTGACAGGAAAAGCAGGAACAGATGAATACAAAAAAAAGACAGATTGGGATTTGCAGAAGAGAGGAAAAGACACCTGAAGCTAAACCGGAGAGAAACCTAACACAGAGTGCTAAGTGATAAAATACAGGCTGTAGGTAACGAGGCCAAAGAAGAGATCAGAAAGTTTTACATCTAATACTCTGGTTTTCTTGTGCGGGTGAACAGCAAACTGAACATGCCAGCAGTGTTCCCTGCCAGCAGAGAGGAATATGGGGAGACTGTGTTGGAGATTATCTCCTTCTGCTGAGCACTCATTGGACCACATATGGAATACTGCATGCAGTTTGGGGCCTCAAATATATAACACATCAGTATAGTAGAGTGAGCTCAGTAGAGCCACCTAGATTACCAGGGCATTGGACCACTCAGCCTGTGAGGAAAGGCACAACGAACTGGGTTTGTTCAGCTGCTTTGGGGGAAACTTAACAATAGCCTGCCAATACCTACAAGGAGGCTATCAAGAAAATGGAGCCATGCTCTAAACAGCAGTGCGTGGTAGCAGGATAACAGGCAATGGGCATAAGTTGAAATGAGAGGTCCACATGGGCTGTAAGGAGGAGCTTACTCTGAGGACAGTCGAGCAGTGGAACAGGTTGCTCAGGGTGATTCTGTGGGCTCCATCTTTTCAAGACCACGCTGGATATAGCCCTGAGTATCCTGGTCTGATTTCATAGCTGACCCTGATTTGAGGCCAGACTCCAGGTCCTCTTGAACCTGAATTATCCTATAATCCAGAGCCTGGAGTGTGTTAGTAATACACTGTAGTTTACAAGAAACTTAGAAGTATTATACCCTAAACCAATCTACACCAGGCAATTTGGTTCCAGTGATCAACAACAAACCTTTAACAAAGCTGCTAATAGCTAATGAAAGCATACTGTAATCAGTTCCCTGCTATTTATCTCATCAACAGTTATTTGCCTTCATCTGTTCCCCTCCAGCTTGGCAATCTGCAGTTGAGAGATTTTTTGAAGTCTCGCCATTGCCTTTGCTGTCAGCATATACCTGTAATCAGCTCCAAAATGCAACTTATGCTTCCATTTAACAGTGGTCTGAAAAAAATAGACAGGTCTTCCACAGCTCCTGCTATTTTTATAAGAAAATTGCTGAACCAAAGCTCAATGAAGGTTAAACGGATTTATTTGTATTAAGCTTAGTTTCACCTAGTAATATTATTCAGGCTACCTGAAATCCCTCTTGCAGCAGCAGGGTGAGTAAAAGGAGGATAGCTTTTGTTCTTCTGAAGATCACTTTTACAGGGTTGAAGGGTTGCACACAGGTCATCAGATGTTAAGTCTGCATGGGGTGAAATTTTCTCTAAGTTTGCTTTTAAAAAAACAATCTGGAGAAATCTGAGAACAGATGTTATCACACATCACCACACTGACCATCACAACGATGAACATCTGTAGATTCTTATGTTCACTGTAAGTATTTCCCACTTCAGCCAGAAGGGTAAATGATAGCAGCAATGAGCTGTCATCCTCTGCACTGGCCAGCACTGCATGAGGAAAGGACACTACTAGTATTTTGCATCTAATTCCTGGCCACAAAGTAGTAGCAAAATTAGAAGCAAGTATGCTTTTCTGCACTCCTTTCTGTTCCTCAAGTTTAATCTCTTCTGCCATTCCACTTTGAATATCGATTTCAGTCTCCTCCTTCCTTTCCCCTTTTCGACCTAGCTCCATGCAAATTTCAGCAGGCTTCTCACTCACTAGCGGGCCCTCTGCACTATCAAGTACAGTTCAGGTCTCATACTTGCACAGCTTCACCTTCCCATTATCTTTTCAGACAATTACAATCTCTTCTTCCAAGTGCCCTGAATCTTGCTTTCATCCTAGAAAGACACTCATCCCCTCAGGACCTTTAATTCTTCTCCTTATTAACTAGCTCTGATAAATTGCTGCTTGGAGACTTTAGGCCCCGCGTATTTCTACAGCCAGGATCCTCTGCTGATTTACATCTTGTTGCAGAATCAAAGTGGAAATTCAGGAAGTGCCACACTTCTCTACTGCCAATAACCAGTAACACTCCAAAACTGAAAACTTAGCAGATTGCAAAGAAGAAAAAAAAAAACAATTCTTCAGGAAGAAACAAATGCCTACGTATATTTATTTAAATGTCAATTTAACTTGACAAGCTGTGCTAAAATCTTTCTGGTACTGTTGTGCAGTTCTGGCCACTATCACAAGGCAAGAGCTGATCAATGTACATTACTTCTTCAGAAAAACTAAATAACTGGTGGAACAAAGCAAAGATAAGAAACTGGTGGTAAAGACAGCTGTCTTCAAAGACAGCACTTAATCCAGGTTGGTGCCTGAAGTCTTACTTTCCTGAGAAAGCTGCATTTCTAACCTCAAAGTTGGTCTCGCAGAACTGTTTCGCAAGCTTCTTTTCATTTTGAAGAGAACCAAGTGCATTCCGTGACTGCCTAAAAGGTAATGCCTAATTGCACTAACTAGTATGAAGTGATCACAATAAAACTGATTACTCATACAACTGGTTCCAAGCTTACCTATGCCAGTTGCCAAACAGTTCTTTTCAGTCTTTGGTTTGACCTGATAAAGTGACTTTGTTGTCCTTTTAATTCCAACTGTAAAATAAGCTTGCAATTAGATCTTTAAAGTTCAAGTGATTCTAATGAAATCTCGTATGACCAAAAATGCAAATTAATGCTTTAGTTCTACATCTTGATAGTTTAGGGAATTCAGATTGTTCTCTGTCCCAGATACACCAAAGGAAAGAAAATACAAACAAGACCAAAAACATAGGGCTAAACATACTAACATGTCACCAGAACCAGCAATATTTTTATGCTTGCACTAGTTAGCAAAGATTACAAAACAAGAGTAAAACAGTTTTTAAAGCCTTTGATGAAAAGAGTACAAAAACTTACATTATTTCTACAGAAGTGCAATTTACAGGCACTCATTCCTGAAAACATGCATGTTTCAGCTCTTCCTTTCTCATTAAGTCAAACAACAGTTAGATAATACAGCTGAAAACAATTTTGGTACCCATGTACTGAGTTTCCCAGCACATCAAGCTGTCAGACTAACAATTAGTTTCATTTCAAATTAAACCTGACAGGCAGTTCCTTGATGAAAGAACATGTGTTGAATTAACTAAAACATCTCTTCTCTTTCGAAATACCTCCTTCATCAAGCACACAGCTTTTGCAATAGCCTCTGCCTACTAGGTGAATTTGTTCTTCCTGTCATCCCACAAATTCTTACTGTGAACACAGCAAACCTCTAACTTACCCTCAGGTGGTATACAAAATCAAGACTTCCCTCCCTCCATCCCTAAAGAAAGGGACATGAAATCTGAACTTAGGCTTCCCATAATTCACTAGCGTAGCAGCTAATAATTTATAAAAACGGAATGGCAGAGAGAACTTCTACATTAGTCTACTAAGGGACGATGACACTATACTCTGAGGAACTGATGCTTAACAAACACAGTGTCCTCTATACTTCATTGTTTATCCTCAGCCAGATTCATTGACAGCAATTATCCATGCCCTCAACTCTTTTGCAACTGAGATCTACGAAGCTGCTCCAGGAGAGAGAGCAACAATGACCAAAGTAACACAGTGCGGACAGTGGCCACTTAGCTACCAGAAATTAAGGACACTGAAGGACAGCTGTCTTCCCATATCGAAATGGAAAGAAACACTCAGAGAAATACCAGCAAAATTAGCCTTGAAGATTTCCTCTTTTTCATTGAGCATCAGCCAGTGCTCCCTCTCATTCACAGGCTCATCTTGCCTCAGGAAAAAGTGTCAGACACACCACAGTTAGCAAATTATGTAAGAATCTGATAAGGAAATTTATTCCTTCTATATCCCATGGAAGTTTGTTTTTTTTTTTTTTTAGGACGGTTGATATATAAATGATACTTACTTTAGGGTTTTTAAACCCTAAAAAGTTCTTGCTTGCAATGACATCAAATTTCTCAAATGTGCTTCTGTCATTTTTTTGCTTGGACATTTAAAAATACAGTTATAAGCTACCCAGTCATCTGAAATTTCACCAAATTAGAAAACAACATAATTAAAGTACTAACTGTAGATATAATCTATCTCAACTCAGTCCTTACACTCTCTTAGGAAGTTCTAGAGTATCTTACTGATCTGTCTCTTTTTAACAGATTTGGAGTATGTCAGAGTTTTTCACAACCTCCTCAAAGCACTCTTACAGCACAACGTATTGAAAAATCTCAAGTTCAGCAGCAATGCTTACTGCATGCCAGGTAATGAAGAATAAAAACATTTAGGACTTACAGATGAAACCAAAACTCCACATTTGATTCATTAACTTAAGTAAGAACCAACACATCTGCACAGACCACTGTTAAACTTATTGACAAAGTCAACTTCTGCATCTTAAGATGTCAAACTGCACTGGATTCAACTTCTCAGTGATCCATTATGGAGCGCACAGCAGCAAAGGAGGGATATTTGTACCTCAGCGGTGATAACCCAGCAAAGGTCCAAGGCTTAAGGCCAGATACAGAGGGGAAGAGAACAGTTTGAAACTAGCACCTCCACGCCTTAGCCTAAGAGAGTGTAGCAGCCACCTGATTGATCCCCTTGCAGGGCTCCTCAGCAATCTCTCATTTCACCTGGGCCTAGCTGAAGACAGATTGGGAAGTCAGCTTTGTCCCCCTACAAGACTCAACGCTTTTCTCCTCCAGAAGGTATCACAGACAGAGTTGGAAGGCTAGCAGAATCATCTGCAACTCCAAAAACCTTAGAAGCTGCTTCCCTGGTTGGCCTGGAGAGTAAACATAGGGCTCAAAACCTACATCAATAACCTCAGGCAACAAATTCTTCCTTGCAGGTGGATGCAAGGGAAAGAAGTTGATTTGCATTCTGGCTGCAGCCTAGATTTGAGTAATTTTATCTGTTAACTAGCACAAAATTGTGTTAGCCCATGACCAGGGCTCCAAGGTTAAATGTTCTAACAAAGGCAGAGCTCTTACTACAGAACAGAGAGATTTAAGTATTTTACCAGTTGTCTTACCCTGCTCACAGCACGCTATTTCTAACTCCATCTTTCTTTCTTTTCCCACTACCATACCAAAGACAGGAATCTAGCAAAGATGGTAAGGTACCACATGAACATTTCAGACAGTAATCAGCCTGCAAGCCTCTCAGAAGTGTTACCATGTGTGAGGCAATACAGAGACTACAGTGCACTTGAAGGAATCTTTATCAGCTTCTCACATTGCTGTGATGTATGATCATAAAAAATTCTCTACACACAGATCAGTTTGCTAGGAGACCTACCAACAAAACTTCAGTCATTTCTTTCTAGCTCATCTGAGAACAGCCACGTGTTTAATATTTTGCTGTTCACGGGATATTCATCTTGTGTTATGGAAGAGGGCAAATAAAGGCATCACACATCACCTCCATACCTGATTTACTGATACTTCTATTAGATCCTTCTTATTTCATAGTGTTACAGAATAGTTTAGACTGCAAGGAACTTGGAGCAGAAGGTTGGACTGGTCACTTCCAAGTGCTGCGACATTACTGTGACTTGACCTGTCAATTTTTGCATACCTCCAAGAAGGATTCTGAAAATCTCCAGACACCTTCTTCAGCACCTGGACACCATCATCACTACAGATTATTTTTTCCCCTCCTTATACCCAGTCAGATTTTCCTTTGCTGCCATTTGCAATCCTTGTCTCTCACTGTGGACTGCTGGGAGAAGTCCACCCCCATCTTCTCTACAATCACTCATTAGGTTGCTTACTTACCAGATAATGCAGTGATCAGGCTCTCCAAGAGGGTTTACTTCTCTTTGCCCATGAAGGCCGTTTCAAATGCATTTTGAAAATATTGGTCCAAGATACCAATTGTTTCAACCAACCTGTTTTGTTAATAAAGTTTTCGAGTATAATCACAGAATATCCCAAGTTGGAAGGGACTCAAAAGGATCATTGAGTCCAAATCCTGGCTCCACACAGCACCACACAAAAATCAGACCATGTGTCTGAGAGCGTTGTCCAAATGCTTCTGGAACTCCAGCAGGCTCGGTGCTGTGACCACTGCCCTGGGGAGCCTGTCCCAGTGCCCGACCACCCTCTGGGTGCAGAAGCTTTCCTAACCCCCAGCCTGACCCTCCCCTGTCCCAGCCCCATGCCGTTCCCTCGGGTCCTGTCGCTGTCCCCAGAGCAGAGCTCAGCGCCTGCCCCTCCGCTCCCCTCATGAGGGAGCTGCAGGCCGCGCTAGGCCCAGCTCACTGACCTCTGCTCCCAGGCAGACCCCAGCCCTGACCCAGCACCTCGCCTGGCCGGCGATGGGAGCTGCCCCAGGACCACCTGTCCCTGCTACGGGACTGGGGGCACTGCCTTGCTGCACCGTGGCAGCTCCAGGCCAGGTATGCACTTTGAACTGGGTGGTTTTGGCTTGGTTCCCAGCACGTAGTATGAGCCATATAACAAGCAGGCTTCCAGCACTTACTTGGCTAGCACTCCCAGAGGTAAGAAGCCAAATGTCTTCAGAACACAATTCTTGCCTCAGGAAATGCTTCTATTGCCTTGTTTAAAAAGATTTACTTTCTAACAATGTTGAAAAAGTGTCTCTGGTCCCAACTACTATGTGAATAAGTGATGGACATCAGTTCTGAAAAGTTACAGGATTGTCTGTAATTACTAGTTCACGAGTGCTACTACAGAAGTCAATGTTTACTCTGCCAATTGAATAGGAACACTTTGAGGACACTGTCTCCAAAACATCATTTCCAAATTATTTCAAGATGCCTCGCAGATGGACCAGAGACTTGCACCCTAAAAGAGAATTATCACACCAGGAGTGCAGTACGGGGGACATGAAGAAAAGCTCATTACTGAGTAGGAAGTCATGAACATCAAATACCAAACACTGAAATACAGCAACTGTATTCCACATACAGATTTTTTAGGTTTCTTCACATACACTGGCATTTCATCTATTCCAACAGTTTACTTTATGGAAGTCAAAGCACACAAAAGATGTACAGAACCAAATTAGACTTCTAGATCAAAAACATCCATGTCTTGACATCTATCCAAAGACCAACTAGCTTCACTGCAGGATTTATTTGCAGAGACTATGCTAGTTAGAATAACATGTGATACTTAAGTTTTTCATCTATATTTATCAGGTTTTCTCAGTCTTCAACTGAAAAAACAGACAAATCTGTACAAAACCTCTACTGGTGTTTTTTTTTTTCTTCTTTTTTTTCCAGCTATTCTACATTTCCTTCCTTTTCCATATTTCGAAAGCTAAAACGTGGTGTTAGGGTTTTTTTTGTTCTCTTTTTAATCAAGCTGTGTTTGGCAGACCATGAATCATCAACCAACACTGCAACTCATACCTCCTTTCATCTTAAAAAAAGAAGAAATCAAATGAAAATGTATAAATTGAAGCTCCTCTTCTCTTTGCTTTAACGACCATTTTCATTCTTCTCTCTTTTCTGATACAAAAGCTCAGTCTGTACTTATGCACATGACTGTAGTCTGAAGAAAGCAGGAAAGAATATCAAATTTATGCTGCAGATTAAAGATAACGGAAACAAATCTAAATAAAGCTTAAATGAGTTAAGGTGCTGACCTATGTATTGACGTGCCAAAACTGAAGTCGAGGAAGCACTCACTGGCAATCAAACCTAAAGAAGTTTAAGAAGAAGAAAAAAAACTTGCATCTTGTTTTGTATTAAAGAAAACTCTCAGCATCTAAACCTAGAGAGTATGTCTTGGAACTTGGTCATACACCACAGCAACAAAAGCATCTCCTCTTTGAATGCATTAGCAGACCTAGGCTTACAGTATTGCATACATTCTAAGGAATGAGTTCCAAAGAAACTCCAACTCATTAAAATTAAGATTTATGTGAATCTTGCTGAAGTATTTTTTGCTAATTACAGTTTATATAACAGGATGCCTCTGACCAAGCTGCAATCATATAAATGTTACAATAAAGTCAGAAGGCAGCAAGTCTACTGCAGTGAACGCTTTCCTGGCAAGTAATCTGCTGCAATGGAACAGCTAGCTCTATCAACTGCAACAGCAGACTAAATAAAACTCTGATGATATAACAAGCATTTTCAATGTTTTCTTTGATTCTCTCATGCCTTTCTGGCTTCTGGTACCAGTGTCCTGGAAGCAGCTGAGTGAAATTCCTTTCTGTTTTGCCCAATGACAGTTTTAAAAAAAAAGATAAATCTTAAGTTTATTTTAATGCTAAACTGCTTCAACATTCAGTGCCTGACACAGTTGAGGCAGAAGAAACTTAACAAGGGAGAGGAAGGTGCTACTTGAAAAGCTAGATCCCCCCTTGGCGCACACAGCGTCAGTCACACCTCCTACTCATTTTTAGCTCATGGCAATTTCACTTCAAACATAGGTTTTTGATTCTAAATAAATGAATAGCATCTGGTTCTTTGGCAGCTTTTTCTGATAGAAATTCATACCTTTAGCTTCAGAAAGGCCCCCAGAGTTGCCGAATATTTAAATAACAACAATTTGGGCTTAGTTGGCATAATGAAAAACATTTGATTATACTGTTGGGTTTGGAGATTCCTGTGTGTTATAATGCCTACGTAATACCTCTTTCAACATTGTTTTCTGCTTTCAAATTAGCAGGGTGACCTTCATTCCATGTATTACACCACTTTGGAAAGATAACGAGAAAAGCACAATGCAAAATAACTGCTAAAATTATTAGCTTAAGGTATTTTACTTTTTGTACAGACACAATGTCGTGCTAAATAAGCTATGTCACTCAAGACACTGCTTTAGATCATTTTACTCCCGCATATGACTAAGCTTTTCTCACTTTCTTCATCACAAACAATACAAATTACAGGCTTTCATTCTTCTAAAATCATTTTCTTATACCAGCTTGGCTGACAATTCAACTCAGCTTTCTAGCTAATTTCATAAGACAACATATGTTTCTTTGGGACTGAACCCGGCTCTCACTGAGATGGATGGTGTATCTTCTTACTCACTTTGAGGGGGGGAACATCAGATCTTTTCTTAGTTCTTTTCACACATGCACACAGTACTTGGTGAATATGAAAAGAGCTATCCATATAATACCGTAACTAGCAGTTACATTGATGGATTTATCAACTTACTGCTTCAAGCATCAAGAAATACTGGAAGCATGCACCAGTGTTTCAGAAGACTCATATCTTCCTGTAAGACAATGCTTCATTCATAATCTTGTTTAGTTTCTCTTCCATTTCCAACATGCACAGATGTTTTCACTTAATCAGAGATATTCACAAACTCTTCTCTTGCTTTACAGAAGTTCTGCATTTAAAAATCAGTATTATGTATGCTATTTCTGTATTTAAAGTTAAATCTATAACCATACATGCATTTGATAAGGTTCAACACAGGTCATGGTAATTATTTTGCTACTTCTCCTAGTGACTGGTCATCTGGAGAAGGTATTGTCCTGAAACAATTGCATGAAAATTGCTAATACTGTTTTTGTTTTCATAATTAAACAAATTATGCATGGATTAACAGATGCTCAAGCCTAATAAAGTTAATCATAAGGACTATGCAAAAGATTAAGACATGAAAATGAAGAATGAGGTGGGAAAATGTGTTGAGAGCAGTATCACTTACGGAAAGGAGAAGAATGTGATGTGTAAGAAGCTGTTCTCTTTACTGTGGATTGAATTTAAGTCCAAAGTAAAGATGAAGAGGATGGGAGGAATGAAACAATACAAGACAAAGCACATTCTTCTGAGAAAAGAAAGATGTTTTTGAGAAGTAGAAAGCTACTTTCCCTCACTGTGCTAAGATGTTCTATTCTCTGCTTAATAATATCACAGAATTATAGCTGCAGATTTTTGCAGCCCTTTTGCTAGCAGAACTTCCTTTTAGTCTTTGGAATACTTAACCAAGTAAAGAAAAAGTTCAAGTCACAGCAAACTCTTCTATGAAAAGGAGATAATGCCCAACATTTGCTGAAGCTTGTATCTTTCCCAGAAACTGCAAGCATGGTGTTTGCAGCCAGGTTGTTTTTTCCATTGCATTATCCCCAGACATTTCATTCTCTAACTAAGGCTAACTGCCTCCAAAGCTCCATACCTAAGTAATAAGAGCTAAAAGACCAAAGACATGAATAAAATCCTCAGGAGTCATATCCACTACACCCATACAGTTAATCAAGTTTTTGTCGTTTTGCTTGACCATGTGAAAACTCACTCTTTGTACATAAACTTTGTATTAAGCCAATTCAGCTCACAGAGGTAACAGAATGAGGCTCCAAAAAGATCAGGAAATAGAGTGGTAAAAGAAATGTGAATTCTGTCAAAGAAAAGGATCTGCATGTGGATGACTAATGCTTGTACATAACATCAATTTACTCCTTCAGAGATGCCTCCACCAACACAGTAGCACAAGGGGCCTCTTCAGGCAACAAGGTGGCACTGTTGCCAGAAAAGGAGTCTCCGTCAATCCTCAACCTATCTAGAGATTTTCCTCTCAAAAAATTAAAGCAGATGATAGAGCCTATCCTACTAGAGCTTGTCCTACTCCATCTCTTAAAAAAAAAAAATTGAATATTCACTACACTAAATCAATGCCCATTTTTCCAACATTTTGTTTTTATAGATCTAGGAACATAAGAGTTCTTTCAAATATATGTTGGTGAACTACATGTGACAAACACTAATGTACTACTCATTCTGAGTATGTGCAGTAGTGCTACATGTTTACAGGGCTCTGGTTTCTATGTTTAACAAGCTGTAAATTCTTTTTCTTTTTTTTTTTTTTTTGCTTAGAACTTCCAAGGTTTCCTTCTGTCAAGCATCCTTGTCTCTAAAACAGACAATATTAGAACAAACTGGACTGAAACATCGTCACCCACGATGTTAATTACCTCCTACAAACCAGTGCAAGTGAACTGAATACCAGATGTCATTTCCAGTTCCTGGCTACGGCGAATGGCAGCTGCTTCAAAATTGAAGGGTCAAGACTTAGACTCTACAGCTCCTGCCCCAGTTAAATAACCAGAAAAGGGTGAAATACAAGGAACAGAAATAATTTCCACCATTTCCGTATTTAGGGTGTAAAGAAGTATACGTGTCTGCTCTAATGGCTTACTTGTATAATTTTTTTTTTTTAAATTCTGTCAGAGGTTTGCATAACAAGGGACACTACATGGCAAAAAAATAAATATTTCAGTGACAGCAGAATCTTCAGTGGCAAATGAAAAATGTAAATATTGCCTGCAGCTTACTTCTTGTCAGTTACAAGAAAGCTAAGTGAGGGAAAGGAAAAACAAATTGATTTCTGAATGAAAGTATAAAGCCACAGACTAGACTTAAAAAGATTTTCATTGCACTTCTAGAAGAAAAAAAAAAGCATGTGTAGCTTAACTAGAATATTCAGACTTAAATAACAGAGATACCTGAAGAATGACAGGGACCTTCAACAATTCCTCTCTCACTGTGAAACTGAGTAAGAATGGAGACAGGCTCTTTGACATATGGTCACCCATATGCTTCATTAGCATGGTTTTGCTTTTGAGTCCCCACATTCTAAATTATCCTCTTCAATTTTTCTTTTTCTATTGCACAATAAATATAGCCAAGGCCAATACCCACATCCTAGACTGAATTAAAATCCAGGCTACATAATTTATTCTTTCCATAGTTTAGGGGAAAGTCAGATGTAATGCTGGATTCACAATTTCCAGGTAAGCTGAAGATACAAACCACATACAATTTACATAAGGATACTGAAATACCACTCTACTGCATTTATATTCAGTAATTATATCACTGTAATTACCCCAGTTTGTATTAGAAATACAACAGAAGAAATGGAATTCAGTCATGAAAGCCTTTGCAGTTTATCCTGTTTGTTACAGGATAAAATGAGCCAGATTTGCTTTACTTTTTCTGAAACCATCCAGATACCAATACATGATTACAGTTTCTTCTTCCTGAGGTCCTAGAGTGACAGTTAAATGAAGCTGTTGTGCAAAACTGAACGAGTCATTCTCACTTCAAGTTATCTGCTTTTCAGTATTTATTATGGCCACAGTCAGATTTTGGCACAGGACTGAGCGCAATGTTACAAATCTCAGTTAAACATGCATTCTAATAAAGTCCTGAATTATGAGCAGCCTATTTATTCCAAATGACAAACAGTCATGAAAAATGATGGTTTCTATTCATCACCCTACTTCTAATTGTTTCACCTTCATCCAGTACCACAAAACTTTCCAGCAGTAATCAGTATGACTGTCAATCAAAACTGCAACCATATCAAAAAAAAATGAATCAACGCATGTCTTAAGCAATTACAGAAACACAAGAAAAACAATAACTGATCACACCAGAAGTTCATCCAGGCAGTATACTATCTCCAACCAAGCTGATCAAAATCACTGTTGTCCTAAAGAACACGTGGGCCACAGACCTCACCCTCACGTTCAAGTTCACTGCTGACATCCTGACCACAGTGGTGCCACTGGTTTTGGATACCACGAACACATGATTTTTAGTTCACCTAAATCCAGCAATGCAACTCTTCCCTTCCTTCACTGAGCTCTTCCCCATATAATCAGATCCAGCCATTCCTCTAAGTAGAGCTTTATTTATAGCACACATATAAAGACATATAAAAATACTTCCATTACCATTCAAGGCTGAGAGTTGTCTTGTAGGAAGAGTCTAAAATTAGTATAAGATCGTCTTACCACATATTGTTTTAAGGAATCACAAACTGCCATGATGACAAGTCAACCTACCACAAAATGGCAGGTTGTCGTAACTTTTTTACTTTAGGAACCAGGACCGAATAAAATACTTTGCAAAGTAAATTACAGTAACTGGATTGCAAGGTGTTAAGTAACTAAGAAATAGAAGTATCTAAGATCTACATGGTGAATGTTATTTTAAACACATTTTGTCACTGCACCGTATCAACTTTGCTTATATTAACACTAGGAATACTAACCCAGTGTCTTATTCTGCAAACACACTGCAGAAACAATGTTATCTGTCTCGAAAGCCACAGGTACTTTTATGAACTCTAGCTGCAAGCTTTCTTACTCGGCAACTATCTAGATTCCCATGTTGATGTGCAAACTCGGACAGGACACATTCTGAGAGTTCCCAGGGAATTCCGAAAGAATTTGAAATCTTCTCCTGCAATTTATTGCCACTTCCACTAATCTGTCCTCAACTAAGCCCACAGTAAGATTAAAATAATCACTAGGTCATCTTAGCCTCCCTCTTAACACACACAAATTGCTACTATGTTTTATTATTTTTTGTTGTCAGCTGACAGTATCACCTAGTAAGAACTGCTTGAAGGTCTATTGTTTCTTTTGACTTTGAATGCAACAGGGAGCACAGATTGCATCATACCAAAATACTACCTTAAAATTGTCTTAAAATGGCAAAGACTGAAAATGTAACAGGAGAAAGTTAAACATCTGCTCTCCTCATCTGCTTAGTGAGGAAACATAAAATACCAGCTAGCAATGACCGAAAACTACATTGATGTCAGAGAAACCAGAACAGAATGCTGGTGGCTTCTTCTACCCCTGCTGATAAACCTCTCTCCATTGGCATCAGAAAAAGAAACTCTAGGGGACTGCACCTCCCAGAATGAAAGCAGCGAGCACACTGCAACCACGTAATTTAAAATTGGCAAACTGCTTTATGTACTATGGCCCGTGGAATTTGCTTATTCTGCCTATAGCTTTGATTTAAATCAAAGAAAGGAAATTCAGACCAAAGCTGTTTGTATTAAAATACACGCTCAAGAATAATTGTATGCATGAGTGCCTCAGGGACAGATAAAGGATTATCTACAAGAAAACCTAAGCAAAAAGCAGACTCCAAGTTCATATTTTGACAATGAATTGATTGGATGGCTAAAGCCATGGATTTTGAGGTGCCACAGCTAACTATACACTAGTTAATGAAGTAGCTCCAGAAGTCATTCAACTTTCTACTCTCCTTTAGGCACAAAAATTGCTCCTGGACCTGCTTTACAGTATTAATAGGGGGCACATATTTGTTAGCATCTTATTTAAGACCATGGACTTCCCCTCCCGATCATTCCGTCGGTCACGCTCTGTTTTGCACTGTGGATTGATCTCGGGGCAGCTGACCTGGACTTGCTGCAGAGAAAGCCAGACTCCAAGGACACACCTAATACGTGCCAGCTATTATTGGTCATTTGAAGCAGAGAACCAGACTAACCTCCAGAACACACGTGTGTGAACATTAAGTTCTCAGCACTGTTTCCCTCTGTAGATCTGCTTTTACTGTGCCACAGTACTTGCTAGACCAGGCACAGCCAAATATAGCAAGGTAAAACTTTAACTTTTCCCTACGCTGTTTGACTGAGAGACGAAAGTGATAAACTTGTTTGAAGAAATTAATAAAGGAGATAGCTATGCTGTACTACAGGTTTAGATCTGTGAGCAGCCATAAAAAGTCTTCTCATTTGGATCCTAATGAGATTGCCTCAACACAACATTGGCATGCTGAGAAAAAGGAAGAAGTGGCAGGTATAAAACATACCCTAAATAAAAGCATGCATTCCCAAGCGTAACTACACAATACAATTTCATCCTTTGGACAAAACTCAACTGCAATACAAACTCTGTTGCAATATATGTTCCACTATGCAGAATTACAAGATGACTAATTTGGTTAAAGTTTAGTTTTCATTTAAATATATAAACTAAAATTACTTTCTCCTTCACGTAAACATGCTACTTCTTTCCTATTCACATTATGATTTAGTAAATAAATTAGTTTTATTCACAGACGTTTTCACAATGCCTTTTTTCTTACCATTGTTTTAGATGTTAAATAAACATTATGTAAGTATGCCTACTTACCAAAGTACAAGAGTAGCTATGACTTTTTTTTTTTTTTTGCCTTGAGCAAGTTGCAAGGACAAAGCAATGGTAGTACATAAGGCCTTTACGTAAATATAGTGTTGGCTACAAAGAAAAACAGCAAGCCAAGGAAAACAAAAAAAAAAAGAAAGCTTTTGTATGAACATACAGCTTATTTCATCGAATCTTTCCTGCCTTCATTTCTACGCAGCAGTTACTTAGCAGATTTACCAGGTAACAGCTGTCTGTCTTGGTATCCTCCAGCACTAAAAGTGGAATTACCATATAAAATAAAAGTGGCTAATATTAATAACTTTATTTTTACTTGTCTTTGACTACCATATTGTCAAATACCTCTCAGAGAAGGGATTATGAACTGAACAGCAGAAGGAATCAACTAGCACATGGCAAGAAGACTTCACATACAGGATATGTAGGCTGACAGTCTAATGCTTGTGTCCAAAAGTACCCAGACCATTTCTGCACAGTCTGAAATGATGTTCAGAGATTTTTAGGAAAGCTGATGTCTTTCTTTAACTGCATTTTTTCCCTCTATCCTTCTCTTACCTGACAGAATCATATAAAGGAGGTTTGACAAGGTAAAAATACCTAAATTCCCCAAATATCTTGAAGGAACATATAACTTGCTCCTGCTTGAAATCAATTTTGATACAAAACCAACCGTACCATTTGTTTACTATCCGCAGGGAAAACAAACTGCTGATAACGTTCAAGGTGATGGAAATTAGCTGTAGCATATGCACAAAAACAAAATGCTCACCTGCTGGTTTCCCAGTCTTGGTCATCCTTATCTTTTTCTTCTTTGGCATCAGAATTGTGTGGGTGTTTCTGCACAATCCGCATCCCACCTGCTTTCACTGGAAAAAAACGGAGAAAGACATAACAAGTCTCAGTCAAACCAGTATATGCGAAGAACGAATGTTTTAAGGATGACACCCCCTCACACACACACTGTATTTTGCAGAGTAATTTAATAATAATCACAGTTTGAGAAAGGAGCCCAAGCCATTCAGAAGCGGCAAATCTAAGCAGCAGCTACTTCAGGACTGCATCTGCCATCTCCACTCATCCTAGGAGGCAGCCGCTTGTTTTATCACCCGCTTTCAATACTGTTTAAGAAAATTCAACTCTGTTTTAACTCTTCCCCCCACGTCTGTCAACTTGTAGCAATCAGAAGAAACAACCAAGGTGATGGCTTGCATAACTCCATGCAAAAGTCCACAAACTTGGAAATTAAATACTCTCATAAAACAAGAAGGGCTGAGGAATCTCATTTGTCATTTCAAGTTAAAAACTACAGCTATTATAGTCATATTTTGTAAACAGCATAGTATAAAGCAAAGTTTAGGAGGCCTCCTAACTTGCATTTAGAACAGAGCTTTTAATTTTGCAAAACTATTACCACATTTCAAATTCTTGTCATGATTTAGTTTTAGAAATGATGCAAACACAAAAGAATCTCTCTGAAACACATAACAAGAAGTGAAAGCAAATCCACTTACGTTCATCATCTATCCCCAGTAATGCTTAAATTTGAAATAGGAGCTAAACCCAGACTGTAATGCTGCAGCTACTAAGTGGAGCAACAGGCAGGATGGTTTTGATCTGCTTTCTCTTTTAATACTACAGGGTTTCGTCTGCTTCAACTATTGCTATAGGTGCTTACAGTGAAACATGGGATATATGATGCATCTTGTCAGCTAACTGGATGTGCTACACTGCAACCAGTCACCAACCAGAAAACCCCTAGGGCAGTCAAGAGTCAATAAGAACACCTACAGATGTGCTGGTCTGTGCTGGAAAGTCCAAAGGCAGCCTGAGACATCACATAGTGGCAAGGCACAGAAGTGGGTGACTGAAAAGGAGCTGAAGCAGCTTGTCCGTGTGGTTAGGGAAGGCTGGGACTTCTGACAGCCCTTTTGTACCCAGCCATAGAGAAATTAAGGCACCTCACAACCATTCAGTACCAATCTCTGAAGCCTAGGAGCAGGTAAAGTTCTTAGTTTTTAGCTCAGCTTTACAGAGCAGCGACAAACAGACACTCCTGAGCACAGGTTTCGCAGCCTGCTTCAGGGAAGGAAATAAAGGGAAAGTGACCTGCCCCAAGAAGAACTGCATGTTTGGTCCACAGATTTGTTAGATAGATTTTTAAGCTTTGTGATATTTGAAAGACAGAATTCTGATTTGATAAAGGACCTTACAGACAAGCAATCAACAGGGGAAATAAAAAGAACTTTTATCAACAATAAAAACTCTGGCATTATCATGCATTGAAAAAAAACACACAACGTATTAACCGTTTTTGTATTCTCTCCAGCATAAAACCTACAATACTTAAATTTGTGAAACATGTTTGACATGGCACAGGGAAAGACAGAAAGATTAGGTAACAAATAAATGTAGTTTTAGAGATGGCACAAAAATAAAAATTCCTATTATTTTTTCCTGATGCAAAGTCCTTACACATTCAAGGTGGTTCATAAAAGCAAACACTGAATTCTATCAAGTGCTGTCCTGTTCTAATGTCTCCATTTAACTTAATCAAAGTGCTTGATACATCCACAAGCTAGAATAAGAGCAAGACTGATCAGCTAAATAGCTGACACTATATGCCACATCTGAGACAGAAATAAGCTACATCTAAACATTTATGCTTTTACAAATCCAAGTATTCATCTGTATTCTGTAGAAAACCTATCAACTGAACTAAAGAGAGCACAAGGCTATAGAAATGATTTATTTTTAATCTACAGTCTGATGGGACAGCATTGATCTGCAAAAAAAAGTCTCCTAAAATCCTTACTTGCAGCACTTGCTTTACTTTACCTTCATTATTTTTTATTAACAGTAATTTATAGACTTAAAGCCTTGCACAATCAGTTCCTCTTAGCTCAATTTAAAATCACTTTTTGTGGAAGATGCTATCGCCCATCTGCCAGGTCACAAAACAGCATTTCCAGACAACACCTGTGTGCTCCCACATTGCAGCTTTTCACCATCTAAGAGAGAACTAAGGGAAACAACAACCAAGGACTTAGTACAAACTTAGACGACCAAAATCCCTCCCGGTTTACATTATCTATCATCAGGCAACCAGCCACTTGTTTTTGCTATTTGTCACCCGCAAGAACATCCAGCTAACACGATCAGATTTCTCTGCAGGTAGAGTTATGAAGGATTAAAAAACAAATAAGCAGACAATTAAAAGGCATGATAGCGAGTGACCAATGCAACAGGTTTGGTTTTTTTTTCCCCTCACTAATATCTACTGGCATAGTCATCTAGAAGTACATTGGTGCATAACTGAATGATCTTCAGTAATCCAGGGTTACTGTGCAAATCCGAAAACCAAAAGAAGAATTCAGCTGACAAGTGTAGTAATAATCTGAATTTCTGAGAACAAAAGTGAAATATTTATATAAGCATCCTGTACGTGGAGCTGAGGTACATCTATGCCACCCAAGATACGATACAGTCATACCCAATTTGGTTTCAAAAGACTTTGCTTAAGAAGAGAAAGAATCTCTTTGCAACATAAATGACTTCTGTTTTCAAAAGATTTCAACCCAGCTACATGTCAGTGTTGGGCAAAGAAATGATTATATGCACCAACTTAAAGTAAAAAATGCTCCATTTGTGAGATTTTCTTGGATTAAGAGGATTCATCTATTTCTTACTTGCCTGGTTTTCACCACATAGCTTCACAGATGCTTACTACAGTGATTTTGTTACTTAAAAGCTGTTATTAAGAGAATATGAGCTCAGATTTTCCTACAGCAAATCCTTCACAGAGCGGAAAAAGCATTTAAATAACTGAGAAATCACCTTCCAAAACACTGCCAAAAATAAATGCCCAAAACAGGAAGGTGTCAACAATTGTACTGGGAGTGGGAACAAGCCAGTTCCCGTACTGAAGATGGGAACTCCACAGGCCTCAGACTGCAGTTACTCAGGGGGATCCTGGCAAGGGCAGGAGCCCAGGGAGCAGCTGCAGGTGGTGGGGAGCTGATGAGAAGCCACCAGCTTCTAAGGTGAAAAATAAAGAGGGGAACCAGTTACCGGCAACAGCAGAAGTCTGTTTGCCCAGTTGCTGGATGACAGCTTAGCTTTGGTTATTAACTACTGTTTGCCATGTTTGCTCTGAGAGGCAGACAGGAGTGTCTTGTTTATTCTGTGACTGGCAACCTGTGTTCCCCTTAAGGGTACATCTCTGCCAGACACCCTTTTGGAAATGCATTAAGCTACCACGTTAATCAGTTAATATTCAAGACAATCTGGAATCGGTCATCATTCTCATTTTACTTACCCCTTCCTTCCTCCTAGTTTCCAAGACTTACTCTTGAAATAAATCACACCAAGTGCCTGCAGAACCACTGCAGCCTGGTCACTGCTCATTTAGACAGGTGATGTGCAACCTCACGGCCTGAGGCAGTCCCTTCTGGTGCAAGTGAAATCACCCACTGTACTAGAAATCAACAGTACAACCAAGATCTTTAGCACCTCCCTGTTTTCCTTCAGTGTAGTATTAAATATTAATACAAAATTTATTTCTCATGAACCATATCAATATAATGGAATCTATTATTATAAGATGTATGAAAAGCTAATTCTGAGGGAAACTTTAAACAAGCCCTTCTGCACGCTTAAGGGAACATACGTTAGTGTCTGACAAAACAAGAATGGAAGTAAGAGTTATTATATACCATTATTTCATAGAAATCCTGGCTTAGAGCTACTTTTTTTAATGCAGAACAAAAGCACATAACTATTTCCATGAATCTATTGTAAAGCTTCATAAATAAACTATTAATACAATCACCTTGCTTTATTCATCCCCAGTAGCTATTAGAAGAAATGAACAGCTGAAAGCGTAATTACACAGGCCTTTTCAGAGTGACTGCAAGCCGTACAAAACCTACTCGGCATTGTATTATGGATACATTGATCTTACTGACAGATGGATATATATATATATATATATATATATATATACACACATACATGAGGGTCCCAACTTAAGCTTTATTAAGTTTCAGAACGGTGTTCAAAGTTGCTTCATGTACCCTGTTGCCAGCCTGAGGTCTTAACGTTTCTTTCCATTTCATTATCCTTTCTGTTTTCAAGTGTTTTTCTTATCTTTCCGCCTCGCCCCCCATGGGAAAGATCAATGCAGATAGGAAGCTAACAGACTGCATGCAGTCATAAGGGAGGGCTAACCGCGCACGTGAAATACAATGAGTTTGTCAATTCAGCTTCAATTTCATGATCTAAATCTTTCCTAACTTTTACGCACTGGATTCATAATCAGTGGGGTAATACATCCCTAATTACAGAAACAACCATATGCAGCAAAAACAGAGCTGTCGAGCCATTAGTCAAAAAAGTTCCCCCATTTGCATCTTCGCCTTGCTAGAAATTAGCCTTTTTATTTATGAGCGCTATTCCAGCTGCAAACAAGTAGTCATTTTTTGTTGGTGTTTTCAAGAATTCCTTACTTCTATTTTATTAAAACTTCCTTACAAACTGCCATATGGCATTACATTATTATTCGAGGATCTAAAACAGCTTGGGACAGAGGATTAAAACCCAGCTTCAGCCTGCACAGTAAGTATAAACTGCCATTAGTCAGCACATTTATTGTGGATTCTCAAAGCGTTAAAAGGACAACGCATCAGAGGGGCTTTCTTCTGCCAACCAGTTCAAAACCACCCTCCTGCAGGAATGACTTGAGGATACTGTAAAACATTGGTTGTCTCTGGCCTCAAAGACAGAGTTGGCGATCCCCTTCCAAAGCTGAATTGGTGCATACTCACAGAATACCCTCAGGGTTGCTACGGACCTTAAAAGGTACAAAGCTGAGCAAGGTCTTCAGCTCGTATGTGGGTGCAAGTCTTAAAAAGGAAAAGAAAATACTGAAATACTCTGACAGCAATGAAAACCCGTATTGTACTGCAATTACAAATTTGCACTGTGCATTGCTCATTTCTAAAGGTGGCCTGTGAAGGCTGAACTAGGCTTTTAAAATAAAAAAAATCCCATGCTTAAAAACACAGGTTTTGAAACAAAACTTTAAAACATACAACAAAATAAATTAACACAGCCACAAAGCAACTAACTGGAAATAGATGCCACTAATCCTTTCTCCCTGTCAGTCGATGGTTTAGCTGTGTCCTCTGGTTGCACCAGTCTAACATCTCAATAATTTCTTCACACTGAAGCTGACCTGAAAGTGAGTGGATTTGAGGAGCTATGGCAGCAAAAACCATTGACATTTGGCAAATTAGTTTGGCTTAGTTACCTGAACCAGCTCACCACCAGGTCAGGCAAGGGCTAATGCTGGGACAGGGCAGGCTGCAGAAGTGGGACAACTCCGCTCAGCCACGGGATGAGTTTAACTCAGCTACTGAATCGTATTTGCCACACAAAGGAAGGCAATTACCTCTCACTTCTGTTATCTATTTAAAGGAATTTCAGGTCCTCGCTATAGTAAAGAAGCAGAATTCAATTCAGGTTCAAGGACTGCTTTCACATTTGCAACATAAAATTTAGCTATTATATCTCATCAAATTATTTGAATATAAAACTAGCTGTTCTGTGAATTGAGAATTTCAGCATTTTTGGACTGAAATTCTTGAAAAACTATTCCATGAGGAAGCGTTACAAAACATAGGAAAAGGTGTCAGTGCAGGGACACTGTTCCCCTTTTAATAGCGCAGTTCCCCTTTTAACAGAGCAGCAGTAAAGAGGAAGAAAACCAAACCGCAGCAAGGAACAGTCCCACTGCGCAGAGGAGCTCTGACCGTGGATGGTGACAGGTCGATGCCACACCAAAGGCAGGCTCAGCTGCTCCCCATGCCCAACCACTGCTTCCCTCACCCCTGAGCACGTAACACCGGGTGGAAACTGCCAGAACGGCCTCGGCTGGGCACTCAGTAAGCACCTCGCTTCCCACCAGGCCCACCTCCAGAATTAAAGCTGGGGACAAGCCAGCACCCAGCCAGCTCGCCCCGCTGGCGCACCGAGGCAGAGCGCCGGCACAAAATGGATGTGGGGCGCGCTGTCAGCTCCCTGCCCGCGGGCTGCTCCTTCCCCGCCCCACGCAGGCAGGGCACGGCTCTTTCCCTAAGGCTGCGGAGGGACGAGAGCCGCACGCAGCCAGCCCGGGGGCTCCGGGGCTTTGCTCCGCGGCGAGGCGGCACCGGAGCAGCCCCTGCCCGCCCTCCTGCCCGCCCAGCCCGGGGCACAGCTCCGCTCCGCTCCGTCCCCCCCCAGGCCCGTCCCCGGAGGCGAGCAGAGCAGGAAGGAGCGGTGCGGCGGCGGCAGTACCAGCAGGAGGGTGTCCGGCCCGCGTCTCGGCTTTCTCCTTGGGGGGCGAAGACATGGCGCTGGTGGCGGCTCCCGCAGTGCCCGCACGGGCGCGCCCCTACCCCGCTCCCCGGCACCGGCCGCTCCCCGTTCCCCGCCGAGGCCGCGCCCCCTGTCAACGTGGCTGCCCCGGGGCTCCGCCAGGCCGCGCCCAGGCACCATGGAGGCGGCACCGGACCCGGCCCGGCCCAGCGAGGCTCCCCAGGCACGGAGGGTGAAGCCCGTCCCGGCCAGGCCCTCTTCCTCACCGGCCTCGGGGGTGGAGGCTCCGTGGTGTACGCGGGGCCCGGGTCTTAAAATTTACTGCTCGCCGCCGCTGCTGGGCGTGCAGTGAGCGTTGTGAAACCGCCACCTTGGTGGTTTCCTTATTTTTTTTTTCTTCTTCTGCCCCGATACGAGTGCGGTTTGTGCAGCCGGTTCCTGTGTTTAAAAATCGCGTTTGGATAGCGTGTGCTGTTTTAGAGGGCAGTGCACCTTTTTATTTAATCATTAGGGTTGGAAAAGACCCCAAGATCATCTGGTCCAACCGTCCCCCTACCACCAATGTCACCCACTAACCCATGTCCCTAAGCACCACGTCCAACCTTTCCTTGAACACCCCCAGGGACAGGGACTCCACCACCTCCCTGGGCAGCCCGTTCAATGCACGACCACTCTTTCTGAGAAGAAATGTCTCATGAGCAACTAACCGGCAGTTCAGGCCTTCCCCCTCGTCTTGTTCTGCCAAACCACACAAGTGTGAAGTGGCGTGTACAGCGCTCATCTTGCTTGCACCTCAGATCTCATTATCTTTTCCTTTGAAATCACACTGCTGATTCACACCCATACAAGATTTTTTTTTTTTTCCCAAACACTTCGGTTACACTATCAAAATAACATGGAAAGGTATTGAGCACAGTGCCTAAATCAATTATATTATCAGCAAAGCGTAAACCATACAAGCTGTTTGGGTTTTCTTTTATAACTTGCCATAAGGAAATCTAGCCCCTGAAAGCTGAGCGTGCAATGGTTGCAAGCTGAACCCCCCCAAAGTGCTGTAGTGGTACTGCCTCCCAGGTGTACCATAGGGAAATTAATGTAGCCATGTGGTGCAGGTCTTTTTCGCAATTACTATATTACCCTTGCCAAAATGTAAGTAATGGGTAACGGCATGTGGGGATTTTTGGCGACAGACCAAAATATAATCACATCATAGTATCCTTAGCAGTCTGCACGAACAAATGTTATCAAAATACTGTAACTTAGTTGTTGCATTTTGCTGCTGGGTAATTTAATTTTCTTACACATACGGCACTTTGAAGTCTCAGATTATATTTTCAGTTGTCACCTTCTCTGTAGCCTAACACAAATTACTCCAATTCCCCTTCCAGTCTCTGTCAAAGTCTGTTCAGATTATAATTTTTTTTTCTAGGACAAAATTACCTCCTAAATGGAGATTATAATATTTCCCTGTCTACTTTCCTCTTGATTTGAATGAAAAGATTACATGTTTGGTTATTCTTGGTTTTCCCAGGTATGCTTGGCTTGGAATTCCCTCTGCTGGTTATGGCAGTCAGTATGATGTTTTGCTGTTGCAGGTTTACTTTAAACCAGCTATTATAGAACTGAAATTCAAGAAAATGTGCCTTATGACATTAAATTTTGTTTCCTCTGAGAATCAGTAATACTTTCATATTTCAGTGCAAGGATTTTGATGTGTGGGGGTGCACTGCAAGGAAGCATTGCATCAAAGATGTACTTGGCTGTTTTTGGGAAAGCTGCCAACATTTCATAACGCTCCAGCACTTGAATATTGCCATTAATACAAGTCCTTGTATAAAGGCTTGCTGTGGCTTCGCTACTAAAACATGACATCCACCCTGAGTATGTGTCAGAAATGCAGGGCTGGAACAGGGCATTTCCTGCAAATGCAGCTGTGCATCATATTTGGGAGCAGGGATCGCCAAGCAAATCATTCTGGTGCAAGAACTGGCATGGGGGAATAGAGATAAGAAACGGAGATGCCAAGGTGCAGGAGGACTTGGCCTGGATGGACAAGGAGATGACGAGAAAGAGTTGAATAGGAGGCGGCTGAGAGGTGAAATGAGAATTGTGGCAGCAGGGTGAATACCAGGGTGGGAGAGCAGAAACACCTCTTGTCACACACTGAAGGGAAACTGGCTGGCTGGATGAGGCTAGGATGGGAAGCCCAGAGGGAGAGAGGAAAGGCCGAAGGTAGGTCAGGCAGGAGCAACACCCAGAGGATCAAGCTGCCGTAAGGGAGAGGAAAGGATCTTCGCTGCCTTCCAGAGCCTGAAGATTCTTGGGTGGTGTTGTACTTTCTGGTACTTATAGTTACTCATTTCCTCAAGTGACGGGTCTGTGCAAAAGCTGTTTTTGTGCTTGCAAAAGAGCTATATAGGTTTCAATATGCCATAGGATAAAATTTCGTTTTGAGTTATTAATTTATTAGTGTATTTAAAGTGTTTCAAGAGAGGCAAAAATTCAAATTAAAATATATATATATAATAATAATATATTGAGATTTGGAAAATCAAGCACTTAAATGAGGAAATGCCATAAAAGTTCTAAGAGAAATTTAATTTTTGTGCAACAGAGCAATTGGTTTCTTGGCAGATCTAAAGCAACAGGCATTCCTCCTGCTAGAGGCATTGCCGTAATGTCCTTCTCGATTATGCCAATAAGCAAGAAATACAGAGGTGGGTGGTAGACATTAAAATGCCAGGAGCTGTCAGTCACTGATGTTTCTAACACTCCTGTTATTTCTACCAGGAGGCATGAAGGATAACAACTGTGGGAAACTTGTGAGGAAAACAGGCAGAGCATTTACAAAAAGTTGGCCTAACTTCCACTGCCAAGCCAGCCACACCTGGTGCTGACACCCGTGTCTCAGGGGTTGTAGCAAAGGCAAGTCTCTACTGGAAAAGCAGTAAATGAGAGCTTCACAGGACAGGGCACTGAAATGCAGAAGCACTGCAAGGGAAGAGTACATAAGTCAGGCTGCTTAGAATATTTTTATTTCCTGCTTTAACCTGTTTTGAAGACCAGTGTTTATTTTAGAATAAGAGCACTTTTGTGAAAAGTTCCACAGCACACCTCTTCAGTTCACAGTTAAGAGCTCCTAATAGGCATCTCAAGCATCTACAGTGCTATCCGGGACAACCAGGAAAGAACACTCTCCAGCTACTACTAATTTTAGCTAAAATAACAAGCAAAAAGAAGCAACGTGTTTTGTGGTAATGGTGGAGGCAAAAACCCAGCTTTCCATGTTCCTTCCCATCCCACAGTTAAAGGAAAAAATAAATAAAGAAAAAGAAAATAGGAAAAAGCCCTTTACAGAAGGGGAAAAAAAAAACAACGAAAAAAAAACAACATGAAGAGATTAGATAGGAAAGCATGCAAAAGCATGCCAATAGAAACTATTTTCAGTTGCACTTGGCCGTTCACAAGACTTCTGACAATAATACTAGGTTCTTATTTTTGTGCTCGATAGCCCGACGTATGTTCAGTAAGCAGTCTATTTTAAAAATAGGCAGTCTGTTGAACTATGATTAGGACACCGTTTGTGTCTATTTTGAAACTAGTCCACAGTAGTTAACAGATGGCTGCAATTTTTTTGTGCTTCTTCTTGGGCCTGCAGCAAAGCTTTATTGAATATGAAAATATTAAAACATGCAGAAAAGCCTTTTCTTGGTTCAAGGCAGGAGTAATTACAGTAATGCAATCTAGGGTCACTCAGCACTTGAAAGGCAGCTAAATATTTTGCTACAACCCTCAAATTCTACCATCATCTCCAGCACACATAAGCACACGTATGCTGTAAACCTTGGGGAGCATGATAAATTGCTCTGTATTTAGCCATGGGGTGGGCAAGACTCTTTCAGCGAATAGGCTTGTGTCAAATTTATAGATGAGCATAAGGTCAATGAAAACAACTAGCTGATTTTGATATGCATATAAAACAGTTTCACCTGAAAAGTTAGTTGTTTTGAAAGTTGGGCTGTTTTGTTTCAATGTTTTAAGATATTGGTATTTTTTAAAGATTAAAAAACACGGGGAAACTAAATGATTTTTTAACTAAATCATTTTTTAAATGATCAGTTCTCCACGTAGTTCTAATCCTTCATGACATTTTCAGGATAGCATTTCTAAGAAATGGTAGACAAACCAAAGGGATTTTTTAGGGGGGAATTTTATCCTTCACTTTGACCTTTTGTGTTTGTAGATTTTTACTTGTATATGTCACCACACGCTAATAAAATAACGGTTTCACAATATGATACAGTCACAACATGGGAAAATTCCCCGCTTTTCCTCCTCTATAGAAATAAATAAAGCCTTTATCAAAAGCCCCATAATGGTCACTTGGTCACTTTAGGTCTGTCCATTGCTACTCTGCATTAAGAAAAGAGTGCATTTTTAAGACTATGGCTTGCTAGGAAATCTTCAGAGATTTTGTGCCATTCAAAAAGGTGATTTTGTTATAATGTACAGATCTGGGAAAAAATTTATGTAAGAAAACAGGCAAACAAATCTGGGACAATGAGTAACACATGCTTTTCCACTCTTCCCTTACCGATTTTTGTTATATTGTCTTAATGATTAAAGTCACTTGGTTTGCCACTGTTTTCTAGTTTCTCCATATCTTGATGATATGATTGATTCCATGTTGTTACTCCAACTGCACTGTTATTCTGACAAGAAACACAAATTTATTTGCTTGCTGGATTTACTAATTCAGTTTTCCAGGAGAACCTATATAATTCATTTTTTTGTTTCTTTGGAGTTAGAGTAGGTTTCCACTGGGGCAAACATATAAATCTGTGAGTGTTAAAAGTTACTGAACTGAATCATATTGTGATTGTAAAACTCAAACCCTCTTTCATCTTAGTGTTTTATTAAATTTTCTTGGAAATGTTTCTGCTAAAGTGTGTGCAACAGGTCTATCTCATCAGAAAGGTGGAATGATATTTTCATAAAGAAATGTTGCAACCTTATACTGTCACTCTTTCATTATATTGTCATAACGTTCAGGCTTCTGCACTGTTATCAAACATAAAATCAGCACAAAAAGCAATTTCTCAGTGTGATGGATTACTGCTGAGATGCCAGTCACATTCAGGAGTTTCCTAGCAAGCTAGGAAGTTGTCCTGTATACCTTTTTCACATAAGCATTCTATTTTTCTGTAAGTAGTTAACTTAGATGTAATTATTACTTTTTATATTTGCTTCTCCCCACTATGGTTTACAATATTATTCTAGCTGCTAAGTTTTTGGCACAGTGCATGCTAAAGTGACATAATTTGATGCTAGGTGTCTTTTCTTTCAAGACCAGTTTCAGGGTTTTTTGTGCTGTGTGGCTGAAGCAGAAATTGGTTTGGACTTCACTGGAGAATTCTACCTTTACAGAAAACCCAAATGGAAACCATTATCACAATATAGCCTCATGTTAAGCTAAAAGGTAGTGCTTTCCATTGAAATCTTTATAAATGTGTCTACTATTAAATACTGAAAGGAAAATAAAGAAAAATAAAGTGACTAAACGTCTGTAAGTTTCCATAGACTTTGTGCTATAAAATGGCACTGTTCACTCTTCCTCCAATGCAGTGCGATTCAATTCTACTTTAGGACACTACTTACAGTGATAATACTACAAAGGTATTCTGATATGTAAGACTGATACAGCAGCGTATAGATTCAAAGGAAGGAAGGGCAGAAGGAGAGAGGAGTACAAGGGAGAAGGGAGGGAAGGGAGGGAGGAAGGAAGGAAGGAAGGAAGGATAGGAAACTTCAGACTATCAGAAGAGATGAAAATGGAATCCAGGCCTCTTGGGGCACAGTTCCCTCCATTAAGTCTCATTAGTCTTGGACCTATTAAAGAAATTGCAATATATTATCATTACAGATAATGGATACATTAGTGTTGCTCAGTTAGAGGGTCTTGCTTCTCCAGCTCTGTAGATTACAAGGCTTCTTTTTGCACAACTGTGAGTGTGCACAATCTTGGTTTTCTGAGTCACATGGAAGCACCACTACCAGTGGAAATGGGGACTGTGATTGCTCCTGTGAACTACTGCCACATCCATGGTAAATAACACCAAACTTCATTGATTTTAATGCCTTAAGATTCTTTCAATTCTTTCATAGAAATTGTTTTTGGTGTCAGAGGGAATTTTGTGGAATTTTTTGGATCCAAATATGGGTTGTTGGACCTCGCATCTTAAAAGCCATTTAAGACTGTAGGATCCTAAACCCTTTTCGACCTTTTAGTACCTGACGTGGCGATCCTCTTGGTGCTAAAGCACAAGCAACCACTCCTAAGCGGCATGATTGAAGTTGGTGTTCAGCTTTACACAGTAACAGGACCTGCCAATGGCTTTATCTAACCCCACTTCATTCATCCATGAGATAGTCCTATTAAAAAACAACAACAACAAAAAAGCAAACAAACAAACAAAAAAACCACAACGTTATCTCCTGGAATAGCCTTAGTTTCAGATCTCTGTTAGTTGACCTAAGATTTCTGTTAACCCTGCAGAAAATTTATCAATTGCAAACTTCAGGTATTTACTCCATGCAATATTTATGTTCCTTCCAGAGAACATTAAGTAATAGACAAAAACAAATTACATCTTGTGGTATATATTTAGTCCAAATGTGTCTTTGTCTGGTGTAATGTAGTGTTTTTTAATCTTTGAACAGGCCATAACACATATCTCAGTTGTAAATCTAGCCAATAATTTTCCTTTAGAAACACTACCTTATATAGAGAACAAATTGATAAACAGCAAAAATTCCCTTTTCATCTGAATCCTAGATGCCAGATTTCCATCCATAATTGTACCTCCTTCTTATTAGAAGGAGTCTGAGTTTGTCAACATTCTTATTGATGTTTTCTGCTGAATTCTTTGTTATAAAATGAACATAATTAAATGTAAGTAGACTGGTATTTCATCACAGCTCAAGGGTATAAGGCTAACACATTCTTTCTCCTGTCATCTCTCTCGTCCTCTTTCTTCTTACATGAAAAGAATGCAAAGTATCACAGTTCTTTAGGTTTGGGATGTCTCATGACCTCTCTGCAGGAAACTGCAATGTTTAAACAATGTTGGAAGGGTTATTTTATTTTTCAGTTGTATTCCAGAACTGTGTCAGTTTAAATGAGAATACTTGCAAAATATTTGTTGGCTGAGAGCTAAAAGTTATAAGACGTGCTTGAGGTTTGCATCTATATTTTATTTTTCTTTGCACAAAATTCGTTTTGTTTATTATTTCTCTTTTTTTTTCAATTGTCCAGACTACATAATTTAAATTAATTTATTTTATTTGCTAGTATTACATTTTCTATACTGTTCATGGAAGTCTAGTTTTATGTTTAGCAATTCTCCTGTGTGGAGCGTTTATCAAAATATAAACAGAAGGTTTTTACTGTTTCATGCTTGTACTGGGTCTGGATGGGATGGTGTTAATTCTCTTCCTAACAGCCCCTGTAGTGCAGTTTTGGATTTGTGACCAAAACGTTGTTAACACAGCAGTGTTGGCTGTCACTGAGCAGTGCTTGCACAGCATGGAGGCTTTTTCTTTTTTTCACTCTTCCCCCCACAGCAAGTAGGCTGGGGGTGGGCAAGAGGTTGTGAGGGGACAGAGCTGGGACAGCTGACCCGAACAGACCAAAGGGATGTCCCGTACCATATGATGTTCTGATCAGCAATAAAAGTTCAGGAAAAGAGGAGGGGGAGGTGTTTGGGATTATGGCTTCCTCTGAAAGGAAATTCTCCATAAAGTTTTTGTTTAATCTGGTGGCAAATTGATAGAAAGTTCTGTAAACTGCTAAATGTGGAGTCTGACGTATAGTGTGATAACAGATATCTGTCATCAGACTGTGTAAACAAACGTTTATATATATATATTAAAAAAACAAACAAACAAACATAGGATATGTAGAGGTATATTTGTTGCATTTACAGCAGATATGGATAGACCAGTTGGAATGTCATATCAGGAATCATTTCATTTTCTTCTCAAAACACCAAGAGAAAGGTAAGGCACACTTCAGTGTGCATCACCTACTGCATAACTAATATCCATGTGTGAAGGCAGAAGTCTGTGTAGACTAATGATTGAAACTCTATAATTGTCCATAAGTAGGGGGGATGCGTTCTCAACTTTTTTCCAAGAAATCTAAGTTCGACCACCTCTCAGTCCTAACCGGGGGTGGGACTCCTACACAGTTCCATGAAATCCGTCAGCCCTGTACTCAGAGCAACAACTACTGACTGACCTCTAGGGGATGTTGCCAGGTCCTGCTCAATGAAGAAATCCATATCATGCAACCTGCAAGCATCACAGAGGTCATTTTTCTCCAAATTTACTTTCCTCAAGAACCTTAGAAAACTCTTCAGAATGTGCTTTTTTAGGCTCTCAGTATCTTCGGTGCAAAATAGATTTGCCTCCCTTGACCTAGTCCTTATTCAGGATCCATAATGCAAAGGCATTGCCCTGAGCAATTCACTGTCTGGGGAGCTAGTTTCCCAAACCAGCCTATTGTCCTGAATTTGAAATGAATCGTCTCAGATACATTTACTCGACCCCACTATATCCTCATTTGGAACAAGATGTAATACCATCAGCAGTGCACCACAGGCTCTTTCCAAGTTAAGATGTAAGTGTCCCTCAGCAACACCCGCAGCTGTTTGAATGATCCTTCTTGTCCCCCTTCTCGTTCTGATTTCCACCTGCTCCTCCTGGGGCAGAGGTTGCTGTTATGCGGGTTCCTGCAATGTTTACCCTTTCATGGCAGCTTCTACAAAGAAAACCTCTGTCCTCTTACATGTCCATAGGGACTCTGTCTCCCTGCCACCACAACCTGCCACCACATCGTTGTGTACTATTGCCTTTTTCCATCAAAGTCCTCAGGATGGTAAGCTATCAGAGACATTCCACTTCCCATTTCACTGCCTATGCTGCATTTTGATGAACTACCAGAAGCTGCACTGGCCACAACAACCTATTGACATTGCTTTCTTGAAGAAATACCGTCCCTGGATCTTGAATCCCAGCAAATTGAAATCATGATGGTGAACTGGTAATAGCTGAAATACCAATTTTGCGTCACAATTTGCAAGTTGTGTTACAAGGCAGTAGGAAAGAAGGACTGATGCTGCTAGGCCAAGGAAAATGTATGTCAAAGAACTAATTGAGGGTCACCACCATCATTTATGGACACTCTGTGAGGATGGGGTGGTGGTGGTGGTGAATGGATCATCGTGAATTCATTGCATCCTTTTGTCAATACCTGTCCTAGAGGAGTAAAGGGACCCATAATCCTCCTTGCAGCCAACTCATTTATTATTTTTTGATAGGCCATTTCTTTCTAGCCCTTCACTGACTTTAAATTCTTGGCTGCTACAGTACTCCCGATTCTCCCTCAAGGACAACTCTGCTAGAAATATTGTCTCTTATGGTCATTCTTAAACTGAGCCTCAAGTTCATAAAGATTAAGTGGAAAAGTTCTGGCTCCCTAAACTCCCTTCTCCTTCTGCACAAGGATTAGTGCTCCTTCCTTGCCCTTTTCATCTAGTCCTTATTGTTCTTCGTGCCCTTTTCCCCGGCACAAACGTAGCCTTAGTTTCCAAACCTACATCTAGCATAGCAGCATGAAAGCTTACAAGCTGTCAGAAAGACAGTGTTCTGCGTCAAACTGAACTTCATACAGAAGCTGGGAAAAAATCCTCCTTCCTTTTCCTCTGTCCCTCTCTCCACTACTTGTCAATGCAGACCTATTGTCTGGAACCTGCTGATCTGTCACTCTGGCTGTCATTATCAACAGCCACAAGTCACACTTCACTCTGCTGTCCCCTGGTCAGCCATTAATTCTTGTCTATACTCAATCACAGGTTAAAAGCCCATCCTTCAAAAGATGCTATTTGGCCTGCCTCTGTTTCTGTAATGCTTGCTGCTATCTCGGTTTTCCCCTTCCTCTGCTCTATTGCTATCTTTTCCCAATAAAGCAATGAAAATACCTCCATATGTTCCTGTTCCAAATGTCGTCTTTCTAGATTAGCCAGTCCTCCACATTGCTACCAGCTCTGAACATGTGATGGAAATCCCTCCACCAACAGATTGTTCAGGAAAGAATGCCCCATTTCTTTGCTCTGCTCAGTCCAATAAATACCTGTTGTTTTGCCTGCCTTCTGTTCACATACTCCTCTGTTTGTCCTTTGGAGACAGTCCTGGAAGACAATCCTGCAGCATCAAGCTCGCCCTCAGCAACTGAAATTTATATGAAAACAATCTAGCTGCTTTTTAGCTTTTCTCACATCTCATGACTCCCAAGCCCTCCAGGGAAAAATAATTAAAAAAAAAAAAAAGAAAAAGAAAAAAAGAAAAATCCCAAGTAGTCTCACGTAGTCCCCGAGAGCTTCTGTTCCATCTGTTGGAGTGTTTTTTCTGGTCTACTGTTGATACCCTTTATCACATCTGGGCATCTCTGCTGTCCTTTCAGCTATATGGGGCTTTACCCTGGACATTTCCTCGGCAAATGCTGGAACTCCAGCCAAGGGAGCCTGTGCCTGGAGAGCACTTCTGTTCCAGTGGCCCTGGGGTACTGCTGCGATGTCTGAGAAGTGCTGAGTGAGAACCTGCACACTGCATTGACACCAATTAGCTGGATCGTGGACCCAAAATGAACCAAACCCCATGCTACAAATGTAGCCATCAGCTAGGGATGCTCTGCAGACATCAGCATGACATGAGCAGACATGAGCTCAGTTGCATGTCTGTAATTGCTTCTGATAGCCAGATGTGGCACAGTCCATTGCTATGGTTGTGTAAAATGTGGGTGAAGCCTTATGGAAAATAAAAGCTTCTGAATAAAGCAATACTTCACACTGATTTTCTAAAGTATTTCGGTTTTGATCACATAGGAAAGGAAGCGTATCAGTCAGCTGATTACTTGTTTGCTAATACTCAAACCAATGGGTTGGCTATGTCTGGTTTACTGAAGAGAAACCATCATTTTCAAAGAGGCAAGGGCAATTAATAGGCAAGATGAAGATCCAAAGTGAAGGATCACTTTTCACTTAAGAGGTGAAGGTTCAAAATTTTGTGAGAGAAGAAATTTGATTTTGAATGTATTCTTAAAATATATTTTAAAGGAATGTAGTATAAAGGGTAACATTCTTCTCTGAGCCAAGATCCATTTGAAGTCTGGGTCCTCAGCCAAGAGAGTGTGAATTTCTGACGGTCTCTCAGCTGCATCATAATGGGTAAGAAGAAACTTTAGAGGCAACATAAATAATGACCAAAGATCTGCATGTGTTTTCCATTTCCTTTTTGCAACTTGACATTAGCTAATTTTGCAACCACCTATTTTAAATTCCATAGACCAACATTCTTCTTCCTTTTAATGGTGGCTGGCTTGAATTAAGGATGATTTTGTGGTAAATAGGTAATGACTTAATCCCATAGGTGCAGCTATTCTTAAACTAATTTCCTGGAATATTCTTGCAATGCCCAGCTTCGCAATGCATTTTTCCTTTCTGGAGCCTGTAAGATAGGGGTCTAAGTGGAAGAAATGTTTTCTGGTGCGAGTGAGGGAAGCAGCAGAATGGGGGTTAGAATATTTAACCTAAGAATTATGCCAGTTTGGGTGTGAGAATATTGCCTAACACTGAATGAAAGGATTTTTTAAATGTTGACTTTCATAAAATGAAAGGCATGCAGCACTGTGAGAAACTGTAGGAAAATGATCTGTTATAAATATTTGAACTCTTGCTGAGGTATCTTTTCTCCTTTGTCCTCCCTGGAACAGCTAAAACTAACATCTCTATTGAGCTTAAAGGACCAGGCCAGTCAACTATTGAACAGAGAGCATTTGTCACCTAGAGGAATGAATAATTAACGTAGCCTCACTAATCTGATATCAAAGGGAAGAAATTGTAAAAGCAAATATGCCTATGCATGGGGGAAAAAAAGACAATAGTAACATCCAATCAGGTGTGCATAAGTGCTTCACACACATGAACCTGAGCTGAGGGTGCAAACTGAAATGCTTAATGGAAATAGGTTGACTGAGAAACCAGAGTAATTTATATATATATATATATATTTTTTTTTTTTTCTGGTAAAAGAAGTGAGATGAAGGCAGAAAAGATTTCTGAGCCTGTTCAAAAGGAAGCAGAGGAAGTATTTCCAGCTGAAGATTTTGGACTTAGGAGATGCTGTTAAGCTTGGCTATTCTCTAAGGTAATGAAAGATTCAGGCTTGTTGTATTTCTGTAACTTCTACAGTATATTCTGCCTCTGAATATAACTTAGGCAAATCTAGAGGTAGAAATCCATTTCATTTTCTATTCATTGTCAGAATATTTCTTTTAATGGTTCTTTCTCAACTTTTATGTATGTATATATATATATATATATATATATTCTGAAGATACTCCTATAAATTTGAACCAGCTGGAAGCTTGGCCACATTTTTGCAGGCAGATACTGTAGACTAAATGTTCAAAAATGTGCTAGAGACAGTGCAATCCACAGAGACAGCGTGGAAAAAAAAACAGGGTGAAAAGTAAAACAGGCACTGGTGAATAGCAACTGTAAGCACAAGAAAATGTTTGGAGATTAGTAAGGTCCCCAGCAGCTGCAATGAAATTTATGCATGTTTCTGTTTTGGAAACAACTAAAAAACCGTACTTGCAATCAGAGATGGAAGTGTGGAAAAGATGGGGAACTGACAGCATAGAAGAAAAATGCTCTGGGGGACTGTATATACTTTTTTATCTTACTGTGTGTAGTTCAAAGACTTTTCTCTATAAGCAAGTTGCACCAGGCTATTTAGGTATGCAGTTTTAAATAAATATCCCAGACATTTCTATTTAAGCTTAAGCCCTTCCCTTCCCTTCCCTTCCCTTCCCTTCCCTTCCCTTCCCTTCCCTTCCCTTCCCTTCCCTTCCCTTCCCTTCCCTTCCCTTCCCTTCCCTTCCCTTCCCTTCCCTTCCCTTCCCTTCCCTTCCCTTCCCTTCCCTTCCCTTCCCTTCCCTTCCCTTCCCTTCCCTTTCTCTTTTTCCCCTTAAATTCAGGACAATGAAAAACTTGCATATGCTATATACCAAGTAAGACAGTCTACACAAGAATTTGCTTTAGTTAAATTGAATTGGTTTTAAGCCTGGTTTAAATTAAATTGGGACATTTTTCTGTTTTAAAGAAGGCTTTAAGTATGTGCACTGTCCAGAGAAGAGACAACTTGATACAAGAGTCACAAAGTACTTCACTGCCAAGAAGGTACAACTGAGAATTCATTATTTTTTCACATAAATACTTCAGGAAAGAAGCAAGAATTAAGAAAAATTGACTGCTTAATCGAAAACAAACAAGCAGGAAATTCTACATACGTAGCATGAAATCAGACCACAAAATCAGGAACAAAAGGCAGACTGAAAGACAGAAAGTGCTATTCAACAAGCAGCATTAAAGAAAGCCAAGAGCATTGATACAGGCAGAGAAATACGTAGCATTTAGTGTGATGAAGAAACCAAATGACCAATTCAGAGAATTTAAACTACGTCATGTTTAACACTTTGAAAGATGAAGAAAGATTCAGTGACATGTTGTTGGTTTTAATGGATTGAAGCAAAGTCTGAAGGGCTGCTGAGTTGCCATCTCATAGGCAAAGAAGAGCATACATAAAGTCACGTTTATCCCTGCTCTGCTCAGCACATAAGAGAAGCGAAATCCATTTACTTTTTTAGAAAAATCCACGTAACTTCCTGCTGCGAGATAGGTGGGCCGTTGACAGTCTGTTGTGTGAAAAGGAAATACAACTCCTTGGTTTAGGGTGATGTGGGGGTTTTCTCTTCTCCAGCAGTCATATATCTTTTTAAAAATACAGCAATCAGTGGAATGCGGTCTGGGTAGAAGGCAGACTGTACAGATCTAGGAAATTATAAGAATTTCAGAACTCAAGGAGAAATAAAGGGCAAATTTTGCAATAATTTTCCTAGAAAATGGTCTAATTTTCAACAATCTGTGTGTACTAATGGAGGTAACCATGAGAGGAATATGAAAGGATCAAGCATATGCGATTCAGTAACACAGAATGGCTGTGAAGGAATAAAAGCAACTCTGTTAATAAATGTAAGCTAGGAAAAGAAAAAGGCATAGCTGATAAATAAGAGAGTCCATGGACTAAAAATACCTAGTGGTGGTAGTAGGAGACCATTACATGGCTGACTGCAGGCTAATTGCATTTGTTCAGTCATTGTGAAAATGGATACAGATGGGATGCACAAGTTTGGAAATATCCTACCGTTCAAGAGAAAATAAAGTGAATGTTACGTGATAAGCCATTACCTAAGATGATGGTGTTGGGGAGAGCTCAGAGGATCACATGTATGAAATATTCTTTTCTGCTTTAGCAGCTCTTTTATTTATTTATTTTTACATTTTCTTTTCTCTCTCTCTCTCTTTTTTTTTTTTTTTTTTTTTTTTTTTTTTTTCCCCTGTCAAAAAGAAATGTAGGATGGTGACTGGGGACACATATCTTAGCCAGTCAGGTAGGTTTTCTTAGTCTGCCACTGACTCAAGTAACATAACACTTCCTTGCTTGAAACAGGCCTTAGTTTTGTGAAAACCTACTAGATCTGGTTGCAGAGCTCCAGTGGCTCAACAAGTATTTTGCATTTCCTTCACTGCTGTGGAATTTCAAGCTCTTACTTAGATGCCTTAGAAGGCACAGTCCGGATTTTACATGGTTTTCCTAAGTAGAAACAGATGGGGAAACAGCTAATATCAAAGTTAACAATTCCACAGAGGTCTGAATACATTCCAGATTAGGAGGGAGGGGGAAAAAAAGCCAGGCCAGTCTTTTGTATCTGGTTTTCATATACTGATAGTACACCTAGTGGAAACTGGCACTCACAGCTGTTAATCCTGACTGCTCTGATTTCATTACATGGTTCCTGGGAAGTTTGATCAGGTCCCAGCAAATCTTGTGCTGGCCAGAGGGGGAGCATAAAGCAAAGAAACTCTGTCTTCAGCTGCATAAGCAACACAGAATACTGTTCATTATCAAAATAGTAGGAGGTAGCTGATGTGTGCCAGGAAGATCTTCCTTACTAGTTAGTGTCCATCATGTCCCACAGTTCAGATTTACCAGTCAGAGGCCTTTGGGCCGGATGGTGGGCATGTCATTCTCTGCAGCTACAGAAGGACAAATGTTCACAGAATCACAGAATCACAGAATATCCCAAGTTGGAAGGGACCCACAAGGATCACAGAGTCCAACTCCTGACTCCACACAGCACCACACAAAAATCAAACCATGTGTTTGAGAGCATTGTTCGAATGCTTCTTGAACTCTGGTAGGCTTGGTGCTGTGACCACTGCCCTGTGGAGCCTGTCCCAGTGCCCGACCACCCTCTGGGTGCAGCACCTTTCCCTAACCCCCAGCCTGACCCTCCCCTGTCCCAGCCCCATGCCGTTCCCTCGGGTCCTGTCGCTGTCCCCAGAGAGCAGAGCTCAGCGCCTGCCCCTCCGCTCCCCTCGTGAGGGAGCTGCAGGCCCCCATGAGGCCTCCCCTCAGCCTGCTCTGCTCTGAGCTGAACAAGCCAAGGGACCTCAGCTGCTGCTCCTATGTCTTGCCCTCCAGGTCCTTCACCATCTTTGCAGCTCTCCTTTGGACATTCTCTAATAGTTTCTAGTAGCAGTTTCTAATAGCTTCTAGTAGTTTCTAATAGTTTCTCTAATAGTGTTACACCTCATTAGCAAAATTTTAAAGATGTACTTGGCGGTCCATTCATCTTAGCAGCGTGACTATGATAGTTCATGTGAATCTATTACAGAGCCATTTCACTTTCCATCTCAGCACCTCAGGTAAGTCAGCTTTACTACATGCATGTGTGTGTTTACTCATCTCTCAAAAGCACAGTGACAAAAAATTAGTAAATATTTGCAAAATGCTTTGAGACTGCTGGATAAAACAGAATGGAAATGCAAAACTGTATAGATTTAAGTCTGAAGATTAAAATAGTATTGTGTAGTGAGCAACGCTGAGACATTCAGGTTGTTTCTTCAGACTGTCAGTTACCCTAATAAAGAGTCAGAAGGTCCCTGAGCTCTGGTAATTTAACACAAATTTTCATTCATTTTGGCTATATTGCTACAAACTTATGCAACCCATACTAATTAGATGAGCCATGGGAACTCCCTCTATTACAGCAGGAAGAACCTGTGAGGAAGGACCTTAAGACCTTTGAAGAAAACTCTAGAAGAAATGAACCACAGGGAGGATTGAAAATATACAGGAGAAACTCGGAAAATTGAAGTGTCAGGAAAAATAAAGAGCTTGTGAAAAAGGGAACAGGGAACAATAGGGAAGGGGAGACAGAGCCAGTGATAATAGTTTCAATATCATTTAGAAGAAGGAAAAGGTCAGGTAGAGCAGCGTGCACCAAAGAATTATGTCTGAAGTTCACAAATCAGGAGGAAAAGCTCACTCTTTCTACCAATAATCTGCCTTTTTCAGGTTTAACTGACAGCAACAGGGGAGACTTAAAAAGCACTCCTGCAGGTACATCATAAGAAAGTTTGGGGAACATCACTATTCATTCTGTGAAAGACAGATGCTAAATATTTAAATTGATTTAAATGCAACTGTTCCATTGTAAGTCAGAGAAAATCTGTAAGTGCATCAAATACACACAAGGATTTTGGTAGCAGACTTTCCAAGGAAAGGACCTGAAAAGCAATTACCTGAAATGTAATATCAAAACATCTGTCTTCCATATCTGAAAAACAGGAATTTAAGCTGGTGTGACAAAGTCATTTTCCGAATGTGTGGACTGTAGCTGCAAAGCAAAGGCTCTAACTAGAATTCACAGACTTGCTTCCTGTGTACTTCCAACCTCAGAGACCTTTGTGTGACCTCCCATCTGAACCTACAACAGGCTGATGAGAGGTGCCTAAAGCAGTCCAAATATTTCACAGCATCACTGAAGTCATGACGTCTTGCTGAGTGAGAGCAGAACTTCCAGGTGCTCTGGCTGGAAGGAAGAGGATGCTCTGTCGAAGGGAGTAGAACAATAACAACAAAATATTACAGAGGAGTTGCACAAGTAGTTACATTTAACACTATAATCTTACATTGTATTTTATCATTTTTCTAAAATCTTTGCCATCAAGTTTTGCATTTTTATATGATTTTCACTATTTTTCACTTTACTATGTGTAGCTGACTGTATATTTTGTTGGAACATTGTGGTGTTGTGTTGGTCACTCATGTCCAATCTAACAGTTGGCTATCCTCTTTTGCCTGGATTAGTTGTTTGCGGTTTTCTATGTCCCATCAATAAGCAGGCCAATGTCACCCATTGCTCTCTGGGCTGGGACTGCTGGTTTCCCTCTGGGAGGGCTGAGGCTCCTGTGCTGGTGACCAAGTTTGAATGAGGATGCCCACTGGTTATTTATCTGGCTCAAAGCCCCTCTGAAAGTGATTGACAGTGATTGCTTTTCTGAGCTAGGAGGCCACAAAACTTTCTCTCCAGCTCTGCAAGTACAGTTGTGTTTTCCATGTTGTCTCACTAGCACAGCCTGGATGACAGGAGCTGTGGTGAGCAGTCAGTCTTTTCCCTCACTATGTTTTACTGTTGATCCTGTGATGTTTCTTTTATGAAGTGCTGCATGTATATTCAGTTCAAACCAAATTGTCATTTAAGTTCCTGAATGTTCCAATGAATGTACCATCCCCTTGGGTATCATGAAGTCTTTTCAAAAGTTAGTTTTATTAGGAGGTTCAGGAAGAGTATCCAGAGCAGCAGGATTCACTATATGACTAAAATGTCTGGGCAGAAGCTGCCCAGAGGTTTGACGTGATAGCAGTTTTAACTTTCATCCTGGGAGGTGAAGTACAAGCTCGATAGTGCACATTTGCCTGAGTCGAAAAGTTTGTTTGGATGTGGCGCCATGTTGATGATAGCTTCTGGCTGTCATGATAAATAGTAGCTTGTGGTCAAGCCAAGATACACATCCCTGCTATACATAGCTTCATCAGTTTGTGATATTTACCAAGAAATCAGCCTTCACGATAAAAATTAGTTTGTATAATTCCTCATTATGCCTTTGACATCTGATTTATTTAGGGTTTCTTTTCTTAAATATTTCATTGTCTTACTTAATCACCCCTCAGTAACTAACATTTACAGCACTTCAGGGACTTCTCTATCTTCAGAGAAAGCATTGACTGTCTGCATTTTTAGCATAGTTCCAGCTTTACAGTACTTAATTAAGTATCCAATTAACTTAAATTGTGAAAATTTAAATGGGCCTTTTGGTCTTGAATTACTTTGCTAAGTAGTTGTTATCTAGCAAAGTAGTTATTTAGTTAGTACATTTTACTTCAGGAAATTCTTAATAGTAATTGCTTTACCTGATTCCAAGCTGCACTAAATACTCCGTCTTTGTCTTCACATCTTGCCAAACATATTTTTCTTGCTGTCATGACATTTCCTACTATATATGTGTCCTGATACTTGGGTCATATATCTGGTGAATTGAGCAGAAGCTTCGAGTGGCATGTCTTAGGTTTTGATGGCACTAGTCCTTAGGTGATACAAATAATATGTCTTTCTAAAAAAAGAATTTCATGGGTGACAGGCTTTAGGAGGGGTCCTGAAACCATTATTCCTGTCATAAAGCACTCGCTCTTAGTGAGACAGACTCTTCATACTTTATTGAAAGTTAATGAATGAGAAATAGAACAGAGTAGAATTTGAGTACAAGTTTGATACATACTGCATGACAAATTCCAAAATATTAGAAAGAATAGCAGCTAGGTAGATGGCATATGTACCTAGGAGTCAGGTCTCTGCAAAGACGGTATATGAGATGGCCTTAAGCAAGTCACTTAAGAATAATTCTCTGAAGAGAATTGTGTATGTGCCATAATGCCTGATGTAATAGCTCTTAAGTTTGAGGTCACCTAGTCACCTGAGTGGGAGCTCTCACTAGGAAATGGAAATCAAAGTTCCCACTTTCTCCTGTGCTTGAGGAAGGTTCAAATGCACTTTTTTTTTTTCTAGAAGTATATTCTCAACATTAAACAGTTAGATATCCCAATGGAAGGGAGCAGGAGAGACTGTTCCTTCAGGGACATGCCTCTTGGCTGTACTGGCTGAAGCATGCCTAACCTAAGGATCCATATTATATTTTTAGAGAGATGTCTGACTACTCAGCTGCAATGACTACATCTGTACCAATAAGCTAAATAACACTAAAGAGTATTCTGTGGCCCTGAACTTTGTAGACCAGAACTGGTCTGGCCCAGCTTGGCCTGAGTGCATCCACTACATAGCAACTAACCTTAAGGCTCCTCCATGGGGTGCTTCTGAATCTTTCATCTCATAGTGTATGAAACAATGAGGGAGCTTTAATACAGCCTGAAATGAAATGAAATGAAATGAAATGAAATGAAATGAAGTGAAATGAAATAGAAGGTATGTGCTGCATGCATTACAGTATGGCACAACAGCATATAAAAAGGTTTGAGATTGCATGGTTGCCTGCAATAGCATTGAAGGACAGTGCAGGTGTGGTGGTTTTACCTGCTATGCATCTGAACTTCACCACAACTACTTCACACATTCCCCCTCCTCAAAGTAAAAGGGAGAAAAAATGCAATGGGAAGGGCTCAAGTGTTTAGATAAGGACAGGAAGATCACCCACCAATTATCATCATGAGCAAAACAGACTCAGTGTAGGGAGATTAATATAATTTATTGTCTATCACTAGCAGACTAGCACAGTGAGAAACTAAAAGCAAACTGAAAACACCTTCCCCCCATCCACCCTCTTCTACCTCCTCCTCCCGAGCAGCACAGGGGAACGAGGAATGGGGGCTGCAGTCGGTCTCTGACGCTTTGTCTCCGCCGCTCCTTCACAGTTACTCTCTGCCCCTGCTCCATGTGGGGTCCCTCCCACGGGATGACGTCCTTCTCAAACTGATCCCACAGGCAGCAGCTCTTCAAGAAGTGCTCCCACACGGCTCCGTAACACAGGGTCCATCCCCCAGGAGCAAACTGCTACAGCACGGGTCCCCCATGGGTGCCAGCACCCCCAGACCCCCTGCTCTAGGTGTCTTAGGGTGTGCACTAGGTGTCTTAGGCAGGCAGGAGCTTCCCCCTGGAAATGTGCCTGAAGGCTCCCAGTCAGGAGCTACTGGTGATTCTTCCAACCAGACAGGAGAGCTCTTCCTCTGAACGAGGAAGCAGAGAAGCCACAAAAACATTGAGAAGGTTTCTCCCTAACACTAGAGAAGAGAGCAAGGGTGAACCTCAGACTGACCCCCACCACCCCTCCACCTCCAGGCCCCCAGGACCTCGGCAGCCCTCCCACAGACTGCCCGTGTTGTGGGGGCACAGCAGCGCAGAGACCAGGCCTTCTCCTCCCCCATGCCTCGGGGCACAAGCGATGGCACCTCTTCACACTGCGGGGGCAGGGGTAGGTGTAGGAGATGGATCCTGAGAAGGGCTCATGCAGCACTTGATCATCAGCAGAGCTTTTATTGACTGCTGGGAGACCTGGCGCCGCCTGGGCGTGCCTCCCTTGCCCATCTGCAGGATGTCTGAATGCTTTGCCCCCTCTCAGCTGCTGCCAAGCATGGGGGGCTGCACCACTTGCAGGGAGCCCGGTCGGTGGCGGGGGGTAGTGGAGGCCCCTGCCCCTCTGGAAACACTGCTGCCACCATCTTGTGGCACAGGGAGCCCAGGCACAGGATGAGGAGAGGGCTGGAGGCCAGGGCACAGGAGGGGAGCTGGAGGGCAGGCCCTGTGCCCGAGGGGCAGCCTGTCTCTCTGGCGGTCAAAATGGCCAGGGAGAGCCATCCCCAGGAAAGGGGCCCTCTGCTCCCCGACCCTCCTCCTTCCTGATGAGGGTGTCTTTCAGGCCACAGACACCTCTCCCAACACAGCCACGTTTGGCCATGCGTTGGCCACCATCACAGAGGCTTCCTGATGTCACAGTGGCATCTGCCGCCCGTATTGTTCCGGGCCCTATAAAATGCCCTTGCACAGGGCCCACCACTCGCTGAGCTTCCAGGCCCTCTGACGACAGCCATCATGGATGGGAGGAAGAGGACCTGGAGCAGAGGCTGCCCACCTTTGCGTGGGTCCAGAGAGGATTCGTTCCTCAACGCAAAGAGGAGGAGGCCACTGCCTATTGTGAGGAAGTGGAAGAGGTCCGGCACCTGTGGAAAAGGAGCAGTGCCCTGATCTGCAACTAAACATGTGGAGCCCATGGAGGTGGGTCCACCTCCAGATGAAGATCCAATGGAGGTGGATCCACCCCCAGATGAACCAATGGAGGTTGACGTGCCAGGGCTCCCTGCCATCAAGACCCATCGGTGGCATTGCAGGAGCACACGACCAGCTCCATATGCACGGCCCGGCCTCCGTGCCTCGAAATAGCTGAGACTATCCACAGCCATCCTGCTGGCTCGCCTGCAGGGTGGCCTTCTTTCCTGTCCCCCATCCTCCATCCCCCACCCCCACCTCGTCCAGAGGTGTCATCTCTTCTACACGGAGTCCCGAGGAGTGGGCAAGAGGGGACTTGGCTTCCTCTGGGATGCTGCACCAGGGCGGCAGAAGGAACGCCTCAGAGAGCCACGGTGGGCCTTGGGCCCTGGAGCCTGGCGATGTCTCCGTCTGAGGACAAGAAGGCTGCCCCATGGCTGCTTGAAGAGGAAGCCGCACCTTCCGTGGCAATGCACAAAGAAGAGCAGCAGATCAGTCAAAGCTCTTAGGGAGACAGCTGCTCCTCTGAAGAAGCAGAAGACTTCGTGTCTGCCAGGAAGAAGTGCTGGAGTGCAGCGTTACTGTTTGTTCAGAGAAGAATGAATAAGAGCTTCATTAGGAGCTCTTCCAAGACCGGGCAATAAATAGCAATAAAAAAAAAATAGTAATAAAAAATAACAGACAACCAGTTTCCTCTCTTCTTTGGGGACAATTTAGTGACTGCGTCTGTACTGCTGCATGCCCTTCTGTTCTCCCCAGTACAGGAAAGATACTGATGTGCGTGTAGTGTGGGCCCAGCCCATGGCATTCAGGACAGTGTGGGCCTGGGGTACACGGCATACAAGGGCAGGCTGAGGGAACTCCTTGGGTCAGCATTATGGAGAGAAGGCTCAGGGGTGGACCCAACTGTTGCCTACAGCTGCCTACTGGGAGCCTGTACAGCAATCCAGTAGCCCTCCTGCTACCAAGCCCTTGCCACATAAACCCAGTACAGCTACTGGCCAAACAGACTTAGTATGGTCTTGCCTGTGCTCCCTATTGGTCTTCATCTTTGGTTCAGCTGTTTCAGAGGTTGCTGGTAGGCATGGGAGAAACACATGCTAGGGAGCATGCAAACTTCATGGCAGCAAGAATAGTGTAAGACAACCACTGAGTGCTTGAACATGTTTCTGAATCCTGTCCAAGTAAAGTTCATGAGTGCTCCCAAGAAAAGATTAGTACATGTAAAACTTTAAACATCTAAGGAGCTTGATTGCTAGAAACAGAAAAAGTTCATTGGATAGAAAGGAGTTTTTAAGAATTTAGAATTAGATGCCCCTCTGCTCAGTGTTGTGAGGACGAATAACATAACGATTTTACAGGTTTCAAATAAAAAGAATTACAAGGGCCAAATGAGGACTTTGAGTAGTTTGATCATCAGAATGATAATGCAGTCTGACCGCAGTACTGTCCTTCAGAGTTATAGACCATTTCAGATCTGTCAACTACAATTAACTGCAATATTGTAAATTGACCATAGTACTGTGTTGAAATTTTCCAGTTCCAGGTATCTGTGTCACCACTTGGATGGCCATTGATGTGCCCAAACGTCCTTCCTCTGATATGACTGTTGATAAGGATACCAAAAAATATTACATATAATTATCCTCGCCCTGCTTCCTCTTATCTGAAATACCCATATTATTTAACAAAGTCTTCCAAGTATAGCACATTAGCCTCAGAGGTCCCAGGCAGGCCAGGCCCTCTCCGTGTCACACTACAAGTTATGTGACAACACTATGAAAATGGAACTTCCTTCAACCTCCTGAAACTGGAGGTTCAGTGCAGAGTAATGTGTTAGTCTTTTCCCAGGCCTAGCTCATCTTATTGTATTCTGGATAGCAGTCCATCTGATGCCAGCATTTCATTGCTGTTAAATGCTGCCAGAAATCCCAATGAGTTATTTTTGCCTCTGTCGACCAGGGCAAATATTTTAGATGTCTCCTGGTGTGTTGCTTTTGGGGTGGTTTTAAATTTTCTGAGACATGGAGCCCATCTCCTTTAGGCTTTGGTGCTGCTCCTGTAGTATATTACTGCGTCCAACCACTATTCCGTTTGAAGGACACAGAATAGAGGAACTTGGACTTTTGCCCAAGTACATAACATAGTAACACTTCAGGTTGGAAACATGAAAGCCTTTGCTTGCAGTAACTGGGAGCTTTGTGAGGTAGCAATAGGATTAACAACATTAGTGTTCATTAGTGTTTGAATCAGATTGCGTGTACTCTGTAGTAGAGAAACAGGATCTCTCATTTTGGGAGATACATGCTCATTTCCAAGGTGATGTTTAATTTACTTCATTTGTAAAAGTACTCTGTAAAAATCAAATCCTTGTGCTTGTAAAATGAATAAAGATTTGCATGCATATAATTATATATTCAAAAACATTTCTATATATAAATTCATAACTTTTGTATGAACTAACTGTTCAGTACAGATACATATGTAAGGAAAGAAAGAGCATATCTCTGTGAGGTAAAATCAGGAACAGATCATGTTCTTCAGACCCATGCTGACTCCCACCTCCATGAGCATGGAAGGTAGTTTAACATGCTGCTTAGTGTGCCTTGATGGTGCTGAGCCAGTCTTGGAATAAGGTCCTGGGAATGGTCCAAGACCTTTCCTCCACTCTGCTCTGCTTAAAACTCCCTCAAACCTAAGCACTCCAGCAGCCTTGCAGCATCATGGAGAAATGCTACAAGGGTTCAGACCGTGCTGGAAGCCTGATGCTGCAGGCACCCAGAGCTCCTCAGCAAAGTGAACCTGCCCAGATTAGCAGGAAATGGGGCTGCACCCCAGCTAATAAGTGAAATGGGGGAAGGACACAGCTTCACAGGACATTGCCTGGTGAATGTCCAGACTTTCTGGTAGCACTGGCTGGTACTCCCTGAGAAGGTGCCAGGACACCGTGTAGAGTTACCAAGGATCAGAAACTATCTTTAGTCATCATTATGGGTCATCATTATGGGTCAGGCCACACTGTTTTGGGAAGGAAGGGTTCAACTGTATGCATACCAGTCCTTCCATAGTATTTGCTCCCTGGGACAGAGCAGAGGGGATTTAGGCAATGGGATTTAGTGAGAAAGCATCCATGGCATTACTGCACTTCAGTGGACAGTGTTTTGGTGCTGTGGTGAGGGCCGTGTCTGTCCTTCATCTCATCTGGTCTCACTTCTGGCCCACGCATACAAATTAGAGTTGAACTAGATCTTACCATGTGATTTCCAGACAAGGAAAGTCCTGGCAGCACAGGGGAGTGCCCTGTAGCCCAACTTGCTCTTCAGCGACCCTATCTTCCTGCTGTGTAGCCCACACACCCCTCTGAACCTCTGTGCTCACATCAGTGCAGCCCCAGGACATGACCTAATGTGTTGCAGAGAGCGGGGAGCCCCAGGAGGCCCATGGCAGTGGGAGGATCCACTGCAGCTCGTGACTGCTTTACCTTTGTTAGGCATAGGAATTGATGTAACAGGAGGAAGGAAACTCTGGGAACCTGCCCCCTGCAATGTGAGCTTCAAAAGCTGTCATTTGTGAGGTTAACTTTTAATGCTCCATTTTCCTCCCTCTCCTGGAGTTAAAGGACTAGCTTCAGTCTAACCATTTAGTTAGACAGCTGATGGTTAATTGTCAGTGGACTAAGTCTATCCAAAGTCAAAGCTATCTGACACCAAGTTCATCTTTATTGCTTTTTTCGAATGTGAGCAAAACTTCTTTGTACTCAGAGATAATTTAATCAAATTTCAGTCCCTCAGTGCACACAAAAAAACCCTCTGGCTAAAAAATAAAAAAATAAATAAAAAAAATTCCATGGTATTTTTTCTTCTGAGATTTAAGATTAACAATTCTACTAACCTAAACCACAGCAGCTGCTACTTTTCTGCCATTAAACTGGGTGACACAGCTATTACAGTTCAAGACAATTTTGATATGCTGGAGATAACTTTAAATGACTTAGCAAAATATAAAACACATATAAATTTAAATTTTCAGTTTGTATTGCTATATATTTTATGGTTATTCATGTTTTATAGCATTACTATGTGGAAATTCAGGAAGTCCAAATAAAATATAAGCACGTAAGTATCTTTGTTTTTGCAGATAATATTAGCAGAATAATAGCATATATGGAGCACAATAACTTATTTAGGTTATAGTATCTGTGCCCATTTCAGATGCAGAGTTTCAAAATTTTAATAAGTCTACCTGAAGATTTTTTTAAGCCAGAGAGAGCTGTGTGTTAAACATAAAATACTAAATTAAGGATATTAAATGGAGTTATGATATTGCCAGAAGCAAAATTCTGCTACAGTGACAATACGTTTTTAATACTGTGCATGTCCTACATTTTGCAAACAGAGAGAAAAGTGAATATAATTATATTTGGTAAGCTTAACATCAGTATACACATGACATGATAAGAAGCCGGGTATTGTTCTCTACAATTCTATGCAGTATTACATATGTGCTTTAACTTTCTCTTTTGAGTCTGCCTGGTGATAAACTTAATAATCCTCCAATAACTATTGCAACAATTATCCCACAAATGGTGATAAATCTGTTGCCTGTGATGTGTGGATGTTATTTTCAGTGTTTTCAATGAGAATGTGAGATGTTCCCCAAGGATTCTGCAAGCAGTAATGCAGATAAAAATCTGTTTAAATAAATGCTGTGGATTGTTTAAATTTTAAGATTATTATAGCTCAAATGCTATAATATGACAAATATTAGATCCTACATAATCCTTCTGTAGTTTAAGGCTACATCTTTATGGAATATTTATAAATGTTTGACAGAAGCTGACAACCACCCTAGACTCTTGGTTTTGATCTCTTCAGGTACTACTCAATTGTGTTTCTGTTTTAAAACATTTTTTTTTTTAAATATGCTTAGGCTTTACATTTTTTTATTTACTTTTTTTTTTCCTAGGTTGGGAGGAGCAGAACTTTAGTTTATCAACTTTCTTGAAGAATTTAAAAAGCCAGTAAAGAAGTGATATATTATCCCAACTAAACTTGTCCAGGATTTGTATCAGGTTTTCAGAGTACTGGCACCACAATACCTCTGCTTGTCATGTATGTCCCCTCCATGTATGGTCACACTGATATATACACAGTGTAGCTTAATTTTACATCTCATATTTATTGCTTTGGAGAGCACACAGAAACAAGTTGGTTTTCCTCCAGTATTTCCTTGTAATATAACAGGTAGCCTTGTCTTCTGCTACGGCACAACTTGAAGTGACAAGCAAACCCCTGGGCAGAACAAAATGCTACCACAGGTTTTGTTGTATCTTGCATGCCAGTGGGCACTAAGGTGCAAAGTCCAATGCTGATTTCTCAAAGCTCAGCTAATCTGTTGTTTATTCATGAAAATATCTCAGTTCCTCAGGCCTGGAAGTTTCTTAGAGTAGTCGCCCAGCAAAGGAAAATACTATGTCCTGCACCTGGAGAGGAATAACCCCATGTACCAGCGCTGGTTCGGGGCTGACTGGCTGGAAAGCAGTTTGGCAGAGGAGGACCTGGGGATCCTGGTGGACACCAAGTTGAACACAAACCAGCAATGTGCCTTTGAAGGAAAGAAAGCCATCAGCATCCTGGACTGCATCAGGAACGGCATTGCCAGCAGGTCAAGGGAGATGACCTTCCCTCTACTCAGCAGTGGTGAGGCCCCACCTGGAGCACTGGGTCCTCTCCTGGTCTGCACTACAAGAAAGACATGGACTTACTGAAGCAAGAGTGAAGGGAAGAGTAACAAAGATTATTAAGGGACTGGAGCATCTCTCATATGATGAAGGCTGAGAGAGCTGGGATTATTCAGCCTAGAGAAGGATCAGAGGGATCTCGTCAATGTGTATAAATACATTTTGGGGGGGTGTAAAGAGGTGGAGCCAGATTTTTATCTGTAGTACCCAGTGATAGGACAAGAAGCAAATTGAAACATAGGGAATTCTACTTAAACCTAGGAAAATCACTTTTTTTACTGTGAAGGTCAGTGAGCATTGGAACAGTTTGCCCAGAGCAGTTGTAGATTCTCCATCTATGGACATACTCGAAACTTGACTAGACATGACCTTGAGCAACCTTCTCTAGTTGACCCTGTTTTGAGCAGGGAATTTGGACGAGAAGATATTCAGAGGTCCCCTCCAGACTCAGTGGTGCTCTGGTTCTGTGATTCTGTTTTATCCCAGTGTCCAGGGTGTGTTTTTCTATCTTACAGAGACACTACAAGAGGTGATGAAGGATGTGAGGTTCTTAAACACTGAAATAATAGTGTAAGAAATTAGCTATAAAGCCTAGCTTTGAAAATACAGTTTTTTCCTGCATTATATTGAAGAAATAAAAGGCTGGTGACAGCCTCCTTCATGCCTAAGTACATTGCTCACTGAACTCTATATGTAAGCTGGTGCAGTTTCAGGTGTTTTAAGTACAGTCATTTGCTATTTGCTGAGTACCAGAGACACAGTTCAAGCTGTCCAGGCACATTTAAAAACTGTATCAGGAACTTAAAATGACACGGAGTCAGTACAGTGAATGCTACACTAGGAGTTTTTCATCTTTGTTTTCTGTCATGTTTTAGTAATCATTTCACAGACTGCACTGCCAAGATTCAATTTTGGTACAAAAGGATTTTTTTAAAGCAGAAATTGACTGGGGTATATGTTCTAAGTAGCACAATAGAAATATTCCACAAGTTGAAAAGCCTAATGCTATGTTACATTGCATTATTGTTTTCCTGTCATGGCATATCTGCATCATTTCCAAGCAGGGTACATTGGAGAAAAGGAGGCTGAAGGGAGACCTCACCACTCCTTACAATGACCTGGAAGGAGGTTGAAGCAAGGGTGGTGTCAATCTCTTTTCTCAGGTGACAAGTGATAGGACATGAGGAAGTAGCCACAAATTGCACTGGGGGAGGTTTAGATGGGTATAAGGAAGAACTTCTTCAAGAAAAGGGTGGTTAGGCATTGGGACTGGTTGCCCAGGGAAGCAGTGGAGTTGCCATCCCTGTAGGATTTAAGAAATGTGTGGATGTGACACACAGGGACATTGGTTAGTAGTAGACTTCTTGATAGTTAGGTGGACGGTTGGACTTGATGATCTTAATAGTCTTTTCCAACCTAAATGATTCTATGATTTCTGTGATGCCACAGCAGATTCGCAGTGCAATGGAGTTTTTATCTACCACATTAATGAATGGTTTAATAATACAGTAAGATAAACTGCTCACATAAAATGGTTTAATGATGGATGTCAGAACAGTTTGTAGATTGGATTTGTTTTAACATAGGCAAATGTGTTTCCTCAGGCATCTGTGGGATTACTACTAATAAAAGGAATGAACGTCATTAAATTGGTAACATGATGTGCCTATGCTTTTATTGTCCTTACTTTTATTATGTTTTACTAGGTGTTTTGAAACGAGAATCATAAAACACTCTTTGCCACATATGTCGGCAGAGTTGAACAACCTGTGTTCATTGCAGTGTTGCCCAGTATGTGCCCCTCATGGCATGCATTTAAATATATCTAAGCCACACACACAGAGATTAGAAGAATACCACTGTGTCAATTAGACTGATAGAATAATCAAAAGTAAATGATGATGCTATAAAAAAATGCAACCATTGTTCTCTGTTTAAAAGAGAATGTTAATAAGCTTTTTTTCTTCTTTAACTGACAAGTCATAGCTGCATTTTGACTCAAGCTGGAATAAAAGTTCTAACAGGCAATTTAGATTATTATGTTAAAGTACAAAGCACCAAACCTTTCTTCTTAGTATTTATGTAAAGATATACTTGGAAAAGTTATGTGTATTTTTTTCTGTTAAGACCCATGAAAGCAAGACAAGTTGGACAAGGAGAAGTCCTAAGAAAAGCATCAATATTAAAGCCACTGCAGCAGAACAGATTTAAGGACAATGCAGATTCCCTTACAATACTGAACCTCCTTAGGGTTATAAAATAACAGCTCTCAATGAATGTGTCTCACTCTCATGTTATACTAGTCTCTAAAATAATTTACAAAATAATTTTAATTAGGAGTCAATACCTGCAAAATATCTAGTTTCTTATTTGCTTGTTGAAGTAGGAAAACAAACAAACAAACAAAAAAAACACATTCTTTTATTTATCATTATTTATCTTTATAAAAAACATATTTGCATTATATGTGGACTATGTAAAACCTGGATAAGGAACTTAGTAGACAATCTTTCCTCCATGCATGAAACTCATTTAAGTGAGCATAGTAAAATTAGATAGATTAGATTAGATTAGATTAGATTAGATTATTCACTGTCCTGTTACTGTGGTTTTGCTGCATAGGAATCAAGAATTTGAAAAATTATATGAAATATATTTCACTTCAAGTCTGAAATCCTGCCTCTGGCAGTGGCCAGTCCTTGGTGCATCAGATGACGGCAGCAAAAACAAAACAAACCAAAATCTATAATTTGTCTATCCAATCATGTAACACTAAATATCTAGGGGAGAAATTTCGTCTTGACCCTTACTTGATCATTACTAGCTCTGGAGCAAGAGACATGAATGCCCATGTTTCCAACATTTATGACCTAATTTAATCCAAAATTACTTTCTTGAAATCTACTGCTGGTAAAAGAAGTATCCACTGTAATACATATATATATATATAATGTATGTATATAGATATGTATATATTTAGGTGTATCAAGTAAAACAAAAACAGAATACTATATAATTTTAGTAACACATAACAGAATTTAGTCTGAGAAGTCCTCCACATTGCTAGTTTCATTGATGAAAATAGCATTTAAAGGTCAACTGCAAATTGTTTTTAAAGTATTCCTTTTCTGAGGTTTTCGCCCTGACAGCTGTACTCTAAAGCTTTGACAAGTTTCCAAGGGAACTAATGGCTATAAATGTGACTGATAATTGAATAATACAATTTTATTTCCTAATGCAGCTACTAAATCTAGTTGGCACAATGTCCTTCCTGAAATCTTTGTGTCCTTAAAAAGCAACCCTTATTTCTTCACTTCTATTAGGAATACATAATTAGTCTTCATTATTACACAGCAGTATGATTTATCTTTTTTCCTTCCTCTCATGAAAGCTGGGAAAGGATATGTACAAGCAGACCCACAGAAACATTTGGATAGGATTTCGATAGATTCTTAGGCCAACATTGCAGTTCTCAAAAACCTGTGCTCTGCTCACTCCTAACTCCCTCAAAGTTACCTTTTTTTTTTTCCTTTTTTATTTTTTTTATTTTTTTTTCTGTTTTTGACTGTCCATTTGTATTACACATGCACTTCCATTTGTGAGGAAGCTTAGAAATGTCTCAGTTTTTACAGGGCAGAGTGTCTGTAAACCTACTCATGCATAAACCCTGTTAGCACCCATTAGGCAGGTACTTCTCCACCTATTTTGCCAGAGGGTCTCTGTCAACAGGCACTAAGTGCATTTAATGGCTGGCTCTGCTCAAACTGCAGCAGTGGCTGCCATTCCTCTTGACTTCCACTCACTTTTGCTCACTGGACTTCTACAGTCCTGTGCACTGGCTTAGGCAACATGAATTAAGTCTCTGCTTTCTCTGCTTTTGCTAAGTGACTGCAGTGCCTGCTTTGCAGGAGTTGGTTTTTAGCATCCAGCTTTGGCAAGACATGACTGAAATTATTTGCTCCTTTGTATTCAAAGCTTCTTTAAAATGTTGTCCAATTTATTGAATGAATTGAGAATGTCATCCTGGAAAAATGGCAAACTTTTAACAGTGTTTATGGTATCTCATGTTTGGTATTTTATGTATCCAGAAGCCCCAAGGTTTCTGTCCTCAGCACAGGTTCCTTGAAAGCAGGTATTATTCCCACTTCACTATGCTAATCTGCAAATGCTGTTTTTCCTGAGAAGGTCATTCTCCATGACAACTCAAGCCTTGAGCTCCTGGCTAAAAATAGCAACAGGGATCTCAGCTGTGTCAGTCATCTCTGCAAGGCAGCCTCTTAACCGTAGACCAGCTGCAGGAGGCACAGAAATCTGCAGAGCAAAGCCTCCTGCATCCTCCAGGGAAGGATGGGAAAGGAAGACATGAGGGACTTGCCAAGCAGGAGGAAGCAGCAAGGCCCTAAAAGAGGGTGGCTGGGAGAGACGTGGTATTAGCCAAAAGCTCCTGGAGGATAGGGGAAAGAAGTCAGCTGGTGGCAGACAGAGAAGGACCACTACTGCCTGTTAGGACATCAGATGAGGTGAGCTGGTGGCAAGTTCATAACAAGCACATGGAAACAACTCCTCATGCATCTTCTGGCTAACTTTCCAAACTCCCATCAGACGATGCACCTGCTGGGAGCTTGTGTGAGTTCAGGATAACCAGGCAGGAAGAAAATGAATTAATTGAAAGCTATTAGATAACCAAGACACCACATCTAGCACAGATGGTCCCTGAATCATAAACTGTGGAGTGCTGGGAGCAGGCCCCTGCCCACCGGGCCACAGCTGCTACTGCCATGACCCCCTGCCGCCAAGGCAGGGCCAGGCATGGCCTGAGGCCTTGCGCTGCCATCTTCCTAACACGCCTCTGGCCTTCTGCTAGCAACAGTAGTAACTGTATTTACTTGGCTGCAAACTGCTTGCCCACTTTCTTACATTTTTGTCATTTTTTTCTCTAGTTTTGGTCATTGTCACAAGTAAGATTCAGATTGTTGGACTTCTGGATCAACCTAGTATGGCTGCTTTTAATTTCCAATGCAAGACTCCCTCTTCTCCTGCTTAGGGTTGATTAGCTGAGGGCAGAAATAATGAAGGGGGAATTAGACTCCAAAATTCACATTCAATCTTTCTGTTCTTCCGTTCTTAGACAACAGATATTCCACAAATCACTTCCAGTCATTCTTGAGTCTCTTCTGATCTTCCCAAAAAGGTAGTTTTCCTGTAGAAAAAAATATTTTGTTACCTCATAATGACAGCAAAATAGATTTTGGCGTCCTCTTTAGACAGAAAAATTCAAGCACACCTGTACTTATGTAAAGCCTTGAGCCAGCTCTTCCTGAGGTTACAAATGTGAAATTCATATCATATCTTTACTTAACCTTCATCGCATATTTTACTCAAGCAAATTCCCTATGAAATAAATGTAGAAAAAGTTTTGAACTTTTCAATAGTTGCAATAAAAATATCTATTAATAAATAATCCTCCAGGACATTCACAGTGCTTTTGAAAAAGTTGGGTCTTTCTTCATTACAGTAAGCTTGCAGGAATGTTTTCTCAACCACAGAGGGCCATACATCAGACAAGACTACAGCCTACCACTAAACCAAGGTACACAATTTCACTGATAAAACTTTCAGAACATATGATTTTGATTGTTCGAGAACTGACAAAAGTAGAGAAGAAAGACCAGGGAGGTCAGTCTCCTCCAGTGTGCAGGGCAAGTTATCCGATCATTCTGAAAGATGCTCCTGTCAGACTTCATTCAATATTGGTAGCACTCCAATTTTAGTATCTTTTGTCTTTTACTCTCTACTTGATCAGCACAATGCATCAAACCCCCCAGGTACAGAGAGATCTATGGCCACATGATCACTGCTTCTGTAGGAGGGCTCACAGGCTTCTGAATCATTAAAAAATTTATTCTGCTTTGATAATATGCTTTACTCACAGTATGTTGCTACATTATTCTCCATTCTATGCTAACCTTCTTCAAAATCAAATATAAATTAAAAGCAAGAAAAGGAAAGACTCAACTTTTTAGTTATACTTAAACTGTTTGTCTAGAGTTATACTGTCAGACCCAGATCAATAATCACATCTAACTACATCAAGTGAACTTTTATGCTTCACTAAGGGAAAATAAAATAAAAGTTCATATAAACAGAATTTATTTTCAGTGATCATTTTTCTCCATTACTTTACATAGTGGTGTCATAGAGAGACGCTGCATACAAGACACTGAAGAGTGCTAACAAGGCCACAAAGTATTAATTTATTAATTCTCTTCTCTTCTCTTCTCTTCTCTTCTCTTCTCTTCTCTTCTCTTCTCTTCTCTTCTCTTCTCTTCTCTTCTCTTCTCTTCTCTTCTCTTCTCTTTTCTCCTCTTCTTTTCTCTTCTCTTCTTTTCTCTTCTTTTCTTTTCTTTTCTTTTCTTTTCTTTTCTTTTCTTTTCTTTTCGTTTCGTTTCGTTTCGTTTCGTTTCGTTTCGTTTCTCTTTTCGTTTCTTTTTTTCTTTCTTCTCTTCTCTTCTCTTCTCTTCTCTTCTCTTCTCTTCTCTTCTCTTCTCTTCTCTTCTCTTCTCTTCTCTTCTCTTTTCTTCTCTTTTCTTTTTCTCTTTTCTTCTCTTTTCTTCTCTTTTCTTCTCTTTCCCAGCACACAAATCTTTCCATTTCAGCACACAGCATGGGCAGAAAAATGGACAAAGAACTGCTTTAGTGATTGAAATTGTGCCTTATATTTACCAGTACTGAGAGCAGCTCACCAGTGAATTTCAGCAACAGCAAAAGTCTTTGCTCTGTCAGGATAATTTCCTACCTTGTAAAGGATGTAGACAAACGAAAATGCAATTTCAAGTGGTCTTTATATTTCTCTTTACAGTTAATATGTAAATTTTGCACAATAGCACTCTAACAAGTCTGTGTCCTGCATTTCACTAACTACAAGACACAGGAATGCTCTTACTACAGCTACTACTATCCCAAGTGCCTTAAATATTGACAAGTGGCAATTGCAAGAAATACCTCCAATCTGGTTTGTTTTGTGCTGAAGTGTAGTGTTTAGTTTCAGGAGATGTTTGATACATCTCTGTAGAATCAACATCTTCCTTAATGTTCAGAAATGGCAAATACATGCATTTCTTTTAACTGCTTGCTGAAGGCTATGTATCTTTCCTTCTTTCTTTATATTTTTTGTTGAAAGCCAGTTTCTTGTTTGTTTGTTTATATAAACATTAATGTCCAAAATCCATTCGTCATTTCCAGTGCATCTACATACAACTTTTTTTAGAGTAAGTCCATAGTCAGTGAAATTTCTTGCTCTGCCGATTCAACATGGCAGGAACCAGCCACTTATACCAGGCACTCTTCTGAGGTAACTGATAAAATAAGTTCTTACATCAAGAAACAGCAAGATTTTTTTCTTCTTTTGAGGTTGTTTATTAAATGATTTATTTTGCAATCATATGCAAGTATGTTAGAATAAGGCTCTACCTTGTGGGGAGGTTTATGAAGCACATGTACCTCCTATACCCTAAAAATATTTCTAGTTGGATTTATGTATCTGCTTTGGCAGGGCCCTAATGTCAAACACATGGAGGAGTGCTTCAAGGACTGGACTAAGCTAAGGTAAGAGCCAAGGATAAATGTGAAGATCAATGGAGACATGGGGAAGACCGGCAGAACATGTAAGCACATGGTAACAGAAAACATCTGTGAGAAGCAAGATGGTTGGTTTTTGTTTCCAGTTTAATTGAAAAATAACAGACATAACCTATGGAAAATGTTAAAACTAGCAGAAATAAAAAGTTGTTAATGAAAGGCATATTTCTACTATGAGTTTATCAAAAGTTGCTACAAATACTTGGCCTTCCTCTAACATAATTCATATTTTTATTTTGCAGGGTCTTGGCAGATACATGAAACAAATCACAACCACACTGCAGCTTTACTCACTGAGGAATAAAACAGATGACACTAGAGATCCCCAAGATAAAAGACATCCAAGTCTATAAATGCAGCATGCTGCATTATCTGATGCAGTCTTACTTGGACTTATAAATATACAAGATCCCAACTGTCTATCATAAAAATAAATAAATAAATAAATCCCAGAATGCTTCCAGCAAGAGAAGAAGCTTGTGTTGATAGTGTTTCAATTCTGCTTAGTCATGCTATAGGAAAATGAATTCAAGCTGGAGCAGATGTTGGAAAGAAGGTCTGTTAGAATTACAAGAAAAAGAGAGGTTTGCAGAAGGCTATTAAAAGAACCTTGTTAGAGAAAGGAGTGTGAATGTTATCTAAGAGCATCAATGTGCAGGATTTAATAACAGGAGATAAGAACTATTTAAAATATCGGACAAGTAGGAAAGGTGTTCAGTGGAGCACTTAACCATGGCTCAAAAAAATCAGTTTCAGATGCTTCCTTGTAATGTGGATAGTGACCTGTAGTTTCTTTCTGCCTGGATATCCAAATCAGTAGGCTAGAGGCATGTTCATTCTTTCTTCTGTAGTTCACAAGAGGTGGAACTAGTGTAAGAGAAGAAATGGAGTCTACCCCCCAGTCTTTTACATCAGGGTGCTGTAGCCTGATGGTTTCTAAATTATCACACTACAATGAATATGAATGTTCCAGATTCTTCCCAAGAAGACGGTGGGAGATGGTTACTGTAGCAAAATACATCCTTTTACATAGCTTTCATCTCCAATGGCATACAAAATGCTTCTCTTTGCTAGGGCCTCTACTGCTTTTGGGACTTCTGGAGGCTGATGGTCAAAACATGCTTCATAAGAATTATATCAGGAGAGAGATGAACCAGAAGCTCCCACTTCAGTAACTGAGCTGTCATATACAATCTATTTCCGTCCTCTTCATTTTGCAAGACATTGCTTTTGGCACTTGACCCTGGGAGAGGATGCAGAGAGGATGCAGAAGCCTGAAGGGAGCCACGCACCTTCCTCTATGTTAGAATAAGGCATACAGGCTCTTAAAGAGGACAAAATGTAAGACAGACATCTCGGATTTTTTTTATTTTTATTTTTGGTTAGGTAAGCTATCTGCCTAGAAGAACCAGCCAGCTGGCTTGTGTGGATCCCTTAGGCATGCATCCCTCTGTCTCCATGGATTATACAGAGAGCCTAAGCCTGAAAAAAATCTGTATTCTACCTTGTTGATGGTTCTGTGACACCCATGTGCAAGATTTAAGAGTATGAGAAGATAAGGTTGTGACAGATGTTAGTCAGATTGTTTCACACTCTACTGGAAGATCCTCAGATAACAAGGAGTGTAGCCTAGTTTAAAAATTTCTGCATGCAGATGTTCAAGATCATATAAAGCTTTTGTTTAATGGAGGCACTTGCCCACATAAATCTAGCTGGAAATCTTGCAGCGTAAGTGAAACTCCAGTTGAGATCAGAGCACATCTTTATTATATTTTTCAATCTGCCTTATACTTTTAGTACATATCTACCTAGTCTGTAAATTCAATACACATTTTTAGTGCATCAGTGTTCAGATGACTAGAGGCCAAGATGTTCTGATCCCCGTATAAACTTTTCATTGTTTTGTCACAACAAACTTGTTAGTCTAAAAAGCAGAAGCTGAACACAATGCCACTAGCTTTGCCTTGATGCTTTTCTTTCCCATGTCCCATCTTCCCAGAACACACAGCAAAGTTATTAAAAATTGAAAAGCAGAACTATTAATGAGTCTCAGCCAACATGACATTTTTTTCTTTTTTTTTTTTTACTTTGCATCAAAGAACCATGCATATTTTTTCCCAGTGTAGCACAGTTCCTTAAGGCAACTCATCATAAAAATGTTGGCTTCAGACAAGGAAAGAGTGAAATGTTTAGCCCAACCTAAGTCAATACCTATTGAAAAATCCCCTTCAAGAAAATGTAATGCCATATTCCTTGACCATGCTTTCTTTCTGAATAGTCTGCCTTTAGCATTATAATTTGCAGATAGCTCTCAGAATTCCCAGAAGATGGCTGTTGAAGCTGGTAAGCAGCTAAAAAGAGCATCAAAGGTAAAATTACTAACAATATAGTTGAAATGATGTGTGAAAAGCTGAAATAAAAAAAGTGAATAACTTTGAGTCTGTTGCCAGAGCAAAGACAGAATATTGAGGACTACACATTATTCAAAATTTGTGGGTTTAGTTTTGTTCCCAAACTAGCATGCAGAGAACTTTTTGAATGTCTTTTTTTTTTTTTTTTTACAGTCTTATTTGTGAGTAATCCCATGAGTAATCCCATTTAGCCCAACATTTGAGCTAAAAGCCCAAATGACTGATCTGATGTAACATCTTTCCAGCTACCACCTATAGTCTAGACTGCAGGCAGGGATTGACACTATTCTGCAATGGCTGGAGTTAATGAATAAAATATTTTCATGTTTTTAGGACTAAAAAGCCTATCAATGAATAGCCAAGCTGCAGAGGAAGGTATTAAAGACCTCACTACATAAAAAGACAAACAGAAAGTAATTTGAGTGTGTCTTGAGATGTGCAAGACTACACTGCAGACTAAACACAAAAGATTTCACTATGTTATTTTTCACACATTTTTGCATCTCCCCTTCATACACATTCTTAAAACCTTTGGATATTGCATTTTTGTCCTTACAGATAAGCCTGTCTTCTGAATGTGGGATCATTTTAGGACATGGGCAGTTTGTAGCTACAAGTGCCCTTTGCTGTCTGCACCATTACACAGACAGTTCTAAATGAGAGTTGTTTTTGATTTCCATGAGTGGTTTCTAGGAAAAGGTGAACACTGTCTAATTTGAATTTTAGTTTCCATGAGTTGACATTCTTTGTATTATAACATTTGGGGCTTAACAAAAGCAGAAAGCAAAATTTTGCTTCAATATTTCAGAGAACAGGCCTGTATCCCTCTTGCGCACTGCTGCTTAATTGCCAAATCTGTTTGCAACCCTTCTTTGCTATAGTTAGCACGTGCCTTATTACTTATTACATTAATGACAGCTACAATCAGTTGCGTTCTACCACTGTAGGGGGAAATCAGACATTTTTTATCTCGTCAGAAACTTGAGGTACTCAGGGAAAAGGCTTTCAGCTCACTCTGGGTGGACAGCTTTCTCCTTTGTGGAACCTCACGTGGAAATCACTGGATTTCTTAGTCAATGTGTTTGACTGGATTGTTATGGATCAAAAGGCTGCCTTCTTAAGAGATTCTTTTGTTTCAGTAATGCAGTTTTGAGGCAAATCCCATTTCCATTTACTGCCTTTTGGTAATTTCTCAGTGTGGCTTAGGTGCACAAAAGTAGATCTACTTGGAGAAAACAGCTGGAAGCTCTTCTTCAGAAATCACTAACTTTTAAATGGGGGCATTAAGTTCTGAACTATTGGGTGAGACACATCCAGTTTTCCAACATGGAAGGTTTTATTTGGAAAGTTTAGAATCTAAATTATAGTAAAAGCACTTGGGCCAGGGGATAAGACTAAATTTAATCTGAATTAAACTTCCTGTTATGGAGCTACAGGTGCAGGCTGCTCCACAGGGGCAGGCAAGCTGAGGACCAAGGGTGATGGTGGGGCAGGCAGGAGCAGCATCCTCAAAGACAAGGGGAGCAGAAGCATGTGCATGAACAAGAAGAGCAGAGCTGTAACCAGACTCAGCTGACAATGATCACCAAAAATATCTGTAATGATGGAGCAGATCTGAGGTCAAGCCAGGAGGTCTGATAAGCAAGATCAGGGAGGTCAGGGTCAGCAAGATATATGGCTGGGCACAGGCATACCACTACCATGTAACATAGGCAAGGAGCAAGGGCACGGGCCTCAACTTAACCCCAGACAAGGCTTCTCACAACATAGCTGTTTTCATGGCACCATAACAAATTGATCCTGAACACAGCCAGCTGAACCCTGCTTAGTGGGGAAAGATGTTGGAGATCCTGTTGGTGTCCTCATGGCCAATTTCACCCAGGATTTGCAGGCTCTGCCAAAAAGGTGGAGACTCTAGGAGCATTACAAGCCAAGCAGGAGCTGAGGTTCATAAGCTGTCAGATAGCAATGCAAAGATGTCTGTGTAGTTTTATATTCCATCCCTTATTCACCTGTGGCATTTGAGGAGCTCTCTCCTGACTCTCAACCCTTCCTTTCTGTTGCTGTTTTCTTCTCTTGCCACCCATATGTTTGTTTCAATTTGTCAAAAATTGGTAACTATTTCATTAAGCAGATCGTGTCTGGGTTTTTACCTTTTCTCATGTAGGAAAAGACCCCGTGTTCAGGATTTTTTTCCAACCTAGTCTAAGTAGCTGTTTTAGTCCAGCAGGAGTGAAGTCCTTCCAAAAAATGAAAGGCTATGCCCTTTCTGTTTGCAGAAAGAAAGAAGGAGAATCCTTGCTGTGTTTTCTGTGTCATGAAAAGAATTTCTGTATCAGCCAAGATTTGCCTGAGCATCAGCCTGAGATTAGCTGAAGCTCAAGTTAACTTTGTTCAAAACTTGGCCTGTCCTCCAGAAATTCAGCCTTTGTTTGCCAGAATCTTTTAAAGGACTTCGGCTACACCCACTGCAGCCTTAGGACTAGATTAATTTTGCATTATTACTTATTTTTTATGAAGTATCACATAATTCCTACCCAAGCATCTTACTTATGCTAATTAGCTGAAATCTAGATGTTCTAGATGTGCCTTATTTTTTTTTTTTTAAGATCATTTGGCTGTCAGTACCTCACAAACATTCAGGATGGTTTGCTCTTTTCCCATCCACCACATTACGATTTGCATTCAGGGTACATGCCACCACACTCTTCTCAGAGAATGACAGTGAAGTAATTCCAGAGCAGCTCCACTGACTCCAGTGGAAGATGAAAGTGTCAAGTGCCTTTGAAAATCAAGCTCCTTATTTAAAGACTTAACTCCAGCCATTCAAGTCTCAATAAAGCTTATCCTTCAGTGCTCAAATCAGAGGATAATAAACGGTTACAGAAGAGAAACACAGGAGAATGATACAGTGCAGAGACCTGGCAGCTTTTAGGCACACAAAGTAAAAAAAAAAAAAAAAAAAAAAAAAAAAAAGGCGGAACAACTTCAACTTCAAAGCCACAGCCACTCTTTCAGGCAAAATGTCCCAGCTGGATTTCACAAATTTTATACAGATTCCCTAAATTCTTCAGGTTTGAACTCCCTGTTATAGACCCACTGGAAGAAAAATTTCAGGAAGGGTTCTCAGAATTCCCTGTTAATCTGACTGTCTTGAGAAATGTGATTTAGATTTCCAGTTCTCACTTAGAGCAAATCTAATTGTCCAAAAAATAACAGTGACAGAATTGTTTAAATGAGGTAATCTGATAAACAAGAATAGAAATGATCTTTTATTATGAGTAAAATTTTCAACCTAAAAAATGCAGTATATATACATGGAAAGGAATAGAGAATATTATAAATAAGTAGAATCAATTCTGTTTCTACCATCTAAGGCAACCTGGTGAATTTGAGAACTGTTCTGCTGTTTGTATTATCACCATATACTGTGGTTAGATTCACTGATGTCAGGATATAACAACAAATTCAGGACTCTGAAAGAAGCGTTTTACTTCTGGTCTATTCATGATGCAGGTAAGGGATTTCAAAGCATGCCAATTTCTGCCATGAAGGTAAACAGGGTATAAATATCTAGGCAGAGACGGGCATTCCCTGGTTAGTAGATCTTCTTGTGATGGACCTGCAAACTGTTGATCAGCTTAGCAGTAGAAGGTGTATCTGGATGCTCAGTAGACTTCAATGATGTTGTAAAGAGACAGCTTCCTTACAATCCCCCTCACCTTCTGTGTTTGCTTGTATTCAGCTCTGAGTCACTGCTGTATGACTTGGGTTTTGAATCTGGGAAGTCAGTCCGCTTCTATCTCATGACAGGCTTAGTCTGCCAATAATGTAGTGTGATCTCCCCTGACATGCAAAGGCCAGCATGCCAGTGACATACCACTTATTGACTTCTTAATGCTACAAGGACTGGGATTACTTATTTATTAATATATATATATATATTTTTAGCTATTCCACTTTCAACCCTACCCTTCTCCTGTACACGTGTACTTGTGTGTGTGTGCGTGTGATTTTAAGGAACTTATAAGTGCCTCCATTTGTGCTGAAGACTCCAGATATGAAACAGGTTTCTGAATTAACACAGGCTAAGAAAAAAGAGATGAAAACTGCACAGGTAGAACAAAACAGTTCTGAACTCCTCTTTTCTTCCTCAGTTGACTTAATGACGAATAATGTCTTCCCAGTCTGTTCCTCAGCCATTTGGTGGAGCTAATATGATGGCATATTTTTATCTAATCTCTAATTATTCTATGAATATAAACCATGGTTTGTGAAATGCAGTGAAAAAAACTCATTGTGCCAATGCGTTAAAGCAAGGTGCTGAAACACTCCACGAGTTTGAAGTTTAAACTGTTTTCTTATTTACTAAACTTAGTACTCTCAGGTTAGGTCTGAAAACCAAATGAAAATAACACCATAGGTTGATGTGGTTCACACAGGCTAGCAATGCCCATGATATAACCAAATCCTTATACTGAGTATGCATTGTCCTAGTAACAACACCCATGATTAATGTAAAATGTGATGTGTCTTACCAGAGAAGGTACTACAGAGTAATTGCTAAATTGTTTTGCCTTCAGAATCTAAACAAGTTTTGGTTTCAGCCTTGCTTATTTGTTAAGAAAGTCCAAGTAGATGTTTGATAATTCATTAATGCATATGTTATATTATCTTGCAAGATAGCATTAGTTTAGCTATCTAACACACTGTACCTGTCATGAGGTTGAAGATGAAGACAGGCTTAAGTTAGAAGAACAAATCAGATATTACATGTTTCTGGAGTAATTCACAAGCATCAAAATTATAAAAGGGAAAAGATGAAAAGCTCCATAAGCTGGAAGAAGGTATTATCTTACAATGAGAATTTTTTTCTCTCATAATGTGAATTCTTGTGTTTGAATAGTTCTGCATAGGAGATAATGGCTTGTTCAATAGCACCAAAACTGACTTATTTGAGATTAAATAAGTCACAGAGACCTGACCAGCTCTGCCTGCGTTCTCAGGACTCCAAAGGGTGAAATATGCTATTTGGTTGGAGTAGCCCCTAGCATTTGCAGTTTTTGCAATCAACAAAGGCTGCTGCTGCCAAAAAGATTGCTTTCTGTAGCCTAGCTAATGCCTGGGAGCACGTGTAGAACAATCTACATCCTGCAGTATACACAGAAGTCATGACTGTAATAACCCAGAGAAACCCTCTATAGGCAAATCTTGTTTCAAGCTAATCTGCAACCAGAATGTGATCATCTTCTTCACTCTCTGCTGCCCTGTTTCTGATACAGAGTGCCAGGGACCAGAACTGCACATCCGAGGCAACTTCAGGCCAACACACAAATTCTCCTACAGAAAATCCCTATTAAGAGAATTTAGTAACTTGCTAGACTTTTTGCTTTGAGGGCCATTATCCATGTTTTTTCTTGAGAGAATTAAATCCTCTTTTAAAACTCTAAATCCTCTATAATGTAGTAGTCATCACAGCTGTAAGTGATAGTGACAGATGGTCTCAGATGCTATGACCCTAAAATGTAATATACTCCAGAATATCAGTGAGCATGTCTTCTTAAACAGAAGGCTTAGAAAGCAATAATTTGCCATGGAGTTTGTTGGTCTATTTGCTGTAGATTCCAAAGGTTTCAAAATAGAAATTTCTATTTAAAAATGCCGTTTTAAATAGTAAACTCTACCTGATAATAATTGAAGAACTACCTTGTGATTTCAGAAGCTACAGTATCTGGGGAGGTTCTGCACAGCACAGGGTCATCCTGGCATTTTTTTTTTATTTTTTTTTTCAGGACTGAAGCTTTGCTCAGCTTTCACTGAAGGGAAATATTTGATTACTATCAGAAAGTTCTACTATGCTTTGCTGATATACTGAGGTTTTAATTTTATGCTCATTGCCGAAGGCCCATACTTTGTCACCCTCACTGAGCTCTCTGGAATTTCGCCTCGCTACACAAATCCTTGCTTCATGGAGATGCTGTAAAATCAGCCATAACTAGATAAAGACCTACAATTGGTGTGGCCCTAGGCAAAGTAGATATCTGCCTTCTGGTTAAAGACTTGGGGAAGTAAAAGTGGGAGTAGAGGAGAAGAGAGGGGAGGAGAAGGTGGATGTTGCTGATTATGCCTAAGATCAGTCCTAAAATGTCAGGCTGGCCGTTGCTGCAGTCTCAGAGGTATCAGGTTCTCCACTCGTGAGATGGAGATGGGGACCCTGGCTCCTCCAAGCAGTCACGGCTGCCACCTCCCTGCTTCCTGCTCCCTGGTGGTCCCCTGAGTAATAAGCCCAACTCGGCAGGACTCTTTTCTAATGACAAAAGATTGGTGTTGGTCTGTCATCCTTGGCTGAGAAAATTTGATTTTGCTTATTTCTTATGCCTTTAGTCAGTTCTGCTTATCTGTGTCACAGCTGGAGCCTGAAGATAAGGGATAGTTTAGAATTTGGAAAGGTACCTAATTCATAAATAAAATATTATCTATACATATCTTCTGTTCCTCTGTGAAGTAGTTTAGATTGCATGACACAAACTCAAAGGAAATTGAAATGTTACATCACCTGTAATGCATACCATAATCCTCTTCAGCCACAGATGTGCATCTTCCTGTGATCAGAGCAATCCAAAGGGAACTTCAGCTTGCTAAGCACTGGAAGCTTTCCAGAGCTTCCTTAGCCAAACTCACAGCATTACATACTCAGATGCCAGCCATCAGGTGGTGTTGTGAATTGGAAAAATCAGGCAAGGAACACTGGAAATGAGCGTGTTGCCCAATTTACGTAGAGGGAGCAGGTTGGTTCGGGATGATGAAAAATTAGCAGCTGAGGTTTTGTGGCTATGACAGTGAGGACTGATGTTACCTGGAGCACTGAGATGGCACTATCAGACCTCTCCTTCTGGTCAGGGCTTTCCTGGTTGTGACATGACCTACATCACCTCCTCTGGCTCTCCAGGTGAACATCCTCTCACTGTTTCGTGTCCATCCACTTCTTGCTTTTCTCAGCCATTTCCTCACTTGCTGAACACCTGCTCTCCACCACCCTTCACCCAGCCCCATCCTGAGCTGACACTTCCCCTGCCCTTGCTCAGCGGATCCCAGGGAAAGCAAGAACTATCTTCTGCTCCACCTAGAGATTCCTCCTGACACAGACTACAGCAGCCAGGACAAGACTCTGAAATAGGGCAATGGATATCACACAGAAAACCACAGACACAGCAGATGTCAACTCGAAAGCTGCTCACTTCCTTCGGTTGTCTCTCCACCGTTTTTGTGGGTCTGTGTGCAAGAAATAGCATGCATTAATGCTAACAGCATTTATTCTACTGATCTTACAGAGAAAATATCCTGATGATACAAGTAAATATCCTGACTTTTACCAAGGATGTAATAAACACCTCTGCTAACACATATGTAACAGAGACTTCACTTGCAGAAAAACAGCAGAATAAATAATCATGCAAACTATTCATAAGTACCTGGAAGATAATGAGGTGAGGTGGCATATCCAACATGGACTTCCTAATTTGTTTTTATTTTATGGCAGCACTACAGGCCTTGTGCATATGGAGGCAGCAATAAATTTCATATATCTTGACTTCGGAAAGACATTGCCCAGTCTCTAAGTATGTCAGAGAAACACAAACTACTACATGAATTACTTTTATACAGGGAGGAAACTCTCTAGAAAATGTATCATAACAACAATTCACTGTCAAAATAGGAGAAAATATGTCAAGCAGGTTTCCAGCAAGGGTAGATCTGTATCCAGAGTTTTTTTAATGTTTTAATGAATGATCTGGATCAGGAAGTCTGAGAATAGAAAGTGGGACAGTGGAAGCAATGGAGGGGAAAGCAGGACTACTGAATCTGCATTTGGTGTCAACCTGTGAAGGACCTTATAGAACAACTTTAGGATTCCTGATAAACTTGTCAAATTGGAGGAATATTCTGCAAAGAAGACAGGGTACCATTCAGTCATAATCGGTCATATGCTTGGGCAGGAACAATCTTTTATGTAAACGGAGGGGCAAGAACATGCAAGGTGGTAATTCTGCAGGAAAAAAAAAAAAGGTTTATTGTGAATAACATGTCCGTCGCGTCATGTTATTGCTAAAAAAATACTAAGTCTACTATATTGTGAATTATTTTATATTCTTATATATCTATATACAGGTAGAGAATGAAGGCATTATAACTCAGAAGATTGGATTCTGCTGCAACCAACATTGCTAGGGACTCAGCAGGAGTACTCCGTCCAGTTTTGGTCACATGCTTTGAAAAGGATGTGAAAAAAAAGCACTGCAGGGACGATGAGTGCTGGCAAACATTACCTACAGGGAAAAGTTAAGTCAGTTGAGGTAATTTAATCTAGAGAGGATAATGTCAAGGAAGATGTGTAGTAACAGTCTTTGGATGTGTAAAGATGTTGCTGCAGAAAGGAAGTGAATAAGCTCTTCTGTATGTCTGTAATAGGCAGGGGATAAAGTAATAGGTTTAAACTCAGGAGAAAAGATTCAGGTTAGACATCTGGGTATACTATTTTTCCCACAACAAAAAGAAAATTTAGCTCAATCGAGGTTGACTTATTTCAGCAAGGGGACTGCATGTAATGGGGACTCAGAGAATGATCAGAACTTTCCAGACAATTACTGAATTAGATGTTACTCTATTGATGACAAAGAATGAAAGGAAAATTATACAAGTTGTGATGTAGAGAGAGGAAAAGTGTGGAATCCAGTGTAAATAACATTGCAGAAGAAAGATGAAAGGAATATTGGAGGCAGTATGCAAGAGGAAGCAGTGGGAATTAAATTAGGGTGGCGAGGGAAAGTGAGGATAACACACCCAGAATGTAATAGGATGGGGATGGGGATGAGAAAAGAGAGACCCAGCACAGAAGTCTCAGTCTTAACTAGATCCCATGAGAGGTCTGGGGTATAGACAGAAAGATGGTCAGAAAGATCTGTTTTCTCCTAGATACTTCCAGACCACCTGTTTTCCAGACATTTCCACAAAGGTCTCTGTTTATATACTTCTACTTTCAGGAGTGACTGTGAAACCTATGAGGAAAGTGTTTCATCACTTTCTTCTTCCTTATTTTCTCACAAAGGATATAATAAGCACCTATGCTTCCTTACTTTCTCACAGCAGTTCATTGCACAGCCTCAATGTTTCTCAGTCACTGTTCTGAGAGATCAACGCTTCTGCAAACCTGGCCCTGCTTGCTTTTGAGTACCAAGGAACTAATTACCCTGAGAAGTTTGATAATGAAGGAATCCCGCGGTAGGAGGTTGGAGAATAAAGCACATTTCTCCATGGCACCATTCTACTGGCTCGTCTCTTCTTTTTCTTCCTGCAGGCTCCTTCTTTACTTACCACATACTTCCTAAAATCTGCAATATAAGAATCAAGGGTGCTATAGGAAACAGTGTAGTTTGATGCTTGACTGCCTCTTCCATCCACACATAGCCTGCCCTTACTTCAGAAGACATGGCACGGCAAACATAATATTTCTGAGGGTCTTGCAGTAACATATTGGTATCTTTTACTGCTACAGTAGTATAAATATAAATTAATCATTATAAACTTGCATGGTATAGTTGTTTGTACTTGAAGAAAGGATGTATAAATAGCACAGATGGTAGCTCCTTTGGGGCAGGTAGTTACATTGCTCCCAGTTTTTCTGTGGGAGTAGAAAAGAATCACCAGCCACAAGGATTTCTTAGGGTAGTGCAAATGTCAGTGGCAAAATGACTGGGAGGAGAACCATCAAACAACATGCAAGAGGAAAAAAAATGAGCCATTTGCTTCCTGTGGCACAAAACATAGCATTGTGTTTTGGACTGCCAAAGATTTTAACTGCGAGGATCACACATAAGATGTATTTATAGCTGACTGCAAAAAAACAACCAACCAAACAAACAAAACCCAGCAACAACACCAACAAAAAACCCATCAAGTTCTTCTTAAAAATATGTTTTCCCATTAATGTTTTTAGCCATGTGTCTATTATTCATTTATTGGCTAATTCTACACAGGAGCGTTGTCTTGGAAGTTTATGGCTTTTCCCCCTCAGCAACACTGTTTAATGTGATGAACAATGTTGTCACGATGAGCTCTAATAATTTTCCCCTTAGCCAATAATTCATTGAATTACAGCCAGACTAGAGAATCTTTATGGAATTAGAAAGAGCTCCCAACAAACCCCGTTGTGAGAAAAGAAAGCAAGCACTCTGATGCTTTATTGCCTAGGAAAGGACTAAGATGACTGTGACATCAGTTTAAAGAAGCCACAAGGCCAGGCCTGCTCAGGCTATTGGGGGGTGAGGGATGTAACTAAAAACCAACTTTTTTTCCATCTTAGGAACATATTTGTACATCAAAAATGCAGAAGTCGCCATTTTTTATGAAGCCCTCTTTCTCATGCCTTTTTTTTTTTTTCCCTTTAGGGAATACTTTCTGTCCACCTAGCTAGATCACCACTAACGTCAATGTTCTTTTTTAATACAGGTTGTATAACTTGGTAGTGAAACTCAGAGAAAAATGGCCTGGTAATGAACATTAAGATGTCAGGCTGAAGGAAATGTCATGAACAGAAGCAAAGCAAGGAAAAACTAATAGCAAGCAAATAGTCTCCAAGTCTTTTATGCAATAAAACTCTGAGAGGCTGAATACAAAGCCCTAGTTCTGTCATTTTGCCCTTTTGAGCCCATTGCAGCTTCACTTTTAAGACTATTTCCCAATCACAAGGGAAAGAAAAACGAAACTGGACAACTGTGAGGTCCCAGCAACCGTACAGCGCGTCTCCCCACACCCTGGACTGACACACAGGAACATTCCTACTGTACAAAGAAAATGTGCTAATGAGCTTATTTTCTCCCCCCCTCAGAGATAAAAGGTAGCTTTCCTGAAAGGGAGTTGCTGTTAGAAGTTACCATTGAAGCAAATCAGCAGCAGACAGCAGGTTGCCATCATTTCTGGATTTCACTGAGACCAGAGGAAATTATATTCTTGTTTTGAACAGCAGATAAATTTCTGCAGCTGAAAACAAAATTCAAAAGACTTACAATACAAATCTACTCCCCTCCAACGCTTTAACTTCGTTTGACAGGTTCTCTCCACTTCCTTTTCCCTGCTAGTGAAAGTGCACAACTTCAGTAAGAATTCTTCACACAGGGATTATGAAATCTCAGCTCTCAACCTTCCTCCACTTTTTCATCAGAAATTTTCAAAAAGATGAAAGCACTAGGAAGGTTTTGGTTTTTTTTATGTCCCAGGGTATTTCCTCTGTATCAGAAATTGGAGAGGTTTCATAGACAGCAAAATATTTCTTGGTTTCAACAGTGTCTTTGTGAACAGAAAGACTATTAAATGTTACCTTTTTTTTTTTTTTTTTCATTAGTGCTGGCTTGTGTTTACTTTATACAGATTCAACAATCCTTAAAAAGAAAGCTGTATTTTCTACCCCTCCCAGACATGGAGAATGAAGCTACTCAAGACTTCAGTCTAGCTTCACCATCCATTCAATTCCCTTGACTGTATGGAACAGCATGTTTGATATGATACGCTTGTAGTTAATGACAGAGTACCTTCTGGAGCGTGAAAGCATGCATTGCTTAAGCACTGCCTTGGAGCAGTAAAACAGCTTGTATTCTACATGCTTCTCTTTAGGCACAAAAAACATCACATTGCTGCTGTGGCGTTAAAGGTCAAAACCAAATGGTTTATCTAATTGCATACCTTTAACCACCCCAGACATAGATCAGACAGGAAAAGAACAGAAGGTAGCTTTTTCCAGGGAACTAACCATCGTGTGCCTGTCTGCAAATGGAGTAGATGCTGCGAGAACATCTCAGAATAAATGTGACAGAAACACAGCTCAGAGGGCAACCTGTGAAAATTTACAAAGCCAACTCATGTGGAGCTGCGAGACAGCAAATCCAAAACACGCAAGTAAAATAGTTTTACAGCTGCAGTATACTGTCAATTACTGCAGATATCCTGAAAGAAAGAAAGAAAGAAAGAAAGAAAGAAGGAAAGAAAGAGAGCGAAAGAGAGAGAACACTGCAGAAACAGCAGAAGTTGTGCTGAGGTTTACCACAGAGTCCAACCTAAAGTGAAGTTCCTGTGGTAGATGAGCTTGTGCTCAGCATGAATAGAACCAGTACTGTTCGGGTCTATCAGGATGGCGCCAGAACACTAAATCAATGTTGGACTCGACTCAGTCATTTCTGTACATATTTGAATCCATTATCCCACAGTTTCCTGGGAGTCTATCACTTTCTTAACCTATATTATGTGGTTCGTTGCCCACATACAAATATGTCTTTTGATACATATTGTGTAGCTGCCGAATCCTGTATAGTGCATAGCTGTACCGCTGTGCGAGGCAGAGATTTGCTTGTTGCACTTAATATGCAAATAGCAATTGTTGCACTGTCTCAATACTACCAAAAAACATTAAAATGCAAACTGCAGTTTGAGTTATTACAGGAGACAGTACTGTGAAGAAGTTTGATTGTGCAGTTTGTTCAAAAGATTGAAGTTCAACATAATGTGACGTCCATATAAGAATGACTATATTCCTATGATTTTCTGTGACAGAGGTCATTCCTTGAAAGCACAAAAAATCAAGTATTTTTTGTTATTATTTTATTTTCTCATAACTATATTTCAGCAGGAGGTCTTTTCATTAATTTAGGAGAGTCAAATAAAACTGTGGTACTGACAGCCTCTTCACTGTGAGACTTTGAACAAGTGCTAGCAGAACTTTCTGAAGATTTTTCACCATCAGTTTGTGCCCTCGGGAGTTTACGGGACAATACTAAATTGGGGTGTGTGTGTGTGGGTCCATACTCTGAATGGTAGAGCTTCAATTCAAAGGGATCTCTAACAGTTTGTGAACAGTCATCAGAAACCTCCTGAAGCTCGATAAGGAGAAATGCAGAGCTCTCCTCTTGGGACAGAATAGCCCCACGCATGAAAAGAGGCTGGTGAGTGACTGCCCAAGTCGTGGCCCTGCTGGGAAGCAGACAAGGATCATGGTGGACACCAAGCTGAGTAGGAGCCACCAGTGAGCGCCCACCAGAAATAAGGCAAATGGCATTCTACGTTAGGAAGCCACATTAGGAGAAGCACAGCAAGCAGGCCGAGGAAGGTTTTTATTCCCTCCTGCTCATCACTGGTGGGGCTTGGAGTATTATGTCCAGGTGTGGGCTCCTCCTGTTCAAGAAGGATGTTGAGAGGCAGGGCAGAGTCCAGCAGATGGCTACCTGGGATGATCAGGGGCCTACAGTTAGGGGGAGATGGCCTTGTGTAGTCTGGAGGAGAGGAAAATAAGGGACCGTGTAACAGACACCCACAGCTACTTCAAGGAAAGGCAAAAAGATGGGAGAGCTGGGAGACTGCAGACAACTTCTGGTGATGGTTTTATTTCATTCACTGCCTTTGAGAGCATATGCATATTGCCCAGGGCAGAGGAACAGTTCAGCAGCAAATTACTGAAATTATAATTCATGTTTGGATATTCTAACAGCAGAGTCATGCCTGACTCACTTACAACAGGGAAAAAACAACAGCCTCAAACAAATCTGTGGATTTAAAGCTGTAGCTGGCAGTGTACAAACACAGGACAGAGTCCCCAGTGGGTCCGAAGTTGGTTTGGTTTTGGGGTTTAGCAGATCTGACAGACTTCTGGTGTGCTGTTCTGTGGTTTCCATAACCAAGGGTGAATGCCAAAGCCAGACATGCCACATATTATTTCCCCCTTTAGGAATTCCAGAAGCTATTCTCTCCTCAGCATTTCTGCATTTCTGCAAAGTAACGCGCTACATAGCAAGGAGCTTTAGTGAGTGCACTTCAGCTGCCTGTAGTGGGTACATTACAAAAGCAAAATCAAGCATCTCGCACAGCTGGAGAGCAGCACAGATAAAGCTTTTTAGACACTAGGGAGGTGTTGGTATGGATACTGTAATAATATGCACAGTTATGTATTCTCATACCTCTTCACAATTATGGAGAAGTTTCTGCAAAGCTTAATGGGAATATGGGGATTTTCTATTTTTTTGTAAACCAGAGCAGATTTACACAATGCATGTGCCCCAAAGTTCTTGTTTAGTGCCCTGTCTGCTGTGAGATAACAAACGATGTATGCCCAGTGTTGCAAAAGAGGTGATCTGTATGTGTGTAAAAAGTGACTACACAAAATCGTGGTAGAAACATCCCATTCACAGCTTTGAAACTAAAAGCACCGATTCTGCTCCAGAAGTCCCTCGAGTGATGGCAGTTTGCTGGAAGCTGTTTGCACTCAGAAAATATTCACACTCGGGGAGAGTGAGGATAGCCCAGGATCAGTGGGTAGGGGATATGGGAGAGCTGAGATGACGATGATTCCCTATGTAAATATAATCTTTTATCAAGAGATCTGCTACATGTTCTACTGAAGACTTTGATGTATGCCTGATTGACTCATCAAAGTGTTCCTGTTTGAATACCAAAAAAGAAAAGTTTATATCTCTCAGCTGAAGAAAGATAAATGCAAACCCCAAATTATGTAATAAATAAATGAAAAATTACAACTTGAAAAAATAGTTATATTGAGTACCCACTGACACCTATGTTGTGCCTGCTGAACCTTAAAGGTTTTTGTATAGCAGCATGAATCATTGCAACATGGACATACAAGTTACAAAATTTCCTATTTTTACCTTTCCTATAATTGTAGTGCACACTTAAAGCACACATTTTAGAAGGTACTGGCAACTCCTCTTTCTGGGAAACCCAAAACTTCTTATCATTTGTCTCCTTTCTCTTCCAGTGCCAACATTACAGCAGTGGCAGGACCTCTTCATCCCATTCCTTAAACAAGTGCAGTCCTTTCCTTACGGAGTTAGGGCACAGACAAGTGATTACTTGTGACTTTGCTTATCAAATCTTTTCTTCACAGAGGATGATTTTCATGTTGCAAAGTACTTTTCATATTCTGCAATGTATTCATATTTCTAGGGATACAGCCATAACTGGAATAAACTGGAGTAGCTCCACCAGCATCAGTGATTCAAATTTTAATATTTATTAGTATTAATTTAACACATACTGACTTTTTGATACATTGTGTATTAAAATTGCGTATTGAATTCCAACATTTATTTTCACAAATCAGAATTATTAGAAATGTCTGTCAATACTGTTTTGTAATATGCCTTTTTGAAACATGTTATTAGGAACTTATTGAATCTATTGATCCAGAAAGAGTAGGGTGGTAGGACTGCATTTTTATAGACTGCATGTTACCTTCATAAGCCAATTGATCTAAACAACCTGCTTCACGCTGGAGCATGAGTCTTTCAGCGTTAACTGTTATTTTACCTCTGTTATTAAATTACTTTCTAATTGAGATATGTTAGATTAAACCATTTTAAAGACCAAACAAACAGCTCCAAATTTGATTAATTTGCAATTCATGAGTCACACTGAAGTCAGAAGAGGCTTTGTTTAGCAGCAAATTAGTATTAAACAATGCAAGTTCATGTTCATACAATATCACTGAGAACCCAATTGAGAATACGCCTTACATAAATAGTTTCTGACTAAAAAGAACAAATCACCAAGTTTATCAGTTTCTTCTTGATTGTACTGTAAAACATTGGGAATATTCACACTGAATTAATTGTAGTAGCTCAGATGCAAAATTCGAGATCTATAGAAGAGGAAGGCCCATATTCCTGACAATGCAGTAACCCTCATATTTTTGAAGAAAGAAAAACAACTGCAGTGGAATTATGTAGATGTATGTTATCATGAGAGAAGAGTCAGGCCATGACATTCCTTATATTACGGAACGACAGCTGATAAGGTTGTCATCTGTCCTATTGATAGGTTGGGGGGGGGGTTGTTTATTTTGTTTTTCAGATGTTTTGTTTTAAAGTCTTAGCTCCTGGAATCATGATCCTATTGTAGGATTTTATCTTTCTTCTTTTGAACATTTTTAAAGTCTTGGAGACTGCTGGTCACCAGAGATTGCCTGTGTTTTCACTTGAATTCTCCCTGAATTTCTAGTTAGCACTGTAAACAACCACTCATACAACTGCAACCTTCCTGATGCAGGAAAAGAGAACCAGCTCACATTGCTGTCTCCACTCACTGATTCTTTCAAAGGTCACTTGAACGCCTTCTTGTCTGGCAGGTGTTTGCCACCATCTTGTCCTTTCCTTCCCCACATGAATTTAGCAATGTTTGTGCTTTAAATGTCTATATTTAGCATAAGTATTCTCCCTTTTTTAAATTAACCCTGTAGGGTGAGATGGGAGGTCATGACTAGTGACTATACTGACAGTGGATATACTAAACATAATCCTCTTTCATGGGAATTATGCTTTATCCTCATAAAAGACAGATCATTGGCTTAAAGATGATCATGTTAGCTCCCTTCGTAGAACAGAAAATAGTCGCTTCCAGAAGTCATTTCTTCAATGGTAAGATGAATCCTTCTTTTAGAGGAAGCCTAAGAAGGTTAGACTAGGTTAGACTGGGTGCCTCATAAATGGCTGCAGTGTGGTGGGACATGTCTCAGCCTCTCTGTAAATATTGGGGAATGAAAAAAAGCTGTACCGACTACAGACTGAAATTCAACATGGTGGATAATATCCTTAATGGGGAATACTTGAAAATTCATCCCTGATAACTCACCCAGAATTGCAACAACAGGTCACTGAATTGCTATTTATAATGAAGCATATTATCATTTATCTTACTCAGGCTGAATGACCTTGGGATTTTTTTTCATCGGACCCTTGAAATTTCATTTATTGCCTAGTCTCTGGCAAGGAAAGGAGTCCAGCTACATGCTCTGCTTGCTAATGTGAACATAGAAGCACTATTTGCTATAGTGTTCTAGCTCTACATTTCAGCTTTTTACCACTGTCCAGTGTCAACAGCAGGCTGTTACTGACAGTCACTCTTTCTAAAGTAAGGAGAAGCTACTGAGTTTCAAGCTAGCACAAGTGCTGCCTTTAAGCTTTTTTCTGTTCTTCCCCCCCCCTTTTTTTTAAGCCTGTCCTTTTTCCTTTTTCCATTTTTTTTTTCTTTTCTTCTTTTTTTCCTTTTCTTTCCTGTTTGTATTTTTTCTTCAGTGTATATAACCATGCAGGACGTAAAGAACCACCTGTGCTGAATCCTGTCCCTTCCTATCACATGCACCATGAAAAAAGCTTTAAAGGTGGGGTGTAACAACATAAAATATTAATATAAAGGCATATATATAAAAGTCATAGCGTAGAGAGCTTCCTTGATCCTGGGCAATTAAAGGTAACCTCCTGAAAAACTCATGGTGTTGTATAGGAGATAATCATCGCTGCCTTTGGATTACAAAGAAAATTCCTAGCCACATTTCCAGTTACAGCCTTAGTATGGTGGGACAGCCTTGAATGCAATGAAGAAAACTTGCCACAATAATTTCAGGATATTCTCTCATTTTTATTACACTGTATTCAAATGTTTCAGTTATCCTAGTGCAAAAGATCGCTTTTGTCTTTTTAGTCAGTTGAAGGAAAACTTTTGTTCGGAATGATGAAGCATGGATAGAAAGGGTGAGAGCATACTTATGCTAAGTCTTGAGAAAGACAAAATCTCAGTGCACTGAGAGAAATCCAGAAGTTCAATAATGTGTGACGACATCATGTGGCCAGACTGATGTATGAAGATGTTGTTTCTGAAGCTTACTATCTCAGCACTCTTACTATCCCAGTAACTGGATAGTATCCCATCACATTCCAAAGGGAACACCACTAGCTGGTGCAGACAGCTCAGGGTGGTTCACTGGTGCCCCTCTGTTCCAGGGAGACCAACTTTTGTTGTTTTCAATCCAGTGCAGAAGAGCTTTATATATATATTTTTAATGATGCTATTTCCCACATAGAGCAAAATTGTTCCCAGGCATTTGCACATGTAGTTAAATGCATAGACACATTGGTACAAGCTAAGGTGCCAGGGCACTCTGGCTCTTGCTAACTTGGTAACATGACCTTGCAGCTGTAATAATATGCTCCCTATTAATGCATTTCGTGCACAATTGCTTATAGTTCTTAAAAAGCAAGCCTCAGCATAAGAAAATCAGCATGAATAGTCCTGCCAGTGTGCCACCAGTGGCATCATGTGGCTAGAACTTTTTATTCTGATGTTTCCTTATGTTGAGGCAAACTTTTATTGGAAGTGTTTTGGCATTCTTTATTCATAAATGGCTATATTCTCAACACAGTGCACAGATCATGGTTCTTCAAACTAATTCCATATTTATATCTGGTCTCCAAGCAGCCAAACCACCTCTCTGCAGAACTGCAGCGTGCTCCTGCAGAGTATCCCATTTGTTCTTTCCAGGCTGCAATCACTTCATTGCAGTGGGCCACTTGATGCCTCACCCTAGCTCTTTCACTCACAGGCGTGAATGGAAGTGCTTTTTGAAACTAACTTCAGGTAGCTGTTCAAGTCCTTTTTGTATGTAGACAACAGTAACCCATTACTCCAGCCAAGATGCCTGCTGGAAGCTCGGTGAGGCTATCAAGACAGCAGGCACATACTTGCCTCACACTTAATGGGTAAATCCTCCCGTCCGTCCCAAAGGGTCTTTCCATTTTCTGCCAGTTGGTTTTAGCTGGTTGTTTGCAACAATAGATGCCTTTTACTGGAGAGGATAAAATATCTAAGGGGGAAATTTTTCTTTACGTGCTCCTTCTCTAGTTTATTTAGTTACCACAGCTTGCAATGGTACTGAGGATGGTGATGTAGACAGATTTGACTGCAGCAGTCCCCAGGAAAGGAATTAGTGCTTTGGGATTGAGAGCTAGACCAGACTTTATGCACAGAGGATAATCTAAGTGTCTGCATTTAGCTCTTTGTTTTTCACAAAGCCTTCTCCAGGACATCAGCAGAGTTCAACAGATAAGGAAAAAGCTCTAAATGTGTTTTCATTCTGGCTCTTGGGCATGTGAGCCTGAATCCTCTCAGATACGTTAGAGAGGTTCTCTGAAAACCACGCTTGCTGTGAAAGGCCATTATGGTCCTACTGCTCTGTCCTGCTGGTCTGATGTTGGGGCGTCTGAAAAGACAAGCCCCCAGCAGGCTCCCTCACCATCACAGCCTGATGCCCCCCACCAAGGAGGGCATCTGTCCATCATCTGGTGTATCCTGTCTCTAAAGTCAGCCCTGTTAATACCACCAAAATATATTTTCCTCCTGTATCACTAATAATCCTGGGAAGTGGTGTTAATTATTAAACTTACCCTTTTCTCTAGTCTTCACACCAAATATATAGGTTCGAACACCAAAGGCTTGTAAATAATACTGAGACTTGAATTTTACAAAGCTTTTTACCCTTTTTCATCACATACCCCACCCAGTTATTTAATTCCTCAATGTTTTCATTTTGCTTCTTACCTTCTCTACAATTTGGAGTAGTCAGAGTTGAAGCAAAATAAATCCCTGTTATTTTCAGATCAGCTCTCTACATTTCTCCTCATTATTTTAACAAGTATCCATTTCTTTGTTTCATGCACTGTGCAATATGTGGTCTCTGTGGACTCTGCAAATTATTCCCTGTAATGTCTACCAAAGGCCAAACTATTGGAAATGCGGCATAATCTCACCAAGCCTCACTTCTTCATTTTAAGAAGCATATATGAAGATAACCAAACAGTATGCCACATGGGGCCTATTCATAACCTAATCAGGCAGTTTCAAATTTGAAACACATTATTCCAACAGCAGCTTATATAGGTAGCTGCTAATCATTAAGAAAAATAGATATACCATTTACTGCTGGATATTATACTGTGCACATTCTCTCTGCTTTGTGGATCCATGGAGAAATCCTGACTGTAGGCACTTTTTTTCCTGTCCCATACAGTTTAAGCAGTTCTCTGTCAGCTGCTTGCGGTGTGTATGCAGAGAATCAGATCTTGACAAGTAAGAGCTGCTGGGAGTTCAGAGGGTTCAGACAGTTCTCCTGCTTACTGTCTCTCAGGAGATCCAACAAGGACCTGGGTAGGATATGTCACATGAATGGTAACAGCCCAGTAACAAAGATTGCTGTATCTCTGGATGCTCTTCCAGTATTTCTTTTATTTCATTCCTTTGATCGGTATTTTGAAGACTTAGATTGTTTCTAAACACTCCACAGTTACTCTCTTCTGCATCTGCTAATGCATTTCATAACAACTTCAAATACCCAATCACAATGGGAAAAAAAGTGCCTCTACACTGCTCTCTGCTTTCCAATGCACCATACTGAAAGGTAGCTTTTAATTTTTCAGTGAGAGCCCTGATACCTGATCTCTAGAGTCAGTACTCATGATCTGAGATAAAAGAAAATTGCTACTATAATTTGGCCTTACAAACCCACTGAAACATTTGGATTCTGCCTGCTATAGTACTTGTGCACAGCTTATCTCTGTCCCTCTTACATGGCAGCAAACATCCACCAAATTGTATAAATACATAAATATATTTTATTTACTTTTTCCCTCACTCCTTTCAAATCTACAGTTTGCATGTACTATTTGTGCATAGCTCCTAGTAAATCACTGTAATCAGAAAACGTCCAAATACCATCTGGTGTTCGCCAGTCCAGCATGATATTAGTCATAAACATGTAACTACTCATAGCTTTATGCCTGCTGCTGTTGCATGTAGGAGCCACTTCACAGCATCAGTGGGAGAAGTGCTCCCACTTTTGCAAACACACTGGACGCCCACATGAACTTTGAGGGTTGGAGCTGGATGATCTTTAAGGTCCCTTCCAACCCAAAACATTCTATGATTTTATGATTCTAACATGAGGAGAATAACCTTTAGATTTAGAGAAGTACATAACTTACTGTGTGGCACAGAGCTGGTCTTATTCCATATGTGCATGAGGCAGTATATCATAGCATTTTTTAGATCATGTCTAATTTCCCTTTCTCATAAGCCAGGGTTTTTGCTTGGTCATGACAGCTATAGTACAGTATATGCGGACAGTTTTAAATTTTGATTTCTAAGCAAGAAGATCATTCTGTAGGCAGATATGGAAGACAGTATCCCAGAGAGAAAAATATATATATATATATATATATAAAGAATCCTGGGAGATTGGGCTATTTGTTGTTGTTGTTTTGTTTTTGTTTGTTTGCTTGTTTGTTGATTAATGACTGCTTGTGTTCCATTCATTTCTGTTCTGCATTAGTGGTAAAACAGGTATTTTCTCACAAAACAGAGATTATTTAGAAAGAGTTTAATATTACTTATTGGGTTTAACTGTACATTTGATGCTGTTAACAGATGGACATTTACTAAGTGGTCTTAAAATTTACCATGAAGAAGACTGTAGGCATAACTCAAATATTAACAAGCAAAATAAGAGATACCTGAGAGCCATATTAGCCACATCTTGATGTCCTGGCATCTATATTGCTGAGTCTTGTTCTTGGCCTTGGTCTTCTTCAGAGCTTTCCTTCAATACAGTGCCTAAATATTATTTGCACTGCTTTAAAACAATTTACTAGTTTTTATTCATTTGTTTTTCTCAGGAGCACAGAAAGGTGACATCTTTCTAATAAGCTGGCCTACAACCAGAGAGCAAGATGAAGAGAAAATATGCTAAACATCACCCAGGCTGCATGCTTAACACTAATGACATTAGCTTACTAGCAGCCTGCAGTAACATACCCATATAACAATCTGTCCAGAGGTCACAAAACAATGACCCTTCACTTGAAAGTAGACCTGAAATTGCACCCTTTCAATTGCAAATATGTTAGTCATCATTCAAGAAGAGTGATTAGTCTTAATGTCAGTAAACTTAAAGACTAACTTAACCATCTTCCCCGTCCACCAATCTGTTGCGCCATATGTCCAAATCTACAGCAAAGGCATGTCTCCAGAGAAGGGGACATATTTTGTGCCTTGAGACATCTGTCACAGCTGGGGCTATGCTCTGCCTTATGAAATTCCTTCACCTGTGTCAGCCACTCCATTCCCCATAGGTGACATCCCAATGAGGCTGCTCACAGGGTTATTCAACTGCTCCAGGTGACAGAAAAATGGGGAATGGTAGTCTGAGGCCTTACAAACTAAAAGCCTTCCCTTGAAGCCCGTCAGTACCCAGACAAATGATGGAGCGTGCACAGCCCAGAAGCTAGCCAAGACAAGCTATTACAAAGCAGCTAATAATACAGGAGCTGTAGCACTGACAACAAACATTATATGCAGTGCCTTGATTTATTTGCTGAGAATTAAGATGTGATAAATGTGTAGAAGAGCACCGAGACACAGCAGCTGAGGACTCTCAAGCCATTTACCATGCTTTTTTCACTTGGAAGTGAATAGGAGATGCAGTTACATGCATTCATGTAGCTTCTGAGAGCATTGATTTTTGCATCTGGGTGGTTGGTCTAAGAGGCCTATGCTTGACTCAGAAATACGGATCCTGGTTTGCTTCTTCCTCAGAAAGTTGATTAAAAATGCATGCTCCCTAAATTCATCTAAAATATTGATGAAAGTAACTTTTATCCCTGTAATAGGCAGGCATTTATTTTTCCTTTAGTAGGTAATGGAGCTTAAGGCCAATCCTCAGTGACCTCCATGATGTGACCCCTTTAATGCAACAGATGCTTAAAGATGCCACAGGGAAACTGGAGAAAGAAAGGCAACTGAGTCAGAGAGCAGCCCCAGACCAAAAGAAAAGTCCATCTGGCAGCTCATTTTAGAGGGGGATTTTTTTTATTTTTATTTTTTGGCAGTTGCTGTTTAGGGGGAGTAAGGCTCTCTGTATTGCCTCTACTTGGAGACTCCTTCATCATGCAACAGAGTAGCTGAGGAGTGGAAGCCAAGTTTGGAGGAAAAATCTTGTGATGGGGGAAAGACTAGAAGAAGAAGGATTTTCCTCACTGAGATTAGTGACACAACTGAAGCTACGTGATGTTCTGGATGCTATTTGAGTACAGGCAAGAATCTGCAAGAGTATGAGGGCTGACCATAGTCCTAAATATTTTCAGGACTGTATTTAGCTATATTTGATGTGTGGATCATGAACCTGATTCTCTTGACTAAAATTATATCTTCAGCTATGTACATGGTTGAGCTGATCTCCTCAAAACTTTGTCTCCTGAAGTAGATAGAAAATCTCTCTTGCTTAGAACCTCTTGTAAGACTGGGATCTCAAGAAAAACTGAATATATATTTAATATTTTACAAAACACGTGCTATAAATATATATAATCATATATATGAAAGCTGAATTATAAATATGTAAATACATAATATACAATACACAGTACACAAACGTAATACGCAATATACGTATATAACAAATTATAATGCTTTACTTTTACAAAGTACAAGAAAGAAAGAAATAAAGAAAGAGAAAGAGAGAGAAAGAAGAAAGAAACAACAAAAACTCAGACATCTTTGATACAATTTTCAAGTTATCTTTTATCAGTCCTTTTATTGCTTTCAACCTTCCTTGGAAAACAATAATTGAAGTTCACTGCAGACCATGATTTCTAATACTCAAATGAATTCTTCTCTCTCTCTGTCTTCTGGCAATATTCTGTATGATTTTTAACCCTATTTTTACTTCCAAAAACTACTATGGCTCTATGGCCCTTAAAAATGTGTTTTACTTGTTTAGATCAAAAAGTGATGCTAGACTAGGCACACTTTTTTTTTCTTTCTTTTTTTTTTTCCTATTCTCTTTTGCATATTCCTACTCTCTCTTGCTATACATAGTGTAGTTGGGCCAGGCAGGATCTTCTCTGGGGCAGTATTTATTGAAACACTCATAGCCTTCATGCACCTGTTCCAATGCCTGAGTGCTTAAAAGAGTGTGTTGTGGTAAGTGGTATAGTGTTTGCAAGAAGCCCTAGCATGTACAGAAACAATTCTACAAATAAAGAAAGAGGTAGAAATCCATATACCCATCTGCAGCTCGTCCTTGGAGGTCTGGTGGAGGTCTTGGTTTGTTTAAAAGAGGAATGGAAAAGAAAAGAGAGCCCAGTATGTTGCTCCATATTTTAGAAAAGCTTGTGAAGAACTCCAAAAAGCCTTACAAAAATCTTATTATTTGGTAATCCCCAAGGAACACAGTACTTCATAGTTTGGATATGCTGAAATTTCTTCAAAAACTGTGAATCTCTTTGAACTACAAAATGACGAAGCTGCTTAAGATACCCTTTGTGTGTCAACAAAATATATTTTATATAACAAATAAAAGTCGTGATTATGAAGTCAGGCTATACAAAGAAAAAGACAAGAGTGCAATATAAAAAAAATATTTCAGAAATGTCATATGCTTTGCTATCCTTGCCTTGAGTAGCCTGGTCTTACTTTATTACTTAGATTCAAAAGGAAAATAAAATTTCAAAAGTGAAATAAAAGGGTTTGGCTTGAGAAGGGCCACAGGAGATATGAGAGCTGGAGCTGCTGTGTGAGTGGAGTGAAAATGACCATTGCTATTACTGGAAAGAATATTAAGACAAGATATGATAAGAGGCCATGAAATATTGCTTCAGCTCAGGACAGAGAGCTGCAACTCAAGAAAGAGATCTTGGAGACATTGCTGAAAGTTCTCCAAAACCATTGACTTGATGTGCAAGAGCAGCCAGAAAAGCCAACAAAACCCTGGGCTTCTCTAGAAAACATATTGGTAAGAATATGCAGGGTGCCAACTACAGAAATTGGCAGTCATGTGCTCTCTGTAAGAAATGGACCCTAATTCTGAACTCTCTGAGCATTTCATACATTCCTAATAAAAAGTATACTAAAGGGTAATGCAGATACCTTATACAGGTCTATAAAATGTAAGCAAGTGGACACTTGGTTTATTCCATAATCAATCAAGTGCAAACAAAAAAAATTGAAGTTGTTTCACATATTCCAAATTCATGGAAATGATTGTGAATGACATGGAGTTAAGTAGGTCATTCAGCCCAGGCTTGAGCCTACCCACCAGATAGGGTAACAGCAAGAGAAATGTTTGTCAGTTAATCCCTGAAGACAGGAAGAGATTCTTTTTGTGTATAATCCGTTAATCACAATATGATTTGGGTTGGTTTGTTTGTGCTCTGGCACAATTATTCCGTTGCCCATGTGGAAGAAGGGAATTAATTCACAGTGTATTGCTGTCACTTTCTACAAAGGCAAAAACTTTAAAGGGCAAGTGGTAAAAAATAAGTAGTAACTTCCATAAATGAAAATGCATTTACTCTTGCTTTCTTAACTGTGGCAATTATGAATTCAGGACAGGTTGCTGTGTTCAGTTTTTCTCTGCACAGATTATTTTGAACAAATTTTCTCAAGTCCATACCTCTCTGATGGTCATGTCCACCAACTTTTGCTGTTTCTTTTTATTGTCTGTCAATGTATGGAGTCAGTTTTTATTTTTCATTGTTGTTGTTGGCTTTGATTTTTTAATTATTATTTTTTATTTTTATTTTAGAGCAGCTTGAGGACCTGTACTGCCAGAGTTGAGCACTGTGCTAATGAGAGACATCTCCAGTAGCACAAGGGAAGCCCTAAATCTAACAGTTGGAAAACATTTTATAATTACAATGCAGGAATGAAACCTCAGTTTGTGACAATGTGCATGATTTTGTATAAACACTATTTTTACAACTTTTCACCCTGATAGAAAAACCAGGTTTTCAACAGCCAGATTAATGGAAGTTTTACGACATTATTGTTATTTTCTTTCTAATTCTAGGTTGCCTTTATGTTAGTATTTAACAAGATAAGTTAAGCCACTGCACAAAAGAGATTTAAAAACAAACAAGCAAAAAAAATTTTTTTGACTTTCTAGCTCATTAAAGCCTTGAAGATTTAGGCATGTTTTGCTGTTCTGGTTTTCTTCCTCTCCATGACCCTCTTATTAAACATGGATATTGTACTATGAGAGACTCTGATGTGGGGCTTTAGAAGTTACAGCACAGTAATGTCGCCAAGAGCTATTCTGAGTGCTGAATCTCTAAATTAAAAGGAAATGACTGAAAAATCACCTACAATATTACTTCCATGTGAAGTTACAGCTATAAAGAATGTTTTGCTGGAACTCTGATTTAGAGAGACTTTAATTGTTACTGATGTTTCTGGGAGACAAGTAATTGTTTTCCCTGTAGCCTCAACAAACGAGGACTGCTTCTGCAAAATTTGAGCAGTTTGAACAAAACTGAGCAGTTTCAGAAAGTCTCTTTTGTTCTGCTTGGGGAAAACGCATTACAGAAATTTCTAAACTTTAAATGCTTTATCTTGTAAACCTACTCTCTTACCCTAGTCAGCATCCAAAGTTCCTGAGCAATCCAACTTGCTCATACCTAGATAATGCAAGAAGACAATCCACATGCCCTCGTGGTGTTTTGTAAATGTAGGTGCCTGGCATCACAGGATGTACGGCATCTGCAGCATTCTTGTTTCATGGTATCTGTGTTCAGCCCTTGTGCCAGGACTTGACTGACAGCAACAAGGGCCCACTTCAGGTTTTAGAAGTCCCTAACAAAACGTCAGCTTGCAAATGCTGGGGGAAATTAAATTAAACTGGCAGTTGCTCAATGACCTAATCTTTCTCACTTGTGAGCAATGAATTAGCTGGCTTAGAACAAAGAGCAGAGAGTAAAGGAAGAGCAAGAAAAATGTAATGGAAAAAAAACAGGTAGATGTATATTAACTAGATACTCATTTCCCAAAGTGTATCCACAGCTATTTACAGTTCACTGCAGTGCCCCGTGAAGCAGTTGCTTGGTGAACTGGCTGCTTCCCATCTCCTGCAGCAAACTCTTGCCCACACTTCGGGGCTGTGAAGCCCCTGGTCTCTGTGCCGGGTCCAGCAGGAGAGCCCCTGCAGCACTCATGGCCACCAAAGCCCCACCAGCCACCCCAGTTGAGCTCCTGCTCCACTCACGGCCTGGCTCTCAGCTTCCATCCTCAGCCACTCCTGCCTCTGAGCAGAAATAAATGTCCTTGGCAGGCTGCCCTCTGTTTCTGCAGTCTTCTGCTTTGCACCATCCGGGTGCAAACTGCCTTAGCTTACCTGATGTGACCACTTACCACCTCAGAAACACATAGCCCAGGCTTTTATTATTGCAGTTATAATGTTTATTCAACTTTATGGCTCTTTCCTTTAGTGGAAGCATTCCCACATATATTAAAAGAAGCCTTGTTCCATTTATCTATTTTATTAATCTCTTCTCTCCAACAGATGTTGGCAGGAGAGGCCTTTCTATGTTTTCAGGCATCAGCCACTTCAGTCTCCTGTGTAGTATCTGGTTGGACAAGAGGGGGCTATCACTGCTAGAAAAGCAAGAGAGCATACAGGTATCACCACCTGTGTTTTAGGGCTTCAGTCCACATGCAGATGAGACTGTCACACCAGACAAACCCATTCTTCAAAGTCAGAGGTAACGCCACCTCCAAATTCCAGGCGGAAGGAAAGAAAAAAGGAGCAAAGGTGGCTGGTTTTGCTTGAGAAGATCTTATTGACAGCAGCAGTTATGAAATCTGAAGTCCAGAACCCACTGATGTCAGAGCAGTGACTTTGCAGCTCACCAGGGGCTGCTGCACAGACTAGACATGAGCCTCGAGGCAATGCAAAGTGTAAGGACTTGAATTTTATGGGATGACTTTTTTTTTTTAATCTTACCTGCTACTGTTGGATTTGGTCCTGAGAGAAAAGGAGAAGGCTTTGTCAGGGGCAACTTGGAAGAGGTCACTGAGTTTTGGGGGTGCTTTTCATCTGGGTTCAATGCTTTGAAAGAGAGCAAGCGTACCCCTTAGTTACCATTCAGCAAGAGCACAGGGTAAAGGGATAGAGGATGGGCTGTACATGTCCAAAAGAAAGGCTGGAGACTTCCAGATATGTTTTTTTTGGGAAGCAGTGCTGCTTCCAATATACGTATGGAACAAGGACATGTAAATTGAAGCCTAATGGGACACAGGCCCTTCAACATTTACCACCTCATGCTCCAAACTGCGTGTGACAGGACTCCAGATGGTGTGCAAATGTGAAGAGGATTTGCCTGGACCTTTTCCTGCAGTGAATTCCCCAAGCAGCTTTTAAACTCAGAAAAGCCTAGGTTCATTGCAACACAAACTACACTGCTTACATTTGTGAATGGAGAAAGCACAAAGGTACTGGGGTTGCAACCCAGAAAAGGGGTAGAAAAGGGGATCTACAGAAGGGTCTACATTCTGCAGAAGTCAGGAAGCATGCAGTCAGTGCTGTGCCGTTTCTTCACATAACTATGAGATTTCAACTGCTATTAGTGTAGGAGCTGGAAATATTTCCCCAACTAGTTCTTAACATCTCAATAACTGGGTTCTGTTTATTTTTTTTAGAGGAAAGTTTTTTGTTTTAATTAAGCTCAAAATGTTGGTTACGTGACTGGTTTTCAATTCCTTCTTTCCTTCCATAGTTCCTTTCTAAAGAGATCTTTCTCTGAGCAGCCTCACAATGTCATCATCTTCATGTTGCAAGGCTGTGGTAATTAGCTGGAGCATTGCTGAGTTTGTGGAAATCTTGTGAGTAAAGTCATTATAACAGAGTTTAGTGTTTCAGCCTATTGCTTTTATTTGCAAGATTATTGGCTTGATAAAAGAAAGAGATTTTGACAAGGTGATGGCTGTAGATACTTGAAAAAATGTCTCCAAATTCTTTTTTTAGTTAAGTGTACATTACAGTCCCTTATTTAAGGAGCACTGTGACACTGTGGGTAGGAAGTTCAGGGAAATGGTGACAAGTAGCTTAAATAATAAAGCACACACTGTCACCAATTTAGTTATGAGTCGCCAGCTGTGGCTAACCTCATATATTTGCATCCTGTTACCAATTTTTGTGGGTTCACATTTCTCTTTAGTTTAAAAAAAAAAAAAAAAAAAAGGAATTAAGGAATTGCCTACTCTATTCTACTTAGCAGTGATTCAGAAAACTTGTGGATGCCCCCTCCCTGGAAGTGCGCAAGGCCAGGTTGGATGGAGATTTGAGCAATCTGTTCCAGTGGGAGGTGTCCCTGCCTATGACAGGGCTGGAATTAGATTATCTTTAAGGTCCCTTCCAACCCAAGCCATTCTGTGATGCTATGATTCTGTGAAAAAAAAAAAGTTATAGATTTCAAAAACAAAAAAAAAATCAGCGTTATTAATTAAAGCACAAACTTAAAGGTCTTCAGAAACAATGTCCTCAGCTTCTTCCTTTGAAAAGTGCAGTCTCAGAAAGGTAAATCCTTTCCAGGCAAGGCAGGCATCTGCCAACGCAGTTGTCTGCATAGACTATTTTGAGTGAAATATTTTGATAAAGTAGGTAATAAACTGGTGCTGGAATAGGTACAGTAACAAAAGAAAGGTGGACATGTTTGCGATAAAAGCCATCTGATGGGAAAGCCAAACAATTGGTGCACGAGTTAGAGTCTGACTTAAAAATATACCAGGTGTTAATGTGCTCCAGTGACTGAAATGACTTTTGAACCAAAAAGGTGTGAAAAATTTGGGCCAGGACAGGGATGGCTGCCTGCTTAACTTCCACCTTACACATCTGATAATATGAAAAGAAAGATGATGAAAGATCAGCTTGGATTCAGTATTGGAACATGAATTCAAAATTAATATGTTTTAATTTCCAGTAATGATATCCAAGGCTATGTGATGGTGTTTAAATAAGAGAATCTGTACACTAGACTTGTTCATTTATCTTGGTAAGAGGGTAAATGGTGGGAGCCAAAGACAATTTATCAGTGTATTTTCTAAAACCTGTTTATTTCACATATGAATTTATTTCAGACCTGAAAGTCCTTATGGCTAAATAAAATAACTCAGTGCAACAGTGAAGTATTCAAATAATTTTATGCAAATAATTCTATGACAATTGTAGCTCTTTTTCTGCTAGCAAATTATTTGCCAACAGGCTATGAATTTTGAGTTTGTTCCAGAACAATTTTCAACACATTTCTTGCATATAATTTTTGTCAGCTTGCCATGATGAGTATTCAGTGTTTATTTGTGCCATATGAATATTCATTCAAATTTGCAATGATGTTTTTCTCTACTGATTTGGCAACAATCATGTACGCAAATAATTCATTGAACAGTTGTAATTTTTAAATAAAGCCTTGGTCTGAAGTCTACCAAGAGCATTGCAGCACTGCGAATCAGCTGCAAGAGACAGGGTTCTTTTGTTCAGATGCTCAAAAGTATCTGCGTTAGTACTTTTGAAGTTTGGCTCTTGATAAAGCCCCGTGAAACCATCATCCTCAACTTGTCACCTCAGCGTTACAGCACAGACTCCAGCCACAGCTTTGTGTGACTGCTGAAGTCTGAGCTACAGATTTCATAGTTTATTCACAGACTGGATAATCTATTATACACAAGCTGTGGTAAAACCTTGCCCGGTAGAGGCATGGCTGTGTCAAGTGTTCCATGTTTATGCAAGATGCAACTTTTCCACTAAAGCTCTTAAAGGGAACTGGTTGGTTAGCAAGGGGACTGAAAAACAACATAATACAGCATAATGAGGATAATGTGTTGATTATGTGCAATGACGATGATTTTAATTGTCCAATTTCATGATAGAAAAAAAAATATAAAAGTGAAAATGGATTTTCAAATGGAAATGGATTTCAGAAACAAGAACTTTTCAGTTTTCCATTGCCCCCTGTATTCTTACTATACTTGTGTACTTCATTTTTTATTTTAAAATGGGAGAGAAAGTAATTAAAAGTACATTTGTGTGCAACACTTTTTCTGCTGCCTTCACCATTTTTTTATGTCTCTCAAGCCAACAGAGAAGTCATAAGGTAATTGTGAGGCTTTTCTTGTGATTTTGACTTGGTAATCACATACACATAGTTAGTGTCATGGTAGCCTTTTCAAAAACATTTTCTATCTCAACAAAGTGTTGATAAAAAAGATAGCAAAAGTGATACACAGGTATTGTAAAAGGGTAGTGAGGTTCAATCATTTATGTAATAAAATTTTGGGGCAGTATATTGTGAGCTCCTCTGCAGTGATTCATTCTAAAGCTACTTTCCAATTTACAGTTCCCATGATTATTTGAGTGGAATAAAACCTGGAAATAGAATGAAAATAAAGGACTTCATCACTTTGGATTATATTTAATGTTTGGAAGACTGAAAAATTTATCATGTAGCTGGAATAAAGAGTTCCTTTTTTCATAATTGTTCTCTGTGTGATAAGGTATATCTGAAACAGAACATTTTGGAAGCAAAGCAAATATATTACAGTTACTGTTTAAGGTATCCTTAGTTCGCCTCATTGTTCTTTTGTTAAAAGGAAAAATCATTAAGTCTTATGGTCAGATTCATTGATATACTCTGCAGATAAAAGGGAACAATAAGCATGGCTTGACTAAATGTTTAACATGATTTACATTTTTCTTGGAATAATGGAGCATATTGCTTAATCTCCTGTTCAACATCACACCTCATTCTTAAAGCAGGTAGTAACTGGTACTCAAAACAAGCAGTGGTTCTGGGACTGGCAATGGGACATCAGCTATGTGTGGGACAGAAGATGTGTAGATATACATTTATATACACTTACACATGCACATATATATATATAAATCTGTGTGTCTGTGTGCACATGCATGCAGAAGAACCTATGCGTGCAGAGTCTAGATCTCCAAAATAAAAATAAAAATGAACCAGGCAACACATTCTGAGAGTTATATCTGATTTCAGTGCTAATATTTCCTTTTATTTATTTGTTTAAAATAGGCATGCGATTTCCTGTCTGAACCTCTTCTAGTCACATTATTTTGCCAGACAAAGACAAAATTTATCTTCCTTATTTTCCATTCCGTGTTCTTTCTCAAAGAAGTATCTCGATTTCCTTCTCCAATATAGATATCTACTTCAAAATTATTATTATTATTTTTTTTTTCCTGGAAATACAGCATTCCTAGCAGACCAGCACCCTATAGTGCAGCTACTTTGCAGTTTTAAATTCTTCTCCACCCTCTACACACATTGGTCACATTCCCCTCTGCGTCGTGGATCTCACTAAGTTTATCTTGGGCAGAATGATGAATTTGCCCTGTAGTCAGGGAGTCAATTCTTAAAATGAAGTTAGGTGTTCATTAAGAGCAATGATGAAGTGATGCAATTGCAACTGCCTCCTAACAGCGTGCACAGGCTGCTTCCCTCATGGCTGCCTCAGACCTGGCCTCTCCTCTCCCATTCTGGTGCAGCTCCACAGATGATTTGAAAAACATTTTGTCAGGGCTCGAATATCTCACGGTGGTCCTACCATCAGTGTATCACTATCCTGTATGGCACTACTGTAAAACCACCTGTGTAGCAATATGTTTTTAATATTTTGAAATGGGGTGATGAGCCTTGAAACAGCATTTCAAAAGAATTTTATTGACCAGCACAATTAGTGTGGTTGTTGCAATATAGTCTTTTAGGCAATTAGCTTTGCTAGACATCCCATAATCCTCCTTCCAAGAAAGAAAAATGTCCTGGAGAAGTCTTTCATATGCTTTTGAACAGAATTAGTGAACATTTGGGCAATATTTTATGCATTGGTTTATGTGAGATAAACTTGTCTTGGAGAAATTGATCGTAAAATCCAAGTAAAACCGGCATGAACCTACAGCCTCCTGCTTCTGTACTGGCAGTAGCAGTACAGAGCTCAATAACAGGAGCTCAATAACAATAGCTCAACTGACCTGTTGGAGCTTGTGTGAGGAGCAATGGTAATGCCCAAACTAATCCCTTCTCCAATGAGAAAAGGAAAAGCTCCATCATTTGAAGTGGTCTGAGGCAACTCAGTAAGGTTGAATGGTGAATGACTTCCCCCAGTTCTCACAAATGATTGTACTAAAAGAGACAACCAGTTAACAGTTCACATGGATCTTTCAATTAAAAACTTTTTTTTTTCTAGAAATAAAAATTGTTCTCATTAACACAGTAGTTAATTCTTCAAAGCATATTTTCAGAAAGTTTAGTAAAATCTATTTCTGTGCAAATGATGTGAGACTTTTGCAAAGTGTTGTAAAAAAAATAACTACAAAAGAAAGCACAAGACTCTGTCTTCTCACAATTATATGGGAGCCTCCAGAACTTCATTGGCTTAACTGATGTTGAAGAGTGTTTGAACGGTTGTGAGTAGGCTCAGACTTACAGATGGTGGTGTCTCTGGTCTGAATGAGATATCTTGCCATAATCGAGATATTTAAATTATGGAGTATAAATAAGCAAGAGAAACTAAGGCTGTCTACATTGCCAAGCAGAGGCTATGGGGTGTCCTGGGGTGTCCATCCTCCCAGCTCTTGTTATTGCTCCCATTAGGTGTTGTTCAGAAACTCATTGTGGATTTGCCCCTGACTCTGTGCATGGTTCTTGTTTTTGAAGGGAACTAGGATGTGGAAGCATCTTCTTGCTATGAAACAGGGATGGACCCCAGGGAGAAGGATGGGGGCATTCCACAAGTATGTTAGGTCAGTCTGGGTGCTGTGACTGTCGTTTTCTGGTTTTAGTATTGATCTTTGCAATCTTGATGGCCCAAATCTCTGTCTGTGACATCATTATGAATCTGGAGATAATATACATAAAGGTCCAATTGGATTGGATCATTAACTACACCACAATTGTGCTAAGCCAGCAGCTGAAATAAATACTCCTATGCCAAATATGCTAACACATACTCACACACAAAAACTATGAATATATATGACATGCACAAACGACAAGACATGATTATGTAATAGCACTCAAACTCTTAAAAGGGTCTGCACTTAATTAAGTTAATTTTATTTTCACTTAGTCTTTATGAACTTCATCTTTAACCTTCGCAGTCAAAGTTATGGCTCAAATGTTTTGGCTGTTTCATTTAAAACAACAACAACAACAACAACAACAAACTATGTTGTAATGTTGAGAGCTTTTTTTTTTCCCCTTCAAAAGGCAATTTTGTTTTGTAACTGAGATTATTATTTATAGATTCCAAGCCAGGTGCTGTAAGTAGATATCAAGATGCTATGATAAAAAATACAAAAAAATTTGAGAGAGCAGTTACTGTTATCAGAGAATGAGAAACTAAATCTTTTAAGATTTCAGAGTGTTTTTTGCTGTTTGTTTGCTTTTGTGAGTAACAGTAAACAAAGTTATACTTCTGTTTGTTGGCCATATAGTCAAGTTGAGGACTGACTTCAAGAAGAACCTGCCTATTAGTTTGAAATGTAAAGCACTAATAATTGAAAACAAAGTCAGTATTTCGGATTTTGGTAATCGTATTATAACCAAAAAGCATTAGGTTTAAGTCATCATTTATCACTTATGAAACTTTGAAATGATTAAGTGTCACACCACCCAGGAGTAAAGTGCAATGAAGCTTTCCAGCTTCAAGACAGACCAGTCCACAACATTTCTCTTGAGGCAGAGGTTCCTTTAATGGAACACCTTGAGTTGTGCAAATTATACAACACTTACCTGTATGACTACCTTACCAGAAAACAATTTCTCTTCAAGAACTGCTCCCACATGGCTCCGTACCATGGAGTCCATCTGTCAGGAGGAAACTGCTCCAGTACGGGTCCCCCATGGGCGGCAGCTCCCCCCAGACCCCCTGCTCCTGCGTGGGCTCCTCTCCACGGGCTGCAGCTCTGGCCTGGGACCTGCTCCTGCGGGGGCTCTCCATGGGCCGCAGCCTCCTCCAGGCCACATCCACCTGCTCCACCGGGGGCTCCTCCACGGGCTGCAGCGTGGAGATCTGCTCCATGTGGGACCCATGGGCTGCAGGGGGACAGCCTGCTCCACCAGGGGCCTCTCCACACGCTGCAGGGGAACTGCTGCTGCGTGCCTGGAGCACCTCCTGCCCTCCCGCTACACTGACCTTGGGGGCTGCAGGGCTGCTTCTCGCTCCTGTCAGCCATCTGCTGTAGCACAGCAGTTTTTTTTTTTTCCTCTTTCTTCAGTCTGCTCTCCCAGAGACCCAACCAGCATCACTCCCTGTCTCGGCTCTGGCCAGCAGCAGGTCCCTTTTGGAGCCGGCTGGAGCTGGCTCTGATCTGACATGGGGCAGCTGCTGGGCTCTGCTCACAGAGGCCACCCCTGCAGCCCCCCACTACCAAACCCTTGACACATAAACCTAATTCAGATACAGGCCAAGGACTTTGCCTCTGAACACCCTGCAGATCCTTGCAACTACATGAGAACAACAAAATTTTGGGTCACAACATAACTGTCCTTTTAATGGGTGATGCTTCAATGCTAAAGAGAAAACTATAGCAAATGATTCCCTTAGCAAACATGATCCTGCAGGGGTTAACAAATAAGAATGGAATTTAATTAATTTCTCAGTACAGTTTTGCAAAGGTGCCTAGGCATAACAGGCTAGGCCTGTACAGCCTGGAGAAGGCTGAGAGGGGATCTTATCAGTGTATATAGATATGATAGGAGAGGGTGTCAAGAGCATGGGGTCCAGACTCTCTTCAGTGGAGCCCAGATACAGGATGAGAAGCAGCAGGCATGAAGTGAAACAAGGGAAGTTCCATCTGAATATGAGGAAAAGCTTTACTGTGAGGGGGACAGAGCACTGGAATAAGTTGCCCAGAAAGGTTGTGGAGTCTCCTTCCCTGGAGATACTCAAAACCTGCCTGGACGTGGTCCTGGGCTAGGTGCAGTAGGTGACCCTGCTTGAGCAGGGAGGAGTGCACTAGGTGTCTTAGGCAGGCAGGAGCTTCCCCCTGGAAATGTGCCTGAAGGCTCCCAGTCAGGAGCTACTGGTGATTCTTCCAACCAGACAGGAGAGCTCTTCCTCTGAACGAGGAAGCAGAGAAGCCACAAAAACATTGAGAAAGTTTCTCCCTAACGCTAGAGAAGAGAGCAAAGGTGAACCTCAGACTGACCCCCACCACCCCTCCACCTCCAGGCCCCCAGGACCTCGGCAGCTCTCCCACAGACTGCCCGTGTTGTGGTGGCACAGCAGCGCAGAGACCGGGCCCTCTCCTCCCCGATGCCTCAGGGCACAAGCGATGGCACCTTTTCACGCTCCGGGGGCAGGGGTAGGTGTAGGAGATGGACCCTGAGAAGGGCTCCTGCAGCACTCGATCGTCAGCAGAGCTTTTATTGACCGCTGGGAGACCTGGTGCCGCCTGGCCGTGCCTCCCTTGCCCATCTGCAGGATGTCTGAATGCTTTGCCCCCTCTCAGCTACTCTCAAGCATGGGGGGCTGCACCACTTGCAGGGAGCCCGGTTGGTGGCAGGGAGGTAGTGGAGGCCCCTGCCCCTCCAGAAACACTGCTGCCACCATCTTGTGGCACAGGGAGCCCGGGCACAAGATGAGGAGGGGGCTGGAGGCCAGGGCACAGGAGGGGAGCTGGAGGGCAGGCCCTGTGCCCGAGGGGCAGCCTGTCTCTCTGGCAGTCAAAATGGCCAGGGAGAGCCATCCCCAGGAAAGGGGCCCTCTGCTCCCCGACCCTCCTCCTCCTTCCTCGTGAGGGTGTCTTTCAGGCCACAGACACCTCTCCCAACACAGCCACGTTTGGCCATGCGTTGGCCACCATCACAGAGGCTTCCTGATGTCACAGTGGCATCTGCCCCCCGTATTGTTCCGGGCCCTATAAAATGCCCCTGCGCAGGGCCCACCACTCGCTGAGCTTCCAGGCCCTCTGATGACAGCCATCATGGATGGGAGGAAGAGGACCTGGAGCAGAGGCTGCCCACCTTTGCGTGGGTCCAGAGAGGATTCGTTCCTCAACGCAAAGAGGAGGAGGCCACTGCCTATTGTGAGGAAGTGGAAGAGGTCCGGCACCTGTGGAAAAGGAGCAGTGCCCTGATCTGCAACTAAACATGTGGAGCCCATGGAGGTGGGTCCACCTCCAGATGAAGATCCAATGGAGGTGGATCCACCCCCAGATGAACCAATGGAGGTTGACGTGCCAGGGCTCCCTGCCATCAAGACCCATCGGTGGCATTGCAGGAGCACACGACCAGCTCCATATGCACGGCCCGGCCTCCGTGCCTCGAAATAGCTGAGACTATCCACAGCCATCCTGCTGGCTCGCCTGCAGGGTGGCCTTCTTTCCTGTCCCCCATCCTCCATCCCCCACCCCCACCTCGTCCAGAGGTGTCATCTTTTCTGCACGGAGTCCCGAGGAGTGGGCAAGAGGGGACTTGGCTTCCTCTGGGATGCTGCACCAGGGCGGCAGAAGGAACGCCTCAGAGAGCCACGGTGGGCCTTGGGCCCTGGAGCCTGGCGATGTCTCCGTCTGAGGACAAGAAGGCTGCTCCATGGCTGCTTGAAGAGGAAGCCGCACCTTCTGTGGCAATGCACAAAGAAGAGCAGCAGATCAGTCAAAGCTCTTAGGGAGACAGCTGCTCCTCTGAAGAAGCAGAAGACTTCAGGTCTGCCAGGAAGAAGTGCTGGAGCGCAGTGTCACTGTTCATTCAGAGAAGAATGAATAAGAGCTTCATTAGGAGCTCTTCCAAGACCGGGCAATAAATAGCAATAAAAAAAAAATAGTAATAAAAAATAACAGACAACCAGTTTCCTCTCTTCTTTGGGGACAATTTAGTGACTGCGTCTGTACTGCTGCATGCCCTTCTGTTCTCCCCAGTACAGGAAAGATACTGATGTGCGTGTAGTGTGTGTAGTGTAGTGTGCCCAGCCCAGGGCATTTAAGACAGTGTGGGCCCGGGGCACATGGCGTACAAGGGCAGGCTGAGGGAACTCCTTGGGTGAGAATTAAGGAGAGACGGCTCAGGGGTGGACCTGACTGCTGCCTACAGCTGCCTACTGGGAGTGTGTAGAGAAGATGAAGCCTGAGACTTCTCAGTGGAAACGCAAGCACCCCCAAGGCCACGCTTGCAGATGGAGACATCCTCATGGATAAAAGGAAAAGATTGTCCCCACAAGCGTGCTCAGACAGAAGAGGTGTCCAGAAAGGCTGCGCAGTCTCTATCCTGCGGGACACCTGAACTTGACTGAACAAGGTTGGATGTTCCCAGAAGTCACCTTGTCCTTGGTGTGCCGCTCAGGGATCTTCAGGCAGATGTAGCCCCTAGGCTTCCCAGATAAGGAGGGGAGGCTGGTCAGCTGTTTGCTTCTTGGATCCTCTGATTTGCCTGTCTTGAAGATGGTCCCAATGCTTGCCTCTTTCTAGTGGTCAGGAACCTGCCCCTGCTCCACACGGGGTCCCTCCCACGGGATGCTGTCTACTGATCACTACTGATCTTCCAGATAGGTGGGGGAGGACGCTGCATCCCATAGTCTGAGGGGAATGAAGAAAAATTTCGAGGCCTTGGGTCAGTTGGTGAAAGAGTCTGGGGCACAAATCATTTTCTCTTCCTTCCTTCCTTCCTTCCATTATGGGGTGATGATGTGGGATGGAAAAGAAGGATCCAGTCCATAAATGATTGGCTCTGTGACTGTGCTACAGGCAGGGCTTTGGGTTCTTGGAAAATGGCTGGTTTTATAAGACACCAGGCCCGACAGTAAGATGCAGGAGAGGTTTACCTCACAGGAGCAAAAGAGTTCTGGGACAGGAACTAGCAGGGCTCATTAGGAAAGCTTTAAACTAGATCCGAAGGGGAATGGGGTTGTAGCTGGGCTTGCACCACTACATCACTGCATCACTGCCCTAGCAGTGATGAAGACTGGGAGACCTCCCACCCCCTAGGGTGACATCATCTTGCTCAGCTCGCTCCCTGAAGTGCTTGTGCACCAATGCACGTAGCATGGGGAATAAGCAGGAGGAATTAGAAATCCATGTTCGGTCAGGAGACTATGATCCAGTGGCAATTACAGAGACTTGGTGGGACAGCTCACATGACTGGAATGTGGTCGTGGATGGGTATGTCCTTCTCAGGAAAGACAGGCCAGCAAGGCGAGGTGGCAGAGTTGCTCTTTACGTGAAAGAGCAACTACATTGTATTGAGTACTGTCTGGGGTGGATGAGGAGTGAGTTGAGAGTCTGTGGGTGAGGATTAAGGGGCAGGCTGGCATGGGGGAATACTGTTGTGGGTGTCTATTACAGGCTGCCAGATCCGGATGAGGAAGTTGACAAGGCCTTCTACAGGCAGCTGATAGCAGCCTTGCGATCACAGTCCCTGCTTATTGTGGGGGATTTCAACTACCCTGTCATTTGCTGGAAGGCCTATTCAGCCAGCCATCTGCAGTCCAGGAGGTTCCTTCAGTGTACTCATGATAACTTCCTGATGCAAATGGTGGATGTGCCAACCAGGAGAGGAGCGCTGCTGGATCTTGTCCTCACTAACAAGGAAGGGCTGGTTGAAGCGGTGAAGGTTGAGGGCAGCCTTGGTTGCAGCGACTACGAGATGGTGGAGTTTAGGATCTCACGTGGCAGGAACAGAGTACCAACCAGATCTGCAACCCTGAACTTCAGCAGGGCTGACTTTGGCCTTTTCAAGCATTTGCTAGGGGAAATCCCATGGGACAAGGGAAGGAAAAGGGGCCCAAGATAGTTGGTAAGCATTCAAGGACTGCTTCTTCTGAGCCTACAAACAGAGCATCCCAACAGGTAGGAAGTCAGGAAAGAGAGCCAGGAGACCTGCATGGTTAAACAGGGAACTGCTGGGCAAACGCAAGTGGAAGAGGAGAGGCTACACATCATGGAAAGAGAGGCTGGCCACTTGGGAGGAATGTGAGGCTGTTGTCAGAGGATGTAGGGAGGCAACTAGGAAAGCTAAGGCCTCCTTAGAGGGGTCAAGGACCTTGTGAGAGGGGTCAAGGATGACAGAAAGGGCTTCTTCAAATACATTGCGGATAAAACTAACAGTAGAGGCAATTTAGGCCCAGTAATGAATAAGGTGGGTGCCCTGGTGACAGAAAATAAAGAGAAGGCAGAGTTACCGAATGCCTTCCTTGTCCCTGTCTATAATGCTGGAGGCTGTCCTGAGGAGCCCCGTACCCCTAAGGCACCAGAGGAAGTCGGAATAAAGGAGGAGTTTGCCGTGGTTGATGAGGGCTGGGTTAAGGACCGATAAAGCAAGCTGGACATCCATAAGTCCATGGGTCCTGATGGGATGCATCCACGGGTGCTGAGTGAGCTGGCAGAAGTCATTGCTAGGCCACTCTCCATCATCATTGGTAAGTCGTGGGGAATGGGAGAGGTGCCTGAGGGCTGGAGGAAAGCAAATGTCATTCCGGTCTTCAGAAAGAGCTAGAAGGAGGACCCGGTTAAATATAGACTGGTCAGCCTCACCTCCATCCCTGGTAAGGTGATGGAACAACTTCTCTTTGGCGTTGTCTCTAGTCATATCAAAGATGAGAGGGTCATTAGGGACAGTCAACATGGCTTCACCAAGGGGAAGTTGTGCTTGACACCAACCTGATAGCCTTTCATGAGGATATAACCGGGTGAATAGATGATGCAAAGGCAGTGGACATGGTCTATCTTGATTTCAGTAAAGCCTTTGACACTGTCTCCCACAGCATCCGCACAGCTAAACTGAGGCAGCGTGGTCTGGACAATCAGATAGTGAGATGGACTGTAAACTGGCTGAAGGGAAGAAGCCAGAGGGTTGTGGTTAAAGGGATGGAGTGGAGTTGGAGTCTTGTATCTAGTGGAGTCCCTCAAGGGTCGGTACTGGGACCAGTGTTGTTCACTATATTCATGGATGACTTGGATGAAGGGAATGGAGGGCACCATCAGCAAGTTTGCAGATGACACTAAACTGGGAGGAGGGGCTGACATGCCTGAAGGCTGTGCTCCCGTCCAGCAGGACCTCGACAGGTTGGAGAACTGGGCGGGGAGAAACTTAATGAAACATACTGAGGGCAAGTGTAGAGTCCACTTGCATCTGGGCAAGAACAACCCCAGACACCAGTATAAGTTGGGGACTGCCCTGCTGGAGAGCAGTGAAGGGGAGAGGGACCTGGGGGTCCTGGTGGACAGTCGGATGTCCATGAGCCAGCACTGTGCCCTTGTGGCCAAGAAGGCCAATGGCATCCTGGGGTGTATCAGAAGGGGTGTGCTTAGCAGGTCGAGAGAGGTTCTCCTCCCCCTCTGCTCTGCCCTGGTGAGACCACATCTAGAATAGTGCATCCAGTTCTGGGCCCCTCAGTTCAAGAAGGACAGTGAACTGCTCAAGAGAGTCCAGTGCAGAGACACGAGACTGATTAAGGGAGTGCAGCATCTCCCTTACGAGGAAAGGCTGAGGGAGCTGAGTCTCTTTAGCTTAGAGGAGACTGAGGAGTCCTTATTAATGTTTATAAATATGTAAAGGGTGAGTGTCAGGAGGATGGAGCCAGGCTCTTCTCGGTGACATCCAATGACAGGACAAGGGACAATGGGTGCAAGCTGGAACATAGGACGTTCCGCTTAAATATGAGACAAAACTTTTTTATGGTGAGGGTGACGGAGCACTGGAACAGGCTGCCCAGGGGGATTGTGGAGTCTCCTTCTCTGGAGACATTCAAAACCCACCTGGACGCATTCCTGTGTGACATGATTTAGGTGTTCCTGCTCCGGCAGGGGGATTGGACTAGATCTTTCAAGGTCCCTTCCAATCCCTCACATTCTGTGATTCTATGATTCTTTGTGTAATTTGAGCAAAATCTTTTATCGGTCTCAACATTAAAAATTCCCATTCTATGGTCAAATATGTTCAAAATTTCAGACAATAACCACTTGCATCAAGATGTTACCTGTTCGCAGTATAATATACTTCAGATGTCAGAGAAAGTACTGCTGGGTCAGCCTGAAAGCTATAAAATTCACAATGGAGAAATTACAAGTTGCTTTACTGAGCAGTGTCCAATATTACAACTAAGGTGACATAAAAGCAACAAAGGAAAATGTCACCACATTGATATACACCCAGCTGAACTGTGGTGCACTGACTTGTTCCAGGCCAGGTCTCCACAGTCCTTTCGCACCCTCTACTAGTTTAGAACATTATGAAACAGGAATGTCATATAAAAGTTTTTCAGGCTAAATATTATGTCTGTCATTCAGGCTCTGGGGAACGAATAATATCGCTTTCAGGGGAGAAAAAAAATGTTATGACTGGAAACTCCACTGATTTACCTGGCGGTGCTGGAGGAGAGGAAACTGGAGAAACTCTGTACCACCTTCAGTGTACGGAGGCACATTCTGCAACTCGATAACAGAGCCAGAAGTTAGGGCTCTGATACTGGAAATATTTCACAGTCCTGTGCACCTGAGCATCTATGAACGGCCCCACTGAGCTGTGGGTCTCTGAACATAGGCAGTGGTACTCATATACAGAAATGCCTGCAGGATCAAGCCCAAATGATCAGATAAGTCCTGTTTCTAAGGCCTAGTTCTAATCACCAGAAGACAGGTTGAAACTGAGCAATACTGCTGTCCTAATAATACAGTGAATGTGGTCATTTATCACTCTGTAATTGTCTAAATCACAATAAAAATAAAAACAGGTCTAAACAACCTTTTTGTCTTTTTCTTTTCCAAAATACATCTTATTTCATTTCCACCTCACTGACCCTGTAAGCTGTTTCATTTTCATATTTTGCCAGACATCTATGTCCTCTTGGAGAGAAATAAGTGTTCTCAAATTGGGAGGGCTTGAACAGTTTATGTTTGCTGATTAAAACTGGAAAATGTCAACCTTGACTTTGGTCCTTTAAAAATTAATCTTTTATGCACTTCTGTTGTTGTTGTTGTTGTTAAAATATTCTAAGTACACCTCCAAAACCTCCTAAAAGTTAAATTAACATCTGGTGCAGGAACTACCATGCCAACTTTTATCCTCACGGCAATGCATATTTTAGCCCAAATTTCACCTCAAAATAAAAAGGCAAAGGGGACAGCAGCGATTCAAGACCTGTCAGGTTATGCTTACCTGTCAGGTTTCTTTGTATCATCTGCCAGCTAATTAAGGTAACCTTGTCACAGAATTAAATTAACACTCAAGTGAAATGACAGAGCTTTAGATGTTCTGGTTAGAGGTTAGCCCATTTCTCTTTTCCTGGCTGCAAATGGCTGTTGCACACATGCTTTCTGATGTCCCACTGAAATTATATTTCATTGCAATGCTGAGACTTTTTAAACATTAATACCCTTTCCTCTAGTCTTCAGTGAACCATTTTTTATCTGCTTTCTTGTTGAATTTTATGTACAGCAGCCAGACAGAACAAGGATTGCAAAGCAGAAAGATCTTGGGTAGCAAAACCACAGGACAGTAAGGCAGGACATGGTACTCAGTTTCTCTGGTTTTACTACAGACACACTCTGCAGCCATCAGCTGCTTGATTGAAGACATTTAAAAAAAAAAAATTGTCAAAGTCACATGAGATCTTTGAAAAAAAAATCTGACCATGAAAATTTTATTTGAAACTTTAAAGTGCTGAGAATTTTACAAGATTTATTACATGATTGGTAGGTTTACCTGCGTGCTTTGCAGTATCTTGATTCTTCATCCATATAACAGTGTGTTGACTCCTACAGATGTTTGGAGCAAAGGAAGCTATTGCTATCTAGAATGCTCAGGAAGTAGTGACTGAGGTTTTAGATGGCTTCACAAAAGCCTCTCATCTCCTGAGCATGTGTAATTTGAAAGGGAATTTATGCTTTCAAGTCACCTTGGAAAAATCACTGAGACAAACACACCAGATGGATAGAACTATATCCTAGTGCATACATGCAATGCCCATTTTACATGTGATTTTTTTAACAGCAGAACAGAGTTGTGTTTAATACAATTAAGGTAAAGGGAACACCGTAGCAAATATAGAAAGATTTCTGAAAATTGTGTAAAAAGTCCCCCGTACTAATAGTGGAGCTTAATTGGATAATAAAGTAGACTTATTTATGAAAAACTCAAGCAAAAGAACCTGTTTAGTTGGAAAGACAGTACAATCACATGAACAGTGAAAATAGGACAAGAGAAAAAGGAAGCCAAAGAAGCAGTGTCAGCTCAAAGTAGAGTTAGTTGTGAATTTTATAACTCCCCAGAGAAGGAAGGACTCAAGAGATGGAAAAAATCATTTGCAAGCTCATCCAGGCACGAGAACAAATGGTAAGAGATACAAACAGTCTTGCTTATGTTAGAGGTAAATAAGGTATACTGGAAATGAATGCTGAATTAATTAGCAGTGCTTGGAGCGATTATTTTGCAAGAGTGCAACATGAAGAGAACGCAAGAGAGGAATTAAATCACGTAAATCCAACTGGGATGAGATTGGTTGGATTTAGAAGGAGCAAGTCATAAAAGCAGGTAGGGAAATGAAAATGAGGAAAGTATCTTGATGAAGTGCCAATATATTTGCTGAAGTGACTTGTTACGGAAGGCATGTTTGATTGCTTTCCTAAGTCAGAGAAAGTACTAAACAAGTGTTGCAAAAGCTTTGCAGAGCTTATATTTAAATATGGAGAAGTATTAAGCTTAGCACAAATTACCCAATGAAATGGTGCTGTAGAATATGAAGCCTTGACATAGATTACTGAAAGCATCTGGAGAGACTGAAATTTAGAGGTGTTAGACAGTTTCAGGGTAGGAGAGAATGGAGTTAATGGGAAGCTTGCTGAATGTATTTTCTTGGAAATTTAAATAAAAGAGGTAGCTCCTGGGATGGTCTTTGCAGAAATAGAAAAGGCACACAGACGTAGTAAGAATGAGCAAGCTGGTTTGGAGAATTTGTGTATGCTGCCTCTGCCAAAAAAAAATAAGGTGCTCAAAAGCGAGAAAATATGAAGGGTACTACCATAGAATATGATATTATTTAGTGAGATGTGCAAAAGCTTGTGATGTCATATTAGGAAAATGTTGTCAATGGCAACATTTTCTTACTTAAGCATGAGTTAGAGTGATTGTTGGTAAGACTGAAGCCTCAGTAGGTGGTGAAAGGTATCCTCCTCAGAGGAAACAGAGGACAAGACCTTAGAGGAAGCTAATAATAAAAGCCTTTCCTTCCTACAAGGGCATGCTGACTAAATTCTAATATCTTTCTGCTTGCTTTTTTATTGCACCTCAGGTCTATGGTGTGACTCTATTCTTTCAAGAGTCTTGGTTAGTCGCAGTGTGGGAAATCAGTATGCCTCAATTTCTGGAAATTCAGTTGATGAAATGTAAAATTCAATCTACTTCGTTGATCAAATGGTTGGCTGCTCTATGAAAGGATATAAGGAAGGAATAGGGCATTTTAGTGCAGGTTGTTCCAGTCAAAGTCATGCTGGGAAAAAAAAAAAAAAAAAAAAGGCTGAACTTTGCTAGCGGTGCACATAAGCACCTCAGGACAGTATTAGTAGGATAGGTCTAATACTACAGTGAAGTTACAACTGTAGGAGAGACTATAGACCTTACATTCAGACAAGATTTAACAGGAAGCAAATATGCAAGAGATACTTCTCTACAGATATGGTAAAGAAACCTCCAGATGTCAGTAACTCCATCCAAGGAAAACTGCAAAAAAGAACTTTCATAACTTTAGTCTCTTCTCTGAAATGTCTGTCATTACAAAAAAAAAAAAAAAAAAAGTAAAAAAAAAAAGTACTGTAGCGTTTGAGAATAAAAAACAGAGAAAACATATTAGACACCTACTCTAACATAAGCAAATAACCTATATTGTACATATGTTCAGATTTCCACATCTTTTCACAGGAAATATATGCCTGTATGTATGCAAAGCATATGTATAGACAGACACTAGAGCATGTCTTTGGTTCTCCCACCTCACCTTTTGAAGCAGTCAAAGGGCTTTATTCTAACACCTTCAATGCTCAAGTTTATGACTACATGGATGCAATTATTATAGCCATCAGTCAGGCAGCACATTAAATCCTTCATAAGAGAGATGTCATATTGCTCATTCTACCACTTTTACTGATAGATTAAGGAGGCTAAATCTAGGTCTAGCAGTTGGACTTTTCATTTGAAGAGTCCACATCACTTATTCAATCCTTGACTTGTTCTGCATACTGCCAACAAATATTGGCTTTGTGATGCTTGTTTTTTTTTTGTGTGTTGTGGTTTTGAGTGATTTAGAGTAATCCATGTCCTTCCAGCTCAGCTCTACAGATACAGAATAATATGTTAGGTATTCTCATAATGATGTTGTTTTACAGATAGCTGTTGGAAGATAAAAGCCTTTGAAACAGAATGCTGTCTTCAAGCAGTTAAGGCCAGGTTGGATGGGGCATTGAGCAACCTGGCCTAGTGGGAGGTGTCCCTGCCCATGGCAGGGGATTTGGAACTGGGTGAGCCTTAAGGTCCCTTCCAACCCAAACCACTCTGTGATTCTATGTTTCTATTAACCCAGCGACTAGCTACTGCCTTGTTAGTTCTGTAATAAGTTATATATTATTTTGGTTTCTGTAATTATTTTCTCTGTGTTAGGCTAGCTTACAGTTGGCATCAAAAGCCATGGACTGTGCTCACACTGATTTTCTGTGAGAGGAAACAATTCCTTAATGAACAAATCTCAGAAGCAAAGTTGAATTTAGTCAGAGTGCCCTTGAAGGAAGAAAAGGCTTTTATGAAAAACTCTAGGTTACATTTATGCTTCTAAACATGATGAAAAAGCTACTTAACCCTTTAGGTTAAGTAGGAAGATGGTGTCCTTATGAAAAAGAAATTATTCTTGCACAGGATATTAGCAAAAAAGAAAAGGGGGGAGGAGAGATAAATTAGTGGGAAAGAGAATATGCAGAATCAAAACAGTAATTTTAACAAATGGTGCAGACTTATCTGTTTCTTGTTTTGTTGGACAAAATGCACTAACTCTAGTCAATGTTATAAAACAGCCTGCCCTTATATACCCATCATGGGAATCCATCTGGAAAATAAATTACTAAAAAAGGCTACCTATACATATATAATATATATATAATATATATATATATAATAAATTTTAGTAGCAGCAAATAAAATTGCCTTCAGTTACAGTGCTATATGAGGATCATGGACTGTAAGCAGTACAGACTGACATGGGATACTGCCCTTCATGATTCTTCGTGTTTTGAAATGCATACTCAGGCAAGGAAGATTTTCTAGTGAGAGTGGTTTCCCTCCAGGACTGAAAAGCAGTATCAACTTACTGAGATTTATAAAAGCACTCTTTAACCAGTCCATGTGTTTTTCAAAAAACAAACAAACAAACAAACAAAAAACCAAAAACTAACAAACAAACAAAAAAAAAAACACACACAAATATCTAGCACAAAAGCGCAATTTAAAGTGGATGTTTGTCCTAAGTCAGAACTTACTTATCCAGCCTCCTGCATGTTTGGGAAGTCCAAAACAAGAGATGCTCCCTGCAACACAAGATGTTTACTGACTTTGATTGATCAGAAGAACAAAGGAATTCTGGAACCAAGATTTAACCAGGATGAAGAGCCTTAGGCACCCTCTGATGTAAATCCAGTTTTAGGATCTTATTTTTTCTTTTGTGAAGACAATTAAGACAGTTTTACAATAAGCAGAGCTCCAGAATCTATTGGGCTATATGAATTGATCACACTTCAAACCTGATGTTTTTGAAAAGCAATAGAAAGCCAGTTATGCACTATTTGATTATTGCTGTAAGGCATAAATGTCTTCAGTGAATTAATAGAAATTGCATACAAATATTTTGTTTCCAGAAAAAAATCAATAGAATCCATATTTTGCTACATAGCTCTATAATAATGGAGGAAATTAAATAAGCAAATATTGCAAATAAATTATCAAACACATAAAAATAGAGGTAATCATCCTTTCAGGGGATAATGACAACAGCATAAAGAGAACAAAGAAGAAAGATAGTATTTGGTCTTGTCTGTCCACACTGAATTCTATCTACATTTTAAAGCACCTGTCCTAATCTGCATCAGATTCAGCCAGACACAGCCAAATGATCCTATCATTCTGCTTTTAGAAAATGGAGGTCAAGAGGAAAGGTTGAATATAGCAAAATCACTTCCTGCTGAAGCACAATGCTTTCATTGTCACCTGGAGATCCCTGCAGCCTGAGCTCGCCTTGCACAGGGCTTTTGCTCTACAGAGCACTGAGCCTTTTCCTGTCATCTTCCAGCAGGAAGGAATGACATGTGGCATTCTCCCCTCCTGAAAGCTTTCTGTTTTATTAAATCTGACCCTGAATTAACAGATATGCTGAAGGAATTTTTTCATTCCCAGCAAAGTAAGCCAAACCCAAAGTTGAGCGGATCTGTGGTTTTGACAGCTGATAACTGACTGAAACAATATCTCATTAAAATGATTAAAATTTGAAGTCCTCACCTATAAACTCACTGTTGCAGGTGTGCTAGGGAGAAGAAGCAACTCACCTCCTGGTAGATTTTCATTCTGGAATGGGCACAGACACTGCACTGTTTTGTAGGTCTTGGTTCTGTCTGTGCTACACAGCAAACCAATTGACAATACCTCTTGATTCTTGACATAATTTTAGCACATCTTACACTTGTGGAGAACAGACACACATTCGAAACTAAGCTAATTTTCCTTCCCTAAGCTTGCCAGGCCTGGGAAATATTGAACTGGAGCTCCTTGCATGCAGAGCATCCTCTTCTGGTATCCCTCCAGTGGGGGAAACGTAATCTTCCTTACACATTTGCTGCTAACCAGGTTTTCTCCTCCTTCCATCCTCTTCCTGGCTGGTTCATTGGTTTGTGGGCACAGCCATGCTCTGCAATGCTTACTAGATTGGCTGGCCTTGGATGCTGCTGCCCATGCCTCAGTCTACAGCTGTTTAATTGGTTATACTTTATCCTTCCTGTGTCTGGATGAATACGTTTGCTTTCACTGACTGCTGACACCAGGCAGTTGTGCAAGGCTCAGCAAAACCCCAGCTAAGACTGATAAATGCTAAGACAGCTTCAGAAAGATGGATAACAGATTTGCTGCTACAGAAGTTTTTAGGACGATTTTTGCAAATACTGCTAAAATAGGTTAAAGACCAGACAAGGCCTGAGGCTTAATACAGTCTGTTACTGTCAGCAGGTTTAAAAGTTACTATTAATAAGAAAGCATCATTTTCATTAATACCATTAGTGGTTGACAGCCTTTCCGACCTCGGCCTAGGCCTATCTCAGTGGCAGTGCCCGAGTTTGGGGAAGCGCTGGCTCCTCTGTGGCTCTCCTTACCTCTTGTGCCTTGGCCTCCCCTGCAGCACGGTGCCCCACATCCCTTCCCATGCCTTTCCAAGATTAGGGGAGAGCTTTCAACACACGGCACTGCAAATGGCCCCAGGACCTTTGTCTTACAAGTCTCTTCAATTGCATCAAACTGGTTTGCCTTCAGTAGGCCTCAGCTGACTTCAGTTCCTGGTGGCAGTATTTCTTGCTTGCTGACCACAGTACAACAGCAGAAGTGAGAAGAATAAGGACCTAACAAGGAGGATATAAGGACCTAACAAGGAGGTAAAGGCAGCATTCAGTTGTGCCCCATGTCGTTCCTTGCTTTGCCAGCTAGGTCTGCAAGCAATTCCTGTGATTTTTGCCTTGCCACAAAGTACTATCTCACTTAGGACCTATGAAGTCCTTTACACATGGGAGACTCCTAGAACAGCCTCTTCACTTTACAGTTGGCTCTAAAGATCATAAACAAAAGTGTTTCGTTGCTGTTGTTTTTTATTTTTTTGAGTATAACTTTTGCATCCCGGGACTGGTTGCTATTGCTTTACAGTAGAACAGTTTCTTGCCCCAGGCACCTAATTGGCCCAGGCATCCACACACACACACAAACACCTGTTTTACAGAGCACTTTTTTTTTTTTTTTTTTTTTTTTGAAAATGCCTCCCAAACACAATGAAATGACTAATACAAGCTCTACCTGTTACAGGTCTGGTCATTCTGCTTGTCTGTCCTTCTCTCCACCGCATGTTCATAGAGCACATCTCCCTTTGTAGCAACTTCTCCCTTCTGGAATAACTTTGTAGGTAGAATTGCTTTTAGTTGTCAGCCACTAGATCCATCCATATGGCACAGAAGAGTGAGTAGCACCTGGTACATCTTTGTTAATAGCATCTGAATTACCTGTTGTTTCCAGTGGTTTGCCTATGCTGAAATTGCCCCACTCTGTTCCTGCTGTAAAAAAAAAAAAAAATCTTCTATAGCCTTTTAGCTAAAATTACGTATTGAAACTGTACCAGAAGCCACACACCAATAAAACAACAGCTAAAATGCCTTTAAACAGTTCTGTATGCCCCTAATCCCAGGGCGAAGGTGGGCTTTCTGTGTTTCGCCGTGTGGCCGTGCTGAGGGCTGCTCCACAGGACAGCCTGACCCCCACCACCCTAATTCATCTTGTTTTTCTGTCAGCATGGCAATGTGCTCACCTCCTGTTTGGCTTCCCAAACTCAGACCCGTGTGCTGAGAGCTGATAAAAATATTGTTGGCCACACTGTGGAGCTCAGGTGGTGCTTTTGTAAGTGGCCTTGCAGTGGGCAGCGAGGACCACCAGTTAGTGCAGAGAGGAAATTGCTGGGAGTAAAGAGTCCCAGTCTTTCTGGGATAACTCATGATTGCTGGATGTGCTATTGGAAACACAGTAAAACGTTATAATTTCCTGTCTTGTAGCACTTTTTAAACCCTAAATTTGGTATAAATAGGTATGTACACCATTAGCTAGATAAAGTACATACAGTTACCCTGATAGATACGGAACTTCATAGTCTACTATATTAAATTATTTGTATTTAAATCACGGTGTTGTTAAATCAGATTTTATCTTAACCTACACTTATACATCTAATTTTAGGAAGTCATAACGGCTTGTCTCAATCTGTCTTTTTCAATTATAAATATTAACATAACTTATCCTTTTACTTAACTCAAAACACATTCCACAGATTGCTACATCAACATTTTTATTACCCTAAACCCTAATTATGAAAATAAAAACCAGCAACAACAAAAGCACAAACCACATCCCTTAGCTGTGGGAAGGGAACCCACACTTTTCCCCTGTGTTAAAGACTGCAGCTTTAATTCACCTGGTGTCTGGCTTTCAACTTGAAATTCCCTTCTTACTAAAGTAAAATACTTTACCATGCTCTGTGTGCTCCGTGAGGGAGAGCCTAGGCCACAGGCATGGCCTATTGTGCATGATTTAATGTGCTATCAGACTATGTATGTTTGAAGTATCCAGGTTTTTATTTAAAAATTTGGCTATCATGCAGATTTTGTTCGGGGCAGACCATTATCCTTACCTACTAAACAAGTGGTTTTTTAATTCTCCTTTCTTCTCATCACCCCAATAAAAAGTCAAACCCATGGTAGCTTAGAGGAGAAGGTTGTTGCTGTTGTTGTTTTTTAAAGGTTGTAAATCTTTTTTTCCAAAGTGACATATTTGCTATGTGACATGTTAGGCTTCTTATAGTACATGCTCTTTTTTTTTTTTTTCTTTCTCAGTTGATGTCAAGTAGAGGTAAAAATCAATCATGTCTGTGTACGGCAGCCTGAGTTCTCTGTCACACATCTACTCTTCAGCCTTGATATGTTTAGTTATTAACATTTTCTGCCTACATAACTTTCATGTACAGTAACCAAATTATTTAAAAAGCGACTCTCATAAGGGTTATATATAAATGAAAAGCTTTATGTCAATTAATACTTTAATTGAATTTGTGAAAAATGGTGAATCAGCAAACAGCTGTGATTTTGCTTTCTTAGATTTAGTGCTAGGTTTGACATATTTCCTGTCTGGAAAAGAAAGTATTTCAGTGTCTGAAAGTACTCATCATGCTACTGAAATTAACTGCAACAATCAGTCACTGAGAGCACTTTTTATCCAATTTCTTAAAACCGTGAAAATAAAATTACAGAGAGCTGAATGCTATACAGTAAATTTTGAGAGACAAGTCCTAAGAAATAACTGGCCTTTTTCTTCTGCTATCTACTAGTGCACTGCTACCATCAGCATGGTGGCTGGGATGTCCTTGATGTCCTTTCATTCTTTAAGATGTTTGCACCAACAGTCTTTGACACATCTCACTTTGGGCCTGGCCCATTCCTCCCTGAAGTTACTGGAAGTCTTTCCAGGGACATCTGTTGGCTTTAAAATAAAGTGTGAGCTAAAGGTTTAAGCTTTGCAAGAATTTAGCATGTGCTGTCTTCTTGGAAATCAATACCAATGCCCATACAGGAATGAAGCTGCTTTTAAAATTGTATTAAAAGTACTAAAAGTAGGCTTGATCGGGAATCAGTTTTAAGGGTAATGCATAGGCATGGTGTCTGCTAGAGGGCCGTGCCTGGCCAACACCAGGCCTCACACACAGGCCTTGCAGCAGGCCGTGGTGTGCAGGTCTGAATGACGTGGCCCTGTCAAGATCGTGTAAAAAAACCTGGGGGAGCGCTGGGGAGAAAGAACTTGAGGTGCTTGTGCTAGCTGGAGTCATGGGCCTGGGCCTCAGAAGACTTAATCCTGGAAGTGCTCCTAACACAGATGTATCACCAAAGGTGACAGTCACTGCTTGTCTTATGGTCTTTTTTGAACATCCTCGGCAGTGGTGATGCCCCCCTGCAAGTCAATGGCAGCTGCGTGCTGCGATCCCTTTAGACTGGGGCAGGCAGAAACTCGTATCTCCCACTTTCAGAACAAATGTCTGAAACTGGCTTTAGGCTACTATTTAAAAAATGGTGAGTCCTCTGGAAAAAGAGGCGGCACAGCACAGCTCTTTAGGAGATGGTGACCTCACCTGGCCTTGAGGGAAAACACTGGGCTTTGAGTCCCCAGTGGCTGGAGCCACTTCTCAGCTAGCTTGGGTTCAGACCTACCTATACTGATAGTAAAGGGCTTGTGCCAGCTGGGTCCTTGAAGCAATTGGGCCCTATGTGCATGGTGTCCCCGTACCTGCTGGGGAGACAGCACTGCCATGGAGGATGTGTGGTGGGGGAGGGATTTGCAAAGAGCTGCCTCTGTTTTAGCTGTCTAGTCTCTTTTTTGGCTTAAAGCCTCTGATCGAGAGTAATCCCCGTCCTCTGTCCTTCATAGCAGCTAGCAGTTGGGTCGCTGTCCTTGTGCCCAATGTGCTCTGTGCTTGGCTTGTTGCCTTGCAGGACAGAGCTGGAAGTGCCCAGCAGTGACCTGTGACTTCCCTCTGCTCTCCCCTCTTGCTTGGCTAGTGTAAAGCTTTGTGTGCAGCATGTTGCTGCTATTAACTCTTCGGTGCATCAGCCTGTCAGTAATATTTGATGATCGCAGTACACAGTGTACTGCCAGGCCCCATTCCACTGTTGGTCATTAGGGGTGTGTACAAGCCCTCTGTTTCTGTATGCTTCTGCCCTTAAGCCCCCTTTTTTTTCCCACTCCAACCCAGGTTGCTACCTTCACACCTCCCACTCCCCATGATACAACCAGTAGCACTAAGCTCAGACCTTTTTCTGCTTGTTGGCAGGAGAGGGTGAGTAATAAAGGCAAAGGAGTCAAGAAAGCCTGCAGCACTTTACTTTGCACAGCAGCCTAAGCTGTGCCAAGGTAGAAAAAATAGTCAACATTCCTAATTTTAGTTGCAAATCTCCCTGGTGAGACACTTCTGCAAGTCTTAGGCAAACTAGTCCCCATAAACACTCCTGAGCTGCTACATGTACGGAGGAGCCAAGCTCCTCAAACATGCAGAAGTAAATTACTGGCTTTCTCTGAGTTCCTTGGCCATAGTCTACTTAACATTGGTGCAGTGATAGTAATTTTTAGTGTGCTCCCATCCAGTGGCACCAGCCTTGAGGTTTTTCAGCTTTTTCAGCCTTAATTAGGGGTGAATTGGGTGTTGATACTGTTCTCAAAAATACCTTTCCCCTTTGCTTGCTGTTGAAAGTTGTGCTCATAAACTTGATTGGGGGTAAAGGGATGTGAATGACTTGAGAGATGATTAATATCCAATTAATAGTTAAAATAAGGGAATTGCAGGGGGTTGTTGGCTGTGTGAAGCTAGGAATCAACCTATGGAGTCAACTTCTGAGTTTAAACATATTGCACTATGACCAGCAATTCTCCACAATACAGTAGGATTTATTCATAGAAAATATGTCAATATGAGTTTGTCTTTGTACATGTTAGCAACATGTACAGTGAAACACATTTTTTCTCAATCTATATTGTTATAGCTCTTTTTGTGTTATTTGACATAACCATTTATATTTTGGGCTTAAATATGTTATTTGTCAAAATGTACTTTCAGTGTTAATATACCTTTAAAATCATAGTTTATCTTTTAAATATTGAATTTACTTTTTTTTTTTTTTTTCAAATCAATATTGCTCATGTTAGTGCAAATTTGTTAATCTTGAGATAGGTTAACCATTCCTTCCAGACCATAAACAGCATTTAATAAAACAGTGAGATTTATATAGGTCTACACAACTGATCAAGATTCTAATGCAAAGCTTGTTAAAAAAAAAAAAAAAGAAAAGAAAAAGAAAAATCCGACATTTTACAGTACATCAATTGCATTTTATACATTTTTTGGAACAGTTTTGTTTCTCCTCTATTTCTGTGTGTGATCTAGTACAAGAATGAAGGGAACAGCAATAGGCAACGATACTTTCCTCAGTATTAAAAAGAATGCATCATAAATATCCCATTCAGTATGGCAGCAGTGTTGGATTTCCAAGCCTGGAAAAGAAGCCAGGTAATTCCACACTTCTCAAAACTCAGTACAGCAAGAGTGAACATTATTAGTCGGAGCACTTGCCACTACAGAAGAATGGAAACAAAAGAACACAAACTATAGACAAAAGGTATTTTATGCCACTTCATCAGTCCAAAACGTCTCACTTGAGCAATGGTCAACGTTTGACTCCAACTAATTTCTAAGAGGAGCTGCAAGGGGGCAATATGGGCATATAAGTAGTTTGAAGAATGGAAATAAATCCAGTTTACAATAACTTTCTGTCTAAAGAACTTTAAACAGAACCATGGGTCCCTTCGGCCTTTTTGCAATCCTGCATCTGAAGAACTGCACGAATCTGGTGGTTATTAGGCAGGCAAGAAGAACTTCAAGTTGCGAGTGACATTCTTTATTAAAAAAAAGTTTTTATACTGAAAATGTGCTTTGTTCAAAAGAGCACTGCAAATGTCACTTATTAAAATCAATGTAATAAATAAAATATAAACAACCTGTGTCCAAAACTATGAATAATATTTTCATCTACCTCACTATACATCTGGCCCACTGTGCCCCTCCCACCCACCCTTTTTTAAATGATTTAAAAATTTTTTTGCATGCGATTTTTTTTCCCCCTGTTTACTACAAAGAGCAGATAAGGTTACATATCGTACACCGGGAAAAGCTGCCAAAAAAGATTAAACTATAGTCCTAGATTACCAAAAACCAATTCTACATCACAACACCTGCCTGCATGAACTACTCAGTCTGCATCCTACAGAGCAGGCAATGATTTGCAAGAGACTTCTTCCCCCGCACACAGCCAGAAGTGTGCCAGGTGATGTTGAGACTATTACAATGACTAATCACAGAAATGTTTGCAACCTAAAACAAATTCCTTAATTGTAATTTAAGCAATTTACAACTACTCCTTTTGTGTTGGATCTTATTCTGTGGAAACTGTATGCCAAACTCTTGGCTAAATCAAAGAAATGCTAGATTATTATTATTTTTTTTAACTTCCCAAGAGCTAAGGTTAGTATGCCAGCTCTTCTGGTCTCTTAGCCTAGTTTCCTTTCCTTTTGTTTGTTTGTTTGTTTGTTTGTTTTTTAATTCTGTTCCTTACTTTTTTTTTTTCAATTTTTTTTAGGGTTTTATTTTAAATGCACAGAAATGGCCAGTATCTTTCATATTTGAGAAATGCATTTTGGGTGTTGGGTTTTCTTTTTGGTATGGGTTAAAATAAATGATTGTCTGAATGGTTCAGGAGTTGGACCCTTCTGTAGCCTGAAGAGTTTGGAGACTCCAGACTTTAGTCTGTTGGGTCTTTGTTTTCCATTCCCTCAGGGAGATGGCAAGATCAAACTCTCTTCCTTGAGTGCTTGCTGGTTGGTGGCTGGAGAGTAGTGAAATTTCTTTCCCCAAGAAAAGATCAAGAGATGCTATTTTAAAGGAAATGGCACCTAAGGGTGAAGGACTCAGTGAAAAACATCCTAAAACCCCTTCCTTTGTGAGTATGTGGCCTAACAATTTTGAATTGCTATCAATGGTTAATAAAGTGAGTAAGAGAAAGCACATACTGGAGTTTCCACTGTTTAAAAAAAAAACAAACTGAAAATGAAAAAAACCTGAAGTTTGAACAAGGAAAACATTGGATGAAAGTAAGTCTTACACCACACAAACGCACACGCTCAAACACATACACACACACAGAATACTATGCATACGTGGACACACACGAGTAAGAATGTATATTTGTATGATAGATTCTTGGAAATAGACATTCTTAGCAAATATGGATGACAGATCAATTGTAATTTATTTTCTTTTAACACTGTATCATCATAAAGAAAACTGGTATAAATGAAAAAAATCTATTTCAAATATCTACATCTAAAATTTTAGGCAGTGAAAAAGCACTTTGTTGACAAGGAGTGTGGAATGATGAATGTTAATTGTCAGAAACTGCTGAATGCCTTTTTTTTAGTTGCCACAAACAAATTCACATATCAGAACGAACAATACTGCTAAATATTCCTTTTTTTTTTCTTTTTTTCTTTTTTCTTTTTTTTTTTTGTTAAAACGCACCGGGGAGAAGAAAACAAAAAACTGGAAATTCATACATCTTTCAAAATTTGAAATTGAAGCAATATTTAGAACCATAGATGAAGAAACACTGTGGCATTGGTGTAATATACACAATGCACTTGTTTTTTTTATCTGTAATGTACATCAAATACTTTACAACAATGCATTAACAAAAGGCAAGAAACATCTTGCTGTACAGAGGAAACCCCAAATGCAACTTGAAGCCTAGATTCACAATGAATGAGGATATTAAACAAAGTGTGAGAAGCTGTTCCCCATAAAGTATGTACGCTGCTCAGTTACTTGTGCTTAACTCTTAACCCACATCCACTGTCATGTTCTCCCTACTTCCTTCAGCCACATTCAACACACAGCACCGAACTTTAGACTCTACAGGCCAACAGTAAAGTTGTCCCACACGTAAAATATATATATGTATATATATATATATATTTCTTTCTAATTATTCCCAGGTTTAGCTTTCATTTCTTTTAGCCTTCTAAAAAAAATCTCCTAATTTTTTTCCTTACTGGTTATCTGGGCCTTCCTATGGAACAGGCTTTAACAAACTAAATTTGCAGGAAAAAAAATGTCTTGTGGTATGCATGCACATGCACAGTTCCTGGAGCTTTTGTATCTGCCCAAGTCTCAAACCCAGGAGTCGGGAGAGGCTGGATAGTGGCTTGTTTCATAATTAAGTTCACTATAGGGACGAGCAGCTGAATAGAAGTCGACGTAGTTTCCAGTTGACTTTAGTCCCAGGTGCATGTTGTATTCACTTGCAGGTGGGCGATGATGCACTTGGTCCTCAAAGAAGGACTCATCATAGTTTCTGGTTGAATTCTGAAACGGCTGATATGGTTCGTAATCTTTTCTGCTGGGCTCCTGTGGAACTGGCTGTGTTGAAACCTGAAAGATAGCAATGCCCACAGCTTGTTAGATGCAAGATGTTGTTGTAGGCAACAAGAGGGAAGAAGGAGTGAATCTCATTCTACGTTTGTCATGCTGAAAATAGAAAGTTGTGCATTGTCTTAACCTCTGCCCCAAAGCAGTGCTTGGTAGTCAATTAATTCCACAGCTCTGCCTTGTCAGTACATTCTTTACATTTTCATTTATTATTTTATGTTACTGCTGCTAACAGATGCTGCTTTCTTTCAAAAGTAATTCAAATCTGGATCTGAGCAGTGTAGCTCACAGTAACTTTAGTAAATATAATCTGTATATAGCTTTCTGACTACTTTGCAGCTATACAATGCAAACATTGTTGGTCAAAACTCAGCCTTGAAGAATCTGAATGGAAGTGATACGCAGTCCAAAGATGTTAAACATTTTGCAGCTTCCTTTGCCACAGGTGAGACTGAGTAACAGCATATTGTTAAGAACCAAGTAATAGTCTTCGGGGCACTGACACGAGAACATTTCAAACTAAGTGCCCTGAAATGTGTTCTGCTGTTGTTGTTAAGTTGAACCAATTTCTTACCACTGCCTCAACGCTTCATGTTGACAATCTTGTGTTGTTGCAATGTTCCAGCAAGTTGCCTTGAGGTTGAAGTATTTATGATATACAGAAAAAAAATCTCATGCAGTCCCCTAACCTAAGTCTGCCATAAAGCTTTTTTCAGACAGCCCTAGTGAGACTCTGCTTTTATACTTGGGACTTAATGAAAATCTGAAGTTTATAAGCATTTACTAAGTGTCTTTGTGACTGCAAAATGACACAGACTTTCAGTCTTCAGATGGTGTCTTTTCCAGTGAGCCACCACTGGGAATATCGATGCTCCAATGTCAGTGTTAGAAGAATTTTTGCAGAACCTGCTGACTATGCACAAGGTCGTAAAGCTCCTTCAAGAAGAGAGGAACAGTTGCACTGCTGTGTCACAAACTGTTGGATACTATGATTCTTTGAAAGTGCCTGTATTGGACTCTATGCACAGAATGCAAAAGGTAGTGTCCACTGCCTTTAACAGTCCCCAAGTGATCTTACAACATATTAGAATGGCAATAGGAAGCATAACAACTCTGATTTCTATTTCTCGCACTGCTGTCATCTCACTCCACGTGTTCAAACACAGGTGCTTCATTTTGGACACAGGAGAAAAATAAGCAATGCATTCATAAGCCAAAAAGATAGAGCAGGTTGATTTTTTGAGTAGAAAATAGTGGACTGAGTTAGTACTTGTTTATTTATTTTTTGTTAAACACAATATTTCTGATAGATCAATCATAAACTTGACATTTCATTGAGACAGCAAGTGGGAAAAGGTGGAAAAGCACTTTTTTTGGGCTCTCACTCCAAAAATCATATTAGTTCATTCATGACTGCAGCCACATCGCACCAGCTGTTAAAACATCTCATACCCTTACTTTCTCTAAGTACTGTGTTAGTTAGAAGGGCTTTATCTCTTTAAAGGCAATAAAAGCAGAAACACCTCCATGCACTAAAGTAGCTCACACAAAGAAAGGACACCGCACAAAATCCTGTTTAAGAAGCAAAACCAATAAAGGGAAAATGGGGACATGGAATATCAGAAACTCTCCTCACCTTCAGTTTGTGGACTGAAACTGAAATATCATTCACTGAAACTGAAATTTCAGGTAATCTAATTAAAATTTTCAGGGAAAAAAAAAACTTTTTATCGATTCTCCTAAATATTCCTTTACTTGTTTGATACTAGTAATAATTTAAAATGCTTGTCTGAAATGTTTTTTGGCCTTATATCTCTATTTGCTGCAACTTTTGCACATTGCTTAAGGAAGCTGTGAAAACATTAAGGAACTGTGGTAATTAAGTGTAAGGTAGCATTATGCATAAGGATGAAACAAAAGCCTATCAATGCAGAAAAATGTTTCTGAGGGAGTAAGGAAATGCTATACTGGAAACATATGGCCATATGAATGAAATACATGTCAATATTGTGACAACTCTTTTTCTCTTTCTGCGAGGTTGTGTTAGCTTGGCACCCATGCTGCCAATTATACTTTTCAAATGCCCTCCTTATCCAGACATACTTTTCGCTTTATGGTTTTCAGGGACAGGGCATTTTAGATGCTCAATGTTCCTGACTGAATGGTTTGGATGTATACTGGTGGGAAACTGTCCTTTCCGATGAAATGCTAGATTTTCTCTTATGCCCAGAAGCACACATTAAAAAAAAAAAAAAAAAAAGCAAACAAACAGCTTTGTTACAAATCATAGTTGTGGAGTGGTGAAATGACAAATCTGAGGGCTTTAGGTACACAGAAGTACAGGGCACATGCCTGTCTAAAAGATACAGGGGAGTGCCTTTTCCAGGCCTGTTCAATACTTGAGTTTCTTCCAGAATGACTAAGCCTGTGACTCATGCAGTGCCAGCAGTAATGCTGAACGTCATGATGGATACACCCAAGTAATGAGATGTGAAGGGACTTCACCAAGTTCACTGGCATGGGACATCACAAGGTATTTGACAAAGTAGAAGCGCCCATTATGTTAGTTTGGCTTTTAGAGTATGCATCACATATCCAGAACTTTAAAGGTCTCAAGCCTGTCCTGATTTCATTAAGAGTTACCAGCCTTAATACCTTAGATAATTTTTGTGCACATGCTGTCATAACCCATTGGACATTTTTGAAACTTGGGCTGAAATTCTGCATTAGCATAAATAATATAACTTGCCTGAAGCCAGTGGAATTGCTAGCATTTGGTCAAGCAGACGACTCATTTCTTCTAATCTAGACTTTTTAATCCTTGCGATATTTTTATTAGTTTCCATTAAAAAATGTGACATTGGTGTCTTGCCATCTAGAACAGTGACATTTTAGTCTCCTTACTTACCTGGTTATGTTTGATATCTTCAGCAGGTGCACCGTAAGAATTCCTGTACAAAGTTGAGATGCCAGTGCTCTGAGCTGGAGAGAGAAAAGAGGAAAGAAAAGCAGTTTTATCAAACATACCTCTTTGGTCTAAAAATGAGTTGTTAAGGCTTCATTTAATACTTACATAGTGCCCATTTCTCATACACAAACATCTTTAAAAGTGTCTGCAGTCTTCTATTTTCTCTCCCTCCCACTAAACAATTTTAATCTTTGCTTTGGTGTACATGCATGTACATAGTGTACACTTATTAATGGTTACAGGCACTATGTTGTGTCCATACCAATCTTAGGCACTTCACACATAAATCAACAAAATAATTCCATATACAGTTAGCATTCAGTAATATATTCCAGATTATATATGGGATTCTGTATCACACATACATTGAACAGGTAACAGTTGTAAATATTGAAATTAAGAAACATTTATCTCCTTTCAGTTCAGTTGCATGATGTTACATCAAATCCTATCCTACAGTGCCTTTGCTATATTGTGAACTCATTCATGGGAAAAGTGATTAAATAAAACAAAAAATGAGTTATGCAAAAATGTAATAAGCAGTTACACCAAAGAGATCTGGTCAAGATAGTCTCAAATCCATAAACTGCTGTCATTTTCTTCTCAGATGTCCTGCTACTAAAATACATGGACAAAACTGAACTGTGTTTGAAATCAGAAGTAACTCTAAGGAAAAGGATGACATCATACTGTTTTGCAAAAATATATTGCCCATCCTCTCCTCCCATCCCCCTATCCCCACCCCCCCCCCAAAAAAAAAAAAAAAAAAAAAAAAAAAAAGACAAGGATTTTTCCTGAAAGGCTTTAGCCTTCACTGATGACCTTGATTTGGGTATATGGCTGAAACTCAGCCTTCTGGTAGAACCAGAAACTTTGTATTTCTCTTACTTGAAATAATATGAAGGAAAGATGTGTGGCTGCTGCACACTGTTCTTACTGGATATGCATTATTAACTTCCCAGATATTTGAACCAATGTTTTGATGATATAATCATGACTCTCATTATAAGAGCATGAGCCTGAAAGAGAATTTTAGAAGTAGCTGTGAATCAGAGTCATCACAGGAACTGAAACATGTTGCCCATTCAACTTCTCTCGGGTCTCTGTGCAATGGTATAAAGCCTGGAGGCACCAAAAGATGCTTTTAGTACCTTTGCAACGCAAAACTTTGAGGGCAAGGACTGAGCAGCAGAGCTGAAAATTGGGTGTGGGACCCATGCTAGTCACGTCACTAAGAAGAGCCACGGTTACTGAAGAAGTAACCACTCCTTCTTCCTTTTGCAACCTGCTAGCATGGACCCCAGTGTGCAGAACTGCCTCCATCCTTCTTCCCCCAGCCACTACACTCTCTGTGGAGAAAGGGACGAACGGAATGGTCATTAGTCAAAGTCGACTGCGAAATGTCAATTCTGATCTTCACATCTGCCACAGGTACCGTGCTGAAGGTACAATTTTTGACAGAGCTTGATGCACAGTCTCATGTTGTCACTTTACAGATCTCAGATGGTGCTCTTGAAGTTCTCCAGTATGGTCTTGAAATGGGATGAAGACAGGGCTTATATGGTCGGGTGATGAGATTTAACAATAATTGGGCGGAAAAAAAAACAACACTTTTTTTTCACTTGATGACCATTAGCTAATAGGGGTGAAAAAACCTCTTGGTTCTTCATGTGCTGGATGCAGTTACTAAGACAGATCATAGTCCTGTGTAGGAAATGTTGCAGAGCCCCACAGGTCTCCGAGTAGTGCAAAGGGATCCTTTCTGTGAAAGTGGGAAGTAAATGAGCTCTGGTAACAGACAACGGTTGGTCTTTTTGGTGGGAGGTACTCTCAATTTTGCGTGTGTGCCATCAGGTGGTAACAGATGGAAGTGATGCCTGCTTGAGTAGTTTATATTTGGCCATAGACGTTAGGACTGAAGGGTTGATCTACAGAGGTTCTCTCTGTTCAGGATGCATTTTGTCACCAAACTTGATTGATGTGTGAGACTTGACTGTTACTTCGGTGTTTTTTTATGAATTACAGCTGCATCCTCTGCTTTAGTGTTTGAAACTCTCCCTCCTGAAGACAGTGTTTGGTATTAGAGGAGCCCACATCAGCATTACTGTCTACAGTGCTCCTTATGCCCGTGTGGCTCTCAGTAGTGCCAGTGACAGATCCTTCTGTGATACCATCTTTTTTATGCTGGCTTTATGAATTCTTTGCTTGCTCCATGGAGTGCTACAAGAAGCTGGCTTGAACAAAATGGAAGTGATAGCGTGTTGGACTCTCATAAACCTGTAACCATTTTCGTTTCATGCAGATAAATCTCAAGCAGGACTTAAGTTTCATGCATGCAAGTTTTCAGGCAGGCAGGACTGAAAGATTTGATCTGGAGAGGACAATACTATTCATCATTGTTTGCTGTCAAGAACAAAAGAGGTGAAACACCTGAGGGTTTTATGGAGAATCTGATGAAAAATAGTAGATTGGTCACATGCTAGTTTAAGTAGTATTCCCACGGGCAATCATAAAGACTTCAAGGAGTATCATGACCTTTCCATCTTTTTACAGGTAAATAAAAGGGCACAAGGATCCTGTATGCACCTAATAGCCACGATTATTAAAAAACAGGAACAGTTCAGAGTTGGTGCATATCTGTCCAACACAGTACTGTGAAATATGTCGTATTTGTCACATGCTAGATTGAAGACTTGCAGTCTCACAGATCACAGATTCTGCGATGGAAAAAATGGGTGGTCTGTGTATAAAAATAGCTGCAAGTTCTGCGCTACTGATTTCACTGCAGTCACATGAATACAAATCCACAAATTCAAAATGCAAGCAAACTGTGGTATTCTTTTCTTAATGCGATAAAAAGGAATACAATGACACATTAAATGCTTGGAAATGAATGCCAAGAGTTCACAGACAAGAAATCTTGGCTTTGTCTAGCTGCGAGGCTGAGATAATTCTGTTTCTGGAGGAAATGTAAGTCAAGCAATGTAGCTGCCAGTAATGCATGCTGCCCCACTCCAGTACCTGCTTCTGAACACGCAGGCAGCATTCCTGGGAACTCCATTCCCCCTCTGCCATGCCTCAGTGAGCAGTTGACTCTTGCTGTCCAAAAGCAGAGGACAAATATAAAAGAAAGAAGGGAGAGAATGAGCCAGATATTGGGGTGATTAGTAACTGATTCTTGATGTTATATGTACAGGTGTCATCACAGTAAAATTATCAAACGGAGAGAGCTAATGAAATAATCTTCTTTTTTAAAACATGGCAGGAGAAGGGAAAGGGGTACAAGGAGCAGGAGATGGAGATTTTCCAGCAGCCATGCTTCCTTACAGAGATGTGAGAATTTTTGCTGCAGATGAAATGATTCCAGAATTGATGAGTGTGTGCGTGTGTATTTTATGTAGCATATAAACATCAGCACCATATAAACATCAGTACAAGTTAGTACTGAGAGGTACATCTTACTGAGAAAAATTGTGATGGTTCTAAAGTGAATACTATGATCAACCTGCAGCATTTTGTGGTTGCGTTGTATAAAAAACAGAAAAATGCCTTACTTTTTATTTTCCTCATTCAGTTTTAAAGGTGATATTGATTTAAAAAAAAATCAAATAGTTTCTCACAGCAGTCTTCTCCACAGCTGATGACAACTTTGAAAATTATGTCAGTCAATGGTTTATGTGACAAAGTTATCATTGACCAAAGCCCTCCCCATATATCTCAGTCACTTGGCTCATGGTTTAACATTCAACTTTCAGTTCCCAAAATTATTCATTCAGAACAGATTTACAGACACTTTCAAATAATAAGGTACTAACCTTTTACACTCACAAACACAGACTGATAGTAAGAAAGGAAAGATCAATTGGGCAGGTAGTCATCCTCAGCCAGTATTGTATAGCCTGCTTTTTTTTAGTGCCATCAGCAGGACCCCATTTTCTAAAATTTACTTCAAGACAGTAAAGGCAAATGACGTTGTGCCTCGCAAATCATCTAACAGAGATCATTGCCTGTCATTACCACTGTCACCTTCTTGTGTGGTGAAAGGGCATGACAAAAGATTACAGTGTACTGTGTTTTCTTAAAGTAGTAATAAGTTCAAGTAACCCGAGCATCGCTATCTACTATAACAGACTGTGGTTGTTTGTGTTTAGACAGTGCAGGGACTTATAAGTAAGCTGAAATGAGAAAAGTACAGATGTTAGATTACTGATAAGCAAAAGAATAAACTAACCAGGAGTTTCTGCTGGTGGAAGCAAAGATACAGCAGGCAGACTGTGATGCACATATTAGTTCAGTAAGGGAATTAACAAAGCGAAGGAAACTTTGCAGTAGAGTCCCCACGATAGTATACAGTAAGCTTAACTTCTTTGTTCTGAAGGAGAGCACCAAGGCATAAATAACGTTATCACATTCATTTATAGTTCCTGTGTTTTTTTAAACGACTATAATAGTTTTTGTCTTAAAAATATACTTTAGGTGATAAAATTTTATTATTGGTTATTTTCTACAGAAAAGAGAAGATGGATTGTAAATATACAAGGCATCATAAACCTGCGAAGTGAAGAGGGCAATGAGAACTTTGATATTGTTCCTCTATTTTTTAGCTGTCCTTGTGAAATCAATATAAGTTATCATTTTCAGCCAAACTGTTTACTTCATAGATTCTCCATTTTTTCCCAGAGGCTTCCTGACAACTCTCCACAATAGCAAGAAGCCAACATTTCTACTTCAAAAATCCATCAACAAACCTTCATTTCAGTCCCAGCCAAGAGGTCATAAAATTTTTGAACTATAAACTGAGAAGAGCTTTGGAGAAGAGCATGGAGACAGGTGTGGGTAAATTGGGACTACAGCTGTAGCTCTACACTCTCTGTAAATCCATAAGTCAAGGAAAGCTTTGTGTAATACATCAGCTTGGCACAAAACACAGGAGCAGCTCAAAATATGTATACGCCAGGTGGAACTTGAAAAAACATCTATCTAAGTCCCATAGGCTCTGTGGATGTATGAGCTGCAATGCATTATTTGATGCACAAAATGAAATACAGGCATTGGAATAAACTTGCTACATGAACTTACATTAGACTGGAGAAGTAAAGCCAAAATGCCTCACAATTAAAATCACAAATACTGTATTTTATATTGTTCTTTAATGAAATATTTATTATTTAATTAGCTACAGATAGTTATACAAATTTCATGTCCAATGTTGACAAGCAGGACTCCTTCTGTTATTTTCTTCTGTTCTTAAAATAGTGCTTAATTTGAGCTCAGACCAAACGAGCAGAGATTTGGTGATCTGAAAGAGAGAGCAAGTGATTTGTTAATTCCATATCCATTCATACAATGTCTATACAAGATTTTGAAATATTATAGAACTTATCAATTTGTTTTTGATTTTTCTCACTGAGTTCAGTAACTGTAAAATAATGGATAGTCAAGCATGATGGTGAGAGCCTTGAGTTCTCTTATTAAGAGCCAACCCAAAAGATCAATAAGAACAGATAAAATACAAACACATATTAAAGGAAAGCAGGATGCAGAAATCAAAGTGGAACAAAGGTTGTTGGGGAAGTACAAACCTCAGGCTCCTAAAATTATATAGAAAAAGAAAGGAAATATGGGAGAACGTAAGCACTCCAGTAAAAGACAAAATGAGAAGGGATGGGGAAAAAGCAATCAATAATTTTTTGAAGTGGGGAGAGACATGAAAGAATAAGTTACTATCTGCAAGGAAGCACAGAATTTCCATGTGAAAACCCTTTCTTGAGAACATTCTAATATAATCTGGTTATCTAATTTGCAGACACAGCTAAAATGAAATACTAATGTTTCTGCCTTTTCAGCTGCTGTTCTTACTCCTTAGATTCCCTCTACCTGGATCCTTGAAAAAGTGCTGAAAAAAATTAAGTTTTGTCCTCACAATTACACAAGTAATGACCACTGAAGTGTTTGTAGTAGTGTTTTGTGTAGTAACTATGAAACACCCAAAATGTTATAGATACATTAAATACAGTACCTTGACAGAATTTTCTGCAATTCCAAGTAGTATCCTGCAGAGGCGATTCAAGACACTCATCGTTTCTGTGGTTTCCATATGTTCTTGACTGTCATTTCTCTTCTTCTGACTTTTACTTTCTTGCTAATTAATGTTCTGTTTTGCATTTTGACACAAGTTCAAAGGCTGGCCTTTAGATTTTGATTACGCAACGGGGCGTAGCACAGAAGAAGCTGTATGAGTCATATCATGTCTTGAAAGCAGACACTATAGCATGGAGGGCTTGACACCTAATCAGCATAGTACTGGTGTCCCTGTGAGCTTAGGACAACCCATTCTGACATTCTCTGAGCAAAACCTACGCAGAGGGAGGGGAAAAGGTAACAGGCAGAAAGTGCAGAATGACTCCTCGCTGTAATTTTTTACTTGCACCAAGGTAACATTTGGTGGAGAAGACACCATGATGCTCAGCACTGAGTAAATATAACAAAACGCTCAACAAAGGTTATGTAAGTCTGTGCAACAGTGATGGAGATCAACACTTATTTTGCAGAGAATTAAAGAAGAGATGCTGTACTAGACAAAAGAGTCAACATTTTGTAATTACTGAAATGCTAACAGGTTAATGAGCTCACTAGGATAGAGAGGCCTTCACTAAAACCTGCAATAGATGCCGTAACACACACCAAGAACATTTTTGTATTTAAATCAGCCTAGCTATGAAAGCAATGGGGATAGACTTTCCAAACTGCTACTGAATTTCCTAGGAATAAGTGACATGTAAAAACATCTAACTGGTCCCAAAAAGCCATTCCCAGCAACAGACAGACATTAGGGATCACCACAAGTGCTAAACCATTGTCATGCTTACAGAAACAGCACTAGTTAATATAAGCTGGATTTACCCACTTCCTTCTGAATAGAAAACAAAATTAAAAAGAAATGAGCAAGTGTTTTTAAAGCCTTTTCTGTTATAAAGAATTGTGGTCTTCACAAATCATTTTTGCAAAGCATAATATCATTAGTATCAAGTACTTCTTCAGTTGTATTTCTCAAGGTTGCTAAAACTTTGGAATCAGCCAAAGCAGGTTAACTCTTTTCAACATTACAATAAACTCAGGCAACCTTATAAAATCAGCCGTCTATCACAGCTGATTTTTACGTATGCTATGTAAGCATAATCTCACCTGTCATGGTGTCTTTCCTAGAAGTGTGTTCTCCCTTATTTCCATGGTAAGTGGCGTTCGTTCCAGTTGATTCATAGTCTGTTTTCCTTTCTTTTAGGCTGATCATTTCCCGAGGTGAGGCTGGGGCACTTGCTAGATCATAAAAATGGATTTATTTTTTCTCACCACATATCACTGAATGTAGTGTTTAACTCTAAAGTAAACATTTTAGTAAACTATGCATTTGCTAGCAGATTAATGTCAAGCTGTTTGAAGAAACACCTCCATGTTATGAAAGAAAGGAAAACGTGCTGTTATTTCAAATACAGTACAAATGTTTTAATACGATTTATTAACTCCAAATATCATTTTCACCTTTTTCTACTTACACCCATCATCTAAGGTGATCATTAAGAAAAAGTACAATAATAATATTATTTTTTTTCCCTTTTAGCTTTTCAGACTCTAATGTGTCAAAACTTTCCGGTACACGTACTTCTGCTTTTCTTCTCAAAATGGTCAATTCATTTCTGTTTAAAAGACCCTTAACTTTCAATTGAGTAGAAAAAAAAATATAAAAGGAGAAAAGCCCTTATAAAATGGATTCCTCCATTCTCTGTTGAAAATAAACAAGCCCATGAAATAGTTCTAAGGGGAATGGGAAGAAAAGAGAGATGTTTTTTCATAGAAGACATGTAGGAAGAATCCCTAACACTTAAAGGTAAGTCAAATAATTTTTCTGTCACTAACTATCTATGTAGGAACAGTTGACATTAAAACAATATTTCTTTCATCATGTGCTGGGAAACTCTGCAAGTGTTTAGAAGCTGAGACAGCTGAAAGAAGGAGGTTTGGGGGGGAATGTTATGGAAAAAAATTGGCTCATATGATTGTTCCACAATTGACTCTGGGTCAATAAGAAAGACACTGACTCTCAGTCAGTAAGAAAGAGGCTAACTGAAACTCTTGCTACAGCTAAAAGCAGGGAAGTGCCAGGTGACTAGGAGGAGAACCGGGTTTGTATGTGATTTTCATGCACTGGAGAATGTGAAGGTGGCGCTGATCACAAAGACTCACAGCTTGTGATGCTTAGACAGGAAAAGGAGAAAAAAGCAGGGACAAAAATAATGGATTGCAAGTGAACTGACTTCAGTGATTTAGGTGTTGGGAGATACCATGCACTTTCCCCGTTGTGGAGGGAAGGGGAGGGGAGGGAGTACAAGGTGAGCATCCCAGAGCCTAGTAAAGGCATAGTGGTAGAAAAATAGCTAAACCGCTGGTGCATATTTCTACACCTTCCCCAGCTGCCACCCAGACATTCAAGATGTTAAAATAATCTCCAAAGCAATAGCAATGTCATTTCTAAAAAAAAATAAAAATAAAAAATAAAAATATAAGAAATGTCTTCCAGCATCTCTAAACCATGTTATAATTTTTTAGTTAAGGAGCAGGGAAGCCCTCCTTGCACAGTGATGCTGAATTCTGTTCAAATTGGTTCTACTGGCCCTAGCCTCTGAATTTACAGAGCAAATGTGGGACAGATGGCTTTTCTTATGAAGGCATTAAAACTGGGGATTGCTTTTAAGTTGCTTGTCAATACTGATGTAATTCTAAAGATGATAAAGGCAGCAATACAAAGACATGAAGAAACATGACATTAAGTTACCATATCATCTAATGGGGACTTGATTCCAACAGGGGACAAAACAGAATGCATACCTTGAAAAGGTAACTAACACTTGGATGCATTTTGTTTCACATACTCTGGTAACACTTCAAAGTATTCCAGTGTTTTGAATACAACTGACTGATAAGGACAAAACCATCTCTCTCTGTTCCCTGTAGAAATTATACCTCGCCTCTCATCTTAGAACAACTGCCTTTTGGCAAGTATTAAAATCAAAAATTGCCTTCCTCCAGAGCTTTTATTGGAAGCAGAGATAAATCCAGTAGTCGACATATCGAAAAGTAATATCAAGACTTTCTCCTCTTAAAGTACACAAAATAGACAGAGCTTTCTACACTACATAAAGTATTGTATCTCCAAGTCCTCGGGATGGATGGGACATTATGGGTTCATTTACTTCAAATAGGTAGGATGCACTATACCAAAATAATTCTTGACAGACTTTTGTCTACAACTAAAGATCTCTGATGACAGAGACCACGTAACTGCTCCAAGCAGTTTATTACAGCGTTTTGTTTTCCTACCATTAGGAAATGTTCGATGTCTAGCTAACCTGACTCCTTGCTACTCATTATTTTCATTTGTCTGCTATGAAAGTAGAGAAAGTTCATACCATGCCTCTTTGCAGCTGCCTGTTACATGTTTGAAGACTTGGTGTGTACCTCTTCTCGCTGCCCTCATCTTGTCTCTGTTCTTCGAGTTAAACAGTTACAATCCATTCAGCGTGTCCTTGTATCCCTATTTCTCCATCTCCTGATATATGTTTGCAACTGACAAAAACCCCTAAATCATTTCTAATGCACTTCCACCTAGTTAGGTATTCCCCTTACAATTTATTTGTAAAGGATCAGATCTTTGTTTCCCTTTGGGCAGTATCTCCAATGTCTCAGGACAACTCTGAATTCTATTGATGCCCTCCAGGGTAGGTGAGTCTCTCCTAGATTTACGTCACCTGCAAAGTTAACTGGCATCCTTTGTGTATTACCAGGGTCATTACTAAAAACATTGAGTCCTCGACTCAAGATAAACCTCCAAGGAAAGCACGCTTCCATTTAGCAAAAAGTCACACCTATTGTTTAAGAATGGTTTTCAGTCTGTTTTGTGTTGCCATGTTTTCTGGACTGTTTGCTAGCTTGCCCTAGCTTGCCTATAAAAATCACATGTGAAATAGTCTCACTTATTACTGTAGATTTCATTTACTGGCTATACCTTTCCACAAAGCCTTGCAGCTATGCTGTGGAAGAAATTCAGATGGAATTATAAGAACAAATCCTATTGAATCAATGCTTGGATTTGATATGGGTACTACCAGACAGACAGTAACTTGCACTACAACGTAGAAGTAGATACTCCTAAGCAGCACCTTATGTTCCTATTATCTTTGAGGTATTCAGATTGTGATTACTTGCTCCAGCAGTTTTCTAGAGCATGAAGTTGAGCTGACCGGTCTGTAATCACATGGGAGCCTCTTCCTTCAGAAACAGCCACTACGTTTGTCCTTTGCCATTCTTCTGATGACTCCTCATAGCAGTAAGATTCATAAGAAATTTTTCTGAAGTATGTTCTATAAGCAACAGAAGTGAGGAGATAGTTTTGGCCAGAGAGAGAACTAAGGTCTCAGGGACAGACATTTCAAGTGCCTTGCACTGGTGGTCAAAATGAGATTTTGAACAAAAAAGGCAAAGAAAAAAAAAAAAAGGAATTCCTTGCAGACAGACTTGTGTAATGATGGTCAATAGCAGCTCTCACTGAGCTGTACTTCTGGCCACTTCAAATTTCCTCAGTGGTTGCTCTGCAGGACTAGGACACAGCTAATAGATACTTAAAACTATTTTCTTAAAAATGTATCTACTGCATGATGCTGATGGCAATAATTGGCTTGGCCTATTTTAATTCTAAATTCCTAGTATACCTATGGAATGGCAGCATTTGATTGAGCAAGTAGTAAAATTGTTTTACTCTGTTTACCTGAAAAGAATTTCACTGAGAATGATTTTATCTAACCAAGATATGTTTTACCTTAGAATAAGATGATGAAGATGCTCAGATTTCCAAACAGAAAAATAAATTAACATGGAGGTGTAAATTGCCATACTTACATTAATTCCTTGCAGGGATTGTACAGAATTAATGATAGCTGGTCTAAATATGTCATCAATATTACATGAATACCTGTAGTCAATCTTTTATTAAGCTTCCATATGCATGTGTATGTACACTTATATACACATACACACATTCACATATAATCAGAATAAAAGCTGACAAAAATAATGTGGATCTTTCAACTTCTGCCAGGTGTACAGAGTGGTCATAAACAACAGTTGTCATGACTAGCAAAAAGAGTAACAGTTTCCTCATGCTAACAATAGATTTAATCACCCTGAGATCTAGTCAGCTAATTTCAATCAGGAAAACACTGCGTAGTAATTCATAAGAAAAAGTAATATTCTTTCCGCTGTAGAACTTGCACAGTGTCACGCAAAAAAATAAAAATAATTCCTGCTTTGAATGGATAGTTCAGATAAGAGTAAATAATGCATTTTGTGCTCTTTCACCATTCTTAACAGATCTGCATGCCAGTGACATTGCTTAACAGAGAAAAAAGACAGTGATGGATTATTTCTGTTTTTCCTTCAACCCTGGAAGGCTGCACTTACCTGAGCGGTTGTTAGGAGACATGCGCACGGGAGAGATGGAGGGCGTGCGTGATGAAGAGTATGGTCTTTGCCGATCCCTTTCTATTGTTGAAGATGAGGCTACAAAGTGATACTGTGACCATCCGTCCTGCAACATCAAACATTGTGACAGCAGTCAGCAAATACGCCATGCAGTTCCTGGTATTAAGTACAGAGTATTTTTCTCTAGTTTTTTTTTACTACTTATACACAAGTAGGCTACTATCTCCTTCCTGCCACTGAGTGGCAAATAGTCTTACTGGTGCAGGATTTGACTTGCTGACTGTACTGAAACACCAGAAGAAAAATTAAAATGCAGGAAGTTCTGTAAAGTAACATATTTCGGAAAGATTCATATTATGGAAACACTGAACAATGTATTAAGTTATTTGTTTAATAGTTCTGTCTTTTTCCTTGCCTCTAGTTTCACATTCTAAATGATCTGAAAATATTCCAAGTCATGAAACTGCCTGTTTTCACAAGGTTTTGCTTTAAATCATTTCTGTCTTATTAGGAAATGGAGTAAGTAGATGGTGAAGCTGCAGGATTATCAAAATTGATGTGACTATTTGGGTATCTGCAGTCTAGTAAAGTACATTAAGTGCCTATTTGTTCACACTGAGTGAAAAAGAATCTATTCATTTTCCTCATTGCATTTTTCTCCAAGATGCACAGAAAGAAATTGTATGTCTTGTATTTAAGACTGTGGTAATAGGGATGCATTTTAAGAAAAGAAACAAAGTAATAAAAATGTTAGAAACTGCCGGTTTCGAAATAAAAAGGGAGTTTCACATTTTTTTCTTGTATACAACATCATACCCCAAAATTATGAACTTTACATTTTAAAATGGAAACTAAAAATAGTTTGAAAGTATTGTGAGAGCATAAATTGACTTTAGCTAGTGCCCTTAGTAAACCACAATATTTCAGATGTCTTAAAGTATTTACAGATTTTAACTGTCTTTATCACTGTTTAATGTTAAATCTAACTCTGTAAAACAAATTGAGTTTGCCCAGCCTCACACTGAAGATATAATCCTTCTAAAAACGCCTGCTTTCTGTTGTGCTCAGTGGAAATTGAGTCAAGCACCTGGCATGGCACTACACAAAATGTTGCAGTGAAATGCTGTGCTGGATAAAAAACCAAAAACATTATATAATATTGACAGAAAAACAGCTGGAATTTTGCTCTTGCGTATAGAAAAATAACTCCGCCTTGGGGAAGAAAAGGACATTCCCACCCCCCTACCAGGGGCTGCTCCTGACACCCAGCTCTGACGCCCACCCTCTCCCACCTCTGCCTTGGCCCAAGCCATCTCTCCAGCTTTGTGCCCTCCACAGGCACCAGGCTCTCCGAGCTGCGATAGGGGATGGCTTCAATGCTTCTTTTCCACTAAACTTCTATGAAATAGAACTCAGCAAGAGTGTGACACGCTTCTCTTTTGAAAACAGCAGGAAGAAAGAAGGCACTTACATTTGATGCAGAGGGAAATGTTGTAAGTACATTAGGAGAGACAGACTCAACACCTAACTACAAATTCTGAACGTCTGTACTCCTTACATAACGCATTTGTATAAACGTGTGTATATCTCAGTCATAAGTTTAGAAGAAAAAAATGGAGGAGTGAAATCTGGGCCAAGGCTTTCGTAGTGGGGTCCTTATTTTCCCTAAAATAGGTAGTGAGCATATGTCCACGGGGGTCAGTCATGTTAATGAACTGCATCTTGTATTTCACGACAGTCATGTAAGAAAATATGAGGAAGAAAACTGGTTAATCAATATACGATAGCAAGAATTCTTGAAAAAGAAACAGCTAATCTTTAATACCACTCAAGCCAAAAATTTTTATTTCTGATCTTTCATTTCCAACAAGCCACTTTTGCACAAGCAGTGTCCTCCAACCTGGAGGGAGGACAAGAGCGCTAACAAAAACATCTGTAACCCCCTAACTACTTAATGCTGAATCAAACTGGAAATTATTAGAAACCTCTCAATACTTACATACAGAGTTTTAAAAAGAACCTGATAGCTTATAACTAACAGCTTACATCTAATCATCTTATCCAAGCGTCAAGACTGTATAAAATACTTTGTGTTATTTTTACATCTCCCATTAAACAGTAACTTCCATGGTATTTTTTCTACTATAAAAATGAAGCCACAAATACGAGAAGCCCGTGCCTTTATCCTGCTGAGGACAAATGGTTCCACTCTTTCTCATTTTCTGGGGTCTGAAGTTCTTTTAAGAAAGGTGACCTCTATAATTCACTGTGTTACATTTTTCTAACCATTTATTTCTTTTAAGCGGACTCCTTTGCTGAAACAGAAAAAAACAAGAGGACCAGACTCTAGATCTGATAAATGAGGAAGGAAAAGGCTATTTATTCCCGCCTACCTGCAAGAGAATGAGATACCTGCCATGCTGAGGCAATGCTTCCAGCTCCATGGATCTGGATGCACGCATAGCCATGCACACTGTCCTTTTGCACTTTTGTTTCCCACAAATAACTCCCTGACATGTGGGTCACAGCAGAGGCATAGCACTCCCTGATGCATCCTTTGATCGAGATGATCAAGGGACTGAGCCTGTGGAGTGTGCTGGAGACTTTGTACCTGTTCCAGTACCTCAGCAAAGCCTTAGCTGCTTCAGTGAGACTCTGGGATTGTTTGCAAAGGGAACCATCAAGACATTCAGGAAAAACTCTTTACAGAGAAGTCAGCCCCTGTTGAAAGGAGGTGTACAAAGCTCCTGTTACAGTCTTCCATCTTTTCCAGATAAATCTTTTTTCTAATTATCCATTAAAAGCTGAATGCTTAGTAACACTACGAATTATGAATTATTAAAGCCAGAGTGCAAGTTTGGATTTTCTAGATCCTGTCCACATTAGAAACTGGAATTTTACAAGATGTGACAACTACAAACGAGTTAGAAAATGGATATAGGAGGCACGATTGTGCTCAATGAATGGACATAAACTTCTACAAACTTACAGTGTGAACTTAGTACGTGAATATCTTAAATACTTTCTATTTTAAATCAGAAAAAAAAAAAAAACCCGAACCTTCCCCTAAGCCCCAATTTCCTCCCGTTCCCTACTCCCTCCTCTCTCTGTATTGTTCACATTAATATCTAGACCCGCTATTCTGATGGGAAGTGGATGAAATCCCTGTAATGTGCACGGTCCCACAGACTCCAGAGGAACTGTGTTTGGTACCAGTTCGGTTTTGTGGAGTATCAGTAGATACTTTGTCAGCATTGCTTCCTCACCAAGAGCATTGCAAGGTATCTCACCATTAGGGAATGAAATCCAGCTACAGCTAGGATTCTGGCAATGGCATTTTTCTCTGCTTTTGCCGCTCTTCTCCCTGCAAATCTTAACTTTTCTCTTCGCTGAGGGTAGTGCCTGTTGTAAAGTCTTCAAATAAAATGTGCTATATAACTTTCAAGTACGCAAGCACGATCAACTCAGCAAGTTGGGCCAAGAGTGAACTCTAACATGAATATAGCTGCGACTTGGCATTGCTTTTGACTAAACAAGGTATATTACTGTCACTGTATGAACAACTTCACGGTGTTTCTCAAGAGCATTTTGGCCAGCTCACAGATGCCACAGTATTCCAAAACTTTAATAATTTTAAGTGATCTGTCTTTAGCTCTCCTCTGTTGGAAGAAAAAAGTTCCTTTCCTTGGAAAGGTAAACAGTTTGTAACAAATTCATTAAAACTATCCCCATCAACAATTCCAAAAGCTATTAGTGTTAAATATTGAAACTAATTTTAAAGAGCCTAAAGGGAGTATTTTCAATTTAATGCCGAGATAAATACCACCTGACATGATGGCTGCTTTCATTAGTTTGTTTCAGCTCTAGTGCCTGTAATGAAATTTAATTAAATTGATTTGGGTACTTAAAGGTACAGTATATAAGTGTCCTGCAGAGACGAAAGCTAACTCAACAGCAAAGAGTGTGAGACTGCATTTCAGAAGCCAATTTACCAGCCACAGACGTGATCTAGGAGAGGAAGAGGGAGACAAAAGGACCTGACAGATTGAAAAGAAATTCAATGTAGTTCTGTTACAGAATGGATAGCATTTGTTAACTGGCAGCAATTAATTAATAGGTAGCAACTGCACACTACAGGAAGGCACAGAACAACCACAGCACAGAAACATCATCCTGTGTTCCCGTCATCTCTTCCAAAATATCTTCTGTTGTGCTTTTCTCTATATTTTGGCTATAATGAATATAAGCATTTTCCCTCAATTGCACTTCATTAAGTCAGATGTTAAAGGGTATGTGTTAGAGCTCGATCTGCAATGATGTGTTTCTGATCACATGCTCTTTGGAAAGCTGCAGGGATTACATTTGGGGTGGAGGTTGGATCATTGCAGAACACAAGTGTGATATTGTAGTCTCCCTGAACACCTTTTACTGGGCTTAAGGAGTCAACAGGTCCTTGGTCTCCCTGCTCAACTCAAAGTCATTTTGAAAATAGTTTTCTTCAGGCCCATATGAAATAATTATTTAGTCAGGGTGACTAAGCTTACTGTGCCAAATACCTATTATTACCTAGGTATTTTATCTTATGAAAAGATAATTTGGGTTTTCTCCATTATTCTTTTTCATGTTTAAAATGTAGGAGAAAAGAGAGAGTAGTTTTCTATTCTGTTTGAAATTTCCATATTGTGCTCAAATTTTCTGTGTGAACACAATTTCCAATTGTGTTCAAATTTCCATAGCTCTGTGGTAGCAGAGTCCTTGACTTCAGGTGATGACCTCCTGAGGTGGGTGATACCATACACACTATTTATCTCGTTTGTAGTACAGTAACAGCAAGAGGACTGAATGAAATTAAACCCTGATTGGAAGTGACACCACGGTGACACAACGGGAAGGAGCTCCTGCCTGAAGAATTCACAGACCCGGGAGGTGAGAGGAGGTAAGACAAAATGGTGTGGCTAAGGGACAAAACGTGGCACAGATGGGGACAGATATGGCCAGCCTGGATGACCTTGTGGCATCTGCTCAGAAAGAAATCCCGCATCAGCTCAGATGCGAACTGCCATGCAAAAAATATAAAAGAAACCCTACCCTCTGGTGGATTATGCTGATCGGCTGTTATGATGACACTGACTTGAAAGTAACCAGTGGTATAGAAAAACTACTATGGCTGCAAACAGAGAAATATCTTTCCATTCTGAAGAGCGTTTTCTGCCCTGAGTGACTCCTGGCCACTGTAGTCCAAACATCCTTGGCAGGAAGAAAAAGCAACTCCTCAAAAGCAGAAAAAATCTCACTAGGGAAAAAACACAAAAATGATGCAACAACTCTGATAATGAAACAGCTAAACCCCAAGAAACTACACAGGATGTATCCCTCTCCCCTTTCAGTCTGCAAACTCCCCACCATGCTACTTCTTGCCTCAGGCCTGATCCTGCTCATGTTTGATTTAACAGCCCAATGACTTAGAGCATACAGGACTAGACTTGATTTGTCCTCCTTCCTACCTGTAAGCCAGCATTTTACTGGTTCCAGTATATTAATTGTACTAATAATTGCTTGTGGTAAAAAGCTGTAGAAATGTAAAATTTTAATAGGCAACCACTTGCAGGAAACAGTAACCAAACCCACCACAAGTGGATGATAGTGCAATAAGGCAAGGTGCCTGTAAGAAAGTACATAGCATTGGATGTACTTGCTTTGAAACTCAGCCAGAAATTGCTGCAGGAGTTGCTGGTGTTGCCTTTTTCATGAGCTCAGGCCCTGCTGTCAGGTTACATGAAACTTTCTGACTGGTGTGCTCCAGTATGACACTGTCTACAGTAAAAGATAAATCTGATGTGAACTAAGTCAAGGCGCATCAGACTTACACAGGTTTGGGCAATTTTTCACTGGAATGTGTTGTCACGACACTAATAAGACATAACAGAAATTAGAACTGTATCAAATTATCTATGTACTTTGACATATGAAAGTTATGTGCATCACTTGACTGCAGTGAGAAACGGGAAATGATAACAAGGCTGGGGTGATCCACACATGTATCTAACTAAGCTCCTGAAGGGGATTTTTGACATATCATAGTTTAAATGTTTAGCAACCATCAAATTTATCATTAGGCTTTACGGCCTGGGATTACTTTATTTTGTTCCAACAGAGGAGGCAGAAAGAAGAACAAATACATTTCCCAGGGCTCCTCAGGAGGCTGCTCCATCAGTATTGCTGCTGAGACAGCAAGTCTGGCTTCTCTCTCCCCACCAGCACCATTCCAGCAGACCCAAGCCACCCTCCCTGAACACGCACGAATATTCAGTTCCCTAGCAGGGCTGCTCTGTGTGTGCCAGTGAAGTGGCTGGCAAGGAAATGTCGGCTGCTGAAGGACAGGAGAGATGGCTGTTCTCTAAAAAGGCCCCTGCCTTTGTATTTGAAGTGTGTTTACTTTGAAAGAGGGATTTCAACAGAATTAAAAACCTCAGTGATGCTGGACACACTCCTGAAAAAAAATGAACAGAACAACTAGTTCTAGATAGACCATATATGTTAAAAAATAAAGGCATTCTTCAATTTTTGGGTTTAAATTTACAATGCCAATTCGTAATATCAATACACAATTCTTGAGAAGATTGTCCTTTCTAGATTCAATTTTTTTTTTTTTTTTTTTTTTTAGGGAAAACTCAAAAACAGCAGGGAATTCCTGGCCATCGATCTGCTTCATGATGTATTCTGAATTAATCTATTTCTCTGATTTTTTTTTAAATGCCATCAACTAAGTTACGAAGACTTATAAAGAGAAAGTTGATATTTATACTCCCAGGGTTTCGTCTTTTACTTCTGAAGTGGGAACTCAAGATATGTTGTTGAATAGAGGTGTAGAGATTGTGCCTGTAAGATCCTGGCATTGTCCCAGTTTACACACTAGTTGTGTGCGTCTGAGTTAAATCCTTCAAACTGATTCTGCATTAAGTCTGCAGGTGGAAATCTGGAGTAATTTCACTAACTTCAAAAGACATAGGAATGCTGACTCTAGTTCTCCTGTTTTCTCTCCTCTCCCAAATAGTTATGAGCCAGGCCCTCAAAATCCACAGATACATGAAATGAAGACATGGATCGTCCAAGCTTACATTAATTTGAAGGTTTTAGTATTTGTGTATATAGTCTTATTTCCACAGCTTATGAAAGCCAGAAAGTTACTTAAAACAGAGATATTACACAGGTTTGGGGGGTTTAAAAATATTATAATCATTTGGATAAAGTTGCTCACAGTACAACCACTTGAACCATGCAGTTGTAAGAAGGTGGAAGTGGTCAAAGGAAAATACAGTTTGCTTTCCATGCCTTTTGATGATGGTGCTATGTACTTGCTGACAAGATGTTATGCTGGGAGGAGGACACCTGAAGCTGCACAAACTTGGGATGAAGGCCTTTCATACCTCCCTTGTCCCAGTGTAACTGAAGGGAGAGGGCAGGGATCCTGCTGAGGGCACCACAGGAGCAGTGCAATCCCTTGAGTGAAGGTGAAGAGGAAGGGAGGGGAAGGAGCAAGCCAGCTGGGTGGCAGAGCTGCCACCATGACAGCCACTCCTCCCAGCAGCTCTCAGCCCTTGGTGCCTCCCCACTGAGGGACTCCCTGGCCAGGTCTGCGCGGCTGTGCTCAGGATGCACACCACATCAGTCCCCTCTTACCATATGCAGTGGGCTCGACCTCAGGATTTCTCTCCTTTTTACTCCGAATTTAAATGTACAAATGTATTTTACTTATAAATGACCACATCTGCATTGCAGACACAGAGAAACTTCAATTTCTTATAAAGTTGTAAGAGGAATATCCATTCAGGGCAGCATGAGGCTAAAAAAGCTCCCAGTCAGACAATCATTTACCACAACAGAGCTGCCTGGCACTGAATGAGGATTATTAAGTTTTCTGTGGGGTCTTTAAAGTGCCACTTTCACAATCAGCAGTTAGACCCACTTTGCTACACGAGACACAAACCCCCCAGCTGCCACCTCAGCGACCCTGCGAGCAGAGCCATTTTTCTCCGACTGTCAGCCTTCCACACCAAACTCATCTACTACATTTTCTCTCCTCCATTTTCAGTTGTCATCGCAAAGCCTGAGGTACTTTTGAGAGCACCACCCATTTTTCCTTTCAAAGTACCTCAGATAGCCTTGTCCAGTTTGGTTTTTTTTCCCCAAATGTTTTTTGGTAGCATTATCATCTTCTAATCACATCTACCATAACGTTAGATCTCATCCCTTGATTTTAGCAGTGGAGAGACACACAATAAAGGAGAGATATGTTAATTGCTTGCCAAATCTAGCCAAGTGAAAAACAGCTAGATAACTATCCCTGGTTGTTTTATACAGCGCAGCTCTGGGGGGGTTCAGGAAGTCACTGAGGCATTGCTTTACCTATCCATAATTAATTATTGATTTCCTGTTGTCTGAGTTGCAAAGATGACAAGACCTAATCTGATGAATAAAATAGCTGTAAGAAAAGGGAATTGTACGTGAGGCAAAGCATCAAGGACAAGATTTCAGACATAGCAGAGTTCATTATTCATTTTGCTGAAGTTATATGCAGCCCAATAATAAACCTTTCAAAACACTGCAATAAAATAAAATAAATTCATTTTTCAAAGTATCACTTTGCCTCTTATACAGAAATAAAATTATTCAAATCTATTTCACAGGAAATGATGCAGTATCTGGCCCTTCAGCTAGAACTTCTGCTCCTTTTCTATTTTGCCCTGCATTGGGTACGTAAGCTACAATTTAAATTATAAAAATCACAAATAACTGGTTTTGCTTCTATCTTGTACGCACAAAGAAAACTTCGTGCAAGAAAGTGTTTACAATAATTTTTGACTTGTTTTGTTATTTTAATCCCAGTAATGTTAAGCTCTCTTAGCATATTTATGCCCTATAAATGCAATCTCTGGCTCTTGCCAGGGACAATCCAACCAAAAAACCATCCAACACACCTTACTTATTTTGTATGTATCAAATCATAAATCAACCAAATACAACTTTTCTGTTATACCTGTGAACACAAACCATGATAAAATCATTATCAGAACAAAAACTTGCACAGCTGGTTCTTATGAAAATGGTAGGATTACTGACAATGATTGTGACCAAGACCCCTTAGGGTTTTGTGCCCCCTTAGGAGCAGCACCGGGGATCACTTTGTTCAAGTGTGTAGCTGTCTGACAAACACGGAATCGGTGCCCCTTCAGAAAAAATCACTACCTGAAAAAATCACACCCTGCTGTCCTTGGTTTCCATTCAAAAGATCTTGCAAAAATACACTTAAATTAGAGATTAGAGATCTGAGTGATTGTTACTAAGCTGCATGAGTTTTAAGGACATTCATCTTCAAACATGCAGTTAACAAACATACACAGACATTAAGAAAGAGAAATGCATACTCTTTTTTACTGAAATACCACTAAGAGTTTTCAGTTCAGTAAATAAGACCTTTAGTACTGTTACATCAAACTGGAATATACTATTGCACCAAAGCCTGTAGCTCTTTGGAGGAAACACAACTTTATAAGCACTTTGTAAAACTGCAAGTAATAAAAACCATTTAGAAACTGTCAGTGAGACTTTTCATTTCTCCTTAAGAAAGAAGAAGCTACAGCTCTTTTATCGAGATGAACTATATTGTCTAGTAAATGAAGTAAAACAGCTCAGAACAAAGCACGGGTACTAGAAAAGAGACTCCTTTCAAAATACAAGGGTTCTTACTCAGAGTCTGAAATGGCAGACATGTTTAGGCCATTTTGGTATTCTGTTAGCTGTTTTAGGAAGGTAAGAGGAAACAAATAGGAAGGACTTCCAGCTATTTTTTCACCACCCATTAGTAGGTCAGGTGGAAAATACGAGAATTGAGAATAGGATATTGACCTACCAGCTTAATATTTCATCAAACTCTGAGCTTAATATTTCATCAAACTCTGACTGAATTTACATGTTCTAGCCACAATAAACAAACACTTTTAATCCCTTACAGAACCCGTAAGAACTAGGATTTTGATAGCATAAGTACAGCATCACACAGGAGCACCAGCAAAAGATGACCAGTGCTATGTGTCATACCATCACAGATTGACTGTTTACCTATGAAAATAAATTACGCTTTGAGAACCATAATAATGAATGCAATTTAATTTCCATCCCCTCTCTTGTGCTTGCATATTTCATTATTAGGAAAAGCTCTGCTGATTTGATTCCTTTGCAAAACTATAAGCAGCCCTCTGATGTATTGGTTCAAGTTTGCTGGGAAAAACTGAATTTATTGTCCATAATTGCATGCATGTGCTTTTATCTGTGTCTGAACCTAGATATGCAAAAATTGACAAAATTAAGTAAATTAAGGATGATATTTAACTGTGAAAGGTAGAAGTGTTTCTTGAGTGAATTTTTGGGATAAAGATTGACATGAATGAAAATGGTTTACCCTAGCATCTATCATTACGAGACAATGTTTTTATCTACAGATAAAAGGACTTTCCAGTATTGAACATCTGAACTGAGCTAAGTTTTGTTTGCCACTAACTGGTGTTATTTAAATCTATATTTAAAATTTTAATACACTATTTAAGTGGAGTGGGGATGTTCCCAGTCCAAAAGGATATGCATACAATTTTCTTGCTTTGTATTCAAGTATTAAAACCTAGTCTTATTCTGAGAAACTCTGCTTTTGAGGGGAAAAATTCTGTAGATGTGACCTTCCACTTCTGCATACCTCTTCAGACCCTCTTACCTTATGGATATTTAAGAAACTTCAGTTATATAATTCCCTTCAGAAAGAAGGCTCTAAGTCAAACATACTGACTCCTGGGTTGCATTTTAAATGTTCTTTACTTCAGTGAAGTTCAAAAGGTGGAGTACCTTAGAGACAGACTTTACACAACCATAAGTTTAAATTTCTGTCTTTAAAATCTATACTTAGTCATCTAAAAATGGAATTGGGTTTTCAAGCGAAAAATACCTAGTGGTTCCTGCAAAAGTCAACTAGAGCTCACCAAGAGATACACTATCAGTGCTGAGAATGCTTTGGCATCACATACGTGTATGGTTCAATCTGGTGAATGGTTTGGAAAAACTTTGATTCTTTCCTTATTGTTTAGCACCTCTTGAGACCAGCAGGTTTGGGATGAGAATGCTGTCAGCTTCTACACACTTCCTACTGATAATTTAGTAGAGCCACTTCTGAATCTGCTTTTTGAATTACTGCTTGTTACAATGCTAATGTTAAAAACCACTAACGTGCCTTTAAGGCTCTCCTGGGAAAAGCCACAGTCAAGCATAGCTGCAGGTATTTTCTAAGTTCACAGCTCAAACCATCAAGGTTTATTCTTTTAGGAATTCCCAGTCTCTCTGTTCAGACATCATGCTTAAAGGCAGCATCTTCTAAGACCATGCTGTGTTGTGAGTACATTTTACATACACACGTTCAAGTACACAGATATATGCACATACAGATATTTACCGGCACATATCAGATATGTAATCGCACAGATATATGTGTATTTGCAAGGACTGGGATGATTAACTTTGCTTTAACTGATCTTAGTAATCACATTTGATTTTTCTGAATACCATTCAGTAAAAGAGCCTCTACCAAAATAATGTAAGGACAGGCAAAGTTTGGCTTTAGCTACACAGGATGGTTTTCATGAAAATAGTATCATCAGTATTGAATCTTCAATTGAGTATAGACTGTATCTCATTGCTAACATTTAAAATACAGGAGTAAACATAGAATGTTTTACAAAGAAACAAATACTGAAATAAGTGAAACATGACTAAAGGAATGGTACATGATACTGGATTGGAAACAAACATTTGAGAGGAATATCACAGAGAATTTAACAAATACAAAATTATAAAAATAAATGAAGTCTATTACACAGTAAATGTGATGGAATTCAGAAGCATAAGACATTTGAAAATATCTCCCTCTAAAGACTGAAATAGAATACAAGTTTTGATACTCCATCATGTGTTGTCATCACCATATATGTAATACTGTTAGCATTTTGGATTCTGAAAGATTTTTTACCCTCTTTGTACAGATGTAAAGGCTAGAAGTAGAATTCAGCACAGAACTAGGCTAGAATATGCTTCCCTTTTGTTATTCAGCTAATGCTGAGCTTTGTCCTAGTCACAGTACTCTTTACCTACAAAGTAAGGAACAGGGGGTATTTCATATATTGTCAAAGGTAACAGTAACTTTAGGTCATGCAAAATACAAAAAATTTGCAACAACATAATGGCAGCCCCTTCTCTTTCTAGCATTGTCTGGTATTGCTAAGAATTCCAAAGGGGTGAAAGGAACTAGGAAAAATAATACTTGATATGTTGGCTAAGTCAGGAAAATCAGAACATTATCTGCTCAGCTGCATGAAGGAAATGGCAATTCTTGGCATTAAAATAAAATCTGAACAATATTCAGTTTGACTTCACATCTTGTATAAATGCAGCTTTTTTTTAAACTGTTCTTAAAAATTTGCCAAATCATGATAAAACAGCTAGGTGAAAAGACACTATATTTCTGTTATGCTAGATGCCGAGAATCTCCCTCCTTTCATTTTTTTTTCCAATTCAAGAACAGTTTATATACCATTTTTCCACGAGTGAATACTTTTGCATATCCCAAAGTTTTTACTTGTATAGTTCAGCTCAATTTATCTGAAAAATTTCCTCTTTAGACTTAATGATCATGCTAAATTTCAGAAATTTTGTAAACTTCTGTTGTGGAGACAAACAGTATATTGCTTAAGCAGGAAACCAGCAATGAAAAAAACACATATGCTAAAATTTTCTTGACAGTTTTCAACGACTCTTAGAAAATCAATCCCTGGGAAGGCATATGCAATCAGAAGAGGAGTTAAGTCAAATGGTAAGTTTATAAGGTGTGGTGATGCAGCCTAGTTCTAATCGTGGTGAAAAAACAGTATCAAGCTAAAAAGAAAAACAAAATTCCAGACTAACTTATCATTCCACTAAAGTGTCTTTTGTCTCTAAGAAAGATTGTGAAAAGATTAACAGGTAATTCTTTGGCCTGCAGCTACTACTTCTTATTGTCTGTGATATAGGAAATGTGTCTTCACTTTAATGAAGAAATACTTCATATTTGCACATGTGTTGGGAAGGGCAAACCTATCTTACACGAACATTGGAAGCTAATATACAGCATGAAATGTAGAATTAATAATAATTCAAATCACAAACAGAAAAATCAGTAATACCAATTTTTCTCTGGTACTCAAACCAATGACAATTTCGTAATTATTTAACTGAATTGCCATTTGATAAAAAGCCACATTTAAAATGTTCATTTAAAAGTATTTAAAAGTAACATCTTTTTACGTAAGAAAGACTGAAATAGGAAGTGTGTATTTGAAGACTATAATTTTTTTTGCTATATTATTTATAGGGTCTGTATTTCCCAGAATTACTCAGGTGATGTTTTTAAAATGCTTGAATAAGTTAATTCCACATGAATGTTTCACGTTTCCTTTCTTTAATATCAATTTAGGAATTTGCTTAATTCCTGATCAACATAATAAAGGAATGTCACACACCATGATGAAATGCTGGGCATTTAAAAAATCGTATTCCTGTAACATAGAGATTAAAGGATTTACCCTAACCTTGATAGATATTTATGCCTGAGGTATTGCAACGAGATCTCCTGATGTCTTCTCTCTTCCAGGTAAATTTAGTAGAGGAAAAATAAACTGAAAGAAATAGCATAACCAGTGTGTCCTGTGTTACCAGCAAAAACATCTAAATTCCTATTTTCTCTAAATATTTTATCAGAAATAATATATACATATATATATAGGTTTCTACATAGATTTACTTGAATGTCACACACATCTATAGAAGATACTATTTTGTTCTTGAAGTAATGTCACAGAATCACACTTCATTCAAAAAAATATTGGGAGAAAAAGAAAAGGTTATACTGGTTAAGGAAATGGAATTTTAATAACTAACTTAAATAATGCCTCTACTAAAAATGCCCAGTTGTGCTAATTCTCACTGCACTTAAGGCTGAAGGAACTCTCCCTTGTTCTTTATTAACAGAGAATTTGAAAATTAGCACTTTAAGAATTTCATTGCCTATTGGACACACTGATTTTCCTGTAGCTATACTAGTTCACCTAGAATCCTCTTACTGAAATACCTAGCTATTGCTTTTCTCTTAAAGATGCCACTGGACCAGAAAAGAAAGCAAAGTTCTTGATAAATTTAATCTGCTATTGCAACACACTGGTTATCAATATCTGCCTTTCTGTTTGAAAGGTTCTGACAATCAAAAAATAAGTTACATAAATGATTGGATGACTGAAAGGGAACTGAATGGACTCCACTTGTTCCTCTCTGGTATATGCTGTCCTGAGAGAAAGCAAAACTCTGCATACCTTACTCACACTGCTGAAATGAACGAGATTGCTCCTTCAGTGAAGTGAGCAGTTTTCAGTCTAGAAACTACAGACTTCAGTACATTAAAATGTATAATTTTAAAATATATTCTCTAGTAGGTTTTTCTACTTTTGATTCAAACATCGTCTGTAGAACTCTTTTGGGTAGAAATCTCAGTACGCATTAAACATAACAATTCAACACTGGTCAGCTGACAGCCAGAATACCTGGGTTGGGGAATAGATTCTGGTTTCCCGGCTCTGGGAGAGAGTATGCTGAGCGTGCCATGACCCAGAGTGGTGGGTTGGTGAAAATCCTCTGTCCTCAGCCACACTGAAGCTTGGGGCCGCCCACTGCCATAAATCAATCAATCAGTCAATCATTTATTAATCAGGTACTTGCATTTTCATAGTTAATATAAAAATGGGCTCTAGACAATGCCTTCTCTGTAAAGATAATCCAGTTTTATATTACAGTGTGCGCGGGGGTTTACCTTAAGTTAATCCACCCTTTTTCTAAAAGGGTGACATACATTCATCTGAAAAGGCCTTCTTGATTTTATAGAAATACATTAAGTCCCACTGAAAGATCAGTACAGGAAAATACATAAGCACATGAACAATTTGACAATATGAATAGTTAGTTCCTTCAAGTCAAGCCACTTTTCTGAGGAACTTTGTTGTTCTGGATTTGAAATTTAGACCTTAATGTAGGGTTTAAGTTCTGCACAGACCTTTCCAACAGACAAATTTTGCCTAAAGACAGCATCTTTTGGGGGGATGTCTGACTGATGATAACCTTGCCAGAAGAAAATCCAAATGAAGTGTTCCAAGTCTACAAGATAGCATGATGCAATTAATACTTTTAAAGGGTGAATAGGTGTATTTTAATAAAGGACTTTAGATTTTTAAAACCCCGTGCCTAGAGTTTTGAAGTTTATTGCTGGCAATTTTCATGGAACATTTAGCAACAAAGGACCTTCTCACAGAGTCATCGGTTTATTATTCTGAAAGTCACATGAAAAGAGTGTCTTCTTCTAGATCCAGACTGGCTTAACAGCTTTTAAGGCTTCAGGCAATTCTAAATATCTTTTCCATCCAATGACAGACAAGGCCATCTTCAGAGTGATTACTCTGACTTCATTAAATGCCTATCACAATACTCTTCCTGCTGTAAATGACATGGTACACACTGAAGGACAACCACCTTTAACAGCCTCCTCATTTCAAGTAATTGGATGTATTTTTTTCATATAGTAGCTGAATAGGACAAGCATTTCTATTATTCTATGCAGAACAGAAACCTATGATAATAAATGGAAAAGAAAAATCATTTCTACAAATTCTTTGTGATCTCTACTTATATTTTGGAAGATGGAGTAAATGTAAACATAATGAGAGAATGTAAACAGATATTTTGCTGGAGCATAAGTGATTAGGCAAAGCAAACCAATTAATAGAAAACATATTCTTCCTGACAAGTTCCTTCAGCTTTTTAATATTACATGCATTTAATGCTAATTGAAGCTTGTTTTAGGCTAATAATTTTTCCTTCATGTTAAGCTTATTTAGTTTCCCTTTTTGCACAACCCTTTTGCTCAAATTTCCTCATGCAATTTAACAAGCTATCTGTGTTCAAGAATAGTTGGTTATTTTCTTGAATATTGAGATAAATAGTCTACCGTCTGCAGCTAATGGAAGTCTGCTCTTCTATAGTCACATCTGGGTTTTCCAGGGCGTCCCCACATCTTCAGCCAGCTAACTACACTAAAGACTAGAGCAAGGTCTGGCGTTCCTCACTTGGAAATAGGTGCCTTTAAAGAATCACCACAGTAGCTCCTTTTGCCTTGCTTGGGTGCCCAATCATAAGGACCTCTCTCCAGAGACTAAGCTGCACTTACTTCTCTCGCTAACTGCCCAGATAGTTCAAGAAGAGGGGTGTCCCATGCATCTCAAGCACAGGAACAAGCTGGGCAGCTACCCCACCTGTGTTACATTAAGTGCTGAGCCACTGATCCACTCTCTGGCTGTGGGCTTTGTGACCATTAGGAACTTTTGAAAAGCAGATTTTAAATGTTAAGGGATGGACCCTTGAAAACAGACACAGATAAAATAAATGATCAATTAGGAAAATGTTAAGTCTTGCTTGTAGAGAACAAAGTTTGAAAATGACATGACATTAAAGTCACTCTTTGGAAGAAAATATTTCATCTACTGATGAAAAACTGCAATGATCACTTCTTTGTTACTTGCTAAGCTTTAGTGGTATTTAGAAATTAATCACACCAAATCATCTAAACACTGCTTACTTGGGATTGAACCATGTTTTCCTCTACATGGGAAGTTTTCAGGTTAGATTTCTGTTTCAGCTGTTGGTCAGCAAACTAAACACTATTTCTTGAGAACTCCACCATGATGAAGCAACTGCAAGACATCTGGCCAACTCCTTCACTTCAAGACTAAATTCATTGCTTCCTCTTGTTCTGTCAAGCTCTTTTTCTGTCTTTTCAGGACTGAAAACACTTATGCTTTTTACAACTTTTTCTTTTTGGACTGTGTTAGGTTAGTGCCAAATTAACTATGCCAGAGAGTGATATTCTCTTTTTTTCCCAAAGCACAAGCCTACACTGGACAGTGAACACTGCGTCCTCTCTCACAGATCTGAATGCTATTTACCTTCTGTATTTTCTCCGTGCCAGCCCAGCCTAACAAGTCTATGCGTCCCATTAAAGCCAATCCATAGGTATTAACTGCAAATCCTAGTGCACTGGATAGAAGCTGTCAGTGTGACACAGCTCTGCAAACACAGTGCATAAGTTATGGTGGACTTAGAGCTTTCCACGTAGAAACTGAAACTGCAGCTCCAGCTGTGGGAAATCTACCCATCACTCTCCTGAGCCAGAAAAGCTACAGCTTCCACCTGAGCAAGCGTTTTAGTGAACAGAGCTATTTGAGAAGAAAAACCAACAGTCTAAAGAGAAGTGCAACTCCTCTTACATTAGCAATTAATAAATAGACACGATGTTCCTGATCCAGCAAACAGCTGAACAAAAGCAACGTACACACCTTCAGTCTTTGTTTTACAAAATCTTGGGAAGCCCAGAACACAATGGATGCTGCAGACTAGTTAAGCTGTCTCCCCAGGAAAGTTCAGTTGGCTGCAAAAGTCCCCGATCTTGCTTTTGAGGCCTTACGGAAAGGTCCTAGGAAATGAATAGGGGCTTCTCACTGAGTGCAGGATCAGCCCATTGCAGATGGATTCCTGGGTGCCAGAACTCTGAGCTCTCGACTATGGGAGCTGTGTTACTGGCGGGGTTTGTTCTGTCCACCTGCTCTGCCTTTCTGTTCAAACACAGCATAGGAGATAGCCTGATACTCTCCTTCCAGAAACACTTAAATCCCTTGCTTAACTTGGTTTACCAGTTTTAATATCCCACGCCTTCTGTCTCACTGATTTGTGGAAGAGTTTTGCATTTCTCAGGGTAAAAAATCTAGAGAGTATCTTCTCTAAAGATATTCTTTGTATTCTTAGCCAAATACACTAACACCTTGAGACAGGGCATATTGTTTGATTTGGTCAATAAACTTAATGGAGTCACTGCAGTTGCTGCAAGTTTTGCAGTTTTTGGCTTTGAATGGCCCAGAGAAACAGGCAATTTGGTCAGACACCGAGCAGCACAATAAAATCTGTGCACACAAGTATTCTTTTCAGCAATATAACTGAAGCTGGCACCCTGAAATCTGTCAATTTTGGCTATTTTGTGTGCAACAGCCGAACTTGACAGCTTCCTTAGAGGCTGCTTAATTTAGATTTCACCATACAGGCATACAATGTCGTCTTGGTTGAAGCTGCTTACCCATGATGTGGTGGGGCTTGAGGTTTTGATGTTTTTTCTGATGCAGTCATATAGTTGGACTAAATCTATCAACTATTATTGTATCAGCAGTAAACATATATCACCTTCTTTACCCATTAATAGAAAGGATAATGCTCTTATTCTTTCTACCTCTCCTAATTTACTCTACTGTAAACATATAGCTCAAAAACATACCACAATTCAAACTATTTGGCTACGCTGTTTCTCAAACAGTAAGGTAAGTGCTGTTGCTTTTTCTTACATGCAATGTGATACTTGTAATTTGCCTCTATCACAGTACTAAATTGTGCCTCTCTATGCCACCAATTCTTTGAAAGTAATTGTATAGATACTTCAACACATAGGAAGAAATTGCTGATGATTAGGCACTGGGATTTTCCTGCACTTCAAAAAGGCTGTGCAACTGCAAGATACTGCAAAGTGCTGATCATATACTGCCAGCTGTATGGTCACTCATTTTTACCAGCATAAGTATTTTAGTAGGACAAAATAAAGATTCTATTGACCAGCTATGCTTATATTGCATAACTAGTTGATTACTAGTACAATGCAAACTTTTGTAATTTTCCAGTTAAAAAAACACTATTTTCCCAACAGTCATGAAACACAGATATCCAGCAAAACAATCGGTCTACTACAGGCAAATTTAATAAATATTATGACTTTGTAAAATTAGCATGTCTTTTAACAAACAGAAGAATCTTAAATTAACTATCTGAACACTTTGAATACAAGAAACTGTATTTATACAATGCTTGACAGCATATATATGGACATATTAACATATAGGAATATTGCAGAGACTGAACTTCATTTAAAGATTTTGTTAAGTCTGTAGGAATTAGCTAGTACAGTGATTTTTAAATTACTTCCTGAGAATATATACAATCAGTCTGTCTGCTAAGAATATCCTGGAACCTACCTCAAAGGCTAGCCTACCCTATTTTCCATACCACAAGTTTGTACTCGTGGCCTCAGAAAATGTTCTTCTAAGCATGCAAGGTATTTAGTACCCAAGCATGCCTGGTATATAAGTACATTACTTGGCAAATTCGCATTGGCAGCCAACAGAATGTCCTTTAGGTAGCAGCATACTCTAAGGCCATACAGCATATAGATTACCTCATGTATGGAGCAACCCCAGAAATCACTTTTCCATCACAGCATATACATAAAGCCAGAAGGCAAAAAATGAGCCCGACATTATACAAACCTCTAAGAGATTATGGTGCAGTAAAGTTCATCCTCTACCATGCAGCCTCCCACATGCCCAGAAGTCAGGCTATGCGCACCTCAAGTGTGTTACTGCTTTGCCTCGAGAAAAGCCTACTTTAGCTCATGTTTACTTCCACCTCTCAATGGGACAACTGAGTACCAGTCATTACTTGGAACGTCTGCACATATGGTATCCCTAGGGCTGCCAAGGGTGACTGAAACTAATGGAAGTGAACAGTGGGAGTAACTCAGTAACTGTCTTCTGTGCTTCTCAGACTGACACAAGTCAGATATGAGCCATGCAGACGAATAGCATTTCAAGCAGAAGATCAGCATCAGCCAGCTTGAGATTTGGTGCATACATTTCACATAGCTAAGTGATTTCCTTGTGCAAAACACACATAGTGTGGACTACACCTCTGTGAACCTTCCCTCGCTTACATCTCAGTCTTAACCAGGACCTGAACTTTTCTTCCAGATGAAACCTTAGCTCTCTTTGCTGAGATTACAAATATCAGTTAGATCAGGTGTGAAACTCCACATAGTAAGAAGACTTTTGATAACTAAGTCTGCAGGCTGATAGTTGCACTGTCAGTATAGTCACACTGTAACCATACTGTAATTCACTTTGGAAATATTCAGTAAAAAGTACTTGATATGTTGTCATTTACTAGGTAGACACTTAAAAAAAAAAAAAAAAAGCTACAAGAAATTGTTTCACAGGATCATTACCAGCATTGCAATTCATTTTTAAGAGGTTAGCAGGCTGGTGGGAATCATATGGTGCTCTCTATTGGCTGTCCAAAAACTAAGTATATGGTGCTACTGTCTGCCAGCTGATTGGAAGTGATGAAGCCACCAAGTTTCAGTCGAGCTCCCTAAGTACCTAAGCACCACTCCTTCAGATACCCTTGTTGGCAATCTCATGAGGAAATTTGGGAGCTGAAGGGCTGGAAATCTGGTAACCTCCTCAGGACACTGTGGGGAGGCGTAACAAAGAAAGATAGAGCAGGAGAGCTTGCACAGGTTTGTTCAGCGTGCAGAGGACTTCACTCTGCAGAGCTGCCAGATCCAGCATTTTCTGCATGAATTCTTTAGAAAATTAAATTCACAGCCTCTTTTCACCACCACACATTTTTTTAAAGGTATTCCTATGTTAAAATTAGAAACGGGAAAAAAACACATCTCCAAGTCTCTGGAATTTTAAACTCTAGGTGAATTTCCAGTTCATATAAAAGTTTTGGTCTAAAGTCTCTCAGCCCCCAGATTCAGGTAACCACATGAAAGATGACAAGTCTGGAAAAAAACCCCAGGCCTTACCTTCTTGTAGAGACTTCTCAGGTCTCTGTACTGCCACATACTATTGAGGACCTGAGATGCTGCTTTCACCACTTTTGGCGAATGCCTGTTACATACATATATTAAAAAGAAAGAGAGAAAGAGAGAGAGAAAGGGTGAGAAAGAGACTGTTAAGTGCCAGACTTTATTCATCCAAATTTTCAAGTGCATTGCTATGGATTTAAACCCACAATTAAAGTTGTGTTATCAATGTACCATAAGACCTTATGTTGGCATCTTGGAGAGCAATGTGTTTTTAAGCAAGGGCAATACATGTTATTTCTACAGTACTAATTATTCAGTGAGGAGGAAAATGTGTGTTGATCAGCACACTGAGAACAAGGATTCATGCTGAGAGCACAATTAGAGGAATGGGAGAGGTAGCAACATGAAAACTGTTGAGGAACCAACTGGCATTATGTACATCTAAGATGTTCTGGCTACAACTTTTGGCATAGAGGAGAAGAATTTAGAGCCAGAGTTTCTTCCTCTATGTGGCCAAACTTAAGTCACTACAGCGTGCTCAAAGCATTAAGCATCTCTCAGCAGTGGCCAGAAGAAACACTAAATGGGTGATGAGCACCACGTTTGAAGCTGCAGAGCAGTCAAGATGCAGAAATGCAACCGTATATAACCGTATATAACCGTATATAATTATGACCTATAAAAAGTCATGGCAAATTTCATCAGGATTCCCAGTTAGGACTTGTATCTTGCACACACCATGCTATTCATGAGGGCAATCTAATGTATGTCATGTTAAAAACCATGCATAACTTCACGCGAACTTTCTCTTCAAAAAGGTTTTGAAATGGGCTCTAAGCTACTGTTTGAATCAGTTAGTCATATACCCCTCTTGGGATATGTAATTAAAAACAAAAAAAAAGAAAAAGAAAACAACAACACTTGAGCGTATGCAGCTCAGTGAAGAAGGGTCGCAAACAAGGGGACCAGGAGGATAACACAGCCCATACAGGGAGCATATACTGTGTACTTAAGCTCTCATGCTGTACCAGTAGTACATATAAAGCAGCAGAGTGCTAGAAAAGCTTGCAAAGGCCAAATTCTGAAGTGAAGATTGATGGGGTTTGGGGCTGACGTTGAGGAGATTCATATTTTCCTCAGAAAAGGTAAAAGGACTGCAAAACCAAAGAGAAAACCTGAAAACCTGCAGCATATGTTACTGGTTTGGGCAGCAAGCTTTCTTAAGGGTGAGGCTCTGGTGCACTGTGACCCTTGAGAAGGGCCAATGGGAGGCTGACAGTAAAGCTGGTAACACAATGTTTATTTGGTGGATTTCCCCCCACCATTTACCACCCAGAGTACAGCAATAGATGGGTAATTGGTGAATAAATAGGAATTTGATAAACACTTTCAAGCACAATTGTTTTTATTATACTCGCAGGTGTACTGGCTAGTGGGGTGCTGGTAGCATGGAGTAGCCAGGAAAATATGTGTGCCAATCATACTGCGAGTACTGAGGAGAAACAGGAGCTAGGTGAAGACCTGAATTTGGCCAATATGACCTTATGAACACCGGTCTGCTCATGCTGTCTCATGCTGGGAGCATGCTAAAGCCCTGGGCATGTTCCAAAGGCTAGTGGGGCCAGTCCACCACTCCCGGCACTGGTACGTTTGTGTCCTACACTGCCACCAGGATGCATGGCCAGACCAGTATCCTGTCCTTGCAGGTACAGATGCTTCATCCTAGACAAGACAAATTCATGCTGAAGTGTTTTACTGTATTAAACTGAGAATACCAGAATTTGCTACCAGTCCAACAACTAGCAATTCTGATTTTTAAACAATGAGTTACCTGTAAGAAAGCAAACTAAAGCAATGGTGCAAAATACCAAACATTTCTGAAAGTTGAAAAAATGAAACTTTCACTTAAGATGAGCATGATTATAGCTGTGAGTTGACAGGTTTTCTTGTTCTGTACCTGTGTAACCTGTAACAGTAACAATGCAACTCAAAGTACTTTAAATGAGGGATAAATATCACAATTTTGGAGGGCATTTTAGAATTATTCAAAACTACCTGGACTAAATACTTTCAGTCAACATAGACATGTCTTTCAAAGTTATGAGTGATACTTAAACTGAGAACTATACCTTTAGATCCTCCTAAAACTGCCCATGATACTTTGAAAATCCCAGACTCGACGGGTATTAATAATCTATACCAGATAATGAACAGGTAGACAAATGTATTATTTTGAGGAGACACACATTCAACTTCAGAGAAATGGATATGAACCTGCTTGCAATCTATACACTTGATCTGTCAAAAATAAATCAAAATTTTAAATAGATATAGTAATAATAAATAATGCAAATGTAAATAGATCAGCAGAGCATGGGGAGCTCCCACAACTGGAATCAAATACTTTGTTACTCTACTGCTTTTTACCCCTTGCAATTAGCATGTGAGAATGTTTCAGTAATGAATTTGGTATGAAAAGAAAGAGTGACAATAGAGAAAAAGAAATGTGATTATATTGGCAATGCTCTGATCACATAGGCGAGCATAAGTTCTCATACCAAATGTAGGGTGCATAAATCTTTCCTTCAGGTTGTGGCCTGGCTTTGTGGGGCTCTTTTAGAGCTCTGATGCTGCAGTAGCCTGTGTGATGACAGCTTCGAGCAGGTGGACTGGACTGATGGGAGGTTTTGTACACTACAGTGAAGGCTTTTTGTTTTCAAACTGCCATAGTCCCATTGCACTATACTTCTGCGGGTTGACAAATATGAGAACCAGGCTATCTGTTTTAGGCAAAAGAAGGATAAAGAGTGAAATCTTCATGAAGAGTGTGTACATAGGAAAACAGACAAGATGAAACCATAGCTGCTCTGACAATGTCACAGTCGTGTAAGATTTTTTGCATGTTTTGGTGCCTCACCAAGTAGCCTGCAGTTATCCTAATGCTCTCTCAGAAGCAAGGTGTTGACGAAATCCATGGATCTATTTTTCTACTACAGCCCACCTGACCAGCAAGCTGGTGGTGGCTGGGAAAAGGATGCTGTGAAGAGGGACAGTGACTATACAGTCTTCATGCACAGAGCAAGAGGAGCAGTAAGAGAACTATGGTGATGTCCCTTCCTTTCACAGGATCCCTCTACCTGCATGTCACCCCTTCTGCAGAGTGCAGTCTGACAGCTCTGTCCCTAATGTTTAGCAGGATCTTCTGGAAGTGCTTTGAGGTAGCAGTTACTGGAGATAATTAGTCCTCCTTACACTGCACATACCTGCTGATGGTACATCAAAAATAAACCATAGCAGAGAGTTTTGCTATTGTCATTGTTTCTTGTCACCCTTCACACTGGGCACATGATTTTTGATGAAACTAAAGTATTCAACTCACGATTGCACAGAGGAGGCAAACACATTAAGGACTAGTTAGAACTACTGGAGATAAAAAAGGTGCAAGATGATTTGCAAAACATACTTGTCTCCTTTACTCTTAGATATGCCAACCAGTTTCTCAATGCCGCCTGCGTCTCGTAAGGCCTTGGCATTCTCCATGTTTTTAGTGATGACTTCATGCAGAGTGCAGCAAATGGCAGTAACGGTGTCATCAGACATGGCCTTGCTTGCTGAGCTGTTGCTGTTGTTAGCGCCTGGCAGTCGGTGGACCAGATCCCTCATGGCATACTTGCCTTTGTTGAAAGAAAACGAAGGGAGAATTCAGTAGATACAGTAAAAAAGGGTGACGGTACAGGGAAAACATGCAAGACTGTATTAGCACCATTTTCATCATTGCATGTAATCTAATTGGCTACTGATACTGTTTTGGAGCAAGCCACATTTTTACAATTGCATGTTCAAGCATTTCACACTTTAGGGCCTCTGTTAATATTTCCATATTACATGAGTTGGAGACTTCAGATATGGGCTACAACATGTCCTTATGAGAATGAAACAACGATAATAAAGGCTAAGTATATGTATAAAGACAACCTGAACACCGTAACTTACAGAGCTTGTCAAGTCCTCATCTCTCACCACAGAACTCATCACTCAACTAATTATACATAAAATGTGCATCAGTTCTTAAAAATGCTACAGTGAATGCAAAGCCAATGAAATTGTTGTTTGAGAAGCCTTCTCTGAAGGGTCAGTTTCACTGTATCAGGTTAGTTTTATACTATGTGCAGTAATTTAACTATGTTTATTGGTGTACCTATGACTTTACCAGTTATTCAGTGCTACATTGCACCGGCCACAGCGCAGAGATGACACCATGGTTTTCCACGCATCCTTAGTTGCGTGCATGGTACTGATCAGAAAGGAAGCCTTTCTGACATATATTCCTGTCCGATATTTAGTAAGGAGCTATTTTATGTAACACTAACTTCCAGAACTCAAAATATTTCAAAATGGAAGGAGCAATGTATTTTTAAGATGGTCACACTAAACGGAAGATGTGAAAAAGAAATACTGCTGATTACTGAAACTTTTTTCATATTTACATGAACAAAGAATGTTTTCTTAAAATTGACCAGAAAGTCATATATTGCTTGTGAAAATGACAGATGAGAAGCTTCTGAGAATTTATTTATATGTATGTGTGAAGGTAGGGCAGGGTTGGCACTGGCAGCAGAACGTTCCAGCACAGCTATATGAGGTGCCTCACGCACTGCTAGGATGTTACTGCTACAGAAAAATGGCAGCTCAGTCTTTCATCGTGTTGAAGACAAGAACAGAGAGGGTGAGAGCCTGATGAAGTTGTAGCTGAGGTCAGTGAAACAACTCTGAGTCACCTTCAGAGCAGCTGTGATAGGAATTTGCATATAGCAATCATCATAAGAGTACATCATTCAGGATGAAAAAGACAGGAAAATTGGGAAAAATAAATGTAATTAGTAATCTAATCTACATCATGTTTTATGAACGACATAATCAGGTATGATTATTGTATATAATATGATAATTTAATCAGATTTTTTGGATAACTTTAAAAAGTTCTGATAAATTAGTATATATGAGTACTTATTAAAAATCTTAATTCTGAAGTCATGAATTCCATTGTGTGTCCATATTTGAAAACAGAGGTAAGAGGTAAATCAGATCTTTTACCTATCAAATACTATATTATTTTTATTTTCTCACAGTTTTGCCTGCTGTAGAAAAAATATAGCTAGTCATTTCAAACAATATTCACAGGAGAGATGAAAAATAAAATCTTTGTACTGTAATGTTAAACTTAGAAGCTATCCAGTTGATTTCTGTGGTAATCTGAGATCTTAGAAACTACTCACTTTATATCATGCAAAAGCCTTACCGATTATAAAATCATAACATCACGAACAAAATGTGTGCAGTGGGATTCGAATTTTACCAGTGTGCTGCAATTCAGATACAGATCTTGTTCTCAAATATTTTTATTTCTTTGCATTTAGTACTTAATCAGTCATTTGCACTATTAGCTTTTCAGGAATACTAAGTTAGTATCAGCTGCAGTACAGGTGTTAACACCACTTTCTCTTTCAGGAATGGTTTGTTTGAGCAAACTGCAATTCTTTTTTTGCCCTACAAATATAAGAAATACCGTTCAAGAACAGCCTGTAATGCTATTTACATCTGCATCTGTTTGTTGCATGTAGCATGAACACATTAATAGTTGTTCATTGCTCACAGTGATTACTTCAGTCTGCAACATATACTAAATCAAACTTGTGTATAAAAAATAAACAAACAAACCAAATAAACATTCAAAAAACCCACAACCCAACAAGAAACCAAAACCATGATTTATTGTAGCTGTTACTCTTTTAAATGCAGTGTCTACCCCCAGTCAGTACATTAGTGAGACTCCCCGCTTTACACTGTTATACCTTCCCAGAAGAGACCCATCTTCCTTTCTCCTGTAAAGTGCAGGAGTATTGCAGTCTGAGTCCCCTGGCAGAACTGCATGGTAATCCCATTAGCAGCCAACGACTGTGTCCCTTAGCACTGGGTATAAGAAAAGCTGGATGGTTGCCGCAAGCAGATTTCTCCCTGGAACTGGCTTTGTATCCCAGGCAGCAACATTCATACCGGTGCACATGCCTAGGCACACAAGCTTCTCCTTACAATAAATAAAGGCTTTGGAGCTGTCAGGAAAAGCTCAGTAGGAAATCTAAAATAAACAATCAAACACGGTATAAGCATTCTGGACGTGTTACTGCTCAACAGCTCTAATATTTCTGCCACGCACACAATTAACTTCAGCCTGAGAAGACCAAATCAGTATTAGCTACATCAAACCAGCAGACCAGGCTTTCTGTAGTTAATGTATAACACTGGGACAGTACAGCATTCCTTATTCTGAGCGGCTCTAGTGTTTCCACCTTCACAAGAGCTGCTCACATGTCCAGATAAAGCAGCTGACTGCATGAACAGGAAACACTGCTCAAGCTGTCCTTCCATACACTCACCAGAAAATGGTGGCAAAACAGATAGAAGGTCAGGGAAGTGGTTGTGATGTAAGGTTGAACTAAGCTACTGTTTACATGGTCTTAAGATCTATTAACAAGTGTAACTGTTAACATATTTTCTCTGATTTTAGTATTTTGAACACTACGTTATCTGTTTGAAAATGGGTGGGACAAAAAAAAGCCTTAGCCATAAAAAAATGTAATTAATTAAATTCAAGACCTCTGTACTTATATTGAAAAAGCAGTACCTTTGCTCTAATACAGCTACATCATATAAGGTAAAAGTTAAGGACTTTACTATAGACTGTAGAAAATATTCCACAGTAACTTGTCACATTTCAAGTGTGTTTTCTAAAACTATAGATCTAGTTAAGTAATAAATTACTGTGCAACATTCATATCTTTTTTTTTTCCATTTGTCAGTTACCTTCTCTTATTTCAGTTATGTACCTGTTGCTTTAAAAGAGGCATGTAGCAGACTCATGTTTTTAGCATTACCTATAAAAGAAATCCTATGCTGGTTTAGAGTGGTGCAAATATTGAGCAAAGCCAATGAAAGCAATGCTACAGCTGTATCAGCCCAACACAGCTGACAACAATTGTAAGCCTTGACTTTGGCATTACTGCGTGTTAGATTTGCAGAGTGTTTGCATTTGGAATTCTTTTTTTCGACACTAAGAACATTTTTTGAAACCCAACTTAAATGTGTAATGGACACTAGCCTTGTAATGTCGGCAAAGTTTTGTCTAGCTCTACCAGTAGGAGGACTGGGGAATTCAACCTGCGGCTCAAGAAGCCTCCCTGAGCTGAAGGAGAACTCATGAGGGTCCTGGGGAAGAGAGGAAGATGTGTGTGAGAATGGTATTAAAAATAAATGGCATTGTTAATTTTCGTCAGGGTTCATATAGAACAGCTTTGATCTACAAATAAATTGATTTTTTTATTTGAGCAACATTACACATTATAAGACCCAAAATAGATTCAATACTTTTAAAGAGGATTTACATAACTTGATTAAACTTAACCACTAGCTTGACAAGGGAAAAAGAAATCATGCTTATTTGTTCCATTTCACTTGTAAAAGAAAGAAAGAAAATATTAAATAGACATAATTTGAGGGCACTGCCACAGGAAAGGGATTGCTTCATAGGTGTTCGGGAGAGCATTTATCTGACACTACAGACTTTCAGGTTATTTTTCTAAGATAAAACTCCCGTCACTGTTTTATATGGAGAGCAGGATTCTTCCTGGAGCATATACTGTGATGTAAGATGATAATGTTTGCTTACTAAACACGCCAGCAATACAGATTTAACATATTTCCTTTGCATATAAGGTCTCATTAGCACCTTAGTACATGCATCTATTTCTTAATTCAGGAAATTTTCTCTTCATAGGATCAGACTGATAGCTGTCCTAAGAAAGATTTTGCCTACAGAGAAAATCAGTAGAAATAAATATTCTTCTGGTAGATTTAACAAGAGCACAATTATTGCAGAAAAGGTTCCACTTCTGGAACTATTTCCCTATTGCTCCTTGAGCCAAATTCACTGCTGATGTAACCCCACTGACTTCTTTTCCATTTCACTCATCTCTGAAAAATGACTTTGACACATTGGCATATTCCTTATATAGTTGTGGCATGGTTCCTGGTTTGAGAGAACAAGACTAGGAAAATTAATATATTGAAAACAAAAGAAACCTCAAACATATTAATGCAAACTAAGAACCCTGTCCTAGAGGTAGAGCCTGCTCTAATATAAGTAATACATCATGATTTTTTTCCCCTCAAAGTTACCCATGAATTCACACCTTGTAGCTAGATAATAGAAAATAGCAAAATGCCACCATATTTTATTGAATCATAGAATCATTCAGGTTGGAAAACGCCTCTAAGATCATCTAGTCCAACCTTTAATTGCAGTTAATTGTAGCACTGCAATGCTACACATATCCTATCCCAGAACTACTGGTATCAGAACGCTACAATATAGGAAAATTTCATTCTCTTGGTTCTAACATGCGAGCACTATTTCAATTTCCAGGTATCCATGCTTTTGTGCATTTTCATCATCCACATCCGTTTTTAAGATCATTCAGCCTCAGTATTTCACAGCCTTTTCGGAAGGATTATTGGGAGAGCTTTTATCGTTACTTTCAATCAATATTTAATAAATGTGCCCGAACTGTCTATTTAATTATTATGGAACAAATTCTGATCACGAGTCTGTGTATTCAACTGACATTTCATAAATTAGAGTGTATCCATCACATGATAGCAGTGGCAAAAATACCACTACTGTGTTTGATAAATAATTCATTTGCATACCATGCTTTCTCTTGTCAGATACTGTCATTACCAGTGTTAGTGTACCACCTAAAAGTGCCTAGGGTTCTGGTGTCATGGTTCCAGAGGAATCTTGTCCCTGTCCTGAACAGTGGAGATGTGGAATAGTGAGGTGCAAGAGGGAGGTGTCGCAAACCAAGCAGGCAGGAAGAGCCTACAAAGAAATGATGATGGTCTACAACATGTAGCAAACTCTGGGCTAAGACTGTTGGTAAAAGGGATTTAGGCACCAGAGCAGCAGTGAATCAGACATGATTTAAGAAGACAAAGGTTTATCGGTTTTCATAGGCAGATTTTCTCCTGCCAGGGAAACATTTAGGGGAAAAACTATCAAGACTCTAAAGGCAAGCTAAGTTAAGAGATAAGAAATGCTGGCAGAGGGGGCCTTAGGGCAAAAACACATGTAGTAAAATTTGTGGGGCAGAAGAGGAAGCAAATCCTGAAGATGAAGGGTAATTCTTCTTCCTACAGCCATTGTGCATGAAGTGTTATTGGATGAGGGAAGTGGAAAAAGTCCTGAGCAGTGAGACTGAAAAGCATGAACCCAAAAAGCATGGGCCCCATCATTTCTAGCAAGTGTCAGAGAACTGAGGTATTTGGATCATTTTTGGATTAAGGCATAAAATGAAAGCTAAAACCATCTTTAGGCAAGTTGGGGGAAATTCATGAGTACAAATACAGAGAGCTAATGTGATTTCAGGTGCCCCTGGACACCTGAGATGTCTGCACAGAATGAGGAGACCTATGGAAGATTAACAGCCTTCTGGAAGGGCAGCTAGAGACAAAGTAGGATGCTCTATTGTCTTTAATGTTTAATGCTTATCTTTAGGCTCTCCCGAATCTCACTCCTAATGCTTGGTCAGCAATGCTTTTTAGGTACTCAAGTCCTACCATCTTATGTTAGGAATGCACACAAGTATTTGTAATCTCTGGCACTTCAGAGCGAATGCATATTAAGGCATTTAACTTCTTAAAGCTAATTGATTATAGTACTGCAATTATCCCTATCGAGAAAAAAAATATCTTTGTTCCATCATTTTTAAAGGAAGTAGTGATGATTTAAGTGCTACAGGATCAGGCACTTAGAATGGTTTGAGTGAGCACCCCAGAAATGCATGGGCCAGAGCCACTGGTTTAGCTGCTTCATAAGCTTGGCCTGCCAATTAAGTTGGGATAAAAGGTGCTTTAAGCTAGAGAACAATGCTAAATTTCACCTCCTTGCATGTTTATCTGAAGTTATTTCAAAACTCTGTGGAAATAAATTATTTTTGCGGAAGACAGAAAGAATAAAAAACATTGCACACACACACCCTCCTGTGCCACCAAGAACCCAGGTGCACTTTGCTCATGACTGCTGAGACGGAACAAAAGATCAGGTGGAGGTCTCAGATTCTCTCTTCCCCTTAGAAGCATGATATGCACTTTTCACTTTTCCACCACTTCTGATGACAGGCGGCAAGATTTCAAGATATAAGACGTATTCAGGATGGCCCACAACAAAGAGGAACAATACCCTTCCTGACGCATTGTACCATTCATTGGTTTTCTTTTTTTAGTGTCTTTTCATCAAGAATAAATTCAGCCATAGGTAGTATAGCATATAAAGCCCTACAGGGAGTAGGAACATTAATCTTTGATAGTTTCAGGCAAGAAACCCTCAAACTGTCATAGAGTGATGAAAGCACACGAACCACCAATATCTGTGTTGGCAATGGCAATTGAGATTTGCTTGTAAAAGAATCAAATATCTAACAGAGTAACCAATATAGAAGCTTTTATCTTTTTTAAAAAGATTAGTGATGCTGGTTCTACCTTTTCCAAGAGAAAGGTATGGCATGAAGAGAACTAGGAATGACAAAGAGCACAGGCATAAGAAGGATGGAAGAGCAGTATGTATAGAAGCTAGTAGCATTGGACAAAGAAAAAAGAGAAGCACTGTGGTAATTTCACCCTGAACATGCCATGGGAAATCACAACAGGGTGCAATGCAATCACAGCTTTTCAACAAATTGCTTTCTTAGATCCATGATCCTTGATAGATTTTCTTTCATGTTGCAGCATTTTAACTCAGCCACCTTTCTCCTTCAGCTTCCCTGTTTCCAGAAACCTAACTTTTCTATTTCATGTATTTCTTACCTCCCTCTGGCTGATCATTTTTCTTGCTTTCAACTCACCTTTGCAGGGTTGCCCCTTCTCCCCTCTATTACATGACTGATATTTTTCTTACTTGAACTGTACTCCTCAGCCCTTTGGTTCTTAACCACTAAGCTTTCCTGTTCCTTTGCTGTCTCTTGCATAGTTGATACTTAAGTGTATATCTCTGCATCTACCCTGTCTGCCAGGCTTTTCCATTCTCTCCTCATATTGGTTTAAACCACCTCCAGGTCGATGCTGAGCTATATCCTGATTATTTTTTTTCATGCCCAATACCTTCCTTTACCTGCTGTTCTTTGGTGTTGTGAAAGACAGCTAAGCAGCCTGTCTCCCCTCTCCCTCATGCTGGTGACCCTGTCAGCAAACAAACCATCATACACAGGCATTCCAAGGTGGGTTCTCTGACTTGCAGCCTGGTTTTGGAAGATGAATTTGGGAAGCTGCGTAGGGTAATTTGTTGACTGTCTCACCCATACTGAGACTATAAAAATGAGTCAGTTCAAGTCTAGCTTGACCTGCTTAATTACATGTTGACCTGATATGTCAAACAACTACAGAAAGAGAAAAATCTCCATGAACAAGCTTCTATTTGTTATCTTAAGCAGCAAAGGAAGCATCTTTTTTTATGGTAAACTGTCACAAAGCCATAGATATTGCTGCTTTTGTTGTTGTTCCCCCTCTCCTGGTCAGAAAGAAAAGATTTGCATGTAGCTTTGGCCATCTTCCTTACAGTCTTAGCTTTACCACTTGAATAGGAACAGAAATGACAGACATGGACTTCATTGTTCTTGGATGCAAGGAATTTCATTGCTTGGGTATGCTGGACTTTTATATCCTGAATGAGTGGAGTCCATGCGGACAATCACTCAAGTAATTTGTTTTAATTCATTTTGTTTACATTTCTTGTTAGGCCTACAAACTGGAAAAGGCAAGGAAAGGAGTTGTTTGCCAACCTTTTGACCCAAGTAGTGCAAATATAGATAATTAATCCGCTCCTTTACACACCACCAGATTTATTTCTCTTGTTTAGACTGCACTGTCATCTTTCTTTTCATCTTTCCACTAGCCCAAGTTAAAAAAGATTCTGCAGAGGGAAGTGATTCTTCAGTTAATTGCTGCAGGCTAAGTTTTCTGATTACTTGAGCTGGTTTTAGCCCCTTACTATCCACTTCCCTGCTCCCTGCTGAGAATACAGCTTTTGAAAGGCTGAATTTGAAAAAAAAAAAAGTAGTTGTTTAATTAATGTTATGATTAATCAGTATTTCTAGTCCTTTGAAGAGGAAAAGTGCCATGTGAGTGTTGAGTGGAATTTCAGTTTTATCTTTATTATTTTCTGAGATAGCATAATACTTTGTTAACAGTCTGTTTCAGGGGACTTTAAATTAGGCCATAATGAAGAAATAAGAATGTAATCTATTTTTGGAAAAATAAGTTTAGGTTTCAAGATCTATGTCCTGATCCACCACCCACTGAAATTAATGAGCCTGTCTACCAATGTCAGAAGTTATTAAATTGGATTCATAAAGCAGCAGCTTTTCTTTTCTACTTTCGTTTTTACTTTGTGTCCAAAACAGACAAAGATTCTGACAGACTGATGTAACCAGGGTGAATTCCACCTAGACTTTATTCTGCTTTAACATTGCATGCAGCAATGCCTATTCATTTCCTACTATTTTTCTTCTTCTTCACTTGTGCTAGAATATTACCCGGAACTCGTGAACAAATCTGTCCAAACTGTATGGTGTGAAAGACTGATTACTTTTGCATGCTTTTATATGCAGATACTATATATCGTGGCGATATGTACAGAAATTCTTCTGCTGTTTAGAGATGTATGTGAAAACAGTAACAGAAATAAAAACAAAATGAAACCTCATGATACATTATGACATTCAAAATTAAATACAATGCATAGATGAAAACGTGCTAGCTCAATAAATATATATCTTTGTAAAATGACAGTGTTTTTAAAAAACAATTCTAACAAATATCAAAACCACTCCAGGTCATATTGCAATGTCCATATATTCCTTAATTACTGTAATGTTCAAACATTTCTTAAATGATCACAAAGAAAATTCTACCTGGAGCAGTTAAGATAATTAATCTGTGTATGGAGGCAAAATAACAACACCTAGAATACTTATCAATATTTCATATTACTTTAGTGTGCACAATACAATAATACAACTTTTATTTAATGAGAAAACCCTAGTTAATGCTATCTTCACAGATGTAAATGTTTGGGAGAAGGACAGAAAGGAAAAGAAAGAACACGTAAAAGACTGTCAAGAGGAGAAGTCCTAACTGTTTTAAAAATATTTTAAAAAGCTTCAAACACAATTTATATCCATGAAAGAGTAAGAATCTAATAAAGTATTTGCTTTTGTTTTGCAGTTTTAAAATTGTTAGGAAAGACTTCATGTAGCCACATTGTTTGTGTGTTGAACTGCTACTTATCAATGTAACTAAAGCAGACCATAGAAAGGTCTGCCATAGTAATAAAGTTACAGATACATTTATTAGAAATGGGGTCTCTCACTTCGGTCATGTAGAAAGTGAACAGGTATTCACTTTTGCTAGGTATTTTGTAGAGGTCAACTCAATTTGCAGATAATAATAATGTTCTGACTCAGTGTAATCCTGTTCTTGACAGGCTGCTTTGTGTTCTTTACAACTCAGCAATTTTAAAAGAGTAAATTATGTTTTAGTTTTATATGTTAATTCACTTGAAACTACTCCACTTGCCGAGGCGACCGGCTCCGGGGCAGACACGTGCTGCAGCGGAGCGCGGGATCGGGACAGGCAGGGCTATTTTTCGGGCATCGAGCCTACGTGAGGGAGCCGCCAGGCACCGGCAGCCCTCGTGAGGGAGGCTGACGAGGCGTAGGCGGAGCCAGCAGCGTCAGCGACAGCTCCTCCCCCCGGCCGTTCAAAGGCAGCCCTTAGGGAGCACGAGCGACCAGGAGCGCGGCGACCAGGGCCGGCAAACAGGGAGTGACGCGGCAGTTAGCGAGGCAGTTAGGGCGGGCAGGAAGGGCGGAGCGCTCACACCCGCCCATAGGGACACCTCATCTAACGGCACTCTCCCGTCAGCTGGGCTGCAATGGTCTCCACCAGGCACGGTGCTTTCTCTAGGAAGTCAGTACACACCCAGACCGACTGCCCGTCCAAACATGCGGCAGTTCAGGTCTCCGGATGCGGGGAGTGTCTGAGCCTCTTGCTGCCATTGGCGGGAGGCAGAGGGACTGCTTGCGTGAGGTGCGAGCAGGTGGACGACCTGGTCCGCATGGTGGCGGAACTCAAGGAGGAGGTGCAGAGGTTGAGGGATATCAGGGAGTGCGAGCGGGAGATAGACTGGTGGAGCGACTCCCTGCAGGACCGGAGGGAGAGGGACCGGGGTGAGACGCCCCAGAGGGGGGTGGACTCCCTGCCCTGTTGCCATCGGGCAGAGGGAGGGAACCTGCGAGTTGAGGAGGAATGGAGACGGGTCCCTTCTCGACCTCGCAGGAGATGCCCTCCCCTTCCGGCGCTGCCTTCCCAGGTGCCCTTGAACAATAGGTTTGAGGCCCTGGAGCTTGAGAGACCGGTGGGTGAGGACAAGGTAGGAAGCCTACCCAGGAGGATGCCTGAGGTGAGGAAGTTGACTCCACGCCTCAGGACTGCCTCCACCAAGAAAGAAAGAAGGGTGATTGTTGTGGGCGACTCCCTCCTCAGGGGAACAGAGGGCCCTATTTGTTGGCCTGACCCCACGCATAGGGAAGTCTGCTGCCTCCCTGGGGCCAGGGTCAGAGACATTACCAGGAAGCTTCCAAACCTGGTTCGCCCCTCTGACTATTACCCGCTTTTGATAGTCCAGGCTGGCAGTGATGATCTTGAAAAGAGAAGCCTGAAGGCTATCAAACAGGACTATAGGGGGCTGGGACGATTGGTGGAGGGAGCGGGAGTGCAGGTGGTGTTTTCGTCTATCCCTACGGGGGAAGGGAGAGGCACGGAGAGGACATGGAAAGCTCACATGGTTAATAGGTGGCTCAGAGGCTGGTGCCAGCACAGAAATTTTGGGTTTTTTCACCATGGGGAGCTTTACTCGGCACCCGGCCTGATGGCCTCAGACGGGTCCCTATCTCCAAGGGGAAAACGGATCCTAGGCCAGGAGCTGGCGGGGCTCATAGAGAGAGCTTTAAACTAGGCAAGAAGGGGGACGGGGCTCAAACAAGGCTTGTTGGAGCCGTGCCGGGGGAAACAATGGCTAGGCTGGGGAAGAAGGCGATGGCCCAGCTGAAGTGCATCTACACTAATGCACGCAGCATGGGTAACAAACAGGAGGAGCTGGAAGCCATCGTGCAGCAGGCAGGCTACGACTTGGTTGTCATCACGGAGACGTGGTGGGACCGCTCCCACGACTGGAGTGCTGCAATGCCTGGCTATCGGCTCTTCAGGAGGGACAGACAGCACAGAGTGGGTGGTGGCGTGGCTCTCTACATTAGAGAATCTTTTGATGTTGTGGAACTCCAGGCTGGGAATGATCAGGTTGAATCCCTGTGGGTTAGGATCCGCGGGAAGGCCGGCAAGGCTAGCGTCCTGGTCGGGGTCTGTTATAGACCGCCGAACCAGGATGAGGAGTTTTATAGGCAACTGACAGAAGTTGCAAAATCGTCGGCGCTTGTCCTCGTGGGGGACTTCAACTTCCCGGATATATCCTGGAAACACAACACGGCACGGAGAAAGCAGTCTAGGAGGTTTCTGGAGAGCGTGGGAGATAGCTTCCTGACGCAGCTGGTCAGTGAACCTACCAAGGGTGGTGCCCCGCTAGACTTTCTCTTCACAAACAGAGAAGGACTGGTGGGAGATGTGGTGGTCGGAAACTGTCTTGGACAGAGTGACCACGAAATGGTAGAGTTCTCTATTCTTGGCGAGGCCAGGAAGGGGACCAGTAAAACTGCTGTCTTGGACTTCCGGAGGGCTGACTTTGAGCTGCTCAGGATGCTGGTTGGCCGAGTCCCTTGGGAGGCGGTTCTGAAGGGCAGAGGAGTCCAGGAAGGCTGGGCGCTCCTCAAGAAGGAAATCTTAACGGCACAGGAGCGGTCCGTCCCCACGTGCCCAAAGACGAGCCGGCGTGGAAGAAGACCGGCCTGGCTCAACAGAGAGTTGCGGCTTGTGCTTAGCAGAAAAAAGAGGGTTTATAATCTTTGGAAAAAAGGGCGGGCCACTGAGGAGGACTACAAGGATGTAGCGAGGCTGTGCAGGGAGAAAATTAGAAAGGCCAAAGCTCATCTGGAGCTCAACCTGGCTACTGCCGTTAAAGACAACAAAAAATCCTTTTACAAATATATCAACGCGAAACAGAGGACTAAGGAGAATCTCCATCCTTTACTGGATGCGAGGGGAAACCTAGTTACTAAGGATGAGGAAAAGGCTGAGGTGCTTAATGCCGCCTTTGCCTCAGTCTTTAGCGGCAATACCGGTTTTTCTCTGGATACCCAGTACCCTGAGCTGGCGGAAGGGGATGGGGAGCAGGATGTGGCCTTCGCTATTCATGAGGAAATGGTTGGCGACCTGCTAAGGAGCTTGGATGTGCGCAAGTCGATGGGGCCGGATGGGATGCACCCGAGGGTACTGAAAGAACTGGTGGAGGAGCTGGCCGAGCCGCTTTCCATCATTTATCGGCAGTCCTGGCTATCGGGGGAGGTCCCAGTTGACTGGCGGCTAGCCAATGTGACGCCCATCTATAAGAAGGGCCGGAGGGCAGACCCGAGGAACTATAGGCCTGTCAGTTTGACCTCAGTGCCAGGAAAGCTCATGGAGCAGATTATCTTGAGGGTCATCACGCGGCACTTGCAGGGCAATCAGGCGATCAGGCCCAGTCAGCATGGGTTTATGAAAGGCAGGTCCTGCTTGACGAACCTGATCTCCTTCTATGACAAAGTGACGCGCTTGGTGGATGAGGGAAGGGCTGTGGATGTGGTTTACCTTGACCTCAGTAAGGCTTTTGACACCGTTCCCCACAACATTCTCCTCAAGAAACTGGCTGCTCGGGGCTTGGACTGGCGTACGCTTCGCTGGGTTAGAAACTGGCTGGATAGCCGGGCCCAGAGAGTTGTGGTGAATGGAGTCAAATCTGGTTGGAGGCTGGTCACAAGTGGTGTCCCCCAGGGCTCGGTACTGGGGCCGGTCCTCTTTAATATCTTTATCGATGACCTGGATGAGGGCGTCCAGTGCACCCTCAGTAAGTTTGCAGATGACACCAAGCTAAGTGCGTGTGTCGATCTGCTCGAGGGCAGGAAGGCTCTGCAGGAGGATCTGGATAGGCTGGAGCGATGGGCTGAGGTCAACTGTATGAAGTTCAACAAGGCCAAGTGCCGGGTCCTGCACCTGGGGCGCAACAACCCCAAGCAGAGCTACAGGCTGGGAGATGAGTGGTTGGAAAGCTGCCTGGCCGAGAAGGACCTGGGAGTATTGGTTGATAGTCGGCTGAATATGAGCCAGCAGTGTGCTCAGGTGGCCAAGAAGGCCAACAGCATCCTGGCCTGTATAAGAAGCAGTGTGGCCAGCAGGTCTAGGGAAGTGACTGTCCCCCTGTACTCGGCTCTGGTGAGGCCGCACCTTGAGTACTGTGTTCAGTTTTGGGCCCCTCGCTACAGGAAGGACATGGACGTGCTTGAGCGAGTCCAGAAAAGGGCGACCAAGCTGGTGAGGGGTCTGGAGAACAAGTCTTACGAGGAGCGGCTGAGGGAGCTGGGCTTGTTCAGCCTGGAGAAGAGGAGGCTCAGGGGCGACCTTATCGCTCTCTACAGTTACCTTAAAGGAGGCTGTAGAGAGGTGGGGGTTGGTCTGTTCTCCCACGTGCCTGGTGACAGGACGAGGGGGAATGGGCGAAAGTTGCGCCAGGGGAGTTTTAGGTTGGATGTTAGGAAGTACTTCTTTACCGAAAGGGTTATTAAGCATTGGAACGGGCTGCCCAGGGAGGTGGTGGAGTCACCATCCCTGGAGGTCTTTAAAAGACGTTTAGATGTAGAGCTTAGCGATATGGTTTAGTGGAGTACTTAGTGTTAGGTCGGAGGTTGGACTCGATGATCTTGAGGTCTCTTCCAACCTAGAAATCTGTGTCTGTGTCTGTGTCTACTACAAGTTAAAGACAATACAGCAGATATGCAGGAAAGAATGCTGCAGAATTAAACTCTGTGTTCTCATGGTCAGGGCGAAAATGAATCCGATAGCCTTCCTTATCTAGTGCATATTATATTATATTTTGTTCGGACCATGACAGGACCAGTTTCTACTTCACATGGGGGGAAAAAAAAAAAAAAGCACCCTCAGCTCTTCCTAGTTGTGCAGGTCATTAATAGCTGTGTTTGAAGAACTTGTGACAAATGAATCCCAGGCCAGACTCCTCCACTGGAGTACAGCTCTACCAGAGCACAGTTCTGCTTGTGCTTCCTCAGGAGGCGGGAGCCAAAGGGGTGACAATCTTACTTGTCTATGGGTTGTGCTACTGCTGTTCCTTTCAAGGTAACAGCTTGAGATGGCACCTTCAGGTGAGCTGGTGATCAAGTATTTTCCCTTGTGGCTCCCAAAGAAACCTCAGCTCCAGACATCCCATTGAGTCTGCTTAATGTCACTAAGTTACTGCTCTTTTTTAACCTGAGTCACAGCTGCTCACCTTCATTTGAGTAACACATGGAAGGAGGAGATGCAGCTGCCCACAGGGCAAGAGCCAGAGAGGCCATACCTTACCTTCCATCTGTGCATTCTTGGAGATCAAGCTGGATGGAGATCTGCTTAAGGCAAAGCCCATGACCACTTACATCCTCCAAGTTAATCTCTCCCAGACCTCTGCAACCTTGGCTGATCTCTGCTTCTTCCAAAAAGAAGAGGGCAATTAGGCAAGTCTTCCAAAAGTAGTTGTGTCCTCTCTCCAGACTTGGGGAAAAGAAGAACTTGCCAGAGACCATCTGGCTCCCTAACTCCATGTGCCCTATCCAAAACAATCAGAGTGCTCTGAAAGACTTCGGGGGAGTCAGAGTGGAAGATTTACATGTACTCAGCAGCCTCTCCAGTGACAGATGGCTGAATATAAACTACAATCCATACTGCAGGGAAAGGATGGGAGTTCAGGTTTGAGGAGCTAGAAAAAACTAAACAATAACAACAAATAGAAAAACTCAGAAGAAAAATAAATGCTTTCAGTCAGAACAGGCAAGAATTCAGATGCAATGCAGACCTCCTAACCAATGGAGATTCAGAGGGCAACATTCCCAGAGGCAAACTATTTCTTCTTGATAGACTGCTCCACTGCAAAAGATGAATCACAATTGCATAATATAATGTTCCTTCTGTGAGAGCAACCCTCTAGCAGTGTCACCTTCAGAAATTTTGCACACAAATATATGACTTTGCATATACTCATGCTAATCATATGCATTTTCTTCTAATTAAAATTAGCACTCTGATTATTTGCTAGAATAATCATGAGTTATGAAATCCAAATAATGTATAAAACATATTGCTCTAAGAGCACCCTGAGTAGCACACAATCTAAGAGATCCTGTAACTTTTCTCCTAAGAGGAATAAGTCATGAGGCAATTTATTTTTCTCTTGCTACATCAAACAGTGAGTGAACTCTGAATTATACCTCTATACATTCTTTTGGTACACTGAGCTGAATTACTGCCTTATGCTGCAAAATCTGCAAACTTGGTCTAGGAGGCTCTTTCTCCTTCTTGGTATTGCTGAAGATTTTTCAAGATTTTGAGAAGGAAATTCAGAGCCTGTATCTTGAATAAAATGCAAGGACAGCTATAAACTACCAGCGTCATTCACTGATTAATTAAATGACTAAGTTCCTTATGTCAGAAAGACTAGTCCAACTCTGTTCCTGTTCCCCAAAGGGCTAAGTCTATAAAACAGGTGCATGAATGAGGTGCCTAGCTTAGTCATGCTTGGCTGTGGACACTGATACTTCTGGTAGAAAAATGAAACAAAACTCAATGCAAATCATTTCCACACAAACCCTGGAATCACAGAACACTTAAAGGCTGGCAGGGTCCCTGGAGACTACCTAGTCCAATTCCTCTACTCAGAGCAAGGTCAGGTTGGCATCTTTTTTTATATTCTGATGGAATTTGCTGTATTTGAAGTTGTAACTATGACCGCTTGTCCTGTCAGTGGGCATCACAAAAAAGTATTTGGCTTTGCCCATTTTACACCCTCCCATCAGGTGTACTATATACATTGATGAGATCCCCCATGAATCTCTTCTTTTCCAAGTTGAACAGTCCCATGTCTCAGCTCTTCCCCACAGGAGAGATGTTCCAGGCCCTTCATCTCCACAGCCCCTTGTTGGACTCTCTCTAGTATGCCCATGTCTCTCTTGTTCTAGGGGGATGCAGGCCTGGACCCCGCACTCCAGGTGTGGCCTCACCAGTGTTGAGTAGAGGGGAAGGATCACCTCCTTCCACCTGCCGGCAGCACTTCTAATGCAGCCCAGGAGGCTGTTGGCCTTTTTTCCTGTTGGGGCTCATGGCTGAGTCATAGATTTATTCAGATTTTTCTTGCCAGTTCAGGTGATGGCAGTGTAGTCACAATAGTGACTGTGAGACCACATTTGTTAAGCTCTTATCCTAACCCTCAACACTAACCCCGAGCCTAACTTGTAACTCTTACTCCTACCTTGTACCCCAATTCTGTTCCCTGACCCCAATACCACAAAGCTGAAGTCCAAACCCATAACAAAAATACAATAGTGAAAAATGTGCTGGAAGAAGAAAATTAATTGCCATAAGAAATATTTATAATTGCCAAAAATATGTCATACTTTTTTGGCATGATCTCGCTCTCCTAAAGCTGAGCAGGAGCAGTGAGGTGAGGCTTCATTTATCATCGTCTCAAGCAAACATTAGTTTTCACTGTGTAAGAAAACTGAAGTTTTTGCTCCTGTTAGCCATGTTATTTCTGTGGTACAATCTGTTTCCCAGATTACTTGACTTAGCTGAAATACTCAACAAAAATTCCTGCTTATGAACTAAATCCAGTGTAAAACAGCTGAAGGATAGTGATGGATCTGATGCAATGCACTAGCATATGCCACTGGTCTTCCATTTGACAATTATGCTAAATATTCTATTTAAATGGCATCACTAAACTCAATGGCTCTTAAATATCATAAGAGCCATTAAAAAATGGCTTCTAAAAATTCCACTCAGATAAATGACAATTTTGTAAAAAAAAAGATGAGGAAAGGAGAGAGAATGTTTTTATTGGCATAACGTATGACCATATACATGGCAAAAATACTATCAGCTTTTGAGTGAAATGCAGTAACAGCAATATCACGCAGCCATGCATTCCTTTAAATATGAGCTCCTTATCAGATATAATCAGCAATACAAAAATATTTGTATTAATATTATATGTATTAATAATAATGTTGTATGAAATTTATAGCAGAAAAACTACGCCAAACATATTATCTTTTAAAATCATTAATATAAAGCACACTCTTACCAATTACATTGGATATTTCTTAGCTTTCGGATTTATTGACAGGCATATTCTTATCTTTGAAAATGTTTGAAATAAGTCCTCAGTACATATTTATTTCAAATATTAAAACTAAACATCCCTGAGACTATCTTGGAACCTGTCCCACTTCTAAGCTATGAAATCCTCTTCTGAAAACAAATTAAAGTAGATAAATCTGTCACTTATGTTCAAGTTCTCTTTGTCCTGGAATTATCTTTCCTTTCAGAGATTGAGTCAAATAATGCTCTCCTTGTAATTCATGGAAGTATTTGATAGATCCCCAAACACATGAAAAAATGTTTATATTAATATCAAGTACGTTTCATGATTATATCTAGAATCAGAATAATTGAGGTTGGAAAGGACACCTGGAGATTGTGTAGTCTGGCTCCCTTGCTCAAACCAATGTAATGCAAAAACATACAACACGGAGCTGCATATCAATAGGTGGAGACTGTTAAGGTAAAACATGTATATCTGATATAACTGACATAGTACACTGGACTGGATGTCCTTTTGCTGCTCTCCTTCTGAAAAGGCTAATATTCCTAATGAAATAAATATTTAAATATGATGAATACCTCTCTTCATGTGTGCACATGTATGTTTAGTCTCTTCTTCCAGTACAATATTTAAGGAGAATTTTGCATACATAAGGACAAAGTGGACTGGACTCTTTCTGATGTAAACATATTCTGGGAAATGAATGAACCAAGTGTGTGTGTGAGTGGAAAGATTAGCTAATACAAACCAGAAACCATGTATTTATTTATAGAACTGTGGTGGAAAGTAAGAATGGTTTCTATGTATTGATAAACACACATATTACTATGGAGTCACAAGAGTCCATTAGACCTAAATCTTTCTTCAGCAGAAACCATTAGTACATTAAGATTTTAAATTATTCAGTGTTTTAGCCAGTCCAAAAAAACTATGCTTATTTTCTCCTGTCATGGCAGTTGAAATTTGATGCTAACTATCAAACATTTTGTAATCTGGGAGAAAAGCGAGCATAACGTCCCCAAAAAGAATGCACTGCTAGAGCAGCTGCAGTTTACTCTCATGACGTTATCCTTGCAGGTGTACAGCCTGCAGGAATGAAGAAAAAAAAAAAAAAGAAAGAACTCAGAAATGAAGAACAGACTATTCAAAATCACAACAGCAGTAACATGATGTTCCTTTTTTTTTTTTCTTTTTGAAAACTGCTGGTACTTTGCCCCTATCGGAATGTAAAATCAGCAGTAAAATACTGTATGTTTGCGGATTTTGTAGGTAAGAGACATATCCTTCAGCAGAAAGCCTCACGGAGGACAGCCTGTGGATTTCACTTCTGTTGACACTAGTAGCGCCTACAAGAGTAGTGTCGCATCACATTCTCATGAGAAAGCTAACAGCAACTGCTGCAAATGAGATGAAAAATGTTTGGATCCTGCTACTCAGAAGAGCTATCAGTTGTTTGTCATTAAAATAAAAGCACATAGCAAATGGATTCTGTCAAAAATGTATGAAACTCTGCAGACCATCTTCTATCCTGGGCCTCTATCTATCCAGTATCACAGTCAGCACTACAGATGGTGAAAGAGAGGACAGGGGCTGGAAAAATGTTTGAGGACTGGTTTAGAATTCAGTTATTTTGATTTAGGAAGACAGAATTCTTTAAAGGCAAATGGAGAATATTAAACACAGGAGATGATTATCTGCAGAAATTCAGAACAAAGCATAACCTATTGAGAAATAATCCTGCAGAAAAGGATCAGGAATTCTGAAAGGATCACAAGATAGACAGGCAGGCATTGTAACATCAGTTGCTGTGAAAGACAGCTATACAGGAGTCTATGAACAGCTACGGCTGGCAGAACATATAGGTAACATTTTCCTTTGTGCAGAGCCCTATGGGGGAGTACCACAACCAGTCTGAATGCTGAACTTCTGGAAAGATACGGACCCTCATGAGTAAGTCCAAATGAAACCAAGAAGAATGTCTAGGAATACAGACCAAATTAACTGCTGGTATCTTAGATTAAATAATACATTCAGCTACTCTAACTATACCTCGTCAATCTGTAAACAAGGTAATATAAGTTGCATCACCCTTACTGACTGTCTTCATGAATGAATAGACATATGGCAGAGGTTTCCACTGGAGGCTGCAGATCATCAAGAGAAGACAGAAGAAGCCGAGTCCCCAAATACATGACCCCATTCTATGTTCAGAATTGGGTCTTCAAACGGTCTACTTAAAAAACTTGAAGAAAGAGAATTGTGCACCGTGTCCAAATCAGAAGATTTTAAATAAATGGTTCAGTTGGTACTTTTTGTGGTTTCTGAATTTACACTTGCAAGCTTCCCTTTTCTGGCCTTTAAAAATACTTAGATGAAGTAGCCTCTTAGGTCCAGTAGCTGGAGTCTTGAAAGGAACCCAGTTTAAGCAGACATTCTTGGGTACAAGATAAGCAGAGAAGAGAGACGCAGTGGAAAAGACATGAAATGCCATGTGATCGCAATGTCAAAGGAAAAAGAGGAAGAATTTGGTCCAGACTAGAAAAAAAAAAAACAAAATGTGGGGACTGATGTGAAGACATTGTAGCTGGTGATGGCAGACAGGGAGAGTTCAGGGAGAAAACTGAGCAGTTATCTGGAAGCCAAGTGAATGAGTCCACTACCTTGCTTGCAAAAGGAAAAAACCACTCAGAGGTCCAAGAAGAGAAGCAAGTGAGATAAGAGACATGGCAGGTTCAACAACCTGAGGCACATGATCCAGGTCTTTGAATCTCAGTTTTCCCTACATTTTCAAACCCCACAATTCCCCAAGTTCATTTTATCACTATCCTTCCTTCCTTACCCCTCATGTTGTCTGCTTCCTTTCCTTCAGGATCAGAAGATGCAGAAAGCACAGACATCTTATCTCCTTCCAGTACTCTTCATAATCCAGGGAATATCCTTCCTCTTTGATCACAGCCCTCAGGTGACTGGACAAACCTGGCTTCCAGGTCACTGACAGATATAGAAGGGCCTGCTCTGACTCGCCTGACTATCCTGCAAGAGTTATGCACACCCCAAGGGGCAAAATACACAGAGCACCTGCCCTTTGCAGCAAGATCAGTGTGTGAGTAGCTCACCTTGGATGCTTTCTCCCGGGCTCACTCTGCAATTTAATCTAGGCTATACCCCAAGACTGGTACTAAAGAACATTCTGTGTTGTTCATGGTGTCCTAGTTTACAGATTAGCACCACCATGTTTGCAAGTACTCCCATCCATTTGTAGTAATGACTTGCTATTTTAGAATGCCTTTTAGCTGATGATCTCTAGACACTTTCTGCACATTACCACCCCTGACAATGACAGACTTGTGATTATTCATTTGCAGTTAAGGAAACAAATACAACTCAGGCCAGTGACCTGAGCTATCAAGAAGCCATCTAAGACGTAACAGTTCTTCTGCTCAGGAATAACTGAACAAACCTAGAGAACAAATTAACTCTTCCAACTACTAGACATGATTGATTTTGCAACATTTGCCTTCTAAAACATTTAATTCTCTTAGTTTGTTTACTTCAGTGGCAAATATACAACAAATCTCTAGCCATAGGGCTCCTAATTGCAGTCTTATTAATACTGCCAGGCTAATAGCTACTGATGTCTTATGTTTTAAAGTATATTTTATAATAAATAAGCGTGAAGAAAGAGACATTTGATTTCTGTAAGAATGTGGAAAGGGTTACAAATAAGCTAAACTCTGACACTTAATCATTTTTTGCCTTGTTTGAAGCTTTAACTAAAGGTGCAGTTCTTTTTTCTTTCTCTTTTTAATAACTTTGCTTCGGCTTTGAAGTTTCTGTAAGCTGAGGGTAGCTTATCAGAGAAGTCCCTGAGAAAGAAAGATGCTTAAATAGGGCTACAAGCGAATGAGATGAATTTCAGTCTTCCTACGAAGAGGCTGAGCTCTTCAGTGTAAGGCACATACATATTCAATCTCAAGGCAGAAGAATGGATTTAACTACAGTGGATAATGCACAAAAATCCATCCTCAGAACCCTCATCTCAAAGGCTTTGCTCATGATGAACTCCCTATTTCAGATTGTTAGTGGCTCACAAGAGAGAAGGAGACATGCCCTTTTCTTCAGGGCTTGATTTAGACATTGCAGTACAGTTTTGTACAAGAGGGGATAACACCTTTAACTCCTGAAGATTTAATACCTACATAGGGAAATTATACACACAGCCATGCCAACCTATCTGATATCATTGTATTCCAAAGCAGTCTGGTTTTGTCTGGCTGAGGCATGCAGCTTATCTGTTTTGTTATTGTAATTTTTAAGTAAAAACAGGAGAGAATTACCAAAACATTTTTTTTTTTTTTTAGCAAGATAACAGTTTACACTGGTGCAGCAATACTATGGTAGGGTTCATAGTGGTTGCATTATAACAAATTAAAGCAACCTTCAGGGTGTGGGGGGACATCCAGTATGCAAGTGGAAAATGTATCAGATAATGACCCCATTTTGAGCCTCACAAGCACAACTGGGCCAGGCAGAGTTTTCCAACCCTCCTGTCAGCTAGTCTTGTGAGTTGTTTGACTTTGTTCTGTTTAAGAAGAGTTTGTCTGCAAAAGAAAAGTCATATTTTGCTCACTCAGCTCATTTTGACCAATAAGTCAGGCAGCGCTGACTAACACAAGTAGTTTGAGTGTAGACATGGTGTGTTAATGAGAGGCTGGAGGGAGGCTAGGAGCAGGAATACCTTCTACCATGGACTGCCTCAGGGTGAGTTATGGTGTCTCGGATTTGGGAAATAAATTTCCTAAACATGCTAACTCAACCAAGAACCTATAACTTTACAGTGAGAACAGAAATTCCACTATTAAAAAAGGAACTCTTTTTATGTAATAGTTTAATACGATTTTATTTTCCTATTAGCTTTGCTTAGTGAGGAAAGTGCAACATTTTCAAAGGAACAAAAATGACTTAACTGGCATCCAACTCCATTTTCCAAAATTGACTATTAGTCCCTTTACAATAGTCCGCTTAGAGCCTATGTCATGACTGAAAATTGAAATTCAGTTCTTAATGCACCATCAAGCACCTAAAAACTCTACACAGTAAAACCAAGTTGTACTTTTACTTCCCCTGCTCTCATACTTAACTCATGGATTTACAGTAGACCTCAGCATTGCTTTACAATGTTATGATAATTAGCACCCTTTCAGACCTACTCACTCCTTGTTAATAATGCTGCTTTGTTATTGTGAGTTGAATCCTGTTTGTCATGAATGATGGAAAAATTCCTTTTAGCTTCCACAAGAAGAATATTAAGCTGACAGCTACAAGATTTTATTCTGGTTGTTGCAATCACATGACATAATATGCGTTTTTTAAAGATAAATGGAATACCTTTCCATATGCATGTGTACCCCACAAAACACTGTCCCTTCCTCTTTGGTGCAGGTAGAACCACATACATTCTTACAAATGTATATTTTGTGCGTATGTATTCATTTATATAAAGATTAATTTAAAGATACTCTATGCCATTTAATATGGGGGTAATTTTGCAGATGATATACACTGCTGAACTTGAAGAAAATTACAATAAAGGAGAGAAGAGAATGAAAATGTCTTTGTACGTATTAGTGTTTGTGACCACATTGCCTACAACCACCATTTTTTTTTTGAATTTATCTGCAACAATTTTAAATTCTTATTATTGTTACACAATTTAATTATTTATCAGATCAGGTCAGAATCTATTAGACTACATGTGATTACTAAGACTAATTACTAAGGCATCACTACTGAACATTAAGGTAACTACATTTATTTCCATTGATTTTAAAATAACCGAAAGACAAAGTTAAACATGTTCCACAGTATTTCCCTTTTTAAATTAGGAAGTTAGTGCCTCAGTAAAACCACAACATTTTGAACTATAATTCCCTCTCTTGTAAAGGAAGCAAACTCCTGTGTTTAAGTGGACTTAATGACAATTATCCTATTACTGCCTTAATTCCACAATAGGAATAATACGATCTGACCACGGTCCTCATACTTTGTCCCACTGAAATTGTGGTTTGAAATTCGGTGACACTGAAGTAATTTAAGTATATGCAATGACGTCACTGAGGTTAAACACATTGAAATTGTGTTTATCCACTTCTAATTTTGGAATTACAGAGTTTACTCCGCATGGCTTGAAGTAATGAACACATCAGCTTACCCACTTCTTACTCACTATAGTATCCTTACAGCCAAACTGGTGACACTTTGATCAGATAAGTGGGTGGCATGGTGGATGGAAAACTGGCTTGACTGCTGGCCTCAAAAGGTGGTGATCAGCAGTGCAAAATCCAACTGGCAGGTGGTTACTAGTGGTGTCCCACAGGTGTTGATAATGGGGGCAATACTGTTTAACATCCTCATTAACAACCTGAATGATAGAATAGAAAGCATTCTCAGAAAGCCTGTGGACAAAACCATGTTGCAAGGAGCAGTCAATATACTGCAACAGACAAAATACTGGAGGGCAGGGCTGCTACTCAGCTGAACAACTGGACAGGAACCTCAAAGTTAACAGGCAAATGTGAAGTCCTGCAGCTGGGAGGAAATAACCATACGCATCAGTACAGGTTGTGGGACAACTGGTTGGAGTGCAGGTTTTCAAAAGAAACTCAAAACCTAGGGGTGCTAGTGGATGAGTTGAATATGAGTCAAAAATATGCCCTGGCAGCAAAGGCTGACCACATCCTAGGCTGTATTACGTGGAGTCTAGCCACAAAAATGATTCTTCATATAGACTCAGATGATTCTTCCTCTAGCTTGCATGAAAAGTATTGCACCCAGTTTTGGTCTCCCCAGTACATGGTAAACACTGCAACAGTGGAACAAGTCCAGTGGAGCACCACAAAAATAGTCAGGGGGCTGGAACACATGGCATGCAAGAATGGCATTTGCCGGCACTAAGAAGGTTAAGGAGAGATCTTACTGCAACTACTTAATGGGATAGTGTAAAGAAGATGGAGTCAGGCTCATCTTGGAGTTTTACGACTCTTTCAACCAATATAATGAGTGTATTTTAAAACACGTTCCTTAATTTCATGAAATATAACTGCAAGCAGAATTTGCTTACTCAAATCATTTCAGCTAGTATCCACACAAATTTCTTGGTATATGTATCCCAGGCTGTTAGTACGTAAGGCTGCCTATACAGAAATGTAAATTTTGACCTTCATTGTTGATTCCTTCCCTGCACATTCATCAGGGTTTACAAAAAAGCCCCACCAGTGACAAGGTAGATTTTATTTCCATTTCTTTCTATAGGGCAGGTTTCTGTATTCTTCTGAAAATTCTCAAAATGGTCTCTTTGGAGGTGGTTCTGCGTTAAGCTTGTTCAAAGTTTTCAATCTGGAGTAATGGAGGGATCACATCTAAAATATTCAATTATTTGGTTCCTTAAAAAAAAATAACTTTAGTTATAAGCTTTAACAAAGTGCTGTATTCTTTTGTCGTAATGTGATCCTTCAAATTGCATTATGCATACTATATTTCTACACAAAAAGCATGGATTTAAATAGTAATGCTTTCTTAGATCAATTGCTAAAGTCTAATCTATCATTATAAAGTATTATACATTATATATATCTCTAAATTGCTAACTCTAGGGGGTAGTCATTGTATCTTTTCCATGTTTGCACGATCTCTTGCATAATGCAGCCACAAGAGGAAGCAAAAGGAAAATGAGAAACATAATACTAAAGATGATATCAGTAATACCAGATTTCAAATAATTTCATAGAGATGCCATGGAGAGATCAATGGGGCTTTGAAGATGATTCTAAGGGTTCTCTAGGCTTTCCTTGGGAGGAAAACTTCTTTATTTTGTTTAATTGAGCCCATCGAGATATTACGTACCAGAATCACAGTCTTACCTTATGAAATTATGATAATAAGGCCCCTCAGCAAATTGATTATTTCCTCACTTATATCAGATGATTAGGATTTGTTACCCTTTTAGTATTTTGTCACTGTGTATTACAAAACTGTTGCTATTCCATCCTAGCAGCTATACGCATGAAACAACAGACTTGGATTTTTTTTTTTTTAATTGCTTGTGAAGTAGGGTTTCCATCTGATTAATCTGAGACCTATTAAACTAGTATTCAACAGAAGAACCCCAAAATGAGCAGAAAGCTAACACAGTGGCACTGCTTCCAGCCATCCAGGACAGCATGTTCAGAGATAGTACGCACACCTAAAGATACACTATAAAGGCAGACAAGAAATGCAAGAATTCATTTGTGAAGGCTGCAGCTATAGGCTACTGTTCTGCTTTCTGTAATCAGAAGGATATTTGAAGTTTTAATAATAATATCTGAAACAAGAGCCTTTAACAGTAAAAAACATAATAAATGATGTAAACGACTGGTCTATGCCTCAGTTTTTACCAGCAGCCAAATCCTACATCAAAGTACTTCATGAAGAGCAATTATTCTGTAAGCAGAACAGCGGCATCTGAAGATGCCATGCAGAAACCAACCAGTATGAGACTAAGCTGCCTTTTTACAACCATCAAAGACTAAACGAACACTAGGAGCTCCTGTATTTTGGGAAGGAATACGAGCTCCTGTATTTTGGGAAGGAATACATATAACCCATCAGAGAAATGTAGTCACCTTCTTTGTGGACTGGGGCTACTATTAACAACTAGGAATGTTAATGGTCAGGAATGGAAAAGAAAAACTACATTCAGTTTAACTACATTGAGATTCGGATAAAACACCAGTTATAAGAATGCAGATATCAGTGCTACTTCCTAATCTGGCATTCCTTGCAAAACTACTCCCTGATTCTTTTATCTTTGCCATATTGCCCTTGGAAAATCAGACATTTTATGGTTCAAATGTTTAGCTAACGGATGATGATGAACATCTTTGTTGCATACCCCCAGGTATTCTACACCCGTGCTAGCCTTTTTCCTCTCTCAGCTCCATGTTCAACAGTTTCCTTTGAAACTACAGTGCCCTAGACCCATTCCTAAGGTCTTCACGTACAAGAAGAATTTTTCACTTTACTCTATCAAATGATAATTCACTTGCCATATTCTACAGTTTTTCACTGATGTATCATGGGAAGGATAGGAGTTCTAGTTTCTTCAAGGAAATGTGCTTTTAGTAAAAAAATGCCATATATGTAATTTCTATCGTTTGAAAAGGTCTTAAATTCATAACAATTCCAGGAGAGAAAGGTATTTTGCATCTTATGTAGAATAAAATTATCTTACTGTTCCATGAATTGAAGATGATACACAATAGGCTCGAAAAAACAGTTTTGATACACTTACCTGTTAATGTACATCTGTCACAAAAATTCAATTTTTGAAACTGCTTTGCAGATATAGAATAATTCCTCATGGATTTAAAGGTACTCTTAAAATTACTTTGGCAGTTTAAGACATTTGCATTTCTACTGTTGCATGTTTAATGCAATATGCAACTGAATTATATGCACTTTTTAGATCAGAACTCTGAATTTCCAGAAGATAAGTAGCACTTCTCAGCATGAACACACTGAGAAACAGACATGAAAATTAATATTGAATTGTTTGAAATGTCAATTTTCTGAGTGAGAAGTGTATACAGTTCAATTTAATTGCTTTATACCGTGTGCAGAAGACCAGAACCAAACTGAAATTGTTTATCATCTCAAAATGTAACGTACAGGTTGGGGCACTTTCTTTTGTGTGAAATGCACATCAGAGAGGTGAGAAGGTACATCAGTTGTCTGCTTATTTAGTTAGTTAGTTTTTATGTTTGTTTTTGTTGTTTTTCTTTTGGCAGTCAAACTGAATCTAGGTTTTCCTGTTGCAATATTGCAGATGACTCTCTTGAGACTTTGGCATTTAAAATATAAATGCCAAATACAGATGCCAATATATTTTCTAGGCATTTCTGCAGTTTATTCTACTGCGAGGAAAGAAAGGTTGACCTGGGGCTGTGTTATATGGTTAGTATTGTGAAGCATCTTGATCTTATTTTATGGAGAAAAACTGCTGTGTGTTTCTTTGACTATGGCATTACAATAAAAACCCCATCTCTGAAAGTCGTATTCTGTGATATGCTAGACCTGAGCCTGTATTCAGTTCTTTCTGTTGCTTTGAGTGGTAACGAAAAATTGCAGTGCTCTTTCACTAATTGTCCTTGCAAAGCATAAGCTAATTAAAGGGGAGCAAGACAACTTATTCTGCATTATCAAAAGAATTTCTTAAGATTCTACCTGCTTATCTTTAGTCTCCCAAAAGCTAGTCATCAAGTCTCTGGCTACTGCTCTAGGTTCTCACCCAGGATTCGTTCCACCCTAAGATCCAAGACTCATGGTGACAAAGGTGACTGGAGTGAACACCTATATGTGCTGTTTTCTCTCTGCAGTCTATAGCAGAAGCCTACCTAACTAGCTTAAACATCACATTTTTATATGGTTCATGGTAGAGAGAAATTGATCCAAATCCATACTGCCATACTTATGCAGTAGGGATGTTCAGATGTAAAGAAGACTTAATATAGTCTTAAAAATGCCTGATCGTGACTTTGATCTTAAAAATGAGAATTCAGTTTTACCAACCCTGTTTTTCTCCCTAAATCTCTTCACTTGAGAATGCTATTTAATAAGAAATGACTGAGGAAGGAAACCTTTCCTATCCTCTGTAACTGCCTGGTCTGCTTGCCAGAAATATATTTGAGATAACACAGGGCAAAAGGCAATGCACAAGTGGCTGAAGGCACATGAAATGTCAAAATCTCCTTGACACAAAGCTTTTACACTGTAATGGAAAAATATTTAACATTTAAACTTCTAACAGTTTAAGTTCTCAGCTAACTTATGTATACAACATTAGAAAACAGGCAGTCTAAACTTTGCCATAGAGGTGTTATAAAACTTCAAAGCTAAAACATGTGTTTAAATAATATTCTTTTCTTCACTGATACAAAGTAAGGAGCATGAGCTATTAATGCATGACCACCTTTTCCATTTCCTAAATCAACTTCTTGATGACAACCTCTTCTAATTCAGGTATCCGTTTATTGTAATATATGTTTTGCACAGCTCAACTACTAAACATAGAAAATGAAGTGCAATAAAAAAGGACACAAATTGAACAAATAGTGGTATATATTCTTTCTTCAACTTCTGAAAAAATGTCTACGGTTTGTGATTAACACCTTCTGACATCTTATGCATTGTGAATTTATGTCAATTTAACATTTCAGTGACTAAGCTACTTTATAAGTCAATTAAAAAATCAATAAAAAAATCAGTGACTCAGATTCTTGCAGATGTATATGTGACGAATTCAAAAGTGTTCACATTTAAAAAGGAAAGGAAACTGTGTGTATACACTCTCAGTGAGATGAAAACTGCATATTTGATATAATCACCTTCCAATCCATCACTGTATTCTCTATCAATATACATTACTAGGACTTAGAATTTTTATAGCTTTTTTTCTTGTAACTAAAAAAGTAAATACCTTCTCCACTTGGATTTACTACTAATACTGAAAACAAATTTATGGTATTAAAAAGTAGCCATGTTCTAGGATAGAAGAAACCCACGTAGTTATTTATGCTCCAGAAGTCACATTCTGCTGTTAAAATGCAAATGCTTGTTTTTGACATGTTTTCAGCCAGCAGCTGAAAGCAAATCTTTCCAAATGTGAATCAATATCACACTTTGAAATAACATACGTGACCCTGCTCTGAGTGCAAGGCTGGGCTGGATGACCTCCTGACGTTCCTTCTAACCTGAATTATTCTATGAGTCTAACAATTCATTAGAGTTGTGAACTCTTGATACATATTTCAACCAAACTTTCTCAGATTTAGCGATAAAACTTTGAACCAAACATTGTCTACTTCAGACACTCAAATACATATACATATACACTGCTCATGAGATGGCAAGACATACACTCAGCAGCAATTTACACATTCTCCCTTTTTTTTTTTTAATTTCTCAACAGTGGCTGGGCAGTAATAAAGGGTGAGGTCCATTTTATCATATTAGTTAAATCACTTTCTGAGAGTTTCTCTTTGTCTGTTAACTGTAAGGGAGTCTAATACAGGCATATTACATGGGATACTAAACTTATAGATACCTAGCAAGACTAAGCAGGTTCCAACACAAGCTGAGCAACAATAAAATTGATATGCTATCTTTATAACTAACTGTATTATCAGCAGGTGAGTAGTGAATTGAGAATAATTCAGTACTGACATCTTATAGCCTGGAACAAGTATTAAAAATGACCCTCCTTTGCATGCCCTGTTTCAGGACTTGATTCAAAACTTTGTGAAGGCAACTGAACTTTTACCACTAACTTATTTGAATAATGCTTTTGCAATGATATCCACAAAAGTGATGTCTTAAGTACTGCAGCACTTTAATTTATCCCCTCACTAGAATCTAGAGACCTGAACAGATAATGGCTTCTCCACATACTGTAAAGGGAGAGATATATAAGGATACAGCTCCTGCATAGGTCAGTAAGTCAACAAAAACCATTAGGTGAAATTGTCCTCCTTTTTTTCAAGGGTGAGTGACCAAAATACTTCTGGTTTCTTAAGACATCTTTTATTTAACCACAAAAATATAGCCCAAGTGGCCACAGAAATTGCATGAGTGGGGCTGTTGAAATAATAGTGCAATATTTCTCTCAATCACCATTGGCCCAGAATCACATTAGAAATCACTGCCAGGATAAGGACAAGCTGACAGAAAGACCTGAAGCACAAAACTGTGCACTGAAAGCATACAACAGGCAATATCAACTGTCAAACATTTCCAAGGCCCACAGTACTACTTCCCTCAACTGTGGCACTGCTGGGAGAGAGACAACGTTGATGAACCTTCCCATCGGGCGCACTTTTGGGAAGCGACATAGAACGGGTGCTATTTTGTAGAGATGATGGTCCTGAAATGCAAGTGGAAAATTAATATGACCTGAACGTGACCGGGCAGTATGCCCAAGGAGGGAAAAACAGGTGCTGGATTACCTAGTATCAGTACGAGATAGGCTAAGCTTACTATGTCTTCATCTCAGCGTGGTTTAATTTTGGTGAGGAGAAAGATGAATTTGCCCACTGTCTGAACCTTCAACTAGAGAGCACATGGCACAATGTAGAACTGATGGAGAAGGAGAAAAATGAGGGTCATTTTAAGGACAGAGAGCATGTCCTAAATGAAACCCAGGAAGAAGAAATCGCTATAAAAAAGAAAATGCTATATGGGGATGGCTGAGAAAAAGTTTAAGAGAAGGCTGTCACCAAACTTTATCAATGTAACAACACACCTGATAGATCTGTGACAAAACCAAAATAGATTGGTAAATTCAACAAAGTCTAGAAAGAAATTTGTGGTCATTTTGTTTGTTTTGTAGTTTGGTACAGGTGAGTCTGAATTTTAGCAAGCTTTCTGATATATTTGCCAGATGCCTCCACGCTGATTTATGGGTTGCTTGGCAGCAGCAGAAAGAAATATCACATTCTGTGGCATATATCAGTAAAAATTTGTCACCTGGGAATGGAACCACAGCACCACTGAAAAGAAATGTGATTATACCTACAGAATCTTTACTGTGTATACAGATGGACAATTAACCTTTAAAAAAGGTTATCCTAAGGCAAAAATCCCAGCCTGTGAGGTAGAGTTTGTCACTGCAAGAATATGATGCACAAACTGAAACTTCAAAGAGGCACTATAAACAGGATGCTGATTCTACTTAGTTAGAAAGAGCTCATGTGATGAACACTAACAAGCCCCTCCTGAGCCCTCCTTTCCATAGCAACAGTGAAGGTATCTCAGAACATGTGGAATTTCAATATTCACAGAACCAGACTGCCTACAACAAGTTGAAATCCTTGACAACTGCAGATGTTCAGCATTTATGAAAATCAGATCTATGATGTGACCAATTCACTATAAAATAATCATGAACAAGAGAAATAGTGACCATTATTACTGTTTCTTTGAAGTTCAGTGATAAAAGCCAAAGAAATAAACATACAAAGATCATAGCTCAAATGGTTCAGGAACTATAGTCATACCTTCCCTATCGTATTGGCATGTTTGGACTATTTCTAAACTGCAACAAATTTGTTTTGCAATTATAAAGTACAATTCCCCAGAATCACCCCACGAATAATTTAACTCTGAGCAGCACTGCACAGTCATAATCATCTGGCAAGATAAATAAAACTATTAGGTGATTATTGTCAACAGACTTTTTCTGTCTTTTTAAAATTCTTCTTTGTTTACATCACACGTTCTCTGAATACTCCATAAAACATTAACATTTGGAAGCTATGCAATCTTATTATCCATAATTTGATGAGTATTTTGTATGGCATGTCATACAGCTCTATTTTCACATGTTTAGCTTTACATTCCTAAATGAAATTTGCATATTCAGAAAGGAAATAAAAAAATTTCAATTATAAAATGAAAATCACAGTACAGAAAAGCTAACCAAAGCCTAATTCATAGCATTACAAACCATGTTTACACTCAGTAAATTTGACTGTAAAATATTTTGTGCAATGTCAATAAGTAAATAAGAGATTATAGAAAAAAAATGTGAATGTGGTTTGTGAACCCTATAGAGAAAGTCCCATAAAAAAAGGACTAAGATGTTGAATAGAGACTATGACATGCTGAAGACTGAAAGTGGAGGTGGGATCATGAGACAAAATGAAAGGATCATCAGTTATTCACCCAGATTAGATGGACTGATATACTGGCTTCAGCAGTGATTTCTACTTTAAAATTCCTAGAAAACAACAGAAAAAAAAACAAAACAAAACAAACAAACAAAAAAAAACCCACACGTGTGGCATCTTGCTTCCTGAAGGCTGAAAACAATACATCAAACAACTCTAATTTCATGCCAGTTTTATCAACTGTAACATGAGCAAAAGCTGACCAAGTAAGCTGGTCTGGCATGTGAAGAAAGCATCAGTCTTGAGTTCAATTCCTGGGTAATCCCAGCAGGTTTACACTATTCACCAGTCTCTACCTCTATTTGCTTTACAACATTTTGTCAGTGAAGTTGTCACTAGTTTGTAAAATACGTGAGGAGAGTGATTGCCTTGTTTTAACAAGTTGCAGAGCACTGCTGTAATGAAGCACTAACCTTGAGATAGCACTGAATATAAATAATTAAGCATTATGATCAAAATTTCTATTTGTGGAATTCTGTAATTAAAGGCAGAGGAGGGTAAGTATGCTTTAATGATAACAAATTAAGTAGCTAGCAAAAATGAAAAAAAATACACCCTTAATGTACAGTGGAAGCAGAAATGATTTTGTCATGAACTGTTGAAGTAATTCAAACCCAAGAAAGCGATTATTTTTCAAAGACAGAACATGAAAATAGAAATTTGATGATTCATATCATTTGGATGAATTTCAGGTAAAACCAAGCCAAAACAACAACAAAAATAAACAAAATAATAATATTAATAATAATAATTTTAAAAAAAACAACAAAAACAAAAAAAAACACAAAAAACCAGAAAACCAAGAAGACTGTTTACTGTACTATCAGAATTCAGAAACAGCAATGATTTATGTAAATTATTGTTTTCTTCCTTAACTGCACATATTTGAAAATTAAGTATCTCCCTGTTTTCTTGCTGGAGATACTAATATGCCCAGTAAATTCCTGGAACCATCTTTAAAGTCCATGATTTGACACTTCATAATATTACTTGCAATAGAGAATCTGAGGATCGGGGTGGCTGCTCTGCTCATATTCTTGATCTGGAAATTGCCTATGAATGAAGTGCTAAATCAGAACAAAGCCATTATTCTTCTTCTGGAGATACAGTATGACAAATCATAAAATGTTGCATGATGTTTAATTAATTTAACAACTCCTTGCAATATAGCATTAAGCTGTCACATAAAATATGAATATAATGCATTAGAGAAAGAATTAAAGAAATTATGTTAGAAATGTGAGAATAATTGCTTTCATTGTGCTTATCCTGATGTAAGGTAAAAAAAAAAATACAGAAAATAGAGACAGTTTGGAAAGAACATACCTATTAACTCCTTATTTCTGACATCTAAGGCCATGTTTCGTAAAGCTGTAGCTACTGCACACACCACCCGGTCATTGTCTATTCGAAGCAGTTCTACCAGGATTGGCAGTCCTTTTTCTTTGCGGACAGCAGCGCGGATATACACTGACCACTGTAAGACACATGGGAGAGCATGAAGAAGAAAGTGAGAAATGCATCCAAGATAGCAAGGCATCTGAGGTTACAGAGTAAGGCGTAACAGAAGCATGTGGATGTAAACTCAAAAGAGAGGAAATAATTGTGTTTATGATGCCAGGTGAATACTTGATTTGGAAATCCGCACTAATTTTTTATGGTGGCAGAGAAATTAATTGATGAATTGACTTGAATCCTAGCACATCTGGTTACGTTTTACAGCCCAAGTCTTCGGAAAACTTGCTTTGCATCCGCATTTGCTATGCAACGTCTAATGTTGTTTGTTCACTGCTAAAACAACAACATTTATATTACAAAATATATACTACTAAATAAGTTCAAGAGGTCTGAGAATTTCATTGCTGTGATCATAAGAATTAATCAGTAAAAAAATCTGGAAAATGATTTTATAATTTCTCTTGTGATTGCCAACTTGTTCAAGAAAGAAAAATGAGACAACTATACATTAGATTTTTGGCACCTTCCACCTAACTGGAAGACTACCGTACATCAAGGAGTTAGTAATTCACATACCAGTTGACCTGAGCAGGTGCAGGCCAGTGCAGTGCCATGCTGCACACACCACTTGGCTACAGGATAAACTCAGCAGCTAGTCACAACAGATGAACTTGTATGCACCTTCCACTTGGCACCTGATGACACCACTGACATGTCTTTGTCTTTATCTTAAAGTGAAGCAACATGTTCTTACATGAATATCCCCCCCCCCTTTTTTTTTTTGACAGTGGAAGTGATGAACAGAGTTGTTTACTTCTATGAAAATCCTCAGAGAGATCCAAATAATATCATGCCAGTGAACCTCTTCATGGATGGGATCTGCACAGTGTGCCATGCCCTGAACAGGAGGTCCATTCATGGCTGTACAACCTGGGGTTCCCAGCATCTGAAGGAATGAAAGATTAACTATACTATCCACTTCATTCTACTGTTAGCTCCAGAAGCTAGAAAAATGCAAACATGATGAAAGCTGTGATGTTGTGTTTTTAAAATCTATGCTTATTGCCAGATTTGACACCTGCAGGATGTGCAGGTTGACTTAGCACAGCCCACTTTGAAACGAGCCATCTATTAGGCATACACTCCTTCCAGTATTTTGAACTCTTCTCTCAAATTTTCATATAGTCCAAATTCACATTCCTTGTACTGATACCTGGAAGGAATTTACTGAAGCAGAGCTTTTTCCTCCTTTCAGCATCCTATGGCATGGATGCTTATCATGTCTTCATACTGGGAAGGTGAAGGCAAAGTTCTGGAACCCCTTGGACTTTGAAATGTTTCAAATATTTCAGAAACTCAGATGCCTTAGCATTTTCAGATCATGGTGACCTTTCTCTTTTGACAAAACCTTAAAGAACGGTTACCTCGCACCTTAATGAACAGTTAGATCACAGCAGTGTTCTTCCAGAAACAGAAAGAGTAAAAAACAATTCCATGACATAAAGCATTAGAAAAAGGAAAGCACACTCACTGCCAGCAGATCATGCTTAACCTCTGTATATGGAGGCCATATACTTATCGCAGTTCAGGGGCTCACTTTAAAAAGCTAGTATCTGTTTATACTATAGACAGGTGCCCCTGAGCAGCAAAACAAAATGAATTTATGATAACAACAGCAGAAATAGGGACAGGCAAAGGCTGTAATGTTGCGATATTTGGAGTACAAATTCATTTCAGGTAATGTGACTCAGGGGAAATTGGGAAAAAGGATAAGAAAACAGCATTTAAAGAATATTATTTTATTATTTCTCCTCTGTAGTAAAGATGCATACAAAAAACTATCTGGCTGGACTTTGCTGTAGACAACAGGGATAATGGTTACAATAAGCTTTCAAGTCAGGTAAATGGGATGTAGGATTCTCAGCATCACTGAGCACAATAATGTAATATGTCTAAAATGTAAATGTGCCATCATTTTCTGCAGCAAAGCAAAGAATAGCTCTAAGGTGAGAGAATATAAACAAATGGTAGCAGGATTCTGGACTGACCTTATTCTATGCTTCTCTAGTATCTTCTCTAGAACAAGTGTATGGGATCATGAGATATAAAACAAAACAAAATCTTAAGGATCAGTGATTTTAATTTAAAGTATCTGCTGAAAGAACAATATCTTTCCTAGAACTTGATTTTAACGGGATATTAAATACAAAAGCCACCATGAAAACCCCAAAGTAATCGTGAGTTCCTTTTTTTTTAATAACCATGCATATACTTGACAGTTAAATATGCTGTTACCTGCAGCTGGGTGTACCCAAAGCAATAACTCTTTGCACTTAAAAACTCCCATCCCTGTGTTTTTTTTGCTTCTCCTAGGGAAGGTTGCCAGTGTGTCTGCTGCGATTATATGGGAACTGCCAGTGTGAGAGTTCAAGCTTGCAGTGAAGTTGTCTTGAGAATGTAGTGAGCCTCTCTGGTTGAGGAGCGAGTTCAAGTTAGCAGGCAGCATATTGAGAGATGCTATTGTTCATTGTAAAAGTACATCCCAGATTTAGAGCTTTCAGTATGGATTACATGAGGAATCAGTGGGAGTGGTTTGTTGTTTTTTTTTTTTTTTAATTATTTATGTCTGCTCCATACCAGAGAAAATCTAAAATGATTTTATTGAGCTTTCACTGTATTATAAAACCCCCCATATTAAAACCTCCGTGAACACTTTTCCTTTGAACTTTTAGCTACCAAGGGAAAACATAAGCACCTGTTTTATGAAAGACAGGCTTACAACAGACTTCTTGGTTGTTGCATTTTCATCATCTATTCCAAAACAAAGTCTAAAAGAAACAGGTGAAGATAGGAAATAAATTAAGAAGAATATATATTTTTTAACCTTGGAGGGAGCAAAAGATGTTGTAGGAAAAACACTAAAATAATTCAGTATGAAAAAAAAGAAAATATATATCCCTTCACTGAATAAGTGACATGCAAGTCTTCAGTATACGTAATGTACCAATTAATTTGATCGTAATAGTCAATAATACGGCTTCCAAGTTTTCACATGGGGAAAGTTCCAGCTATAATGTTTTACAGATGCACATATGCACATGCATAAATAAAACAATGGTTGAAAGACATAAAAGTATGCATGAAACCCTTCCTCTCCCCTGCACATTCCTCTTCCCCCCCAGCTCTCTTTTCTGAAAGTAGAAAAGAGTGGCGAGGATGCCATCTGCTTTGGAAAAGTTCACAGGCTCCTCATGGCAAATCACTATCATTTTGGCTCTGTTTCAAGTCAAGCACCTTAGGCAGAAAGACAGAAATGTCTATTAATTGTTTCAACAGTCTCTGGAGAACTTTCCATTTCGCAAGTGGTAGGAACTGTCTGTGTCTCTTTCCTTAAACTGCCAATTAGGACAAGTCTCTGCAAGCAATTATGCTGTGCTCTGTGTATTTCAGGAATACTCAAATTGAGATGCCTCAAAACTGCTATTTTATTCTCTCAGAGAATGAAAAAATTGATTCACTCTTGCGTATAGTGATAATTCTTTTGTTTGCCTAAAGCCATCATGAACGTTCCTACATTTCCACATTGCAGGTCAACTGCTAATATGAGCTCAGTGGAGTATAAAAGAAAGAGATGAAAAATCATAAAAAAGAAAAGAGACAAAGGGTTTGTTGCCTATTGGTAAGTGAGGCACTCTGCCAATACACTTAATCATCCTGTTACTCCACAAATCAGCGGCGGTGTCAATGATCAAATACCTGTTCAGTTTGTAAAGAGAAAGGACTCCGATGGGAACAGCGCACACTTCAGATGGAACAGGGAAACAAACAAAATCATTATTGCTGCATCTGATTGCAGCTAAATTATCAGAGACAAGCACAGGAGCCACAATCTGTGCACGAATAGTCTTTACCGACAATTGAATTTGGACAGCATAACAACTATACATCACTTTGAAGGTATCTAGTGCATCTCTATGTCTACTTTCATTAGTAGTTTCTCTTTTATTTTTGTCATGGTAATTAAGAAGAAAAATACAGTAATCTGGAAAATTATTTCCTAGTTTGCCACAGTTATTATTATAAAGGACCCTTTCCAAAGCTGAATGCCTGTAGGGATTAAGGTTACATTAGGTTAAAATTCAACAAAAGAGTAATTCATCTGAATCAAACTTATTTCTCTTTTAAAGAAAAATTTAAAAGCATTTAACAAGTTAACTCCTTCTAGTGTTTTATATGGTTTTCTATATTCTCCTGTAAATCACTGACAGAGGAGAACAAACTAAAAGTGAACAAATGCGCAGCACAAAATGAAAACAAAAAAGAAACCAAACCAAACCAGTCAAACAAACAAACAAACAAAAACTCCAAGGAATGCCAACAATTGAACAGACTTGATATTTTGGATGGATTCACTTTCTTGCCACTGACATCCGTGTTATCTGAGTACCTTCAGAACATTTCAACATCATATACTCCAGTTTTGACTAGAATCGGCATTGTATTGGTGCAGGTCAACACTGTGATGCAGAGACTGTAGAGATACTAATTGTTAAGGGGAATTGACGAGACAAAAAACACAAAATGAAAGCCAAATCAGAGCAGTAATCATGATGGAGCAAACCGAATTACCAACAGAACCAGGAAGATTAGAGACAGAATTTGCTATGATGTATTAACTGGTTACTTTCCTCTTGCTCCAGTATCTTAGTCAAGCTCAGAGAGAAATGTATAATAGGGTGGGTGAAAATACACAAATAAATAAATGAAAACTTAAATGCTGCTAACAGAAGGCATCTTCAGTCTTTGAGAAAGATAAAGTTCAGAAGGAGCTGTCTTTGCACCTTGTCTTTCTTGATTCTGCAGTACAAGTGGGTAATTTGTATTCAAAATGATCTGAGAGCAATTACAATGACTTTTCTAAGTGTTGCACCTACTATCATTATAAAAGAAAGGCTTCAGGACAAAAGTGATGCATATCATGGGAAGAAAATTGACTGTGAATACTTATATACTGCACTCACATTACTATGCTGTGCTCCCATTCAACAAACTGATACCCATGCTGATCTCCCCATGATGTCTCTGATACCGCTGTTTCCAGCAGCACGTCTTGTTTCTTGAATAGCATCTTGGCCCTTGAATATTATTCTCTTTCCTACAGGGCTAATAGGCTTCTCTGTACTAATTCCTGCAGCCTCATCTATGCAGAAGATTCCATCCAGGTAAGAATTCCTGCTAGATTAATGCATTGATTCTTTAAAAAGCTTGTCTTTGTGAATTTGCTGATGTGTTGTAAGTGGTCTTCTCCATCCTATCATATAAGAGTTCATAATATTAATACTTTACAGAAAAGAAAAGAAAGTCTTTTCACTGGAATCCAAAAAATATCCTTCTGGCACAGCCTGATGAAACTCTAAAGGATTAACATGTAAATAATTAGTCATCAGAAAAGCCTGGCAAGAAACCCACAATATGGCCTTGCCTGATAAGAGGAAGATTGATAACCTTGATGTCTGCTATTTTAGACAATAATTATTCATTATCTGCAAGTGTTTGGATGGCAAGGCGCTCCAAACTCTTTTCTTTCTACTCTTTGAAGTCGCTGCACTGACCTTCTGACTGAATCAGTCCCTTTTATGTTTTCAGTTTCTTTATCTAATAATTTACTTAATAGAGCTCTTACTCCCTGGAGACTCAGATTTCTCTAGGATGGAATTAAGAAAATAAATGTAGTTGTTTGCCTAAGGAACAAAGACTGGTATCTCATCTAGCTATCTCAAGAGATCAGGCCGTTGACCCAGAAACCCCATTCACATGGGTTTTGTACCTGTTGGGGATCAAAGGCAGGGACATTCTGTTGTCTAACCAAAGAGCACTACAGGAGGCAGAAAGAACCAGAGGAATGTTCTGTCTTCATACTCTTGCAAGACTTAAACAGAGCAGCACTTGTTCCTGGTGTTACAGAGCTCAAGAGACTAATGGCTGCTCAGGAAAATGAAGCCAGCCATCCTGCCATTAATGCAGATGCAGGAAGTGTTTATGCATTACCTTCACAAGTTATAGTAGCATATTAAAACAAAACAGGGTCATGTGAATGAAGAAATGAGGTTTTAGGGGTTTATCAAAACTAAGGACATTATACTTGTGGTGACACCACTATTTTTAATTGTAAGTAAGAGAGAAAATAACATTGCAGGTGACGAGTTCACAGCAACAAAAATTTCTCTGGCAGATAAACTGACAGCAGCCTAAATTTAGCTGTCAGATATATATAGATAAACATAAAAATATACAGATATCTCAATATCTCCTTTCTTTCTGAGAGCAAAATTTTGTTCAGAAAGGACATAACCTTGGATTCTTGACATTGTTAAATACAGGACATTTTGAACACAACTTTTTACATGCTCAGTAGATAGAATGCATTAATAGCCTATTGACCAAGGTGAAAACTAACAAGAACTTGCCTCTTCTTTTATTCCCACCATCCAAGGAAACGTACTGATGCCAGCCTGTACATAAAAATAACTTTGGAGATTTCCTTTTACAGGACAAGTCTTGTAATGTTATACCTCATAATTTTTTGATATCCAAAGTATTAAAATGAATAATGATATGAGGTTGCAGAAAGGACTTCGAGTCTGAAGTGTTACAGTGACAGAAATTTCTTAATGAGTAGACGGGTGTCTTTGGAATGTAGCACGGTGACTCAGTAAACCTCCTGTTTCTATTTGTGGATACTCCACAAACTTGACAACACCCTAATTAAACAGTAAGGAAAGCTAACAGAGCTCCCAATCAAAGTGGATACCTAATGGGAGGTAAAGAGTCTCCACTACTTCAAAAGGCTACCTCAAACCTTATTTGCTCATGGAAAACTCTAGCTAAGTTTGATGAGGAATGTATTTGCTTAGGTTTTTATTATTTCACTGTTGTAAGCAGCCTTAGAATACAAGTTTAAATTAAGTATAATTGGAAGTGTAATAAATACAATTAGATAAAGTCTACTTCTGGAAAAAAAAAATCTATGTAACAGTGGAAATGAAATAAAACAACTAAAATCAATGACTCTCCTTTTAATGTGCTTCTTCTAAGTTTTAAGGAACTTCTGCCTGCAGGAAGTTCAGGATACAGTGAGATTACCCTGGTTATGATTTGATGGGAGAGAACATTTTGGAAAGCAATGAGTCCCCAGAAACCCACCATTATCATCATCCAGCATATGCACGTCATTTTCCATGAACGCAATGGATTTCATTCCTCCAGATTCCAATACTGGTGTCCTCCCTGTGTAATTTTGCCCTGGTGCAGTAAAGAGAGATGAAGGAACTTCCAAATTCACCTGAAACAGACTCTACTCTAAAATCCTGCTTTCTGTATAAACTGTCAATCTATTCTTCAGAACCAGAATATGTGTCAAAATCAAGATATACAGACATCATCTTTCCCAAGTTAAGTTCTTGCACTGAAAATATCCTTTCTCACACCTCAGGTCAGAATCATGTTTTATTGGTAAGCTTACATTTGGACTGGTTAATGTATTTGTCACCATTATGCTCCTTTTTTGATTCATTATAGATTGTTTGGGTTCTAATAATAACTGTAGGGACCAAATATTGTATGAATCATTAAAAAAAAATCAAATTTACTCTACAAATGGGTAATACATGGCAGAACTTCAGGTAATATTATGGCAAGACATTGGCCCAAAGTGTTTTATCTTGACACAGAATAATATTATGCAAGTACATTTATTTAGCACTTTTTTTTTTTTCTAGTGCTTGGCTTTAGGAGGAATTCCTGCAAGTGAAACAGCGCTAAAAATGTACTAGAGATTAAGATTTATTATGTGCATATGTTGATTTTACGTGTATGGATCAATGAAAAACTGTATTCCCCGAAATAAAAACCCTTTCAGCCCTTTTCATCTGTTAATCCTTAGAGCTATGTACTGCTGCTTCTGTGTTTGAAACTTTCAAAAGTAGTCTAGGGGATTTAGACACACATCATCTGTTAATTCTGGTGGAAGACATTTATCTAAATCCCTTAGATTTTTTCTTTTTTTAATTATTCGAGGCTTCCTTTTATCTGCTCACTTTCCTTTCATAATGACATTCATTAAGCACTGCCTGTGTTAAAAGTGTTACCTCTCTGTTACCGAAGGGGATTTAGTCAGCTTTATACCACAGGAACAAGAAGGGTGGAACTGCTAGAAAAGAACCATACAAGTATATGAACTGCACTGAAATTTTTTTTCCAGCCTAGACTGTATCTTTGGAAGTGTGTGAGCATGCCTGGTGCACTGGCTACCTCATATATTCTGGAATTCTTCTGGCATTAAGATAATGTTATTTGGGGGGAAAAAATATCACCACAATTGCTATTTATTATTAATTGCACCTTCATCTGTTTTAATACAGTTTGCTCTTTTCCTCTTTTGCTTTATCATAAAGTATTTCTTGATAAACTTCAAGAAAAAAAAAAATCATTTCCCATCTTCCCATTCTTTATACAAATACAATTTCTTGCAGGAGCTCGACAAAAAGAAAAAAAGAAAGAAAATCTCCCTTAGGAATAACCTTTTAAGATTTTTCTATCTTTTATTCCAGTCATTTTATATCCAGAAGACTGCAGCAGTGGAAAAGAGAGGTCAAAAGGTGGAGACATCAATGCTTATGTAATCCCCAAAGATGATTATTCCCCTCACAATAATGGCTGGTATGACATGTGAAATTAAGGATATTCATTTTGTGTCTGCACATCACTTGTAATGAAGTTGGTGAATCTTTAGAAAAATAGAGCAACAAGAGAACAACCAAGCTTTTTCCATGGTATCAGCATGGATAGTATTAAAGTTCAAATCAGTTTTTCTACCATATCACTTGTCCAAGAGCTCTGCGGAGCTCTTCTTCCTCTCTAGTTCACTGTACACATCTGTGAACCAAAGGATGACAGATACAGATTTATTAGAAATGGGAGAGAGGGCACTGCTTGGATTTTAGCACTCCAATTAGTGCTGGCAAATATGAATGCATTGTTTTCTCATTTAGACTAGGGCTACACCCATTCCCGGATGAATAAAACACATTTATCACTTTTCTGTGCCAGAATTACACAACCATCTGATGTGGTCTATAATATGAGAATAATAAAATTATAATGATTTTCAGGCACAGTGTATACATAGCACTTCGTAGGGCAAAACCACTGGACAGAGACTTTTCACTCACTTCATCATGTCATTGAATGCAACAGTCAAAGGAATTTTATAAGTTTGGTGGAATGCAGTACTCAAAAAAATCACAATCAGCCTCTAAAGATCTGCTGAATGTGCCAACTCAACTTCCAATAAAATTGTATGGGAAAAAAATGACATTCATTAGCCTCAGGTATAATATTTCGAAATTAACACTTACTGAAATTGGTACTTATACACACTTCATATATGAATGACCACATGCTTAAAACCAAACAGGACACCTTCTAAGACCTAATTTTGATAACTGCATTTCCCTATACGTATGTGTTCATTGCAAATATGAAAACTTCCCATGGAGAGTAAACTTAAAACCAATGCATTACCTTTATACAACAGGACTAGATAGTTAGTACTTTCACCCAATCGAACCAGTTTGACATCAGAAAAGGGATGAAGAAATTGCCCTAAAAAGTAAATCAAGCTCATTTGTTATCTCCGATTTTACTGATTTATTTTAAATCCAGGAATATTTTCTAAATCTAGTAAATAAATTATTTTTTTTTTCCTCAATACACTAGAAATAATTGGAGGGGGAAAATGGATCATTACATTACAACTGAAAAGTAGGATTCGCTGGAACATAGTGCCTTGACTAAGCATTTTCTTGCTAATTGTACACGTTTAGTCATTCTGTTGACATATGTTAGTAATTTCTTAATTTTTTTAAAAAAGTAGATGATGAGACTGATTATTTGTGTTGGCGTCACTTAATTTATACCTTGCTATGTTCCTGCCTAGTTTCTCAATGGGAAACAAAATGTCAACCGGTTTCTTCAGTGACATAACGACATGGTTTCATCTGATTGTCACTGGTGATATTTTTGACTCATTTTTCATGGTTCTGCCACTACAGATTCATAAAGATGCTGCATCTCCACATTTGGATATTGGTTTTCAGCAGCAATTTTTCATACTTGACCAATGTGATTTTCACTGCTGTGTGCTGACTTTTCCTATAATATGATTATCTGTATCAATTCAGAGGACTTAAAATACTATCTCAGCTTTGACTGCAGATAGTTCTGTGAAAACAGAGAGTTATTGCACTATCAGGAGCACTCACATAAACTTATACCAACGATTTGCTGTCATTTATAGAGAGTTCTGAATTAAAAAGAAATACTTATCAGGTCAATATTCCTACCTTCCAACTCCCAGCAGCCAAGTTCTGCAGTGCCCCTGCTGCCCCCTCCAGCGTGTCTGGATTTGAGCACTCAGAAAGAAGTGTGAGGTAGGGTTTGACTATTGAAGGGTGCCACAGCATCTGGATTCCTTTGGGTGGTTCTGCACAGTCTGGGAGAGGTCCTACTCCATCCCACTGTTGGAAAATAAAAATTAGATTGTCAGCAAGGAACAGTGACATACTTGAGAGCTGTCTCAGTTGAAGCTATAACACATTATGTGTGTGTGCATGTAGGCATCTGCCCGCACACAAGCGACCACTCTCAATTTTAGCATTTCATGTGATGATTCTTCATAGGGAAATGAAATTTCCTACAGAACACTCTTTACAGAAGAGCTGTAGCATTGGCAAAAATCACAGTGACATAGCTAGCTGACGTAATAAAAACACTTTTCACTGCATTTATTTGTTTGGTTGGGAACAGAAACCAACTGAACATAAACATGTATTAAGAGGTAAATCTAGAACTTGCATAGGAAGGGATCGGATCAGCTCCCTGCAATCTCTCTTTTCATGAGAGGGAAAAACCAACAACTCTAGAAAACTAAATCATTCAAGGGTGCGAGCATGCCATCCCTTGACAGGCCCAAGCATGGCTGAGGTGTAAATCTTCCCCAACCATGTAACTTCTGAATGCCTGCATGTGTTCTGCGTGCATTTGGCCATAGCATCAGGCAACCTTCAGGTTTTAGATTCTGATTTGTTTGGTAGGACCAACTCTCACATAACACACTCTTCCTCTCACCAAATACAGTGTTTTGTCATGAAAATGACCCTAGCCTGATATCCCAAATAGTCGATATTAAAACCTGGACAAAAAGCTGGATGTTGCATAAAAGCTACTCCTACTGGAAAGAGAAACCTTATTCTTCTAGGAGACCACTGACATACCTTTCTACTGGAATGCACAAAACTTGCACTTAAGCATGAAACATCTTAAAAGAAGGAAATTCAAGGACCATTTTTATTTTTCTAAACAAAAGTAATTTGTGGAATACATTTTTAATGATGTTTTAAATATGTGATTTTTATCTACATATGCAGTAAATGTGTATTTTACTTTGCTTTTCTTTGTGCTGATAAATGGATTTAGAAAATTCACAGCCTTAATACCCCTACTAAAACCAAGCCTTGACTTTTTAATACAGTCTTTTTTATAACACCTCTGACATGTACAGATTTCACATTGTGGTACAAAATAAAGCTTTTAATGCCTACTGTGATTATGCAGATAAAAAATATGTATCAGAACATTAAATATCTACTAGACATACAAAGTTAGTACAGGGCAAATTAATTCCTTGTGTAGACTTGCAACTGTTAATTTTCCTAGTTGATTTAATCAGTTATGATTCATAATAACAACAGTACTCACACTGGGAAAGACCTAGATTCTCTCATTTTCAAGAAGTATAAACTAGAATTTTATTTAAGATGATTTTAGAAATCTACGTATAATCTAAAGGACAATGAAGCCTTATCCAATACCGACTAACATATCTTAATCAATTGTAACAAGATTTTGTTAGATTACTACTGAGAATCAAGAATACTATTTTTTTTCTGAATTAAAGTAAAACAAACACCAAAATGGAAAGCTAGTGGGACTGTTTAATACACACAAGCTGTTACTCAAAACCAGAAAGTTGCTCTGATATAAAACTCACTGCACTGGACAAAAGTTACCATAGTTTAAGAGAACTGGCACAGCACTACCCAGCTGTGGCTGGGAAACAAGAGGAAAACTGCCTTCTGGAACAAAAAATTCCCTTTAAAAAAATGCTGTTATAGGGCTGTTCTAAGATTTTTTTTTTTAATTCATTTCTGCCTTTAAACCAATAGGTTGATTTCACTGTATATGACTCTGTTCTCCAATTTAGTCCATATAAATCACCATTCTTGCCAGAAACGTCCCCTTACCAGCTCATAAAAAAATACATTAAAACCTGCTTCTTATTTTAACTCTTGGAATTCAATCACTTGCACTGTCAGAACTTTTTGGAAAACAAATGGAAAACATGTCTTCCAGATCAAATCTGACTTCACACCAAATTTGGGCTTAGTAAGTCCACTAATGATTGACTTGTGATGTCCGAGGGCAGAAGTTCAGGTCTTCATCCATCTCATTCCAATTTGCATGTATCACAGATGCATTATGCAACTGAAAAGTTTGCACAGGGTACTTATACTATCTCAGGGACGAAGTACCTATCATGTATCAGATCTATCCAATATATTTTTTGTGCACTTGTGGGGATATAATTAAAAAAAAACAACTCAAGTATTTACACTCATACAATCCCAAGGACTGCTGAAAATCAGTGAAAATCAGCTGATATAGATAGAGCTGTATATGTGCTCATGCTGTACTGGTACTTATAGCACACTAGGAATCATAGTTGCAGATAACTTAATATTTAACGTGGTTTTGCCATTCTGCCCAGTAATGAGAAAGTATTTTTTAAAAATGTGAGACATTTCCCTGCTGTTCTTGCTACTCACTTTTAGTACACAATCATGCTATTTTATTACCAGCTATGAGGGAAAATGTCTGTGGGAGACCTTTTCTCAACACTGTGATGCCTCAGAGTCACTGGAAGGGTGACGGAAGGTTTGGTACCTCACATGCATGTGTGGCGAGGGTGCAGTAAAGGCAGTGAGGCACTGCATAAGCCTCCTGCACCGTTCTTCAGACTTGGCGTGTGTGCCCGGAGCAGCTGAGTGACACACACAGGCAGGGGTTAACTGCTAATCATGCACAGCACACGTACTGCACCTGTGGTAGCCTCTTAAAGGTCATGCAACAAAGAGTCACAAAAAAGATGCTCCTGTAGCCAGGTCCTGATCCTTTCTGGGAGGCAGAGTGCAAAAACATCCACGGCCTTTCATGCTCCCCCTACTTCCACGCTTAGCTCTTTCTTCCTGCATGTGTGATCTCGGCTAAAGTCTCACTGAAGGGCTTAATGGCTTCTGGCATCTTTCTCCTAGATGAGACCAGCGCCTCACCTGAGACACGGGGCATGCAGGACTAACACAGGTCAGAAAAGAAGTTATCGCAAAGGAAATTCTCCTGACCTTCACCCATTTATTTTCTTTTCTACAGATATAAACATCAACTTCCCGGGCCAAAAAAAGGCAATTTCCACAAAACAATATAACAATACATTTTCTCAAACAGTGGCTAAGACGTGGCAGAAGTTGCTTTGTAGTTCACCTTGCTCAATATTAATGAGCCGAGGCAGCGTGTTAAATGACTCTAACCAGTGAATTACTGGAACAGTTACTGTGTTGTTGCAGACCATCAGGAATGATCAATAAGGTCTATTTGAGATAGGCTATGGATGTAGTAGGAACCTCTGAAAGAGAAGACAACTGTATTCAATTACTCTTCCTAGCTTATGCTAAGGAGGAAGCAAGTCATAAACAAGTATTCTTTCCAGGCTTCCCTGCTTCAGCTGAAATTACCCACACATATTGTGGCTGAAGCTGACAAACTCTTCGTTATGTGGATGAGATACGAATCTCTCATTTCCTGAAACTGGTGCAAAGAAGAGATGAAAGTCAAGAAGAATAAAAAGCTGAATATAAGGATCTTTAAGAACTTTAAGACGTTTGAGAGTAAGAGTACTCTAATAAGTTTTTCAAGTTTTCACATTACTAAGGAACTTTGAGAGGAGAACAAGATCACTCATTAAGGTGCTTCTCCATGCCACACAACCAATTATCTATCATATTATTTCTCTTTTAATAAAAAAAATGTTTATAGCAGGATTGTACTGAATAACTGGAAAGGTTTCAACTCTGTAAGAGTTTAGTGTTCTCTATTTTTTCCCCACTGAAAAGGTGAATTAGGAGGTGTTATTAAAGAGTATCAAAATACCAATGTCTTTTACCTCTGATAACAAAACAAGTGATTTTATTTTCATTTATTAAACATGGGCATTTTCCTATACAAAATATGACTACTAAAACAAGAATATCTAGGAAAAAAAAAACCACACAACCAAACAAAATCCATCAATGTCTAAAAACTTTCTCCAGTGATCCTAGGCATTTAAGATACTCTTATAATGCTGTAGCTATGCTCTTTGTATCCACATTAAAAAAAATAAAAAAATTGTATCAGCAATTTAACAGTCCTCACCAAAAGCATTTTTTGAAATTCCAAAGACTTTTAAACAAACAGGACAATGATTTCTCATCCTGCATATCCTAGTGACTGTGGAAGTCTATGCCAGCTGTCCCTAGGCATGTCAGTCCAACAATCTCTTTGGGAAACTGTTGTCCAAGAGTTGCACTGGCCAGTGCTGTAAAGAGCGGAAATCTGAAGTTAAGTGACAAAAGAAAGACAGGTGTGTTACAGTACGACCCATTCATATCCAGACATGCTATTTTTCTTTCTACACTTTGGATAACTGCAAGCATAGTTTGTGGGAACTGTTAATTCAGGTACAGGGATGATGACTGCTTAATGGGATAAACTTAGTTTGATTTGGCACTCTAATCTCATTGCAGCCTAACACAGGAATCCCCCCAAAAGGCCATAATAAATGCAGGCTATCTAATGACTGCAGTGTTTAACTACAAGAGCAGGCAAAATTAAAATCTTACTAGTCATGACCACTGCATTTTTCAGCACCTGAATCTTAGCTTGTTAATGTTCCTACAACTCTTCCACATTAATAGAATTTGCCTTTATGAAATCTGGAATATTTTCAGTAATGGTTTATACCATTTATTCAAGTACCCTGTTTGCCTAATTGCTTGCTCAAATGAATATTGCCTTTGAGCAATCTGAAAGAAAAACAAGCGGTAATGGAAAGGAGTAGGTCTAGTAAGAGATGGAGAACTACCTGCTACCATCACAGGTCACTGGAAAAAGTTCATAAATCAGTAGCCTTTCTCATTGCTAGTGTGTGATAAAACAAGGTCTGTAATATCACTGCCAGCATTCCCCAGTTTTTCAGTCAGAATGCAAAAGTAAGGAAATAAACACACTTTCAATGCACCTAAATCAAAAACCCACAGTACCTCAAATAACTTGAGGAAACTAAAGACCGTAATTCTCAATCTTTGGTAACAACATTAATTATATCAAAACATGCACAACATTCACTCACAGCACTTGATTCAGTCCTGTACAGTTTCCTCTTAAAATGCAAAGGCAGAGTATGAGACTAACTTTGAAACAAATACATATATGTATGAATTGGTCAAGCACTGGAATGGGTTGCCCAGGGGGGTGGTGGAGTCCCATAGAGGTGTTCAAGAGATGTTTAGACATGGCTTGAAGGGACATGGTTTAGTGATGAGACTCAGTAGGTCAGGTTGATGATTAGACTTGATCTTGAAGGTCATTTTCAACCTAGATGATTTCTGATTCTATGATTCTAATCATAAGCCTGATGTTTGTCTGTATCAAGGCCTCTCTACACACATGGCTGTGCATGCAGATTACATCTGAATGTTAAGACTAACTTTTAATCATAAAAAGTTTCCTTTAATTGACTGAGCAGTTTACAGTACTTATTCCATTCACAGTATACACATAACTACAGTTTCCAGGTGCCAACACGTAACATGGAACTCTGTCCAGCAAATATATTTCTCTTCATTACTGCAGAACCATACTCTGCTGTAAGCTCTCAGCTAATTAACAAAGGCAACAGTTTTGCATATTATGCCCTATGTACTTTATTTCTAATACAGTGCATTAATTATTTATATTTTCATGACGGGCATTTCAGCTACTTGCAATGCAACCACAAGCAACTTTCATTACCTGATCTTGTGATTTCTTTTTCTTCTTCTTCTTCCCCCAGCACCCTGAACTCTCCGTGTCTTTTCCATTGGCATCGCCACAGAGTAATCCATCAAGTTCATCTGTTCCCATCTGCTGTCCCTGAGATGTTTCTGCAGCTAGCCTGTATGAGAGGTTCCTCAAAATGCACACACAGTTTTCAACGGTCTGAAAAGTGTGACAAAAAAAATACAACAAAGAAAAACAGAAAAAATTAAAATCCTTCCCTTGCTCACTCTGTATACAAAGCAGACAAAATATCACTAATCTTTGCACATACATTTTCCTACCACAATTTTTATCTGTTCATAACCTTACTCCTGAGGGTTAACCACTGCTTAAGAGATGTAGAAAAAACTGGCAAGATCTCACACCCCCTTTTTATGGAGAGAAAGAGAGAAAACAGCAGTCTGGGCAATTTTTTCCATGATTTTTTATTGTCTTTCTGAACTTCATGCTGGAGCCTTATGTAAATAGAAGCCAAGGTAAAAAGCGATTAAGAGAATGCAAATGCACAGAGAAAAGCCAGTGAATTCCCACTTTGGTGAACAGAAAACGCTACAGGGGAAGTGGCAACAGTTTTGTACATTTGTTTGCTTTTAAACCAGAAATAACATTTATTTCTGCCATCAATTCTATGAGACTTACCAGAAAAAATGGGATCTGAGTATTGTTTCAGAAGTACTTGTAGCATTAACAAATCATGTTTCTCGAGGCTGAGAAGCAAGATTACGAATTTCAGGACTCTTGTTTTTAGCCAGGCTGCAAATGATTTGTGGACGGCGTTTCATTCATTTGTCCCCCAAATAGATTGGGCCTTGTGCAAAAGATATTGCTGAAGATCCAGAAATGGGCTGAGACCCAGTGCAGGAAAAAGATGGCACTGATAATTCAGCAGAATTTCTTTAAGTCTAAAACAAGTTCAATTTTAGACTTGCTTGAAGCCTTCTCATTTACCTGGTTCAATTTATTTTGACTATCATTATAAGAAGAATCTTGCTTAATTTCTGAAGTCAGGGAGAGCATGGTTTAAAAAAAAAAAAAAAGTTATCCATCTGTATCTGTTTCAACTGTTCCTAATGCTCTGGGGAGATTAGAAGTGATAGTCACTACAGCCCAGCTCTGATGCTCCATTAACCCAGAACAGAATGAATATGAGGTTTTCAGCTCTATCCTACTCTGCCATGTTCACCAGCAAGGCAAGCAGATGGAGCTTCATTTACTTCCATGCACTGTATGAGCTTGTGCCAGGTATGCATTTGGCACACAGATTTTGAGATGGCATTAGTTGTGAGATGGTATTGAACAGACTTATCCAGACAGGATTATCATTATTTTTGGAGTAAATGAAACTTCACATTACACTTGCACTGATTTGAAATCTCCAGCCAAATATATAAACATGTATAAAATATATATATAGAAAATGTAAAACCTCCTAGTACCTTCCATACTCGAAAGCTATGACCTTATAGTGACCATAAATTTTAAAAACGTTTGTTGCCTCTTACTCTTCTTTAATAGTTCCATATTTGAATTTTATTCACTGTTGCTAACAGTTACTTCTGTATAGCCATAACTTGCTGAAGTTGGAGCTTTGTGTTTGTTGATTATGGTTTGATATTTTATTTCCCATTCTTAAGTTACCACACTTTACATTTTCATTCTGCCAAAAACACTTTGCTGAGTCCACGGTGAGGACAATTTTACCTCACAATAAAAACTGATATGGCCTTGAATGCGACCAATACCTTTGTCATTTGGGTGAACTCATACAAGACAAGAAAGCTGGTTTATTCATGTAGCTAGACAGACCTCACTGCTTTCTGATTTATGGCTCTGAACTTTCGAAGGACCATGCATTCCTCATTCCTACAGATACGTCTTCAGTTTCATCATAAAGGGCTGAAATACAAGTTTGGCAGCCTTTCTTCTTTAATAGATCAAATTAAGTTAAGAACAGAAGCTTTGTCACATAACCACACCTAACTCACTCACTTTTAACATCATGAAGTATCATAGTTTTTTCATATTAGAAGACACCACTGCCAAGATGTTCATAAGGTTGCTAAGATTTATGCACTCTTAACTGCACCTGCATGAATCGCTTATCAATTCTGCCAGTGCTTACAAGTCCCACACCCTCTTTCGGAGTTCGCCAGAGCAGGGACCTGTTTTTCAGCATTTAGTTCTTTGTCAATAACACTACTATAAAATTATCTAGTAGCACAGTTGTCATGGCATTTGGAAGATGACATTTATAACTCAAAAAAAAAAAAACTATAAAATTGTTATAGCAGCAGCATTTTTGAAACTAGATTACAAAATGATTTAGAGACAGTTATTAAATTATTAGGTTTAATTAAAACCACTTTCTACTTTGTGGAAAGGATGCAAGACAAGAGGCAACAGTTTGATGTTTTTTCTTTAACTGCACAAGTGCTTTACATCATAGAGTTGAAAACCTGCTAGACGAGAGGTTAAAACTACTAAGTCAGGGAGAATAATTTTTGTCTCATGTCCTCATTTTTTTCTCAATATGATTTAGCCTACAGTTTTTACCAAGTCCACAACAGTTACAAATGAGGGCATAGAGGGAGCATTTCACATTAGTGATAAGAGGCAAAACAGGGAGCTTACTGTGCTCCTTATTTAGCCCCTTTAGTAGTATAACAATCTTGAGATCAGCCTGGTCACCTACAAAGAAACTGTTGAAAGAGCAGCAGCTAAGCCGTGGGATGGTGAGCAACATGCTTTCTTACCTACTCCTCAATCTACCTCCTGGTCTGCTCCAGTGATGCCCCCCGAACTTCTTTCTGATAGATAAACTGAATCAGGGAGCTTTGAAACAACTCCCAATTCAGCTTTTCCAAAGCTAATGAAGCAAAAATCGCCCCCACATTTCTGAGCTGCTCTGCAGGAGGTGGCACTAAGGGGCAGGAAGGTGGCTGCTGGGTTTGCTCTGGGCCCTGTTGAAAGCGTGGTGCCTACTTTGTTGGCGAGCCTCGTTCGGTCATTACTACTCTACTAAAGGTTTGCTAATGGAAAGCCCACCCTAGACTACTGGGTTGTGGTGGGTTTGGGGTCTTTTGCTGCCAGACCTGCACTGTGTGCTACAAACCTTCTGTTATTCCTTCCTCTGTCCCCTGAATGTATGAGCAAGTTTCACCTATTTGGTTTAGCTAACAAACAGAAAGTTCTGGGTTGTTTCCCTCTCCAATCTACAAAATACCAGAGGTTCACAGACAACTCTGTGAAAGGTCATTCAGAAATACAAAGCCAGGAGGCTTTAAAACTTTGCTAAGTAAAAGGACACTCTACTCTGATTCTTAAGGATTGGCAAATTGACCAAGGTTGTCCTAAAGCAGCAATTTGAATTACTTTAGCACCGTATACTGAATGCAAAAAGTATTTGAAGCTAGACTTTTCCTTCTTCTCTGGAATACTTTAATGTATTTGATATACTACAACCCTTCAATTTGTAAGTTCTTGATGTCCTTTTAATTAAGCAGTGCCTTTCACCTTTGGAGAATCATGTCCATATCCTACTACCTTCAAAGAAGTGAAGTTGACGTAAAAATACATCTTAAAAGAGTTACTGAAAGCATTCATTGATCCTCTTCAAAGGAGAAATCATGTTGGTAGCACTGTGAAATTGCCTATTAATTGTCCACTTGTTTTTTTTGTTCATTTGCCTTTTAAGCCTACCACACTATTATCAGGTCTGTCTCATACTAGGTATTGGAAATCAATTTTAAGGTAACCCTGGCAGAGTAGTATAAGGACATTTACATGGAGTATGACATTTGCTCTTAAAGCAGTTATTACATTTTCTCTGTTAATAATCCAAGTGAGAGGAAGACATGATTACCTGCACACACTACATAGCTGGACACAAATCCAATATTTAGCACACAGAAATACACAGCTCAACAGAAGGAAAAGAAAAAGATGGACTAAACTACTCTTCGCTAAGCCACCCTCTGCGATGCATTTTTTTAAAAACTGTCACTATATAGTCCTGAGGTACCCTGAATATCTGTATTTCTTGCTCCTGAAAAGACAAAGATGACAAACCTTACTATCAATTTCACTGCTCCCCAGAGCAGACTGGATCACGTACAGCAACGCATCCGTCAGGCCATCACACTCCCTCATCCTTCTGCGGGCCTCCTCTCCAGCAGAGCTGACATTCCTGCAAGGCAACAGCAAAGGTCACCACCTGCACAGCTTCCATGCCCACTGCCCCTCCTCAAACATTTTTGCAATTAACATACAGATAAAACATTTGTTTCTTCTCCTTTTATCAGTTCAGAGCTGTGAATAATGAAGACAGCTGTGAATGAGTTCCGGAAATGTAACACAGAGGGGAGCAAATGGAAGTCATCAGGTCCTCTGCAAGAAAGAACTAAGAGGCCAAGCAGCATGCGCCTACCTGAGCTGAGACTCATCCTACTATAATTTGGAGAAGAGATGATCATTTCTTTTTTTTTCTCTTTTTTTTTTCTAAGAATGGTTTTATATTTATGAAAAAGTGTTTTTAAAATGTGCATATGTACATATAAATCAAGCTTTGAAAACTCTAGAGGTTTTGCCAAAGATATCTCTTAGGATTTGAAGAGCCCAGTTGTCGGGGCTCTTAACCTGCGAGAAAAAGATTATCAAAGCATAACATAAAACACCTGGTATTGCTTGTTTCTCATTTTACTTGAGTGTTTCCTTTTCTCTCTTTTTGAGTGAGCACTGGTGCCAAAATCTTCTCTTTACATCATAATTTGCAAGTTGTTTTACATTGCAAAATTCAAAATCTCGTCTTATAATAATTGTGTTTCTCAGAGAGGGCCACAGGGCTTTCTAAACGTTTTTACAGAAACGCAACTGAAACAAATTTTACTGAATAATATAATGTGTTATAAAGTTCAAAATATTGATATAGAACAACAATTCTGTATGAATGTGCATATATAAATAGAAACTGTACTTGTTAACATCAAGAAAAACTGAGAAAACTTGTATTCAAATTTGTGCAGTGGTTCTGATTGGAAATGGGTGAGCTATCAGTCTCAGGGACTGGGTAAAACTTTTCAGATGGTTTCCGTCAGAAAGGGCAGACATCCCTCTGTTGAGGTGCTCATCCATTGCTTCCCTCTCCCCACTCCTGAAGTTTATACAAAGGAAGAACAGATAGGCACTCCCATCAGCCCTAAGTACTCAATATGAACGTATGGAAATGGAAAAGAGGGCATTTGTCATTTGATTTGGGAAGAAAGAAATCACTTTCTTTCTTTTATGCTATTTTAAATTGCCTTTGTATTAAAGGCAGAAAGAAGATACGAATCCTGGGAGAACGGAATAAATTTTAGGTGGAGGAAGGCAAGAGAACTTAAGGTTTCCTTTCAGTTCTTTGCTCTATCTACTTCTTCCTGTTCTGCCTCCTTATCATCCAAAAAAGAGCATTTCCATTCCAATAAAGCACCAAAGATTTTTCCTAATCAAGTACTCTCATAACTGGACCATCCCTCAACCACTTCAATGCAGGTTCCTAATTGATTCTACTCCCTAAGCACATGTGATTTTCGAGCTATACTTGCCACCCCACACTGTCCTAATCAGTCCTGCTCTCCCCGGCACAAGCTGCCTCAATTAATTCAATGCGGTTCCCTTCATGTATGCAGGCGGTCCCATGAAAAACATACAGTCCAGGAGCTGTAACCAGAATTAATTCCTTTATCTCCCCAGCACACAAATTCATGCTTTCCATTCTCCTAGAGACTCCACACTTTTCCCTGCATCACAGATCAGAAATGTGCCCTCAATAACGGCTTGCAAGTTTTGTGTTCTTGCAAGTTTTATGTCATCTTGTTCTTCTGATCCCTGAACTCAACGCCTCTTCCCTTCTTCTGCTTCTATAGCAGTAGTTGAGTTTTCTTCTAACTCAGGAGGAAACTCTATTCTATCATCCAGAAAGCATCAACTGGAAAAAAAATCTTTCATTAGCTCTCTCTTTTGAGTGACGAAAATCTTCTGACTCCCCCTTTGGGTGATAGAAATCAGAAGATAAAAATTATAGTGTATGGCTTTCCCCAAACAGTGCCTATGCTTTTGCGGTGCTGGAGACTCTAGCTTAGGTATATTTTGAGTAGACTGTCCCCTTTCAGCAGCTCTGCCTGAAATTCCTGAAGGGAAGCAAAAGTAGGACAAGCAGAGCCGTGGATCTGAAAAGTCCACTGGGGGTGGAGGGTGGGTGGTGAGGAGAAGAGGTGATTAGTGAACTTCTTTTATCTAAAATTCTACTCTATTACCCTCTGGCAAGATAAAGAAAAACAGGAAGAGAAAGAAAGCTGTATCCAGCCCTAAAAGAATACTGCATATGGAATAACTATACAAATTAAAATAAGAGGATGCTGAGGAAGTGTCCTCAGCACACTGCATTTCCTTGCACCACTATCATTAAAAAAAAAAAAAAAAAAGCTAAAATATTACTGAATCCCTTTAAACAGCACTAGATGTAGCATTTTTTATTACCATTGCATGTCCAGGCTTTTTCATTTTCTTAAGTTACATACGCTGAGTGCAAGCTTTCAAAACCACAGGCCAGTCGAAAGAGAGAGATACATTCTCCCCAGTCTTTTCACTGAGGTGATTTCTCCTTCTCTCTAGCATGGCCAAATGCATGTCACCAGAGCCTGCCTAGACTGGAAGCCTCTCAGTTCCTCTCCAAACTCACCAGAAACCCCCCAACAAGCCAGCAATACAGACAACCTTCTAGTCCCTGAGCTGCGAGCTGTCTGCCTCGTTCGCTTCTAGCTAAGAAAGGAATATGAGGCCTTTATATAGACATGCTAGGGGCACATCTTGCACAGAAATTGCACTTCTTCTCCCTGTATGGAGGAGCTGTCAGGTTCACTTTTACAGTTTATCATCCTTCCTCATTATGCTCCAGCTGGTTCTGTAATCATAAGGTGGATATGCTGAATTCCCATGACTGCTCCTCCTTTTAAAAGTCTCCACGTAGATTCAGTACCATCTCTTGAATACAGCTCACAGCTACTGCAGCCCTCCCCAGATCTAGCACATTTATTTAGATTTGAAATAGCTTAAAAAACAAGACAAATCCAAACTTCACATGAACACTTAGGTAGAAATAATTATTTATTTAAAAATAAATATATCGTATTATCTAACTATTCCATTTCACCTCTGTTGAAGGAAACATATTCTCAGCCTTGCAAATCATTGCTAACTGAGATCTTTCACAGAAGGGCTCTAACGTGACCACAATCATGTTTGGGCTATGAAGTTCTGCGCAAGAGAAACAATTCCAGGTTACTCAACCTGACAAAGAAAGCCCTCTGCCACCTTAATTTTCTTATTTCTAGTTGTTAACTCAAACAAGCTGAAGCTGGCAGTGTGACAGGGAGTAAGACATGATTTGTCATTTGTGAATTTACAGGTCACTGTGCAAACCATCAAATGGAGCATTAGTACTATCTACCAGTAGTAACACGTCCCACTAAGTAAACACATATTTTTCCAGTGTCAGTCTCCAAATAGTTTTAAAGGTGAAACTATGTTTTCTGGATTTTAAAAAGATATGGAGATACAATGCACAAGTTTTCAGGAAAAAAATAGTTTTCCATCACAAAGGCAGCCCAGGAAAAGCTCGATTGCCTGGTATATTTTCTTTCTGTGTGGAAGCTCTGTTCACAGGGTATATGTGAGAAAAGATTTATCGGGTGTAAGCTGACATTTTGAATCTAGGACAAGGAGCACTTTAGACCTCCGTAAACTAGTCAAATTAATCTCAGATGGAATTCACCCACACAGGAATACCAAAAATACAAAGTACTGAAGAGTAACTCTCAGGTTAATCAGAAAGTCTCACTCAGACCTCCAAAGACCAGCTAATGTAAACAGCTTGTTCTCAAGAGAACACCAAGAACAGAGAGTCTGAACAAGAGCTCAGACCCATGGCTCATCACTCTGCTACTTTCTGAAAAGTGGCAGACCAATTCTGCTAATAATCTAGGGATAGAAAGAGAACTACAATAATCCAGCTTCAGTTTTATGGGAAGATGCATCACAGTTATCATGTCATCACCTGATAACTAACAGAAGGTATGACCCTCCAGACATACTTAATGGGGTTGTCAATCCAATGTTCTACGGATACGAACTGGGTGGTACAGAGGTATTCACTGCACAACATATACCTGATTCCTGTCAACCCTGGTGCTTACCTTAGTTATTCAATGAATTTGGTGAGATCTGAGGTGGTGGAAGATGGGTGGTGCTAAGCAATTTCTCTCTCCTTTAGAGTCTTTTCCCATACAATATCCTGGTGACTATAAGATAACTAAGGCATTGAATAGAACAGTTTGGGTTGGAAAGGACCTAAAAGATCAAATTCCAATGCCCCTGCCATGGGCATGGACACCTCCCACCAGACCAGGTTGCCCAAAGCCCCATCTAGCCTGGCCTTGAACTCCTCCAGGGATGGGGCATCCACAGCTTCTCTGGGCAACATGTGCCAGTGCCTCAAATAAATAAATTAGTAAAAAATTTACTAATTTATTAGTAAATATATTGTTCCAAACATTCAATCTAAATCTACTTTCTTTTAGTTTAAAGCCATTCCCCCTTGTCCTATCACTACACTCCCTGACACAGAGTCCCTCCCCAGCTTTCCTGTAGGCCCCCTTTAGGTACTGGAAGGCCGCTGTAAGGTCTCCCTGGAGCCTTCTCTTCTCCAGGCTGAACAACCCCAACTCCTTTAGCCTGTCTACAGAGGAGAGGTGCTCCAGCCCTCTGATCGTCCTCATGGCCCTCCTCTGGACTCACTCCAACAGGTCCATGTCCTTCCTGTGCTGGGGGCCCCAGAGCTGAATGCCGTACTTCAAGTGGGGTCTTATGAGGGCAGAGCAGAGGGGAACAATCACCTCCCTTGCCCTGCTGGCCAGAATGCTTTTGATGCAGCCCAGGATACGGTTGGCTTCTGGGCTGCAAGCGCACATTGCTGGCTTGTGTTGAGCTGCTCATCAGCCAACACCTCCGAGTCTTCCTCAGGGCTGCTCTCAGTCCGTTCTCCACCCAGCTCTATTTGTGCTCAGGATTTCTCCAAGCCAAGTGCAGGACCTTACACTTGGCCTTGTTGAACTTCATGAGGTTCACACAGGCCCACCTCTCAAGCCTGTCCAGATCCCTCTGGATGGCACCCCTTCCCTCCAGCGTGTGGTCTACAGAGAGGGACATGGAGTTCTATGGAAGGATCATCTGCAAAGCCACTGTGCTGAGAGTCATCCTCTGGATGTCATCCCTTGATATGGGATCACTTAGCAAACTTCTGACATTACTCCCAGTGGTAGTTCTACAAATTGCAAAGACAGTACCTACAGAGGCATCTGTCCTCCTTGAGCAGGCTCAGATCTCATCAAGTAGTTCGACCTTTTCTGTACCAGCAACAGTTCCACAGACTGCAGATCTGACTGCAGTCATGTACGATAATAATTGAGAAAAAAATATCTGTGTTTAGCAAAGATGAAATTGAGATTGGTCCTTCTTATGGCCCCTTGTTAAAAAGAAAAAGCATGTTTAATATTCAGTATATGTATTTTTTTTCCTATAGACTAGAAAGGACAGACACAGAAAGGGCAATAACCTAATTTAGGCGTAACTATGAAGTTATCTTTGGTATGAAACTTAAGATGAATCCAAAGTATAGCTTCATTCCAAAAAGTTTTGAGTAAGAAGGACTAAAGATAACAGCTTCAATCTTTTCCATCCTTCTACTTGAAATAATAGCCAAAAAAAGAGAGTTTTCCCAGAGAGGGGGAAAAGTTTATATAAACCAAGAACTCAAAAAAATGCCGTTAATGTCATAGGAACTAAGTTTATGTTTCACTGAGGATACTAGCACAGGAAAATCCCTCAGGAGAATACTGAATAACCAAGTTGCAACTGAGCAAAAAAAAATGCCTGAGAATAATTTTGAGTGAGGCAGCAGGCAGATTTTGCTATTCAGCACATACTCATTGAGCTGCTAGAAAGCCCCATATTTTAACATCCGAAATAACTCCCCCTCACACGCACAATTTCATCATCAGTATCACATCCAGAAGAGCCTTTTCAGGCTGACCCATCTACATATTACACTGAATGTCTGATCTGTTCAGCTGTAAACACGTGCTTGGTGCATAAATTCCTGTTATTATCAAGGCTGCTGCACTGCAGGAGGAGCTTTAGTCCTAAGAGCCATCATGCAGTGGACTACAAGGATGTCAGGCTTGGATGAAACTCTCTCTGTGAGGTGCTCTGTATGAACTCTGCCATGTACTGAAGATTGCAAAGGGACCTGCTCTGAAATGAGGAAGCTAGAAAGCAGGACTGCCTCAATCACCTTTAAGTACTGAAAGTTGCCCTGCTAACATGCTGTGTGTCACATGTGTAAGAAACATAGGGCTCAGTGGAATGAGAGAAAGGCTGAGCAGGGAGAGCTGGAGAGTTAGAAATGCCTATGAAAGAATCACAGAAATTGTCAGATCCTGAGGTGGGTTCTCTTGAGGCACAAAGAGACTGACACACAGATGCAGTCAGCACTGGTAAATTCATGAAATGGGTTCTTAACTTCCTGCTCATGAACTCTCTGTTTCAACTTGAATAGCCCTTTAGAGCATGCAACTATTCTATAAGGTAGACTGTCAATGGCTATGTTTTATGATACCACTCCCAGTGATCGCTGCTTCCCACCAAAGGCAGCTGACCTGGGACTTCTCTTTTATGTTGCATGACAGGGCTTTGTCTAGTGTCTCAGACTATTACACAACTTAATGTGTAGTGCATATGACAGCCTGGTTCCATAGTCCATCTGCAACACAATGGTTGGCCACCAAGTCTCTTTGGCAGAACCGAGACCTTGTGACATCTAAAGCTCACCCTCAAAGCACTTCTTCATACAGGTTTTGCTCAGAGGCTCACTATGAAAGGACAAGTCCCATTGAAACATTTGGCAGGTTGTGCCATCATCACTGGGAACTCAAAGCATACCAGAATGTGACAGGGACACTGACATTAGATGCCTGTTGGATAAGCATAGCGAGAAAGACACATCTGTAGTCAGGAGAAACAAGTTGCCTTGATATGTTTAGCTATAGGACCAAAGGATATTATGCAAGCTCTTCCTTTGCTTTGGGATGAGACAGCTAGTTGAAATACCATGAAAACAGCCATCAGTGATGCAATGTGCCACGGTTGAGATAGTGCCCAGCCTACTGCTCAGAGTATATCATGAAAGCAGACTCCAGTGCAGCCAAGTTGTTGAGAGGAACTGTGACTGTGTGGCAGGCTTTGCTCCTGCCCTGCTGCTATTCTGGTGTGTGTGGAGCATGAGGGATGACATGCTTTTAGAGCTGTCGCTAACACTAAAAGAAAAAGAAAGCGTATTTACACATGACTATGAATATGCACGAACAAGACAAGTAGAAGAGCGAAGTAAACTTTTGTGCTCCAGCAATATACCAAAAGCACCATGCCATATGTTGTCAAGTAAGACACTGATTACCTCCTGTGCTTGAATTTGAGCATAAACAATTTGAACACGAAAATCACTGAATAACTGAGATTGGAAGGCACTCACAGACATTGTTTAGTCCATGGTCCCTGCTAAAAACAGGGTCAACTACGGTAGGTGGCTCAAGACAACCTGTTGCACTTTGGAACCTCTCTGGGCAACTTGTTCCTTTGTTTGACCACCCTCATGATAAAAAATATTTTTCTTAGGTTTAAGTGGCATTCTGTGTATTTGAATATTTCGCGGAATCATAGGATCACTGAATGGTCTGGGTTGGAAGGGACCTTTAAGATCACCCGGTTCCAACTCCCCCTGCTATGGGCTGGGACACGTCCCACCAGACCAGGTTGCCCAAAGCCCCATCCAGCCTGGCCTTGAACACCTCCAGGGATGGGGCATCCACAGCTTCTCTGGGCAACCTGTGCCACTGCCTCACCACCCTCACAGTGAAGAATTTCTTCCAAATATCTAATCTAAATCTTCCCTCTTTTATTTTAAAGCCATTACTCCTTGTCCTATCACTACACTCTTTGACAAAGAGACCCTCCCCAGCTTCCCTGTAGGCCCGCTTTAGGTATTGGAAGGCTGCTCTAAGGTCTTTCTTCAGAGCCTTCTCTTCTCCAGGCTGAACAACCCCAACTCCCTCAGCCTGTCTTCAGAGGAGAGGTGCTCCAGCCCTTTGATCATATTTGTGGCCCTCCTCTGGACTTGCTCCAGTATGTCTATGTCCTTCTTGTGTTGGGGTCCCAGAGCTGAACACAGGGTTCCAGGTGGGGTCTCACGAGAGCAGAGCAGAGGGGGAGAATCACCTCCCTTACCCTGCTGGCCACGCTGCTTTTGATGCAGCCCAGGATACGGGTGGCTTTCTGGGCTGCAAGCACACATTGCTGAGCTGCTCAACAACTAACACCTCCAAGTCCTTCTCCTCAGAGCTGGTCTCAATCCATTCTCCACCCAGCTGTATTTGTGTTTGGGATTGCTGCGAGCCAGATGCAGGACCTTGTACTTGGCCTTATTGAGCTTCATGAGATTCGCACAGGCCCACCTCCCAAGCCTGTCCAGATTTTGCTCATGGCCTTTTGTCCTATTACTCATTAACACTGAGAAGATTCTAGCCATGTCTTTTATACACCCTCCCGTAAGGTATTTATATACATGGATAAGGTCCTCCCTGAGACTTCTCTAAATATTCCCAGCTCTCTCAGCCACTCAGTATGCACAAAGTATTCATTTAACGAAATACTAAAATAAAATAATAATAAAAAAAAACAATCAATCCTGATAATGGCCTCCTCTGCATGTGCTCTCTTATATGCTGCCTAGTTTTATTTTTGTCTGACTGGCTAAGCATTCTCCTTCAGTAACAGAGCCTTGTCTTGGTGGCAAGCTGGCATCCCCGGTCGTACTGTAAGCTGCAGTGAGCAGTTACAATTCTTTAAGTTGATCTGCAATGTCGCAGATGATTCCCTAAGAGCTACTTCTTTTTTCTGTTTACTTCCAGCTGTTTCTATAAGCATTCAGACTCTTTGTTGCTAGAGTCTAATGTACTAACACAGCAAAAAAGAAGAAACCAGAGCCATGCACATATCAGACAAGTGTGCTCACAATCCTCAGCAGTCCATTGACAACTATGAAATTTTAAGGGCTTTTTATAATGGAGTAGACCTTGAGTTGCATTGACTTATCTGCAAGTAGTCAGTGCAGCCTTTGGACATACAGTAAAGAGATTAAAAGGAGTTTTGCTACAGTAACTTCTGGACAAATTCTATTTCTTTTAATCATGATTTGTACACTAAGAATTTATTTAATCATTCCTTACTGCTGAAAACTAAACTAGCTGATGAGAACCGTTATTTCTCAGACAACATACAAATTTAAACTAGCCAATAAGTCAAAGACACAAGATGGTTCATCTCCATTATTATGAGTTTCTAACTGGTAGGCTTTTAGTGACTACAAAACCAGCTTATTGTCTGGAAGTAATAGAAAATGAAAATAGATTTTTCAGTAACTGCCTTAGATCTACTTTGCAGTTTTGCCTGATTTGAATGACAGTTCAATGCAGTATCATTTGAAAAGCAAAGGAAAAAGCAGAACATTTTACCACTGCACTAAATCCAGCTATGACATGCAATAGTATCGCCATGAAAAATTCTTCTTGCTAAATGTTCTCAGTACCAATTATAGCCTTCTTATAAATAAAGTTGGTTTACAGACTAGTAATCATTTATCAATCCTGCCTGTGGATAGAAATAATGCAGGTTTTGAGGCAAATTCTCTACTACTAATTAGCATATCTCAACTGTAATTAATGAAACAGGAACAATTTATATCAACAAAAAAATTGGCTTCAGATCTTTATGTCTTAGGTATTAATTTCACTTTAAAAGCATACTTTGCAATTAGACAAACATCTGACAGCTTAATGTGGATACAGTCTTGGTTATTAACCTTTCTATCAAATGCTATGACAATGTGATTTAGCTTTGATTATTCAGCCATACCTTTCATTTTCAAAACATCAGAGCAATTAGCCTACCAAGTCAAGCACTCAACAGGTACCTTTTATTGCTGTGCTTCTGCCTGCCTGTCTATTCCTTAGGCTAAATGTATCTTTTTTTTATGACCAGTGTGTGTGATCTGTGAAACAATTGACGTCTAACATCATTTTTTGCTATTTTGATATGTTTTGAAGAGATACCTGCTAGAAAAAGAACTTACACTGCCATAAACATCCTAAAAGAATTTTCTCTATAAAAACAAAAACAAAACAATAAAATTATGTCATACAATATTTTCTGTAAAAGTTCATGCTACAATGAACCACATCTGAAATAAACAAAAAATGTTCCTAAACTGCCTGCCCACATTTTTCTGTGTTGCCATTTGAAGTGCAACTTCTATTTAAGCACCATAGACAGAATTGCATACAATTTGTTCAGCAAATATTTTAAATTATAGAATTAAAAAAAAAAAAAACTGCAGCAAATTTCAGATTTGGTATTTATTTTCTTGGACATAAATCTGACTGCGTAAGATTAACTGCACTTAATGCTTAGATGTTTAGCCACTTTTAACACATTACCTGCAGGAGGTGAAATTCAGTTTGACCACAGTGTTCACTCAGCTGGTAAGAGCTGAAATATAGTGTCACTTACTGCCCTTGGGAAACAAGCTGCTGTGGTGCAGACTCTGAAGGTCACAACGGGAACAGTTTAAGGATGCCAATGTGAAGATATTTTTCTCCATTTTGAACTGTAACATTTCAAACCTGACTCCCAGAATTTAATAAGATGCTCTGAAGAGCAGACTCTCTAAACGGAGCTCTAAATGTGTCACACACCTTTTGCACAGAAGTGTGGTGTGGTGGCTGGCCCTGGCCAGCAGCTAAGCACCACTCTGTCACTCACTCACACCCAGATATGAGAGTGGAAATTTGTAAAGGCCACTGCAGCAAATCCAGAGATGAGGAAAAGGGGACTTCTATTGCCAGTGAAGTCTCTTCTGTTTCCTCTAAGTATGAGGGAGCATAATAAATTGGTCAGTCCTAAGAATTTAGGCTGGCTGCCTTATCCACTGAAAAGCACAATGTATAAATTAATATGAGAAGGTACTGGGTAGAATTCAGCCTTTATTTCTGCTTGAACATACACTACATTAGGCCAGTTGCACTTTGAAAATCTTAGGGAGGTCATCCTTTGAATCCCTAATGATAGAGTACAATCTTCACTGTCACCTGCTTGTGCCGTAACCACGGTGTACAGCCTCTCACTTTAAGCCACCTTGGTATTTCAGCACTGGAAGGATGTAAATACAACAGCATTTTGAAAAATGCTGTAAACTACAGCAAACTATAATCAAATCCAGAACGAGGGGCACAGGAATAAATAAGATGTCCTAGGAGGAATAAAGAGGGATGATTCACAATCCCACCTTTGAACTCTGAAGATATAATACAGAAGCAATAAGCATGTTAGATAAGGGACAGATGGATTGATAACATTTATTTCACTTTTCAGAAGACTTTTGACAAGATCTCTAACAAAAGAACTTCAATTAAACTAAGCAAGCATTGGAAGATAATGGACAGATAATTGTTAAAATATAGGAAATGAACGGTGAGTCCTCACAATGGAGGGTGGTCACCAGTGGAGTGATTTATTCACAAGCTATCAGGAACAGGAGATGAACAATGAAATGAAAATTTGCTGAAGATACTAAGTTACTATTCAGCGTAGTAAGATGAGTGATAACAGGGAAGTACTGCAGAAGGACTTTAAAACAGATAAATGTAAAGTGATGTATATGAGAAAAAAAAAACAAAACACATTCCTGATTTCACTTACAATATGCTGGTCTCAGAACTGACCACTAAAACCTTGGAATTGTAATAGATACCCCCATGAAAAGATAGCACAACACTCAAGAGCAGGCAAATGAGCCAAATGGGCTGTAAGGATATAAGAAAATACATAAACTAGAAGAGAACAGCACTGTACCACCATGAGCATCATCCTTATTATGGTATGCAACTCTGATCCCCTCAGCTCAAAATGATACGGCAGAACTGGAAAAGATTCAAAGAAAGGCTATGTATTTCCACATTAGGAGCAACTTAGTAAGCCAGAACTCATTGGTTTGAAAGAGTGACAGATAACAGGCTGGGGAGAATATGACAGAAATTTATCAAGTCATTATGGTCATGGAGAAGGTGCATAAAAATCAACTTTTCACTCCAACTGCAGAACTGTGTGTCACCAGATGGAACCAGACAAGGCAGGTTTAAAACAAAAAGGGGATAGTAGCTGAGTGAAGTTGAGCTGTAGACATCCTTCCCAAAAGAAGCCGTGGCTGACAAAAGTACATATGGGCTCAAAGGGAGTGAAGTTCATGGAAGAGAATTCTAGTAAGAGTTATTAAAACCAAAGAAATCACATCTGTTACAGGAAGACTGGAAGCCAGCAAGAAGTTTGGAGAGCAAAGAAGTAAGTAGGAGAAGTGAACCTGAAATGGCACTGGCCTCGTGAATCCAGAATCCTGAATTTAACCTTGGCAACTGCTTTGGGTCTCTTGCTCTTATGTGCAAATGAAACACCATGGAGTCATTCTGTTTCCCAGAGAAAACAGGCAATTTGAAAAGCCATTCAACAGCGGGAGAAGAAAGGGGAGGTGTACAGCATTTCAGCAATGGCTTCTGAATAGTGCTTAGAGCTGGTGGTCTGAGAGACATGCAATTCCTAACCTGTGTTAAGTGATATTCTCATGTATAGCAATAAACACAGCTGAGTGTGGAAGAAGAAAGGATGTGGACAGTCTGGAGGGTTTTCTGGTCTGCCACTGTGTATTAGAAGAAATGAAGGTGTTCCAACAAGGCACAGAAGAGCAGCACAAATGCTGGTACATCTGCATTGTTCCTTGCACGTGATCTATCTGTTCCACAGTTAGGTGAGGTGCTTTTCTTGGAATTTCTTGCCAGAAGATACTGGAGGTTTTCATTTTTGCATGAACCCAAGAGCAACTGAACAAATTCATAGGGAAGAACGCCACTGAGGCTGTTAAACACAGGCATCACTCTCCACGACAGCTCCCAGATAAATGCCTACATGACCAGGGGGAGCATACTGGTCTAATTTCTTCTTCGTTGGCCACCCACTCTATTCACTGTGAAACTCAAAAATATTGTGTCAGATGCTTCAGTGTTGCAAAGTAGTCTTTCCTGTTTTTCATTTTCTTATACAGCTTGGTATCTTATTCTGAACAAAAGCACTAATCAGACATAAATGGTTTTCAATTAACCTCATTCTACCTACTATTTTCTAGATTATTTTCTTCAAATGCTTAAAAGTTGGCTTGTTTTGATGTTCTTAATTGCCTTCCTCTACATTAATTGTTCAAGCAATTTCTGAAGTATTTAAATTCAGGTTATTTCTTCATCATTTCTATGTCTACTTCTCTCCACCACTTAACGATGAAGTCTATATTTATCTTGTTTAATCCTGTGGGAAAGTCTGTCTTGCATGAGTTGCACTAGCAAAAATAATTCCATGACAAGAAAAATATTCCCCTTTTATTTTTCATAGGCTATATTCTCAGTAAAAACTTGGCATTACATCTGCATTCATAACAGTAATTGTAAAGAAGCAGGCAAAATGCTTTAGAGTACAGAATAAGCATTAAAATGTACTTCTTTCTGCAAAAGACAGTGCTTTACTGTGTTTAAAACTACTATTCTTACTGTATTTATCAGCACTTCTTACACTGCTGAGATCACTTTGTAAAATCATTTGAGTATTATTTGTCTAACACAATTTTAATTTTGTAATATTTGTACAGAAAAAAAAAATCATTCTCCTTCAGCCAAAATTTTAACACACCCAACAGCTGGGAAAAGGGATTTTCCTTCTTACCTGAAACTTGAGAAATGTAGTTATCTCCACGTGCTGTGTGAAATTCCTCACAATCCTGTGATGTATTTGACCTTGTTTTAGCTTTAGAACAACTAATACTAAGAAATGAAAACAAAAACTCTTGGTTTTGACAGTTCTTTCCCCATGGCTTATTCCCAGTGCAGCTCATGTGATTTTCAGGGATACACGCAAACCTCTTCTCTGTACTCTCAGAAATATTTGGAATGCCTGAGTTGATTATGATCAAAGTACAACTTTGGAATCTAACATGGGGCCAAAATGTATTCCTGACCTGCTGCCAGGTTTTACCCTAAATTGTTCAATGCTAGCAGGTGTGTTCTAGCTACAGAAGTTCTGTTTGTATCTAGACTAATATGAAAGGACTAGACCATCATATAAAATTAACAGTTAAAAGTAAGCACAACACATTTCCAGACAGAGCAGTTTGCTTAATAAAACTTCCAAATCAAAAAATCTGTGAAAAATTGTCACAAGTATGGTTTTTGGAATCAGAAGAAAAAAAGCACAGAAAGAAGATTTTGAGTTATGTCTTTTTGACTTTTTTTTTTTTTTTTAGGTAAATACTTTGCTGTCTTTCTTAATCAATTGGTTTACTCGCCTGTTCTTTTCTCTATCAAGGAATAATGTACCCAAGAAGTCCTGAGAGTTTGTTCTCTTTGGAGTCATCACCTGATCCATTTTAAAAAGACACTTAGAACATGGTCTCCTGCATGCACTTAAATCTTCTCTTAAAGAATACAGTTATGTTACCCCACAGAAGCAGAAAAAAAAAAAGAAAAGAAAGTGATTTGAAGTCTTCTATATGTATTTAAACTTTCTCAGCCATTTGTGGGTCTTGGATTCGAGTGAATTTCAATTGTTGCCTATACATTCTCTTAATTGTCTGTTATAAAAGAAAAATAGTGTTTTAATTACTAAATTATAGAACTTTATCTTGCTGATATTATTACTTGAGTCTCTTTTGTTCACATGTACAAATGAAACACCAAAGTCAGTCAGCCTCCCAGACAGAAGAGGTAATCTGACTACCCAGTGAATAAATAGCCTGGTAAGTGCAAGATGTCCTTATGCCACATGAACCCATTGACCATATATTTGAAGGACCTCCTAAAGTTTTAGTCACACAAATTCAGTTGAAGGCAACCAAACTTGTACAGTTAAAAGCCCCATGCCACAGCTATCAAATTCCTTCTATAAGACAACACAGTTAAAAGACAAAGCTCTGATAAAGAATAAAACTAGTGATTTTACGGTCAGCTGGTCAGACAATTACATTCCCAGACAAGTGTATATTTCAAAACAGTGGAAAGCAAAAATGAAATCTCCTAGTTTGATGATCTATGGACATCAATGTGTGTCTATGCAAACATGAAAGCTACATTAAAAAAACAAAACAAACAAACAAAAAAAACAGAGTGAGCTTGTTTATTATATACACATTAACTCAGGACTGCATATGTACAACGGCAACCTTGGGCCAGGATCTCATGAGACTTTTACACTCTGTGTTAGACTAGCATTCTGCATGGGCTAGATGACAATTCAAATGTGACTTCGTAGTCGTACAAATCTGAACAGGTGCATTCTGGTTCCTACTGTGACAAATGATTGTATTCTTTATGTTCTAATGCTCACTTTTCCATATGCTATGCTGATTTTTAAATTGACACTGTTGTCACTGAACCAAAATGAATTTTCCATCAGGTACTAGAACATATTGCATATTCCTTTCACATACCTCCATAGGCACCGAAGCTCAGAAAGTTTGTGTGCATGTGTCCTTGAGTTTGAAACATTTAAAAGCATTACTGTTAATATGCTTCTTCTCAGGTTTTATAAATCAAAATATTGGAAACTAATACAGTCCTTTTGCTTTGGTTTTAGAATCAAGTGAAAAAGATAATCACCAAAATCAGATCATAAACAATGTAAATATATTTAGCAGAGTTAACAGTTTGAAAATCCTATGAATAAAGATTAAGTGCAGAAAAAAATACATGACTTGCAATAAGCAATCCTATCAACCTGCAGGAACAAATAGGATCATGATTGCTTAAGTAAGATGATTCACCCTAACCTACAAAGCAATCTCTCTGTCACATCTGAGTTTCAAGTGCCTTCCTGCATCTTCCTTACAGTCTTGAAAAAACATTATCAGTGCAGAGCCTTGAGAAGAAAGGATGGTAAATCAGCTTTGGTTGTTGACTAATCAGATAAGCACAATTAATTACAATACCAGTCAGTTCATTAGATTATTAGGTTCATCTTGTTCTGATCAGCTACTTAGAAATTTTAATATAGAGGATAAGAAATCATCACAAGCAGAACACTCATTAGAATATTAGAAAGTATGAAGCACTTTGGAACGAAACAAATTAAGTTACAACACAGCACAGAAAAGTAGAAGTCAAATGTTTTTCATCTGTGTGTATACTGATGCTCTCAGTGAATTGACTGCTATGACTGAATTGACTGATATTTTTCAGGCTGAAGCATTTCTCCAAACCTGAGAGGGATCTTTCTGCTCTACCAAACTAAAAAATCTTATAAATGCTTTCTTATATAAGTTCCTAGTTCAGACTAGTTACTACTCTTTAATTCTATCTTTTATTTTACTGTTATTATCCACTCACTCTGTATTACCAGCATTTCCTTCACAATACTTGGTTAGGCATCTCAAAATTCATTTATTATTTGCTCATATTATTTCTTTCTAGTCATATAATTCATTTTTATGACACTGTTCTTGTGAAATTGCATTTTATTATTTCCAGAATGATCTCTCCCTTCAATTTTCTTATTTTTTATGCTTTAACTCCATTAAAAACATCAAGGTATCTATGCTGCTTTCTACTAACAACATCTCTCACAGTGTTATGATTTTTTATGCTAAATACATTTAAAAAAAGGCAATATAATAAATTGCCTAATTGTAAAAAACTAAAATGTGATACATAATATATCATAATTCTTATCCTTGGGCTAAATTTGCCTTCAGAATAAGAAATAAATATGTACGCTTATGTCCTATTTTCATGACAGTTAACCTGAAATTGCCAGAGTGTGTATCCTACCTCAGATTATGTCACTTCATCATATCTCCAAACGACTTTATGTGCATACTGAGAGATGATGAAAGAACTGACCCTCTAGCATGCCCTTCAGCCTAATGAGTCATTGTGTATCATTGCTGCTCGAAATAACCTGTAAAAAAAGAAGGGAATCACTCTATGACAACCCTACTTAGCCCCATCTAGTCCATGCCATACAAAACAATGAACGCTCTTTACCACTAGCACTGTTTTCAATACTCTCTGCCCCTTTGACTTATACCCTAGGGATGATGTCTGACAACTTAGCTCTTCTGCCAAAACAAACCTCTTTCAAAACCCTACGCTGCTCTGTCTCAATGCCCAACTTTGTTGTATGTCATAATGATCACTTGGGGGACTGGCACTAGAGATTTCATTTTACCCTTTTCATTTTATCACTCACTCTTTGAGTCAATTCACTGTTCTCTGTTAAACTAAACACCAACTTCAAACTTCCCATCAGTGCCTCAAGATGCTCATGAAACTCTTGCATGAATAGCAGGCTCTCTTCTTCCACTTTGTCCTTTGCTTTGCCATGAAATGTATAACGCTTACCTTCATACATTTTACTTTCTAATCTGCAAGTAGTATGTATTAGTATGTATTCATTTAGCATGTTACCATATTTGCCTCATCCTGATTCTTCCTATAAATTGAACCAAAACACCTGCATGGAGTCAAAGAAGAGGACCAAAACCAAACCAAACCAAAAAACAACAACAAAACAACCAAAACCCCATTCACCAAAACAATGGATTTTGCCAGAGCAGTGTGCGTCTTACAGAGCAAAGGCTTCTGCAGAATCATTATGTTCTGTCCTTGGGATCACTTTTGTGCTTCCTGTTTCTATCAAGCATCACTGACATAGGGGCTTTACTTTACATTCTTTGGGCCAAGGAGCACAGCATATTTGCCTGCTAAAATCCCATGATTAATCAACAACAAAAGTAACTGGGGGTTGAGGGGCAGAGGTAATTATGCAAACCAAACAACTAAACAAGCAGACAAAGTTGAGAGCCGTTTTCAAATAGAAAGTTGCTGATGCTGTGGCAATGTTGAGCCAAAAACTCCCTATAATCATTCCTACAATGAGGGATTTCTGTAGCTGTGGTTATTCTTTAGTTGACAGATAAGCATATAATGAGTGACAGACACTCAGCACCATCAGACTTGCTCCCGTACAACCTGCTTTTCAACACACCCAGTGCACAAAACCTCATCTCTGGTACAATGCTTTGCCTGTGGTGCTGTTATGCCTGGGAAGAGTTTAATCCTTTGTATGCTTTGTGTGCCAGTCAGAGACCAAATTAGCAAAAAGATAATTACAGCTTATAGAGGTGTCTGTTCTTTTATGAATAAACACTCATTCTAATTTTGTAATTATTATTTTAGCATTCTCAGTTAATTGTCAGTTACTCAACAACACAGCTTCCTCCGGTATAGCGCAAACACAATTCCCAGAATTACAGAATCCTACATTAGGTACAAGAGTACAAATTATTTAATACAACTTTATCAAGCTCTGAGCTTATCTGATTTCTATTACCAAAGCTTTCTGAACTAAATATGCTAATCCCAAAATTCTGCAAGACTGGTGGATTTTGTTTGTTTGTTTTGTTTTTTGTTTTCCTTACTGAGCAGGTGACTGTGGTAAAACGACAACCCATCAAGACGATAGCTACATGCATAAAGCGTCGCCATGTTCCAGCTCCCTGTGCTTCAATTCTCTCTCTGCCCAGACCAGCAGAAGGCCCATGTACTCGCAAAGGATACTGCCTGTCTCCTTTGTGTGAGATGATGCACGTACAGACGCTGAACACACAATGGTGGAATTATTAATTATGATCAAAGTCACCTTTATATATACCACCTCTATATTATTTAACTTACCTCATCTTTTATACACACACACGCTTCCCTCCCAGGTGCACACACCTGTGCCTATGGCCCAGGACACCATTGCAGCCCAGCCCCTGCCCCAGTGACGCTGCAGCAGTGCTGCTCTCCAGCCCTGTTTCTGGCTTCCCTTTGGATTCCCTGCCTCATTCTTGGAGATGGATTGATCCTTTGCTTTCTCCTGATGCTCCCTGGATCCTCCTGAGAGGATCCTGTGCTGCTCAAGGTGCCCTTTGGTGAGGACATTGCCTGCCATGTCGCAGCCACCCTCAGCTCCCAGCTTACCAACAGCTGAGGAGCAGCCCTGCTCCTGCTGTCCCTCAAAACAGTTTAGTACACAGCTGATCCTCCCAAATCTGTTACTCTGGTCTTGAGATTCCTTCTCTTTCAACTCCTAAAGCCACTCAAGACTGAGCAGTGCTTTTGGTTAAAGGTCTATAATTCTGAATGCCCTGGACCCTATACTTAACTGGACTAGCCTGAAATTTATTGGCCTTCACAAGTGCAAAGTATAGGGTCTAAATCTGAGATCCTCTGAATCTCAGCTTCCTCATAAACCCAAGGCCGTAACGATATAATTTTTAAATTCAATTGTTCTTATAGCTCTATACATACACAGACTGGAGGGCCAGATCAGTCCTGCATTTTCCTCCTCTTCCTGTGGAGGGGATCTGCAGGATGCTACACTGCTGGCAGCCCTACACCCTCCCCTGCCACATGGGGTACAGGAATTGGAGTGTCCTCAGCTAAGACTCAACCCCTCTTCCTCCTCGCTCTCTTATCAGGATCAGACAATGATTCAGCATGTTCTATCCTGACAGTATTCACAGGGAGAATTACTAAGAAATAGCTATTCTGCAGCTCTTTGCTCTCTGCTCTTCCACTGTGTAGGCAAGTTCCTAAGACAAAACTTAATGACTTCTCTTGGCTAAAACATGGGTTTAGCCCAGCCACAATAAGCAGAAGTAACCTATACCTGGGTTCAATTTAAACCTTAAGCCTGCTTCTCACCAACTATATCTGCATTCTTGCCTGAACATTTTACCTCAAACGTTGCCTTCAGCATCATGCTATTAAGCCACGTGACACCATTGCTATGAATGTCACCAGCTCTCTGAGGATCTCCACTGAAGCAGCACTTCTTACACACTCTGGCAGCTTGAAAACAAGGAACTCGGTGTTCATCTGCCAATGCTTACCCACACTTATTGTTACTGTGCGGAGCTGCTCCAACTAATGCTTCCGCCAGCGAGCAGTACTGCTGTGACTGCTGCAGCAATTCATGTAGATGAATGCTGGAATTTGAACCTGTACAATGAAATCTTCTGTCAGAACATGCCTAGTTACATTGAACTGTTTAACATTTATAAATCAGGAGGCAAAACCTCAAACATTTGCACTTGCTCTTTGATACAGCCTCTTAACAGTAATCTTCTCATGACATCTAGTATGCCTCCCTCCCCCTTTCTCCATATAAAAATGCTTTACAACACTTAGGTCTTCTTCAGTGCACACGTTTATAACCTAAAGTCCATCTGGAGAGTGGCACTATCTGCCCCAGAAGATTCAGGCAGCCCATCATACTGTAAACTTGCTTTAGAAATCTACCCTGTTAACCGACTGAAGCATGACAGCCAAAAAAAGAAAAATAAAAAAATTGTGGTGCCAGAGAAGTTGACTGCTACTATTAACACTAAGGAAGAACAGCCGTAAGAAGCATAAAATCTGAAACTACTTCAAAGATAAAGTGCAATCATCATGTTCTTTTTTTAGCCCAAGGATGAAGTCACTCCCAATTAAAAGCAGTGTTCCGGAAGTTTTTCAGTATAAGTTCCAAAGAACTCCAGAAAAATATGGGTGTATTGGTGAGATCAATTGAAAAATAATACCTATATGTTCCAAAGTCACATTAGTTAGGAAAATAAGCTAATAAAAAATCCATTGAACTTCTCCTACCTCCCTTCTTTCAAAAAAATATAGCTTTTATGTTTTGTATTGAATTTTGAAGTTAGATCTCAATATGGGAGATTTAATTGATTTTAGAGACTTGCAAATGTCACTTTAGACACTGTGCATGTAATGGTCAATACTTTTGTTCTGACTACAATTTCATCTTGATGTCAAAACTATAAACAGCAGCTTGTAGCAGCAATTCAAGATTACCTGTGCTCTTTTCATCATGAATACATATTTGAAAAAGTGGTAGTTACTGATAAAAAAGAAATCATCTTTTTTCTTCCAAAAAGTTTGCTTCATCAATGTTTTTCTGATCTTTTTTTTTAATCCCATTTCTCTCTCTTTTATTGTCACACTGTATTTTTGCTTTCCATTGTGCAAAAACTAGTGAAGAATGAAATTTAATTAGAAGAAAAATACATACGGGAATGAATAGTTCATTAAACTAAAACAGTATGCTGCCTCCTAAATAAGCTGCCAATGTCCTCCCTCAAAGACAGATAGCATCACAGTGTCCAGCCTCCCAAGGAGAAGAGCAGCCAGTTCCATGTGCAGGCTGGCACCACTCCTCTGCCATCAGTGAGGGAGGTCTTCCTGGGGAGCTTGGCAGCAAGAAACCCCTCTTTAGCAGGGCACTTAATACCACAGAGGAGACAGTTTTGCCACTGAACTCAAGTAGCAGGTACATCTGGTGTGTTTCATAATGCTGCTATAATATACAAACAGTACACTTCAAAATTCATTTTCAGAGTTTTCAGTCATTTCACAGTTAGTTTCATTAAAATCAAGTTTTCTGGAGTGATGCCACTGCATTTACGCAGTGATATTTACGCGAAGAGCAGCAAGCAGATCTCCCGTTACTGTATTTCTGTAACGGATTCTTATTTTGAGAACTAAATTCCACTTACATGCTTTGTGTTCAAACTATCTGCTTAGTGTTTAAAGTCATGGTGATTACTTAATGCTGCAGTGTGTGGAACAGAGTCTATTTACATAAACATCTTCTACATGTGTCCAATGGCATAACTACACATTTCAATTTAAAATCCCATCAAAACACTACTTACTAATTCACGAAACTTTATTTACTTCATAAACTATTCTATGATTTAAAATTAATCTTAACAAAAATTAAGAGAAACACCAAATGAACACTCATTAATCTACACAACTGCAATTAAAAAAAGATGTTCCAAACACAAATCTTTCTTTAGCTGTTCAGCTGACGTTTGAAAGTAATTATACCTGCAATTGCTAATCAGTTCATCATTATGAATTATAAAATATTTTACAGAGCAGTACGGTTACAAAGTCAAGCACTGATGAAAACTTAAGTTATCACCAAATTTAAGTTTGCCCCTGCAACTTAACTTTGCCTGTTTTTTACAGAATGATTAAGGTACGCTGTCTACACTGTCACTTTTCAACCCCATAGGACTACATGCCTCGTGCACTGCACAAGAGGGCCTTACTTGGTGTGAATCAGAGATACATTGCAGAGAACATTGTTTTCTGTTAGTCTGCTTGCCTCTGTCAGAAATTAATACGAGCACTGCAGGAAAGAGAAATAATGGCCTGTACAGGTAAAGGAGGGAAGGGAATTTTGTACTCTTCCAGATTTTGCTTCAGAGCTTTCAATTTCTGTTTTCTTTGTTTTCTGAGGGCTTGACTAGAAACTCTGGAGTCACTCACAGAACCTCAGATATGCTGGGAGATAACCAGTCCAGCCTGTACTTGAAGCAGCACTATCACCAACACGAGATTAAGTTCGGTGGCTTTGCATAGGGAGCCTTGAAGACATCCAAGACAGACATCCCACCACCTCTCTGTTCCAGTGCTGCAATGCCTTCTTGGTGAAGCTTAATGTCCAGTTTGAACCTCCCAATCTGAAACTTGTGGCCTCTTCCCTACACCAAGTCCAGTTTCTGAACATCTTTGTTGAACTGAGTGGACCCGAAGCTGGACACAGTATTGCAGATGCAGCCACTCCAGTACTGAGTAAAGAGAAGAATTTACCTGCTAAGATTGAGGTGAAAAAAGGTATTGAGTTCTTCAGTCTTCTGCCTTTTGTCCATCATTAGTTTGTCTTCACCATGCAACAGTGGACTCACACTCCTCTCACCTTCTTGGTGCTTTTAGGATAGATAAACCTGTAAAAACTCCTGCTGTGACCCTAGTTTGCTCTAGCTGGGCTTTGATCTTCCTTGTTTCATCCTCAAGTGCTGGAACTTGATTGTTTTTTCTGGCTTCCACTTCATGCTCTTTTTGTGCTTCAGTTTGCATCTTTTTGCTTCAGTATGAATCTTTTTGTTTATTCCAGTGAGCCCTCTGCCAGAATTTCCAGTCTTCTTGTAAGGAAGTTTGTTCCCAAGTTCTCACCAATTTATTTATTTATTTATTTAACTCAGTAAACACCCTTCTCCTATGAAACAGCTCCAGAGAGGGTTCTGCCTGGCAACCTTAGAGAAAGCTCTGGTCTGCAGAGGTGTCAGACATTCCCAACAGGAACTGACATTAAAACAAACCCATGCTTGGAATACATAAAGTGCCTTATAATGATACACACAGACTGTGGCCTCTCTGCTACTGATAGCAAGGAATGGCAGTATCCGGATTCTTAGGATCCATCTTTAGACTCTTCTTTCTATTTCCTCTTGATTTCCTCTGTCATATTTCTACAGCCTGTTTTATCCTGATTTTCTCACAAGTTAGGATTTGCCCCAATTTTCCTGATACCACAGACTCAAGTCCCAGTATATGCTCCTTAGGATGCTCATTCTAGTCCATTCTCCTCTCTCAGACAATCTTCTATGTTGGTTCCACAAAGCAGTTACTAATGTTCTTCTGTACCAAACCTCTCCTTCTCATTACACTGTGTTCCAGTTCCAGTGGCAAAGCCACTTTTCTTTCTTCCATCATCACCTAATATCCCTCATTGCTCTCTCCATTTCCTCTTTCCAGATGGATTGGCTCCCTCCTGGTTGCTTCCAGACAACCAGACTGCAGTGCCTCCTAACATATGCTCCCATTCACACTCCTACTCTGAGATTCATCCAACCTATACAGCTTTTTTTTTTTTTTTTAAATGCTAACAGTGCTGATGGCCATAATCCCATGTTCCCCTACAGAAAAGGTGCAAAACTTTCTCCAGCAGAACAGATCACACTTTCTGGGTAAACACAACCTGCAACAGCAAAGCAGTTCTTCAAAATCCACTGAATTTGTGACTGTCATGGAGATATTGGTGATGTTGTCAGGAAGAACAGTCAAAGCATATGTAGGTATGGTTAACAGCCAAAGTTAAATAGGAAAGTATGCTATTATAGGTGAGAATTGCAATCTGAATTTATAGTCTGGGCCAACAGGAGGCATATAGGAAATGCAATGTTTTGTACTGTTGACTGAACGAGCTGATGTGTAGTTGCTGTAACTACACCTACCCCGTGCTGCAAGCTAACCTTTCAGTTGCACCACCAATGTAATTTCTGTTCCCTGCCTGGGTATCAAAGACTGATGATAGTAGTATTGCTTTTAGTAAGACAGCAGCAGGAATTGTGCCAAGGCCACTAAAATCATTTCACACCAACTATTAAAAGAGCAGAGCAAACTCCAGACTAGCATCTGCTGGAAACCACTCTTTTTCTCACTGCAGATTTTGAGCATGAACAAATATTTATTACTGGTAATATAGCAAAATCATTTATATTTTACTGTACACATGAGCTTCACAAAAACAAACAGCACAAGGACAGACCTCCAACAGAGAGGAGTAAGTGTGAAATGAATGACTAAGCAGGAAAGGAATGAATTAGCTTAGAGTCTTTCCAGGAGTCATATTCCAAAAACCACTGCATGTCTACACCAAGGAAAACTCCAGCTACTCAAATATCATTGTAAACAATATTGATGTCTTTCTTATCGAAAAAAGAAAAAAAAAGAAAAAAAAAGAAAAAAAGAAGAAAGAAAAAAGAAAGATTATTTGTATTTTTGGAAACCAAGAAGGAAACTGGTGGATAGTTTCACTGTTACCTTCATAACACATTCCCGCACTTGATTTAACAATGGGAGCCCTTAGTTTAGCTTGGCTTTTAAGAAGAAAAGGAGGTCAATTTTAGTTTGTGGCAGCTACTTCTAAGTGAGGAAGGCCAGGACATTACAGTTATCAAAGTATTAAAGATATTCCCACATACTTGTTTTTACCTAGTATAGGATCTGGTTTGTAGTAACATCTCCCACATTCTCTGTATACTAACTGGAAAATAATTTGAATAGTATGTCTTACAAAGTAAGATATATTTGCTTTGCTAAAGCGAGAGCTTAAAGTTCACACAAACTCGGAGGAGAGGAAACAATAATGCTATGTAGGGATTGTAATACTTTCACTTTGTAAACTCTAAATTCTTGGAGTTTCAAGTATAAAGATAATCTACAACAATGATCTACTCAAACCCTTGAAAAATGGCTGACTATATAACAGATCCACTAGCAATAAAACATAATGATAGGGCTCATGTTATGAAAAACTAACATTTGTTACATAAATTACCCCCCATTTAGTAATTATACTGTATGTCTACAATAAGGTCAAGCAAAATGTAACCCTGGCAGAAGCAATACTGCATGCATTATATAGTCTAGACAGAACTATGATGGAGAATTATGGAGGATAATTAAGCAGTTAATGTTTTCCATGTGTTTCATGATATGTGCAGCCACGATTCTAGATTAAAATGTTTGTGCTAATGAAGTCTCTTTCCACGTTCTTAAAAGAAATACTGCCAACTGCTTTTATTCAGTCCAAAGACAGCTGCAATAAAAGGAAGTATATAGCTATATAAACACATACAAACCCACACAAAGAATCACAGAATCATTCAGGTTGGAAAAGACCTCTAAGATCATCTGGTCCAACCTTTAACCTAGCACTGCCAAGCCTACCACTAAACCATGTCCCTAAGCACCACATCTACATGTCTTTTGAATACCTCCAGGGACAGTGACTCAACCACTTCTCTGGGCAGCCTGTTCCAATGCCTAGCAACCTTCACAGTGAAGAAATATTTCCTAGCATCCCACCTAAACCTCCCCTGACACAACTTGAGGCCATTTCCTCTTGTCCTATCACTTGTTGCTTGGGAGAGAAGAATCATAGAATCATAGAGTGGTTTGGGCTGGAAGGGACCTTAAAGATCATCTAATTTCAGCCCCCCTGCCATGGGCAGGGGCACCTTCTACCAGACCACGTTATTCAACCTGGCAAAAGCCCAGTCAAGAGACCAACCCCCACCCTGCTACAACCTCCTTTGAGGTAGCTGTAGAGAGTGATATGGTCTCCCCCAGCCTCCTCTTCTCTAGGCTAAATAACCCCAATTTCCTCAACTGATCCTCATAAGACTTGCTCTCTAGACTTTTCACCAGCTTCACTGCCCTTCTTTGGACTTGCTCCAGCACCTTGATGTCCCTCTTGTAGTGAAGGTCCCAAAACTGAACACAGTGTTCAAGGTGTGGCCACACCAGAGCTGAGTACAGGGGGACAATAACTTCCCTAGTCCTGCTGGCCACACTGATACAAGTCAGGTTGCTGTCAGCCTTCTTGGCCACCTGAGCACATTACTAGCTCATATTCAACCAGCCCTTGATCAATATTGACCAATACCACCACGTCCCTTTCCACTGGGCAGCTTTCCAGCCACTCTTCCTCCAGCCTGTAGCACTGCATGGAGTTGTTGTGCCCCACGTGCAGGACCCAGCACTTAGCTTTGTTGAACCTCACACACTTGGCCTTGGCCCATCAGTACAGCCTATCCAGATCCCTCTGCAGAGCCCTCCTACCCTTGAGCAGATCATCACTCGTGCCCAACTTGGTGTTTTCTGCAAACTTATGAGGGTGCACTCGATCCCCTTGTCCGGATCATTGACAAAGATATTGAAGAGAACTGGCCCCAGTACTGAGCCCTGGGGGACACCACTTGTGACTGGTCTCCAGGTGGATTTAACTCCATTCGCAACAACTCTTTGGGTCCGGCCACCCAGCCCTTTCTTTTTCCAACGAAGTGTATGCCTGTCCAAGCCATGCACAGTTAGTTTCTTCAGAAGAACGCTGTGGGAAATGGTGTCAAAAATTTTACTGAAGTCTAAGTAGGCAACATCCACAGCCTTTCCCTCATCCACTAAATGTCACCTTATCACAGAAGGAGATGAGGTTAGTCAAGCAGGACCTGCCTTTCATAAATCCATGTTGACTGGGCCTGATCACCTGGTTGCCCTGTACGTTCTGAGTGATGGCACTCAAGATGATCTTCTCCATCACCTTCCCTGGCACCCAAGGTCAGACTGACAGGCCTGTAGTTCCCTGGGTCCTCCTTCCAGCCCTTCTTGTAGATGGGCATCCCATTTGCTAGCTACCAGTCAACTTGGACCTCCCCTGATAGCCAGGACTGCTGAAAAATGATGGAAAGTGGCTTGGTGAGCCCCTCCATCTCTTTATTAGCAATTAATGATAATATATATGGATTTCATTTTGAGCAACTGGATCTAGTGAAAGGTGTCTCTTCACATAGCATAGTGATCTTTAAGGTCCCTTACAACCTGAACCATTCTATGATTCTGTGATTCTACCTTCATTCCGTGTAACAATAATATCAAAGTCTTTAACGTACCCATAGGTTCGGAGAAGCAAATGTTAAACCAAGCTGCTTATTTGGAAAAGGTCATCTGTGTATAAATAAATGTGACACACTGGAGTAAGATGCCTCTATACAATCAGCACTAAATTCAGGTATCTAGTTAAGCAACCAACCTAAAACAAGCCAGAAATTGCTTTCATAATCAAAGGAAGGTGATTGATTTCCCTTAAGTCCTCCCAGATGGAAATGTTGCCTACTTAACCTTCAGCTTTTCAGGTTTCTTAATCAAATCTAAAATAAAAAACAACTCACTATCCCCCTCCCCCCCCCAAAAAAAAAAAAAAAAACACAACCAAAGAACAACAACTATACAAAAACAAAAACAACAAAAAAACCACCATTCTGGGGAATATGAGGTTCTTTCAGTGCCTGAAGACTCTTTAGTCCACTTTGTCTACAACATAATTGAAGGGTATTTCCCTAATCAAAATTTCCAGACCTCTCAAAAAGTAAAGTCTAAACAAATTACAAAAAAATCATACACCTCTAACCTTTAAAAACAAGTAAAAAAAAACCATATAATTCCTGTAAATCTTGTAAAATTTCAGTTTGGAAAATATATCCTTCATGTGAATTTCCCTTTCCAGCATGGACTATCCCAGTGGCAGCCATGCTCCAATTTCTTTTACTGGTGGATCCTTTACCTTTGTGTGGATTAGTTACTGTCCTTGGTAACCTCTGTAGCCTACTGGCACAAAAGTCTGACATGGTTGTGTCAGGGAGTGGGATAAGAAAGGCTCCATTGCTTTTGTCTAGCACAGAAGACGTCACCTTAGTTACATCACTGACCTTAGTGCAAAGTTAATAAAGCTGGGTCTTCCTTCTTAAATTTGTCCCAGGAGCTGAACATTCTCTTGTGCATAGCAAATATTTGTACAACCTCATAAATGTTTGTTTCTGCTTGGTCCTGCTGTAGATGAAGGTAAGCAGAAGCATTAGTCTCTGCTGTGCCCTCTTCATCACAGAAGCTATAAGAATGCTCAATCACACTCACTCAGTTTGTTAACTAAATATGAGATCTCTCTTGTTTCTGTGGGGTTACAAAACAGAAATAATATTTCTGAGATCACAAGCTGTGTCTGCAGCCAGGCAGACTTAGATCTACCCATTGACTGCAAACACTCACATGAGCAGTCCAGAATGCATCCAGGTTGTGAGCACAAGCCCCTGTACAACTATAACATGAGTTACACCAAAAATACATACAACACTGCATATTTTCTCATATTTGTATAGAGTAGAAGACACTCCTACTTAGTGTGAAGTCTGACAATGAATGACAGTAGGTATAAATCAAAATCAATCAAGCTGACTGGTCCACTGAATAATTAGGTCAATACAAATTAATTCTATAAAATGAACCTAGGGAATTAAATGAATAGTTTGATGTATTTTTTCTTTAATTTTCTTATTTATCATGTATTTTTACTTTGTTAGTGGATTAAAAAATAATCCTATATTTGTGTATGCACTATACTCACACCATGTCCTTTCATGACTATCTCTCTGGAAACACTTTTCAATTATAGCACTTTTGTGCATAGTAAATTGGACATAAAGATGGATGACTGGCAGCAGGGGAAGAGGAGGAGGTATTTCACAACACTACTGTCCTTCAAGAGAAAACGCTGGAACTGTAACCAACTAACTATAATAAATGAGTACCTGACAAAAAGAAATGAGCTGTGAAAGTAAAAAAGCTACCCTAGGATGAATACTTCAGAACTACTTTGTCACAGTAATCCTCTGTAGGTAGTGTGCAATCCTAGCTAAAAATACTATCCAACAGATGTTAAATATTTTTATATAGTGCATGCAGATTTAGTTAAATTACAGGATAATAATTATTATTAAAAATAAAATAAAATGCTTGCATTCTTTCCAAAAGAAAGTTTCTTAACAGTAATATAGAACTTGAAAACACAATATGAAACTAATTTAGGGAATGCAATTGGAAAAAAAAACAAAAACAAAAACAAAAAAACCTCAAACCTTTACAATCTTTGTTTAACTCCTTTTTAAAGAGCTAAGTCTTCCACTCTGCCTGCCACATTACACTGAATCTTATCACAGACTTTGCTGAAAAAAGACATGATAAAACTTTCGTCCCATTCTGTTGTTGCACTGGGACCAAGGCTCTTTCTAAGCCAAGCAGTGTCTGCAAGGCTTTGGGCTTATCAGTGAGCTGTAGCTGGAACCAGCATCACCTTGCAGCTTGCCCTGACTATGAACCCTGTTACTTCACATGCGTGGTAGTTTTTAGAAATATTCAAATTTGATACAATTGATGAAACTGAACTAGTGACAGGCATCACACGCTTTTTACTTTGATCTTTATGAAAGTCTCAATTCACTCCAAATTAATTGTCCCTTTTGCAAATCCTCTCAGAAAGTGGGAAATTGCAAGTAATGGACTTTATCTTTCTTTGTCAAAGTGTTCTTATTAGATTGTCCTCTCCACTCAACGGAAAAATCTTACCAAGAGCTAAAACTCTTACATGCAGATGTAGGAGTGACAATAAGAATACAAGCTCAATGCTCACCAGGCGAAGTTTCACAAAAGATGACATCCAGAAATAGTCTTCTGCTTTTCAGTCCTCAGCTCAGACATCATGAGTGGACTGTATGCTAAGCAGGCTTGGCAGTCTATTTCATCACACTCCCAAGAGCTCTATTTTTATTTATTTTCTATTTACTTACTTCATCATGAGGTTTTGTGGGAAAATATTTCCAGAACACATAACAGCAACAAAGTTTACAAGTGTGGCTGGTGGAGACTGCAGGTCTTAGGGCTTTAGTACTAAGGATATTACTGTGACATATTTCTCATGAGCTCTCAGCAGCACACCAACTAGCAGAAATTTGGAATGCTATGAAAGCCTTCTTGCAGCAAAAGACTTGAGCACTGGCTCAACTTGAGCTGCTGGCATTAATTACTCTGGTGCTTGAAGTGAGACAGTTCACATGCTCAATAATTTCTGAAACAGTGTGATAAAATGTTTACTTTGCGATGCTGGCTGGCTTATCCAGAAGGATGAAGCAAGCTCAGCACACTTCAAACAGATATCTCTACTGAAAATCCTCAGACTGACCAAAGAGACCAGATGATCTTCTCATTCCTAAGGGAAGTTTGCTCATATTTGAAGCAGTCTTTCATACAATAATGAGGGAAGGCTGCAAAATATGCCCTTCCTTTCCTTCACTATGCAGAGCCATGCGTTTTCACGTCCTCTAGTACTGCAAGAGGAGAAATGTTAGTTAATAAAGAAATCAAATGATGAGGGACAAAGAACCTCAACCCTCTTTTTGAGCAGGCATATAAACTCAGGATGCTTGTGTTTCTCATTTTCCTTGGGTAAATGAAACATCACCCTCTACAATCAGTCATCATGACCACAAGTGGTGCTAGAGAATTGTCACAATCAGTTTTTCTGTCATGCTGAGACAAATAGTATTTTCTACAGGGCCAGCCAGACCAAATCAGCTTTACAAAGTAACCATTCAAAAAGGACTATCTGCAATTTTGTGTTGTAAGCAAAGCAACAAGTGAGGTACATGGTGGCTCCAGCAGACACCAGAGGCCTGCTGGCTCTCCTGTTGCCTTGTGATTCTTTCTCAACCGAATTGTTTCTGGCCAACCGGCCAAGACAGTTGAGGCACAGCTCTGTCTGTTCAGCGTCCCATGTAGTGACTGCCCGGAGACATGTTCTACAATACCGGCAGAACCACTCTGGCTTGGAGACTCTTTGTGAAAAGAAAATGGCTGGGTCACTGTAATACTCAGCTGTGCAGCTGGCTGTGGAGGAGAGGAGGAGCCCCCTTACAGTCAGCTGGACCTGGATTCAGCTCAAATTCAGTCATAGGGCCACCAAAATTCAGATCGTAATTTATTATGGGTTCCTGAAAACTTAACTGCCAAGCTTAACACTCACTACTACACAAATAAAAACTGTTCTGAAATGGAAAACAAAACAAACAAACAAACAACACACAAAACCCCCCATCCCACAGTACAATCTAATCCTTTTCACAAAGCAAACAACTTCACTTTCTTCTGAACATTGACATCTTCACTGGTTAAAACTGTGACAGAATGAAATGTAAATTAACACTACCTAACCAGGCAAATGTGAGCAGACGTGTAATTTTCACATTAGACTTTAGTGAACAGCAGGCATTCAGCCTGAAGTGAATTAAAACGATCAAAAACTGGGGAAATAGTCATTCAAAACATACTTGAGATATTCAAGACATCCCTAATCCAAGGCTAGGGCACATCATAAGCCATTTAGCATAAGAAGAAGCTGTCAATAGTTTTGTCATCATCATTGAACTTAATATCATAAGATGAAAGCGAAGGCACTGAGGCATATTCATTCTTTTGAGATGTGCGTGTAAAATTTCCAGCAAGTGAATTACAGGAAGAACACACTCCTGTCATAGGAACATGTAAATACTTATAACTATATTACACCTAGTGTTTTTTTTTTTTCCTAAAAAAAACTCACATCATGAGTATTGAAGAAAATAAAAGATCTCAGTTGAAGAATAGGAACTAAATTTCAGTTATGTACTAAATTATCAGTCTTTGACAAATATGTCCAATATTTTTAATTTGTATACAAACATGAAGTCCCATTGAATTGTATATGAGTTTCCCTGTTTGCTCAGGAATTACTTAATACTTAGAAGATGGAGGTTCACCATAGCTTTTTTCTGTCTTGGTGTAAAATCAATACATTGGGAGTTCCTTCTGCATTTGAAGGCAGATTTAGGCAGAGTAGTCCAGGTTCTCTTACCAGATAAAATGATGGAGGAAGAAGGCACCCAGCCAAAGGCTGTTACGTTATTTCTAAGCATAGCAGAGCAAAAAGTGTCTCAAAAAAAGTATGATGTGCTATTTTTCAGACCAAAGAAGAATACAAAAGGTACTCAACAACAGCTTAAAAATAAAATTTCTGGTTGAGATTTTGATAAAATTTGAGCCCAGAATGAACTTCCAGATGTACATGGAACTTGTAACATCAGTTTCATAGGCTGAAGCAAAGCTTTTACCAGAAATGCTGAAACAGCATTGAACTTCAGAGTGCTATTTGAATACCAGTGCTATAATTAATACAGTATGACCTTGCGTAAACCTTATAAGTTTGTTCATGAATATGTAGAATGCAAGTAACTGCACCATTATGAAAAAGAGGGGTGCTTAAGGATCTGACACAGCTACACATTTAACACATCTAATTCTGTTCATAATTTTCCCTTGAGTATTTTTCTGAATAAAAATATTATAGCAGTAATCAGAGGACACTGATCTATTCAAACTAAAATCTTCTTCTGCCCCAAATTACAACATTAGATTTTTATTTCAGCTACATTTCTGAGTCATCACAGATTTCAGTAAGGCATAATCTCTCTCATACCCTGCATAAATTTGCCTCCTAAAATTTGTGTGTAAGTGGGACGCACCGTCGTTGTAGCCTCTCCAATTGGTTTGTGACTTTTTCCTAGATTGGGCCTTTTACCTTCTTGAAAAGGTGAAACATCATCCACATTAGAATGATCATATTAGATTGACTCTTTATTCATTTCCTGTGACTTTTCCAGTTTTGGTTTGTGCTTTCAAGGTGAGGAACACGGCAGTCAACATTTATACATAAGTTAGTGAAAGTTTTAGGCCTTTTGAAAAATACATTTTGCGTATTTCATGCCCATGAAAGCAGCTTGTCTGCAAGTTTTTCATTGAGGTGCCTGAAATTAGACACTTAAATTCATAGTTAACTATCAACAACATCAAAACTGCAAATGATTTTCAGAGTTGATGAGTCAGTGATAGTCTAGAAATACTCAAACCCTCTAAAAAGCAGGCTTTTATTGAGAGCCTATTCACTGATTAAAATGCCTGCCACTAGGTAAGTCCAACTTACCTAGTGGCAGGCTAGAGAGTTTGCTCCTTTCTATCCTGTCTTAAAGGCAAGAAAAAGAAGTTCAGTTCATTTTCCCTGCAGTGAACTATGTTCCACTATGGTACTTTGGAAAGTATTATCGAGCTTATTAAAGACAGTTTTTCAAAATTCACTGTGTATAAGTAATACAGAACCTCTAAGCTAATAAATTTAAAAGTAAGCAATATAGTCATTGTTTTAACTTCTATTTTAGTATATAAATATGCTATTGAGCTTTACCCTGGAAAGAAGAATGTAGAAGTCATGATCAAGGTACCTTCATTTATATTAAATGTATTTATTGAATTGGAAATTATCCGGTAGCCATTTATACAATATATATCAGGAATCCTTGGTCTCTTCAAAATAACAGAGAGTTGACATTAATCCTTCAGTTCCTCCACAGTCTGTTGTTAGTATGTTACTGGGACACAGGCAAATAAATTAAGATTAATGAAAATTTAGGTTTTAATGGAAAAGGATTGAACTACACTGGACTGGACATTATAGGCTCCAAAGCTAAGCTTTTCCTTAGCTTCTTGACAAGGCTTTTGTCTCCACTTACTTCCAAGTCCAGGTCTTAGCAAAACTCCGAAGCTGAGGAAAAATGTCAGGAGAACACATTTGTTTAACAATGGATGCATCTACATAACCCGGGAGTTTAGGAATTCTCTTACTTGATTCAACATCCTAACAGTGACCAAATTAGGTTTAAAACACATGGTGTGCAGCTCTATGGACTGTGTAAAATACATGTTTCACCGCGATACATTTATAGAATAACTGTACTTATAGAATAATATATATATACATATGGTTATATAGAATAACTTGTAGCCAGATAATTAGCATCAAAACTGCTGATCTGATGATGCCTGGATTTTAATTACACTAGCTTTGTATTAAAAAGACAAGAACAGTGATGCTTATACCTTTCTCAAGGGTAAGAGAGGACTCCAAGAGGCTAGAAGGAGGAAAAGTCAAGGAAGTGGATTTGCAGAGCTACCTCTCTATGTAACCCTGCCTCAGTATGCCTCCAGGTAGCTGTCATTTTCCCATGACTCTTCTCCAGATCTGTCTGTAGTAAAAGCCCCTCCCTTGAGTAGGCTGCTAATAGCAACACACAGTCAAGAGTTTTGTCCGCTATAACCTAACCCTGGATTCTGACAGGCTTCTTAATAGAGCATGGACTTTCTGTTACTTGATGCCAAGACTGCAAGGTCAGCTTGAGAAGAGCTCCTAGACTCTAGAAAAAGCAATGGGAGATGCTGGATGGGTTGGCAAGTCCAACATCTCTATACTCATGACAGCATACAGCACTGGAAAAACACTGCACGCCGATGATAGGAGGAGAATCAAAAAGAAAAAAAAAATCAGCAGCAAAGGTCCTAGTCCTACTACTAGAAGCTAGCTCCATTATATGCAACTGAAGATACTCAGACTTTGCACTGGTCAGTAAAGACAGATACACATTTTAGCTTCAACAATCAGCCCTTTTATATATATATATACACACATATGTACATATGTGCACACAAACTATATCAGTTTAGTATCCTAAGAAGTTTCATATATATATAAAAGGTTTCTTTATATATACATATATAAGAACGTATGGTAAATACTACTGTCCATGCTATTTATTTTATGCTGCTTCCACATTTTCCTTCATCAGTACGCAGCAGAATGTTGTTTTCAAAAGAGATTGTAGAAGTTTCTAATAATATCAATCAAGAGTCTCTGGATGCTTAGAAAAGAACCAGAGGAGAAATAAGGCTGTGGGATAAATGCAATGGCTGTAAATGTCTGGGAAACAAATCGTTCGTCTGCAAAACAGATAAAAAGAGTTGCTTTCGGGCTTCACAGTTAACACAAATTGTTGTAAAAAGGTAATTTGTTCCTTCTAAAAGTTGACCTGTCTAGAAAATACTACTAAGCCTGTTACATTAACTTCATATTTTAAAAGCAGTTTGTCCCTTTGCTTTTCTACTCTGAGAACTTGCTACATATTTTTTTTTCATTTGAAAGGAATAATTCAACGTATTTTCTGAAAGATTTGACAAGTATGAAAATATGAAGTAGTAAAATTTGAAAAGTATGGGGCTTTATGAAGAAAAACTACTGGAGTTATTCTCCTATAGAATTTCAAATTTACTAACATGGGGGGAGATATCTATTTTAATATATTACTGATTTTCACAGTCACCCCTATATGTCACCAATGTATGATGAAAAATTAAATAGAACACAGAAGAAAGAAAAAGTCAGCATTTTATGATTTTGAATCTTGAAAAAGGATTAGAATTTTAAAGCAATACTTTCTTAAAGCTCCTTAAAATCCTCAGATTACATTCTATTACCTTACATTCATCTCCAGTTCATGAAAAAAACAAACAAAACACCACACTATCTCCAGGTTCCAGACTGCACATCAGGATGAAGACTCTTGAAAAGATATTTGATGTTTTTTTCAGATGGTCTTTGCACAGGGATCTACTTCTGATAAATAAGCTTAACATGTCAGGTTAAAACAGTATTGTACAATGTGTCTCCTGTTGTTAGTAAATTTCAGATTAGGAATTATAAAACCTCCTATAAACAACTGGGACTCAAAATTCATTTTTCACTTGATTTTCTGTAGAAAGACTAAATGAATCAGAAACTACAAAACAAAGATATAGTATTTCACAAACACCACAAACACGAATAAACGAGTCATAGCTGAAACCTGAAAAGAAAAAAAAGAAGTCAGGCTTTCACAGAGTTTAACGAGGTAAGGTACTAGTATCTCAGTGGGGTGGCAAGTAAATTGGGTGATTACTCTAGTACATCACATTGAGGCCTGGCAGTTTCTGAAAGATGAATATTAAGAATAAGTTCAGAAGTGATAGGTATAAAATGGTATTTAGAGCTTTGAATTATCTAAACGATTTCAAAATATTTGACTTATGTGAAATTAACTAGCACAATATTGTATTAAAGCTATTCTTTTATCAAATCATCAAAGTATGCAAGAGTGCAGTTTGTAAATAACCTCTTTCAGGAAAGAAGAAAATAACAGAAAAAAAAGGTCTGATTTTGCTGCTGTCTTTCATATGATTTCATACTGATTTCAGCTGGATCACTGTGTGACTGGAGTGTTCCTACATAGTATTTTTTAAAATGTATTAAGAACTTGCTTAAAAATGATAATGAATAAGCAGGTAAGAGTACTAAAATTGTAGTTAATAAGCTACTTCGTAATTGAAAAAGCTAAGAATATCTCAACAAGAAACTGAGAAACGGGAAAATCAGTAGAAAGAACAACTCAACTAATATAGCGAAAAAAAACCACCCACAAACCAAAGACCTGTCTGCTTCTATATAGTAAGCACTGCAAACTGTTTATCGGCAATGCATACAGGAAGGTTTGTATTATAGCACCTCTGAGACGTTATTTTAAGCTTTCAACAGTGAATGCATCAGAAAATCAAATGCACAGAAGATTAAATAAAATGAGTCCTGGCATATTTGGTAGCATTAAAACTTATAAAATACATCCTGATGTCTCTAAAATCTGTCAGCATTAGAGATTTAGGAACATTTTAGAAATAGTTTGAAGATCATTCTCCTATGATATACTGAGCACCACCACTGAAAATCCTCATGCAACTGCTATTAACCAACATCCCTTCACAGACCAGCTCAAACAAAAAGAGAAAAAGAAAATGGTGGAGGACAACCAAATGAGAGTCTTAGAACAAACTCTCACGTGGAAAACGGCAATGAACTTTACCACATACACACAACAATGTTTCAGCCAGCAACCCTATCACATCTTCTTGCCTTACATTATTTCCACATCCAGTGATATCTTGAAATGGAAATCTGAAGCTTATATCCAGTCATCAGTGGAAAGTGTGAAAGCTTACTGGGGGTGGCATGTATTTAAGGAATGTTAATTATCATACTAGCAGCACAGAGTATGCACTACGCTCATCAGCTCCTGTAAAACACTGAGCTTTCTAATATTTTCTTTCTGACATTCACCGTTTCCTCCAGATAATGACCCCATTACCTTAGATGAATACAACACAAAAGTCTAGGCACCCCCTCAGAGGTCAACTAATACTTTTGTCCCTTGCACAGCCTCAAATTTTACATTTTATTCAGACAGAAAGATTTTCAACAGCAACTGAGGAAAGGTAAACAAGAAAGTTCTTGCTAGTGTGAAGCAAAAGCAAATTCAACCGTTTTCAAATGTTCTGGCTTTGCCAAAGAGCATCCACACAGACTAAGTGGGATGAAATTATCTAAAGAAGATGGATGAAGGCCAAATAAATATCCGAAGCAGATACAGAGGGGAGAAAGATGCATCTAAGAAATAAGGAGGGTTTGAGATCAGAAAGATATTAAAAAGCCATAATATGGCCTGGTTTTAGAAGGAAAGAAGACCAGCCAGCTCAGGACAGGCATTTGAGTTATTGCAGCTATCTGGGAAGGATTCAGGAGGTATAATATGCACAGCCTTTTGCAGGCAGATATGAGCTTATTTCGCACGAGATGACCAGAAGCCATTCTGCTATGACAGCATACCATCAAGCACTTGGTAGTAAGCCTTGCTGCGAAGCAGTGTAAATATACTGTGTCAGGCAACGTACCATTCTCGTGTGGCCACAAGTCCTCAGGCTGACCCAGAGTGCAGGCTACAGTAAGCTCACATCTGTTTGCAAATGGGCGTGCACATACACTCACAAAAAGAAAAGAAAGAAAGAAAGAAAGATTTCAAGACCAATGTGCAATGAATCCAACAACTACCGGGTGGGAAGAACCGAGGTTTGCAGGAACATGGATGGGAGAAACAGTTGGGAAAAGTTAACAGGAAGACAGATCATGGTGTGGGGAGACCAACACTGAACATGCATGTTTAGGGAAGGGGCACAGTGAAGGCCCAAATTTATAAAAGACATTTCTTACAGAGGCAGCTCTTTAACTGAGACAGATTAAACATCAGAAGTGTGAAAAGTATTACATGGTACAAGTCCTTATGGAATGACTTCTCTCACAGTGATATGAGCAACTTTTCTTCTAGGGACTTGAATGTTTTGTATAGAATTATACTACCAATCTCTTTTCAAAATTAATACAACTCAGATACAAATACCTAGCTACAAACACACAACCTGTTATAGCTGATATATGCATATACATACCTGTATTTAAGTCCAATACAAGTATATTTGCAATCAATTATTACCTTCTGTATTTCATTCTCTTCTGATTACATATAAACAATCATTAATAATAAGTATTAGTTTTTCCCTTAAACTTTTCATATTTCAATTCTGAAAGGAAGATAGTTCATTTGATGAAAAGCACAAGGAGAAAAAGGTGCTTGCTATACATACATAATAAAACACTGCTATTTTATTTGCTTCCTAATCAAATAATGGATTTTGATTTACCTTTATCTGATGGATTTCTGATTTATATGCAACATACAACACATATTGTATCATTGATAAATACTACTCACCTAACAAATTTCCTGTGATGTATGTAAAAATATTAACTAATTAATCTTCATAACATGTCTTTGAGATAGATTACAGAATCTCTACTATGCATGCAGAAAAAAAACACACAACACTTAGAGAACTTGCTTAATAAGTTAAAGCATATAAATGCAGTAATATGGATTGGAATTCAGAAATTCCTACGGGTCAATCCTTTTGTAAAGCTTTGTCAGAACTGAAACTCTTCTTATTCATCCTATTTTCAATCTCACATCTACAGTGACGTTTAGGAATAGATAGGTCATGTTGCATATGTTTATGTAAGTGTAACTTGGTGTTGCAAATATGCATTTGGTATATAAATATAAATACATAACATATTTTCTAAGGATCTGTTTAGGTATGCTGGTTGCACAGTGTTAAACTGGTTCATCTCTTATTCCACTCCAACTTTCATCTTCACAGAGCAGAAAAAATGTACTTGATGCATTTATCAGAACTTTACCAATGGCATCGGGAACTTTTAAGGCATGTTACTTTTTTAAAGCATCTTCATTACTTTTTGTTTTAATTAAATTGGATGTAATAGTGACAACATACTGGCTTCACTTAAGCAACTGGGGGAATAGGAAAAATCTACAAAGAAAAAAACATCTGTAATATACAAACTTTGACGAGAAGATTGGTCAAAGCCATTAAGAAAAGAAAAATGGCAAACTTCTAGAGATTGTTTTAGAATATCCTAAAGCTTGTTTTCTAATTAATTTCAGAATTGAAGTTTACTGCACTGAAAGTCATCTTCGTTGCTGACAGACAAATTATTTATTTTACAGATGCCTAAGAATGAGAAATAATTCAAGATAAAGCAATATGATTCAGGCAAAGCAAATGTTTTGCTGTACTCACCTTAGGCACCCAGTGGCATTGCGCAGCACCTGTGATGAATGGAGTTGTATTTTATGATCATCCTGGAGCGGAGAATTTTCCCATCCAGAGTGAGGGATGATCACTGCATTGGTCAACACTGCAAGGGCATCCTGGATGATTGGCATTTTCAGTGCATCACAGGAGGATAGATTCCAGAGAACTCCTACAAAACAACCAAATGACTAATAATTAACACTTTTTTAAAAAAAAGATTGAATAGTTTTAGATTCAAAAACAAATACCAAAACCAAACCACATTATTGTTGCTTGTAACAAAGCTGTTCCTGCCAAGAGAAAAAAAAAATCTGCATCATAAATGGGGCTGAATGATACCTGAACACTTTCACAATAGGAATACAGCCTTGAATACACAAATTGTCACAGAACCACTGGAAATTTCTCAGAGCTAGGCCTCAGCTCATTCTTACTTTCCTTCCCGTGGAAACAGCAGCCTGGCTTGACAGCTAGCCTTGAGGGGCAAAATTCAGTTTTGCCTGTATTGCTTTCAAGTCTTGAACCAACAATGCAAAATATTATAATCACCACACATACATAATCACCAAGGTTGCAAATATGAACATTAAATTACACTATCAAAAAGCAAAGGGAGTGATGGTGGGTGGAAACTGCTAAAGACCTAAGAACGTGGGCTCAAACATTCATAAATATAAGCAGCAAGAACACTACTTGCTCCAGGCTTTCTTTAGCATTCTCTGTGTTGAAGGAGAGGTATAATTAACAGGAATCAACCTACTTTTTTTGGTTTCCCTTTAAAATTAATTACTTCTACAGGAAGACTGTTTCAGTTATACAACTTCATGTTTTAAATATTTTATACAGAACTGTATATAAAGGCAGTTTTGCATTTTAATGTAAAACTTTTGCTTAGCATACCAATAAAAGTCCAACTTAAAATCATCTGTATATGGTAAACAGACAGAAACTGACAGATTTTAGCTAGATACAAAAAAATAACAGAAATGAGAATACTGCTCTTTTTTTTTTTTCACTTGTTACTTTAAAGAGTCTTTGATTTCTGCTATGAATGCCTTTATGAAAAGTAATACAGTATTTAAAGGAATAAAAGCATTCAGAATGATATTGATATTCACTTATCTATAACCTGTTCTTGGTAAGCTTCATTGGCACATCTACTGTCCTTGAAATACCTAGTATTTTGCTGGTTTTTTTCAGTATAAAAAACAATGCAGCTGTCTTTTTTTTTTTTTTTACATTTATCTAGATAGGTGTAAATGGTATGCAAATCCTTCTCTTTCCAAGGTCTGATTTAATACTTATACAAGGCAATGCGTTGCTTCTTTGCGAAGAAGTCCTGTTTCAGATCTGAAGCAGAGAAGAGTTCTTTGATGGTAACAAAAGAGCACTTTGGGCTTCAAAAACTAGTCATAAACTGGAAAAGCAGAAAAAAAAATACAGAAGAATAAAAAATAAGAGCTCTTTCTAGCAAAACGTAACGTACTATCTGTTATTCACTAGGTTCTTACTAATTAAAAGTAAACTCATGTAAACTTCATCTTTACTCCCTTGTTCTCTACTTTAAATACATTTGATATTGTGCACAAGAACTTTTGCTCAATAAACTTCCATAGGAACTGGCCAGCTCCAAATAAAAACCTACTCATTCACTCAAGAGCCAGAAAATAGGGTCTGGTTTCACTAACTGGAAATAAAACCTTCACAGTAACAGAATGAAGGGATCACCAGACTAGATTCAGCTGTTCTGTGTTCTCCTAAATGATTATGACTTAAGGTAGAGTTAAACAAAACAGCACTGCCTGGTAAGCCTGACAGTCTTCGAAGTTGTTGAACCTCACACACAGTTTAAAACTATAAGACAATCTTCCATGCTATAGCAATGCCTTTTACCTAATTTTAAGTTTTTTTTTTTTTTTTTTTTTTAATGCTACCAACTACATTAATGAATGAAACAATTTAATTCTGACAAGTTATATTTTATTTTCTCAGTTGGTGGACTCTGCTGCTTGCTGAGGTTGGCATTTTAAGTGCCTCCTTGTACCCTTCCTTAATTAAAGGATTTACAGTTATAAAGGGAACTGGGAATTCATTTCCCATTACTTTTGCTCAGAAGGACCTGGAGTTAATTTATGTGGAGACAAAGAAGATAATCCCTTCCCTGAACTTTCCAAGAGGCAGGAAGAAAACACGAACATCTTTTACCTGAGGCACCTTCCAATGTGGACATATCTCTGGTCCGTATGACTGAACGCATTTTTCAAGCCCCATATGCATTACATTCCCTTTTAAGACTACAGTAAGGAGTTAATCATAGACATCATTTGCCACTTTGCTCTGAAAGCCCTGACTGAATTGGCTTTCCAAGCACAATAAGCAAATCTGAAATAGCACTCAAAGTGCCTTGACTGCCCCCTAAATATTTGTATGCTATCAGCTGCCCATAGGAGGAGCAGGGACTGAACTCAGAGTATCTATGATTCGTTGAGAATAGTGGAACCTACCCTGCTGAATATGGATTGGAAGAGTTGTTAATCCAATCTAATCATTTAACTCAATATAGCTTACCATCTGTAGAACGACTTTTGTGAGGGGAGAGGAAATAAGGAACTGGTCAGATCAATGTTGAACGTCTCTTACTCAATCACTTGTGTTCACCGTACCTTATATCCTCCTTGGATTTAAGGTTGTAATACATTGAAAGGAGGCATTTTGTCTCCCTGTTTATTTGCAAGCCACTTCGGTTTCTGTTGAATGCTGCACAGAAAGTGAAAAATAGCCGCACCAGACTGATCATGTTTATTTGAAGGCTGAAGCTTCCATCCTTACATGAAAAGAATTGAAGACCACAGGAAAAGTATCTTGCAATCTCATTTTGAGTTTAAACATGAGAAACTTGTACTGAAAGCAATCCAGCTGGAAGATGGATTTGGGGTCTGAGTACCAATTACCATTCTGCAGACATCAGATGAAGGACTCTTCAAAAGAGTCTACTGGAATGCTTGCTATGGAGATCTTGCTGTACCAAGTTAAATCTTCTGGAAGAGCTTATCAAAGGACATGCATTTACTAGGTTCAACAGGTTGTTTAACACACTAGAGAGAAATAATCTTTCCTAAGAAGGCCTTTCACAGACGACAACAATCAAATTTTAAAAATTTTGAAAAGTGTTGTAACCAACATTTTTAAAAGCTATCTTACAACTCAGTACAAACAGCTAAAAGGGTTTAAACTCAGTTACTGGAATCAGTGGCCACTACGCAGGTTTTTTTGTTCTCTTTTTCTCTCTAATGTGGTAACACCAATCCTGCCCTAATTCTTTTAAATTATGCATAGCTGAAGAACTTCATCTTAAATTACATATTAGTATAATCCTTAGTTCTTCTACTAGAACAATATCGTACGGGTTCCTATTACCAGTTGTGTTTTGTTGCCATCCTTTGCAGAAATATGTATGCTGGCAAATCAGAAATATATCACAGAATCATAGAATGGTTTGGGTTGGAAGGGACCTTAAAGATGATTTAATTCCATATGTACCTTAAAATGTATGTCCCCCTGGGATCTTTTGACAGATGTAGTTCATAAGGAAAACTACACATAGATCTTAATTAAAGCAATTTAAATTTGTTGCCATTGGAAGAGTGAACTGAGAACAGAGAACCAGGAAAAGTTTTGATTTATCTTTCTCTTAGCTGAAGTCTAGATTGAAGTCAAAGTCTAGACTGAAGACAAGACAAACGCTTTTAAAAACACAGTCCAGGCTGATGGGATGTTACTGCTGCTAGACAGTGTGTATCCACTATGCCTTCAGCTTAGAAATAGCACTGCTTTCTGCATAAATCAAATTAATTTAAGCTATTGCAAAATAGCATCATTTAAACGAAAGGAGCAAAGCAAAATATTTTTTTTTAAATTTAAGACAATTTAATGGAGCAGTCTGAACATAAAAAACCATTGTCTTTAAATTGGGAGCTCAAACTCAACCTGACTAAAATCTTCAACAGATTTTTTTAGCCAGTGTTTTACTCAGAACTGGTACTCATATATATAGATCTATAGACAATGGATGTAAGTAATGACCTGATTAGACAGGTACTATCCCTATTTCACTCAAAGTTAAGAAAGTAGAGATTCCATGCAAAAATATCACCGATATTTTTGAATATCATCAGATTTTATTTCTGACTGTGCTGCACAGTCAATATATATAAATATAATAATATATTTATATATTATTATATATATATATATTTACTTACAGTCCTTGTAATGATTTAGTGACATACTTCTTCTTATTCTGACTGCTATTATTGGGAGAAAAAAAACTTTGATTCTTCTCAATTTGGTATGTTTAAGACAGCCTTAAACTTATACTTAAGACTTGGCTTATCGAATATTCTTTGTTAAAAATACAAATCTAAGTCTTCCAGGCTTTTCTTTCTATCTTAGTTTAATAGTTTGGTCATGGTCTGATGCAGAGTCTGATTTGGTAGAGTTGAGACCCTGCCTGCCTCACACTGAGTACAACTTTGGCAGGCTGTTTGTTTATAAGCTGAAGGCGTGCCGGTACTTCAGGGAGTTACCTTCACGCATATAACAAATCAGATTGAAATCTGAGAGCTAAATACCCTGCTGAGAAGCTAAGCACAAGGGATCTTTTGCTGGTGCCCTTAGGAAACGCATCTTCTACCCCAAGCTCTCAAGTGTTAGAAAAGTCACTTACTGGCTCTCACTGCAGCTTTAATGCTCAAGAGCCCCTTGTAATTGTAATGCTGCTTGGCAGAGCTGATCAGCTCCATTGCAGCAGGGTGTGGGCTCTGTATGCATTACATCAGTTCTGCTGAGTTCAGGGCAGGGACAGAGATGAAATCATTTATCCTACTGAGAAACGCACATCTCTTTAAATGCAACTGGTGTTTAAGAAGCACAGGAGCCACCCTACAACTTCAGGAAAACTTAACTGACGTACATAAAAGATGTCAAACATCAGCCATTGCATCATTTCTTAATGCTAGGTGCAAGAATACTTCACAGCTAGCTCGACCATCAGGAACTGGTAAGTAACAGACTTTCGATAGATGAAAAAAAAAAAACACAGGGCCATTTGAACTCTGTCACCTGAACAATTCAGAGCTCATAAGATAGCTCCCTACAAAAGTATTTCAAAAATAATTAAATAAATAAATAATCAAAATTGGCATAACAGATAAGGAGGCTTCACTAATTTTCTTGAAATAATATTTTAACTGGTTAATGTATGACTACCTTATGGGGACCTTCATGTAATTCAGTACATGCATGTACATGCACAAAGGTGGTTTTCTATGTACCTGTGCATAAGACAGCCCATGAAAAGTGCAAATTGAGAAAGAATGGGTTTCAGTGAAAGTCATAAGCAGTTACAAGTCCATGGAACAGAAAGTGAAGCTGCAGGCAGTTCAGTTCTTTTCCTTCTGCAGCCATTCTCAGCCTTACAAAACAAAATCTTTCCTGGAAAGAGTATAAAGTTTGTTTTTTTTTTTAAATTTGCAAACAAATACAAGCTTGATCTTGACTGAAGAGTAATTATAAGCATTTACTCTGAAAAGCTAACTCTTTCCTTCTTGAGTGCTGCTCTTTTCATTACAAAATTAAATATAGGATTTTATTAAAACCTAAAGGACTGATTTTATTATTGTTTGCACAAACTTTGCTGAACAAATTCTGTCCATATGCTATTGCATTAACTGAAACCTTCTGTTTACTTGTCAACAAGACTGAACTTTGACCTAGCATTACTGCTCTATCTCTGCTGTATGCTTTAAAATAACATCTAAGTGTGTAAGGGAAGAACTATCGGACAAGAAAGTTAGACAGGTATTAGCTTTAATGTCAGACAGCAGAGAAATTACCAGAAGAGTTGAATTCAGTTACTATGGAAAGACCAGTGATTCCAGCTTTTTTATTTATTTCCCTGATGAAATTAAACTGGTCCCGTATTACTGCCATAAAACACAGAAACCAAATCAAAAGCACTTAATTCTAAATGAGAGAAACACAGAAAAATAGACTGTTTTCAAACAAAATTTCACCCTAATGCATAATGACAATACCATTCTCAACTAAATCCCCTGTTAGAAAGCAAGGAAATCAAACGAGCATATATAAATGGATGGGAAGATTTTTTTTTTCAGTGTTTAAACATGTATTTTACAGAAGATTTTTTAGAGCACCCAAAATTAAAATACATGTTTTGTAACAGACACTAAGACAGAAGTGTTATACTTGAAAACGAACATCAAGTTAAAGCTCTAGGTACTAAAGTCCTTTCTCATAAAAACCATTTAGGAAGTTAGACCTATCTATAAAGTCATAGCTACATGCAAAATGGAAAGCTCAGTGTACACTTATTCAAAAAAAACACAAGCCATATCTTAAAATTGATATGCAAGATAAGACAGGACTGAAATACAGATTATTGAAGGGAAGGGATGTTGGCCTAAAATAAAAAATTAAATTTGCTTGGCCACAATGAAAAAAGCAATTCCATCACAAAATAAAATGTTTCAGCTTATCCTCAACTTAGTTAACTTTTTTTGTTTGTTTTGTAAACAAAAAGTGAAATATTCAGATCTCAAAATATTTTAAAAAGAAAATTTAAGCTTTCTGTGTTGCAAACACAAACATTTCAAACTACAGAGTCCTTTTGAACTGCAAGTGTTTTAAAACTCCATCATTCAGGCAGGGGCATCAAAATTATATGCCAAGCTGATTTTTTCCAAAGGATTACTACTTGCTGAAGAAGTTCAATGCAGCTGTTACATCAAGCCATATGCTGCAACAGATGTCCTCTATTTATCACTCCAGATTGCCTTGTTTGATATTTCATCTGAAACTTAGATTTGACCAAATTAAAAAAAAGTAAATACGAAAATGCTTCTTGTAGTATATTAGCAAGCAAATTATGAATTCCGTCCCTTTCATTGCCATATGAATAACCTGAATTAATTTCATAGAAGAAATTGCATAGAAGATGCATCTCCCTGATTGTACAAGGAAAAGATGATCATTTCCAATTGTGCCTTGAAAGTTCAGTTTGGTTCATATGTGAGTTATTCCAATTCTAGACAGGAAAGGCAGGCACAGAGGTACCACCTTGGGCTGTGGGCTAGGACCAGGCGTAGTAAATTCAGGACAACTGAGTAAGCGCAGCAGGGAGCTGGTGGTGCAGGCCTCAAGCCGTGCCATGGCGCAGGGTCATGGCAGAGGCAGCCATGGCCATGTGGGCAGGAGCCTGCTGCCTCCCCAGCACCGGCTTCGCTCCAGGAGGGCCTTGAGCTGTGGAAGCAGCCCCAAGCAGCCCCTGAGGCAGAGCAGTGAGGGACTTGCCCATTGTGGACATCACACTGCTGCCAGCCGAGACCTCAGGAAGCCGTGGAGTCATTGCGACTCCCCCCATTCATCTTGAAAAAGACTGACGCCGTCAACTTGAGGAAGGCTTTGTGTCACAGCTCTATCCGTGCCCACAATGACACACGGGGTGTAACTGGCACACCAGATCAGTGCCCTGGCCTGTCACTAAGAAAGCAGAGCGGAAGATTGTGGACAGCATCAGTTTAAAACCATTTCCATATTTAATCCATAACAGCAGGGGTGAATGAGTTCATCTGATCATTCAGAAAAAGTTGAGAATGACTTCATGAAAACAACAAATCCTATCAGTGGGTTTCCCCATTTTCAGGGCCAAAATAGCAACAGCTTATTGAGAAAGGGGGGAAAAGCTGTTTTATAATTAGACAGTAAATTGTAATAGATTTTGTAGAAAAATATTCCGCTGAAACTGTCAATATTGTTTGCATAAGTGTTATTTGATCAGAATGAATCATTTCTGAAGCAAAACTACACAATTTATTAAATTACTTTTACATTTGCCATTACAGATGAGCTACAAACGGAATGTGTTTTGAGCGGTGCTGCAATTTGTTGGTGATGCTGTAGCCCACAGGCTGGAAATCAGCTTCCCAACAACTTACAAGTATGAGCAGCGCCGCCTTCTCCTTCTCCAGTGTGTGAGGAAGACGGCTTCTCAGGACAAGGATGTTGTGCCACAGTAACTGGTGCCAACTAATCCCTTCCCTGGATTTGTTTGGAAATCTCTCTTGCATTTCTAGAAATACAATGTTTTCTGTAGGTGACAAAAAATCTAAAATTTAAGCATTATCAGACTGTAGAATTGTACTGTAATGTACAACATCATTTCTCCATTTCACCACTTCTGCAGGCCAGGTATCTAGGCCTTTATTGGTTTTATTTCTGCATAATTGTGTTATATGCAAATTTTATTAAAATAGTAGCAGCAATTACTTTTCTGCATACAACAAATCCTTGGTTGCCTTTTCGCCTCATAATATCTTTTTAAGTGTAACAGCAAGAGCCATAAAGTATAATATGTAAAGTTTCTGCTGTGGGTTGAAATTCATGCTTTTGCTGCAACCCTAAATTTGCAGATTTGGAGGAGTTTGGCATTTTATATGAAATTCTTACTGACTTCCAGAACTCAGGAAAGAAGGACGTTGAAGAATATCTTGTATACAACTATCTCAAACAATGACAGAGAGTCAAATTATTAGGTAACTTTGTGAACTAGAAATGCTTCTGTGCTCAAAGAGAAGAAATATCAGTAAAACTATACTATGTAATTCCTCATTCAGCCATTGGCTTTGATCCAACATAAATAGATATGAATTTTCAGCCCAGAAATAATTTTATTAATGTTGAAAACATCTATAATTTAAAACTCCAAATCAGAGGTAAATTAGTACAAAAAGATTTAATCAACTTTTAAAATTGATTTTGCTAGGAAACTGTACTTACAATTACATCCATTTAATGAAACAGCAGGAAAGATTAGAGATAGTACCTGTCAAATCTCCCTTTTGAAGAAAATGCATTTAACTTTTAAACATACAAGCAAATTTAAGTGGCTAAGCAAGTAGACTTGAAAATTGTGAATCTTATCCTAAACCTAATATTAAAAAAATAATTTAAAAGTATCCCTAAGAAAAATTTAGAAGTTTTTTCTATTTCTTTTTTCTCTTCCACAATCTTTACAGCTGTTGACTGTAAGGAAGGTAAATACAGAGTTTGTAAGTCACCTGCTTCTGTGCTTGGTAAGTTCTTTTAAGCACTTCTTTAAAATTATTACAGGGAATTTGCATATCTGCAGAGGAGAAACTAAACAAGAAATGAATTAATGCCTTTTATTGCCCAAATCAATACAAACGCTTCTGAAAGCTGTGTTTTATGCTAGCGGTTATCTATTTCCACACATCCCCTTTCTAATTTCCTTGATTGACAGGACAATGTGATTGGATGTTGGAGGTGCAGAAGCAGCTAATTCACAGAGCTGCATCTTAAAAGGCATTTGTAAACTTTCTTCATTGATTCCATTTTCTTTAACTACATAGAGTTATGTGCCCCAAATTATATTCGGCAGTCTTATTAACTTAGCTAGGCATATAGTGAACCAAATTTATGCCAACCCTCTAGCAATGGTATTATCATGGTTATACCGCCACGACAATTTAAGCACATACACGGCTTTTCAAATTGTTTGATTGTGATAACCAGCATACATATCTGAACCTAAAACATATTATATCTTCATGATCTAATTTTCAGTTACTGTAAAGCTGTAAGCTTCTGTTTGGTTCTGAAAGCAAGCTACCTTATATCTTCCTACTTATCTTTTTATATTAAATATGAAGAGATTATAATTATTTAGACCTCTCACTGGCCAGGCTTCCTTATACTTTCATTGCTTCATTACAACATTTAAATATAATTAATAAATGGGACACTTAATACGATAGACACTGGAAGAGAACACCTAGTATAAACCTGAACAACAACAACAAAAAAGGATATAATAGATTTTTAGAAATATATCAAGGAGAAATATTATAACAACACAACTAATAGAAGGGTTTGTTTTTTCTTTACTTAAGTCAGTGGGAATGTCTCCTGGGAGTGAGAAAAAACACCTTTTATTCATCTTCAGATCAAATCTCCCAGGTGCAACAGGACTGCAAATAGTTGCCACCTCTAAGTGAAAGTTTACATCACAATAAAATGTCACATCTGTGTTTACACACTCCAGTAACTGAGCTAATGTCAAGGGCACTTTTTCAGAGAATTACTGAATTGATAAACTTCTTCAAGATCCTAAGTACTAAATACTCAGTCCTTTGCCATAATATTGTTAAATATTATTTACCATATATGAAATCTAAAGCCTAATATGTCAAAAAGTTCAATTAGAAAATAACATCACAAATAAGAAACAACCACTATTGTGTTACTTTGACTTTGGGAACTGCCAACAGAAGAATTGACATTGTACAATAAAGTTGAAAATGCCAAAGAATAGTCCACAATTACCTAAAAAATGAAAATAAAAATCACGATAAAGCTTCCACTGAGATAAGCCAAAGGGTCAATTTAAACAGAATATTCCCTTAAACTTGCTTTACACATCACTGCAGGTTCACTAACTTGCTATTGCACTGATTAGCGAAGACACATACAAAACTCAAAGGGACCTTGCAGAGTTTCCTGACCAACCTGCTTATAATTTATGCACCTACTAATAATCAGTATGCAATCACAAAGAAGTTTAAACTGCAGTTGTTACCTCAAACCAGATAGTTATAAGCAGGATAACATATGATAGCTTTCAGTAACACTGACAGAGTATCAGTAAGTTTATAAATACCTCATTTGAAATATCTGGCAAATGCTAAAAATGCAACATACAGCATAAAACAACTACATAATAATGTTGTATAACATGGGGTGACAAACCAAGCCAAAAACCAAGCCAAATTGTCCACAGCTGAAATTAGAGACAATATAAATACATAATAGAAACCAAAACCCATGAAGTAGATGACAATTTTTCATGTCCAACCCTACTACATGCCAACACTTGGGGAACTAGAAATTCTTTGAAAGAAATATAATGTAAAAAAGGTTTTATATATATGTTTTTGGCAGGAACAGAATGTATGTGTTTCGATTCAATGAACATAAATGTGAATGAAATATACTGGGACTACATGTATCTTTCTATACTGTATATATTTATAGTGTTACATAGTTTGTGCTTTTTTTAATTTTGAGTGGTAAAATTATGATTTTCATAATTTTTTATTTTCATTAGACAATAGTTAAATCTCTGACACCTTAATGTCAACCAAAATAAGCGGCAGGCTGGCTGCCAGTACAAGTAAGAAATAATTTCCCCTATCATTATTTATAGCTTTATTTCTTTATCATCATGTGCTTTCTAAAAGTGGATCATCCACTTTTATCTTTCAATCAAATACGGCATATACAGTTTGAAAACTTTTGATACAGCCATAGAGGAGTCCTGTTTAAAAGGAGCTATTTCTAATTTAGCTAACTTATTGTTCATGAAGCAGAAACAGCTCTTCCACTAGTGATGGATTTTTGTTTGTCAGAATGAAAAGGAGTTCACATCGTTGCATCTGAAACAGCTAACCAGTTACCAGACACAGCTGATAGAACAAAAAGCAAGTGTAGTTTGAATCTATCAATACCTGCTTGACCACACGTTCTCTACAATGAATCAACAGGATTCTTGCATTATTCTTGCTAACACATCTTACTTTTATGTTTTTTTTTTTTTTAATTTTATTTTTTTCCTAATAGTAAACCAAATAGGAAGAATGCTAAAATAGAATTTTATGGAAGTGTTCATAATTAACATTAACTCAGGAAAGAAAAGCTTAGTCACAATCAGCTACACACTGTCATTATTAAGAAGTGATAACATTTTTCTACCATCTGCAGAATCTGTGCTAATTTTGTACTGTGTTCTTGTCTATTTATATTGATTAGGAAAGTGTTAACATACAATTATTTTAAAATAAAAGGCTTTTATTTTTTCCCATTAACAGGAGCTATTGTGGAACACAGAAGCACAGGGCTTTGGTGAAAAAACAGCTAAATTAAGTGTGATGCATTGAGATTATATAGATTTTCATTTACAAATGTATGCAAAACAAGACATTGCAATTCAGATTCTCCTTGAGTCTCTGGAGATTGTCAGAGGTTGCAGATTCCTCACTGCAGGCCCTGCTGAAAACCCTGTTTCTACCAGAATATTTCACTTCTTCATAGCATTTCCATTTTTTGCTATACCTCAGCTACTTTATCCAGGTTCTTCTAGTAAGAAAACAGTTACTATGAAAGTGTTTCTCAAAGAGGAACCTTCCAGTATTTCAAGAAGTACTGCATGGGTATTACCACCATTTAATTTCATCACAGTTGGGCAGCCCAGTTCTCTCAAAGCTTTGAGATGGGAGCCTGCACTGAAACCATTTGCTCCATGTAATGAAAGTCTTGAAAATGTATCACTTTGCAATAAGGTTCAGCTTGCCGAATTCAAAAATTTGAGCTCAGTAAGGTTTTTCAATATTTGTCCAAGCCCTCTGTTACCAAGGAGGAGAACAATGAGATAAATCAAGAAGTGAAAAACTCTGTGTTGGGGGGATTATGGCAGAAAAAAAATAATAATCTGAAAAACAGGAGAAGCCATACATGATGCCAATGGCAATGTTGAAAAGCAAGGAGCTACTAGGATAGAAAGCTGGTTTGCAGGTTTAAGTACCCTTGCAAAACCAGTCTTGAGATAGCTGGAAATTGAAATTCTAAGCTCCTTGGGGAGAAGCAACAAGAAGGAAGAAAATGTACATGTTTGAGGGAAGAACTAATATAATAACTTTCACCTTGGCGGGCATGTGCTTCATGGTACTTGAAGCAGGCAGTGAATGCTTCACTACTGTTCAGATAAATTGAGCTGCTAAAAACATTTCCTGCCCATATTTCTTCCCTCGCTGCTAAGTGCCTACTCAAAGTGATTCACACCATTGTCTTGCCAGATTTCTGGACAGGTCATTTAGACCTGATAGGCTCAGTTCCCCATCTGTAAAACTGAGATAATGATACTTCTCCACCCAAGAGAAGCACTCTGAGGACAGATGCATGAAGAATATTCAGAGGCTGTGCTGACAGAGTCCATATGAAGTCTTATGGCAAGAACTTTGTGCCCTCTCCAGAACTAAGAAACAGAACAGCTTTATGTAGACAGGATGCACAATGAACATGGGATTAAAAGGCTTAAGGCATTATGTTTACTTCTAAAACACCCATTTGCTATTATTTTCTCAGTACTTCCTTCAGGCTATGGTGGCACTACTGAAATAATTATCTTCCTGCCACCTCAAATCAAGAAAGCTGACAGGAAGCAGGAGAAATTTTTGTTTTCCCTCGTGCCCACCACCAAGTTAAATATTTTTTATTACTGAGGCAGCTGCTGCAGGAGTAATCCTTCTTTCCCCAGAAAAGACAGAGGGAAGGAATCTAACTGGGGCAGCTGTCACACTGTAACACTTCACAAAAAAAGCAAAGGATAACTGATTATGATGCAAAATTCCAGCCTGTTTTCTAAGAGATGGAGGATGAGAGGTGCAGCTATGAGTATGGCTTTGGAAAGGAGCTTTGCAGAGTACCACCACTATCAGGATTTCATTTTCAAAGCCAGTGCTACTGATTTGCATTCTGAAAGGCACAGACACAGCCAGGGGAAGTGGTGGCCTTCCGGGATGTACTGACTAATTAAAACAAAACAAACAAATAAAAACAAAACAAAAACACAACTCAAAAGCTGGCCCAAGAATAAAATCCTGAGTACCAATAACTCTCATTCCATTCCTCAGTCACCTCTCTCTGCATGCTTTCCATAGACGTCCAGCTCTCCTGATGCTTACTGTCCCTGTTAGCTGCATCTAACCATACGCAGGCTGGTTCCTACCACTGATGGTTGGCACCTAAACTTCTCAGCAGTAACAGCTTGAGGGCATGCAGCACACACATCCTTTCTGTGGGAATTCAGAAAAATTTAACACCATACTGTGCAATGGCAACTGTAGCCTATTATCTTTTCTTTGAATGACCTGATGACATTATGTGTTCTGTCTACAGACAACATGGAAGCTGCTACTGAAACTGCTGAAGTGTACTGCTGATGTTCATTAGCAGTTTGCCACTTCTCAGAATAAAAGAACAGAATGTTCCCTAGAGTCGGGGCACAGACAACATAACCAAGAGACAAACAAGTATGTTGAATCTGAAGCAGTGGTTACACTTTATTAGATCTGTCAGTAATTCTGTCACTCTGCAGGAGGCACCATCAGAGCTTGTGCAAGCCAGCATCTCTGCACCATTAATCCTGCCTAACGAGTACAAGGTGATAGGTGTTGTAACCAAGAAGCAAAATCAAATATAAAAATCTACATTTAATAAGCACCATGGAGTTTATTCAGACACCCTCAAGGAAGGAATCAGGAGCTAACCGAAGGATGGAAATCTCATCAGTTGTGTCCTAAATGAGGCCTGACCCACCAGGTTAAATAATTTCTGCAGAAGCACAGGTGATGCTGTGTACCCTGACACTTCTTTGATAGAAATGAGAACTTTCTTCACATATTGTAGTAGGAAAATCATAATAGAAATTCAGGCATTGTAAAATGGGATGATGAAAAGATCTTAAGATTTTTTGTTTGTAGCATTAATTACCACATTGACATTAGCAATCAAATAGAATGAAATCAGAAATCGAAAAACTCAAAAAAGCCATCCATCTTCTCTTTTGCATATTAAATAGGATAGTTTAAGGGGAAGGTATCTCCAAATGTTTCAGATTGGTACTGTTTGAAAGCATTTCTGTATTTCTGTAAAAAACAAACCTGAATTTCATAAGGGAAAAAGCTTGAACAACCTTAAAAATACTGGATTTTACTCTAGTGAAACAAAAAATTTACCGCTACCTGAACATCCTAAGTCTAACATACATCACATAGTATGATACCAAATTTCAGAAAAAAAAAAGCTTCAGAAGAGGATGCTGTCCATCTCTCCAGCATGCTTTTCCACTTTCCTTTCAAAGCCATAAGAAAATTCAAAAGCAACAACAACAAAACCATCCTTCTCAGTATACAAAGTATAAAAGAAATTATTAACAGTGTCTAAGAAAATTCAGTAAATTCTGACTTCTTCATGGGCAACCCTACACCAGACTGGATGGAGAGCAGAGCACAGTTGATGGTAGGATTCTGCCCCACAACGCCACATCTTTACATGGAGCACCTCCTGCAAGAACATTCATGGCTAACTGAAAAGAAAAAAGCAGGAGCTGTAACAGGAAACAGATTGCATAATATCAAATAAAGCTATTCATACGTTACACACATCCAGGAGTCTTTAAAGTGTTATGTTACAGCACAGAAGATGGTAATGAAATAAAAAGTTACTGATGGAGCTACTGACACACACCACAGACCTGTGCTTGTAGGGCCTGCATAGAGTTTGAACAAAAAATATCGAAAGATTCAAACCTGTGACCAGTTCTCTGATTTCCAAATCTGTAGTCTTGCGGAGTAACCGTACTAATGCTGGGATACCACCACAGTTTTTCAGAGCAATTTTGTTGTCATCATTTGCCTTCCCATATACCAAGTTTCTCAAAGCTCCACAGGCACTACGGTGGACTTCTGTCATCCGATGGTCCAATAGGTCCACCAGTAATTGTATTCCGCCTTGTCTTCTTATCTGAAACAGGCCAAAGTGATAACCATAACATTAGGGAATAAAGACCGGCATTATATATGTTACCCCCATTTAATTAAGGTGTGGTTTATGCAGGCTATGCTCCAGTAAAGGTATGATGGCAGCCTTGCAAAGCCGCTGTGTTAAACCCATTTGAGTCCTCGTATTACTTTTTCTGTGGCAATATAACCATACAATGACAAACCTGAACCTCTGAAAAAACTGCCAAAAGTTATACAACAGTGTTGCCTCAGCAATATTTCTCAAGGTCCAGCAAGGTTTGCCTTGGCAAGGGTTTCTCTTGTGCTGGAGCAACATCATCTGCTTCAGAGTGCAACACGTCACAAGTTAAAGAGAATATGCACTGTAGGAAAAGACCACAAGACTACTGCAAATTAAAAAAAAATAATACTCAATTCAATAACGTTATTAGGAGTACCTCCTTTTGCATTTAATTAGTTGGAATGTGCGCAGCTACTATAGTACCTGTAAGGATATTATACCAAAAAAACTGGGAAAAAAAGTCTTACAAGTGAAGTTGAAAGGCAAAAATGAGGAAGTCTGCAGAAACATAAAGACTAGGATGATGGACAAACCATGGAAAGTTCATTTTATTAAGTTTGAGGGTGACCCCTAAGTGATGTAAGAGAAAAAGTTATATTCATTCCTAAGGTGGCCTATGAAATAAATTTCTAATGCAGTATCTGATATAAAATATCATTCTACAGGAAGAACAAAAATATTTGAAGCAAATGATCAAGGATGTCAAGAATATCAAGAACAGCTTATTACAAAATATTTTGCAGCAAATCCAGCTTGAGGATACTCTGGTACTACCTGCTCTAAAAACAATAATCGATCTTGGATCTAGTTTTAAGAAACCAGACTGATTTGTAACTAAGATCCAAGGGGTACTAAGTTCAAGTGAGTTAGACAGACATCTGTCAAAAATTTTCTCACTGCGTGGGTTGTTGTTGAAGGCTCAAAGCAAGCCCGGCACTTTACCTGGCCATTTAACTACCTCTAGTAATATTCTGCCTAAGACATTATAAAGGAGGCAGCTATAGAGTATTTTCAAAACTGCAGAGAATGGTGAGGCTTTTTTAGAATCAAAGTTTATGATGACAAAGTTTTTAAATTTTTGTGCAGTTGTTCTTGAATGTTTAAGTGTTCTTGGGGTTGTCTGCAGGGGTGAGGCTTGAGAGAAGGAAAAGGTTAAACAAACCACATTAAAATTTATTAAAAATTCATACTCTATCTGCTAACTTCAAAATATTGAAGAATAACTGATATATGGCATTTCATACACCTAACACAAACTTCACTGCAAATATAAATGGAAAAATGATTCAGACTTTGAGTTTCCAAAATTGAGCTATACAAAATTACCCACTGATCAAATAGAAGCTCTCTCTTTTCTTCTACCAGCTTATCTGGCATATTCCAATTTCTATAATAAATAATAGAAAGACCCAGTAATAGAGCAGTTTCATGCTTAAAAAGCATATATACTGAGATGTTACCGTATTAAATTGTTATAATGTGTATACATTTACAATACAGCTTTGGGCTAATCACCAAAGCGATAGCTACTATTTAGAGATGAACTAAAACATCTTCCCTTAAGTAGTCATTTTATCATGTCCAACCTTCCAAGCAGTACTCCGGTCACTTGGAAGGCTGCAGCAACCAGCTCCACATGGGGAGTGCAGCACTGGGAATGGACATCCGTATGATCTATCAGCTGTAGGCATAACACTGCACTGATCTATTTAGGAGCCCGTGCTTCCCCTGCTCAGACAAACGGTGTCATCCTTCAGTTCAGAAACCAGGAAAATAGATCAAAGAGAAAATGTGCTGCGGTGTATCTCACAGATCACACCCTTACCACTGTTAATAGGATGACTTGCAATGGAATCAGTTGCTCCTGTCCAAGCCAGGCTTAATTAACCACATCTATCTGGGGGGAGTTTGGATGGGGGCAGAGGAAACTGGGGTGTTGTTTGTTTGTTTGTTTTTACAATCCACCAACATTTAATCTTTGGATCAAAATACATTTGCTTCCGTACTTAACCAGATTTTCAAACCCAAGCAAACCACATGAAGAGCCACCTACATGACGAAATAGATGACATTTACTGAAACAGTCCAGAAACAAAAATCTATACATCAGTACTACAAAAGGTGAACCAACCACTGAGCTTTAGACTTCTGCCTCTGAAAAGAGACAACATCTGATGGAAAAAAAAATGCCGTTGAGAAATATACAAGTTGTTCTGGTATGATGAGTAATATCAGGAACAACAGAATGAAAACAGGCCTGCTGATCTTTGTGTTTCATATTTTTAAAGCACAATATGTTGAATGAATATTTTAATTGATTCATGGGTGAAAAAAAAAAGATTATGTATGATGAGAGGAATGAGAAAAAATAGTAACTATGGAGCAAAAATCATTCTGTCTGCTATAACGTATCTGAAGCAGGAAAGGGCTCAGCCACTGCTCAGCAGCAAGCTGTGCCTGTGCTGTTTTCCCCACTCTTCCTCTTAGACACAGAGGACACCGGTGCCTGGTCCCTGCCCTGGTCCCAAGGTGAAAGCCGTTTTACATCTCCTAGTGACCAGCCAAGTGACAGGTTTTTCTGTGCTCTACTCCTTTCGAAGTGAAAATGTCTGCTTCTGCCACATTTAGATAGTATTTCTGAGTTGTACCATCCTTTTTCAGCCGTGGTAACGCACAGCCCAGTTGTATTCAGCTCATGCAACTCATACTTTGACAAAACCTGAAGTTGTCAGTGGACTGAAGTGATTCAAAGATAGTTTCTTAAAAGCAAGGGAATTAAATATTCATCTAAAACGCATTTCTGTCAGGAAAAAAAAAGTAATACAACAGAAATGAAACTGATGATATATAACACTTCACCTAACCTGACAAATTTTCTCAAATTGTACTTTAGAAGAAACCCACTGGTACCTGGGAAAGACAAGCTTTATTTTGCAAACTTTCCTCGAATTTCCAAGCTCAGGTACTTGGCAAAGTAGCTATGTCGTGCATGCAGCAATAGAGCTCACTCCTCACAACTGGGAGCTCAGTTATTGATGCTGTTCTCTGCCTGGACTACTCTGTTGCTTTGTTTTTGCTTTTCCAACAGCCAATTATTCCCTAGAAATCCCACCACATCTTTGTATTTCCATCATATATGATATAGCTGATTAATACTATATATTTAACTATGTGTTTAACTGCTACTCACAAATCATGAGAGTGTGATGAATGTTACCAGAACCTGTTCACACTTACAGAAACTGAGGCAAAGAAAATTAAGTTATTTCTTCAGGTCCTTTATGGAGCTACAGCTGCAGTCTGGAGGAGAGTAATTCCGACTTACTGAGTCTCTTTGGGCAGATTCTCCATGGAGCTAAGTTGTCATGGCTCCTGTGAGCTCAACAGAGCTACTGCCAGATGTCTTTGCCAAGAATACTTGGATGGGTGGATAAGCAGCAATTTACCCCAGTGGGACATCAAATCCCACTCCTCCAGAGAATTTTGATAGGTACTCCTGTCTCTCTCCTGACTATACAGAGAGAACATTTCCTAATGCAGTACTTATTGACACATTAGTAGCTACTGCCTCGCTACATCTAGAGGAAAAGAAAAAATATACCAAAGACTGCTCGCCTACGATAACCAAATAATCAGCATAGTACCAAGTTATCAGGGAATACAGGAGACAAACTCTGTTGTCACACAGGTCAATTCCAGAACAGTCACTTCTGAATTCAGAAGAATTACTGTCTGGTTCTGCAGCACATCTAAGTTCAGCCACTCATATAAAAGTTCATTCTCCCTTGAATATATCGTCCGTTTTTTAACCCGACAAGAGGATCAGATAAGAAGTACTAAAATATGTCTGAATTGATATTGATATACTTGATTAATGTACGATTTTAGCATATGAATTGTTTGATAGCTTTTCTAATTTGATATAAAAGATTGCATGGATTTGTGGAAAGAAAAGAATAGTAGGACATGAAGGATATGTAGATACCTGGAATGCAAAGACACCTGTTTTGTGAGGACATCTGGTTAATGGCTGTCCAGCATAAAAACAGAGGTGAGACAGGAACGGTAATAAACCATGCTCTCATTTGCAAACCCTGCAGAACAGGAGACAGTACCAAAGACCAGGTCTAAGGTCACTGGCTGATGACCAAAGAAACCACTCAAAGGCTTGGAGAGGTTCAACCAGAGCTTTCTAAGTGGTAAGTATGTAATTTAGGTTAGTATATACTGTAGTATGCCTGAAATTTTAACTGTGTTACATGTTCAGCCTTACATGTTTGCTGACAAGAGAAATCACCACCTGGCTCCTTAACCTAGTCTAAAGGAGAAGTGTCTACCTTCTGATGCAATGCCATAATGTCTCCTGCTCTGTTTCCCAGCAGCAGGTGGGTTTGGTCCCGATGACTTGGAACACTACTAACACAGCCAGGAGGTAGGTAGTTCATGCAGCACTCAAGCACTACTCTTATACAAAAGATATACTGTGGATCAAATACAGAGCTACATTCAAAAAATACCCAGGGACTTCTCCCTAGGTATATTTAGTTCCCTTTGGGAAAGATGACTGGATCTACAGCTTTCGGTATCTTCTTGCTCTGCTTTACACTGGTTATATACTGCCTTTACTCTTTTTGAGAGTGCTCTGGTCAAAGAATACTTTCTGTGCTCTAAAAACTGTCAGAAGGACAATTTATGAACATGAGACCCCCAAGGGAAAAGCAAAAAAAAAAAAAAAAAAGTGCAAGTATTGTAGGATATTTTGCAGCCTTCTTAATTTCCCTGTTATTTTTCACGATAAATACATGCTGAAGCTTGTACAAATCATAACACAGCTTGAAACTGAATTATTGTCAAGTGTAAGCAGTAACAGTATTACAGTCCATGACCTTAATTGACAAAACATGCTACCTGTCACTGATTCAGCACAGAAGCCATGCTGTTCCTCCAGGCTCTCTATTTAAAGTCTAACAATTGGATGTGAAAACTCTACTGGCTTGCTTCCCTGGGGAAGAGGAAGGTTTGCCCTAAAAGCGAGGATAACCAGGACTGTCAGCTCGAGCAGAATGCCTGCTTTGACTTACAATCAAAAGTATTATTTCTCCTACTTAAAAGGAGAGATAACTTTTCAAATGTGAACACAATAAAGGTGAGTCATCTTTCCATGTATCAAAGTATCAGAAAAACAGTCCTCACATTTGGTTGTTGCTTATGGCAGAAGCAAAGTCAAAGCAAATAGGAATTAGGTGTCTTCACTATTACTACTGTTCTGAACTCCAGCGAATGCTGAAATAAAAAATTATTCTATTCCTCCCAGCAGTAAAGAAGAGAAGGAAAAGACTCTCTCTCAGTTGTTGCATAATGGAAATTGCCTCTTCCATCCATTAGAAAGCTGTAACAATCAGAGGTAGAGACATAAAAAGGAAAGAAAAGTAAAACTTCAATTTTTAACCAGTTTAGCCAAAGACTGTTAGATAATGAAGCATTCCAACAGCCTAAAAATATTGCTGTGGTAGAAATCAAAACACCCTTCCTCTTCTATTTATACTTAGCAAGTGGGCATCTGAGATATTGTTCAAATGTTGCCAGTAGATATAACTTGAACATCCTCTTCTGTATTGAATTCTAACTACCATGCTTCTCAAAGTAAAATATAATGGAAACAGAGATGGATTAAGAATAGGTGACAAAAAAAAGTGTTTCTAAAATAATACAATCTTCTATTTCCAACAAGATGTTAAGCATTCAGCCATTATGATCACCACAGTCTTAATGCAAAGATTAATTCATAGCTAAATATTCACTTTCAACATTCTTTTTAACAATTATTTTTGAGTAACTCTTCATCCAAAGGAAATTTAAAAAAAATCTAACAGTCAAGCCTTTTGAGACATCACAGATATTAATTGTCAGCTTAATTGACATAACACACATCATCCATGACTTACACAGTGACATTTTCATTATTAAGAAAGCACGTTTCAATATGTCAAAGTGTAAGTGTTTAAACGTATAAAATTATTTCTTTGACACTGTGTTATGTATGCAGCAATTGGAAAATAATTGACTGTTAGCACTGGTAATGGTATATATCCAATAGACCCCAAATTAAAAGGACAATTCATCTGAAGACTAGTTCTTGAAATTTATAGTAATCATTGGTTTTAATGTATTTAGATGCTGGAAGTGGTTTTCCAACCAGCAAAATAAGTGCTTATGATTTCATACACAAATGGCTTCCCAGCAATTCTGCTCCATGGATGAGGAAAGGCAGAACCAAATGCCAAAGGCATTTTGACAATGACGGGCAGCGCAGTGTTTATGAGACATTCCTTGACTACATACAACCAGTTTAGCACACTGGTGCCTCCATACAGACCAGTGCTACAGGCCAGTCCAAGAGGCCAATGCCCACACAGCAGCTTGGCCACACTGACCAGTTGTACACAGTATCCGTAACATTATTACATATCTAGATTTTTATATTGCAATCCCAAATCCTTTCCATGAGAACTTTCCATTACTTATCTTTTGTTTACATTATTAAAACAACTTTCATCTAAGAAGAAAAAGCACTGTATTTTAATTTTTTTTTGGAGAAGGGTTTTGAAGGTGTGCAGCCTCACTGGTAACTGTTAAGACCCTTCCAAAAGCTGATTCCTAAAAATTAAAATGGGTTTGAATGGGAGAAAGATCTCCATCAAAATAGGATAGGGGAATAATATTCAGGACAATAATTCTCTTAAGATAAAAGTATTGTTTCGAACTATAATTCCTCTTCACTATTTCTTTTGAAATGCCTATGGAGCAGCAGGTAGACAATTCAAAGTCCTTACATTGCAAACATACATGAGATTTATTACAGAGCAATTTAGCTGTAACATCATAGAGTAATTTAGTCTCGTTAGCAAAGCAGTTTGCTACAGGTTTTAAAAAGTGCTGAGCAATTTCAGCTTAAAATAGAGTGGAATGTTATGCAAATTGCTGCATTAGCTCAGAAGTCTAATTTGTTTAAGGAGTCTAAATCAAGGTTTGGATCTTGGTCTCATTTAAGAACGGTTTTGCAGAACTGTCATTAAGGACTAGTTAGATCAGACACCAAGGTGACATAAAGCTGCCAACAGGCATAATTTAAATAAATTCAACCACTGGTATATATACAATGTTCTGCTTTAAGTTGAATAAGAACTGTTCTCCACATGCTAAACTGCAGCACGCGGAAAAAGAGGGGAACTTCTTTCCTGTGTTTGAAGAAATCACACTGTTATTTGGGGAAATGGTTATGTGACACATGACTCAAAGCACAGGGTCAATACTCAGAAGTTTTCCATCTGGGAGTGGATATTTATTTCTGTTACCAAATATACATTTGTTTTTCCCTGTGTTTCTCTTAAGTGACCTCTTTAGACCCTGGGATCTATATGTGAGGTCAACATAGACTCAAAAACATGTTCCGACAGAAGGAGACTCAAAATTATGTTCTAAAATTGCCCTGAAAAAGTATGAATAAATGTGCTGCCTCCTCAGTCAGTAAGCCTTAATGTATTCTATACAGTGATGCAGTTTGTTTTTCACCCTCAGTAGGAAGGCTGTGCCTATTATAAATCAAGGTTTTAGCATGATTTTGTTTTTTACAACTAAGAAAACTCTATGGCTAGGTACAAGTTACATATAGTAAAGCAATTTACCTAAATACTCATTAAAAATAGTAATTTGTAGGCCCATGCAAGAATCCTATCCTAAAACTAAACATCAAGTATTAATAGGATCATCCAAGTAACACTCTTATCTGCAGGCACAGGGCTGACCTAAAGTCCTAGCTTGAATGTGAAGGTATCAGGAACACAATTTTCAAGCCCTCTCTCCAAAGCAGCATCTCCTAAAATGAACAGATCAATAATGACTTGCATTAACCAGGCTTTTCAGCTTTTGAATCACTGGGGGGTGTGACTCAAACACACACATATTAGGGAAGATACAAACAAGCCGAAGCCCCCAGAAGGTATTGAAATTAATTGCTTTAAATTTGTGGTCTCTCTGTTTTGAAACAGCCGAAAAAGGCACAATATTAAAGAAGGTTCAGCTGCATGCATTCAACAGATAATATGACAGCAATATTAATTTAGGATGCAAAAGTCATAGGCATTACTCAGGTAGTGATCTAGCACTGTCTGAAATTAAATGAAAAATGATGATTAACGCCAAGGGTTTGGATCATTTACTCTGTGGTATTAAAAAAGAATTAAGCACCCTTTTGAGTATGAAGGATTACATTTATTCTTGGGAAAAATATATCAACATATATACTTCATCTAAGAACATCCTGTTACTCTTATGGCCAGATTCCTTGTGAAGATAAATATGATACACAAAGATCTACTCTTTCTTTGAAAAAAAAATCAGGTTCTTTAGACAAATGAAGTAGGTCAGTAGTTCAAATACTCTAACCAACAGAACCAGAGAACATCACCATAATATCAGATGAAAATTTGTGAAGTGGCAATTAACTATAATCAGTTCAGCGTATTACTAGTGGGATTTATTCAACGTAAACACAAATATGATCATGGAACAGTGGTCACATATAAGACCACAGACAATTCCTCTTTTTTTGGTGTTTAAGGACAAACATCTGACATTTCAACCCTAATTGAAAATTCAAAAAGATATTTATTTGAGGCATGCTGTAGCTATCTCAGATAGTTTGCCTCACAGAATAAACAACAGACCATTTCTTCTCAGATTAAAAATATATTTACAGTTATTAGATCAAGTATCATACTGCCACCTGATGACCTCTGCTCCCATGACATTCTCTACTGCCATTTAAACAAGAAGTATTATCTTATTTTAACTGATGTGTTTATCTTCAAAAAAATCTCTTAGTCACATGAGAATTTTCTGTCTTAGATAAAATATTTCGGGGATAGTTACTGTCTCAAAAACTAATTAATGCATTCTCAACATGCCTCTTTGTAAGAAAGGTTTGCCAAAACTCTTGATATGTAGAAACCTGGGCAAGTAAAATTACATTATTTGCCTAAGGTCATAAAGGAAGGCTATGGCACAGCTACGACTACAATGTGTAATTCAAGAGTTCCAATACAAAGCTGCACTACATAACCTTTCCTACACTTCCCCATTTACACTACTATTATAAACCAAGTGAAAGTCAGCACAAGCATCTGTCTCTGTCTCGTCTTACAGACTTCATAATGCTCACAGTTCAATATACAAAATTTTAGGTATACATTCACACATGCTTGTACGGGTTTTATTTTTTTTTCCTTTGTCTCGGTCAAGTTCCTTTTCTCTTCCATGTCTCACAACTTTCTTCTGATGCCCCATATACCATAGTATTAGGCATCACTTTCATTTATGGTAGACTACCTCAGTGCTTCTGCTATGATATGGCTTTGGAAACAAGTTTGTGAATTGTGGCAATTTTTCAGTTGTTCTGGACATAAGAATAGCAAAATAGCAATTTCAAACAACAAGAAAACCCCAAACCTGTAATACTTCTGTCTGGTGTACAAATTATGTCCCTTTCTTTAGTGCTTTGCTTGGTTAACCATTTATCTGCGATATGTCTAGGGAAGTACCCAGCCAGATTCAGCAGTGCTGGTGACACTGGTGAGCAGCATTTCCCACCTGCTCTTCAGCAACTACGGTGGCAGCAACAGCTCAGATGTAATGGTCTGAATCAGACCTGTTAAAGAAGGTTCAGAATGGGTATTACAATCCTTAATTTTTATCCAGATTTATAAATCCTTAATTTTTATGCAGATAAGTATGCAGGAAGAAATCGAACTTCTTTGTGAAACTAAATAAGTTACTATATTCCAAATAACTTTTCAAACCATAACTCACAGATCTAATGCATTTCCTCTTCTGCCTGAACCAAGATCTGTACAAGATACAGACCTTGAAAATGTCAGCCTTTTATCGTTCAAGCAGTACTTTTCTGGGATGAGGAGAAGGGAAGAATCAGGCCCATGATCAGTACAAAATGCACAGTAGTGCTTCAGACTTCTCAATGGATGATTTTTATACCTTGCTTTTATTTCTCTTGTTTTTGCTTTTATTTTCTTTGCGGCATGAGACAAACTCTTCTCTGAGCGATGCCTGTGTGAATCTAGAACAGCAGGACTAACTTCAGCATCATTGCTGTAAGTTTACTTCAAGATTACTTAAAGACTCTCTGATTCAAGTGTTTTCAAACAGGTTTTTGCAGTGGCTGGATAGACAGGTAGGCATTTTAATCTCAGAGCCTTAGGCATCCTCATGACTCTAGAAAACGGTGCCTTCTGCTGCAACCGCTCTCAGTAGCTAAGTGACAGCCATCTCTGTATTTTCAAAAACATTTTGATGATCATCTGATGGTCTTTACATTAGATGCTTCATTTGGTGTAGCTTTTCTATTAGGACTAACATTCACCTTATTGAAATCATTTTGCTGCCAACCTTTTTACTATAGGTATCTGGAGAAAGCGTCAAATTACAGATATTGATATTGATCTCCTTTATTTATATACAGTGTGTACGAAGCCTTACCTTGGCTTGCTGTGTGATGAGAACAGTAATAAAAAAAGTATGCTCTACAACAGGAAAGTAATCTCCCCCATTCATACACTGGCCTCATAAATCAGAGAGGCAATTGGCAGAAGGGTTATGTATGGAAAGAAATCCGCGGAATGTACACTAGAACATTATGCTGCTTCAAAAAGCTGCAGATGTATTGAGTGCCCATTCAAAATGTGGAAACACCATATTACTTATGTCAAATGACGACGCCTTTCAGTGTGTATTACCTTTCCTTCCCTACAGCCTTGTATTTTCAAATACAAAAGACAGAGCTTTTACAAATGTTTAAATGCAACCAGGACAATTTTCCCAGGCCGATGAGAGAGATTCAAGAAACAGCGCAATGTTCTTTCTGCACCTGCTGCATGCCATAAGAAGTAGCATGAAGGCATTCATCTTGTGCACACAATACTGATTTTTTTTCTTTCCTCCTAATGTCATGAAAAGCATTATCACCAGATGTTCACATCTGAATTTTCTGGCTAATTGAATTTATTGCCTAAAATTCTTTTATACAAGGTTGCTTATTCAGAGGCAAACTGACTACTTATTAGCATCATAGAAAAGCGTATCTCAGAGGTAATTCTGGGAAGAGCGGGAAAACTTTGTCCATTTGGCTGTTATCTGGAGGGGCAGTAATGGGGTGGGGTTGGGGAAGAAACAGGAAAGTAGTGTAAAGCACGGTGAGTGGTAAACATACTGATACATGTTCTCAATATTAAGCCCATCATTTTGCAAAATAATAATGTTTTCAGTCACTTTGTAAATTCATTTGATCCAGCCTCTTTGAGAGATGAGAACAATGTAATTGTGCAAAATGACTGAAAACAGGAAGGAAGTATGCAAAGTGCCTAGATTTTGCTTATCTAGCATTAACTCAGAAAAAATAACTGCAATTAACTACAATTAGATTTTCAATTACATTTATGAAATCGTGTACTTTTGTTTATTTATTTCTGAAACCATGTCACTTCACAGGACTGATGCTTTATTCCCAGTTGAGGCTATTTTGCCAAAGGAAATAATTTCTAAATGTGAACAAAACAAAGCCAAAGCATTAATCAAGGTCCTTAGCAGTGCAGAGGAGAACAAAGACAAGAACTGATCCTCGCTGATCTGCTACTATTTTGCAGAGCACTCTTCAGTCTGCATTCTAACTCTTCTATTTCCTGTTTTAACCAAATGTTACTCTGGTGGGGCTTGTCATTAACTTGTTTATTTAACAACTGTAATATTTTCCCAGTTGTATCAAATGAAATATGCCAGGCACATTTTAAATTATTATTATAATTCAGGCACAATATCCTGACAATGAAATTGAGAGTAACCGTGGTTAAATGATCACTGAGGGACCCTAGAGTGTAAAATGCCACTCTGTACAGAAAGTACAGGTTGTGTACATGCAGTACAACACTCAGTGATATTCATTAATACTTGGTCTAATTGCATGTAAAGACTGTGCACAAAACAAAGACATGCACTTTACTGTCGGAAGAAATAAATATCATAAAGCTATAGTGCATAAATTAACTTGTGAAACTGATCAGAGAAATGCATTCACGTCCTCCCCTCCCAGCCTGTGCAGAAGGGAGACAGAAGGGATTTTGCGCCCCATACAAGAGCCTGCTGCTGGTAAGGATCCAGGATTTCATGCCCCGCCACACGGAGTACAAACCGCTGCTGCCTCCTTTGAGCAACTTTCCACCTCCTGAAGCTGCCATGCATGAAAGACATACCTAAGCACTAAAACAGAGGCATGGGAGAAGCCTCTCACACACTTGCTGCTCAGCTAGGGCACTCCTCTGCTCTCACCGGCATTCGTGTCAAAGAGAAGGATTTGGCATTTCAGCACCATTTGGGTATTTCACAAAAGTACCCAGAAAGCAAGCCAAGTGGGAAAACCCTCACAAAACTTTTCAACCTGAAACTGCACAGGTATCTTATTGACAGGTTGTTGGCAACTTACCACCCTTGAGAATAATAAAATAAAATAAGTAGAATAAAATTATCATCCTCATTTTACAGGAGAGCCCATGGTAATACAGGGCTAAAAATGAACCCAGGGCTTGAACCTTAGTCATGTGCTTTCACTATAAGCCAATTTATTTCGGATATACTCAGGTATACATGTATTACTTCATCTGTTCATCATTTATGACATTTTCTCATATTTTCCCTTTCTCTCCTATCTCTCGCTACAAAGAAACATGTTATTTTTTGTGTTGCAGCACAACACAAAAGGATAGGCTGAAACTGAGATATTGGTGTGCTAGAGAAAGCTAAAATAACAGATACACAAACTGATCAAATTAATTGATCTTGTTGCAGTTTCTTTTTGTTATTATTATACCACCAGTTGACCAAATCTCATTTAATAATTATAGGTCAGTTATTTTACACTTTGCAGTTACTTCTCATGTAAGATGTATGCAGTACACCACATCAGTACTGTAATATTATAGCCCCTGATGGCTGAAAGACAGCCCTCAAAGTACCACCTAAAGCTTCACTGCAAAAATAAAGTCAGAAAGATATATAAGTCTTGAAAAGGCAATACCAAAGAAGATGGCATTCCTCATGCTAAAGAATGAACATCTTGAATATAATGGACAAGAAGTAATCATAAGGGTATATATAAAAGCTGCTGAAACCTCTGAAGAGGAGACTTAGTAATGCTGTGGTTGTGCATGGCTTTACACCTACCTGTATTTTAATGTAAAATCATACCCTTGAATGAAAAGGTACCACAGGACTGGAATGTCCTGAAAAAATCTATTCCAAAAAAGCTAATGGCTAATTTACAGTTAAAATCAAAAGCAAACAAACAACCTATACTACAAAACTACACAGGATCTCACAGGATTTATTTACAAACTCTTTAGAAAACAGACTAGAAGTCAGGAAGAACCAGAAGGTTAAGTCCTGTAAAATCATCAGTACTGAGGCATTCTAAAAGAAAAATTTTAAACTCTTACATAAAGACTGTTTCTGGGTGCCTCACTAAGTGTTTCTTTACTTCGTGAGGACAATTCATTCCAGTAAAAACTAAACAAAAAGTGTATTGGTAAGGAACTGTTTGACATTTACTTGCATAGAAGAAAGTGACTATCCAGCGTGATGGGGAGATAGGCCCCAAGAGTATTGCTTGCAGTAATGCAAATTTAGGCAAGCAAAAGCATGAACATACCGGTGCTTATTTGGGGAATAACATGTACGTAAGTGCCTCTTCATATAAATAATCATCAAGAAAAAAAAATTACCTTGCAAAAGTACTTAGGGAAATATTCCTCAAACTGTGAGATTTTACCCATACTGATGTTTAACATGAAAATAATGGTTATCGAAGTATGAATAAGCTGAACAGGGAAGTCTACATTCTCTAAAAGTATGCTAATACTGCCTGCATGGAAATGCACTCACAGCAAATATTTTAGAGTCTCTCTGCAATTTCTCATTACTTTTCAGTATCACCTATGAGATACTTCTTCCATTTAAATTAAATGCCATGTCTGTAACGTCTTCCAGGAAGAGATTAAAGGAGTTTATATAGTGTCTCTAATCGAAGCCTGACAGTATTACACCTGGACAAGCCAAATTCCAGCCTTTAACTAAAGAGACAGTAAAGGAAAGACAGGAGAAGATGATTATCGGAAGGCAAGGATGATGAGAGTACCTCTGACCTCTCCACAGGATCCTTCAAATACTATGGACTAAGGAATTCTGACAATATTAGCTAGCAGGCCTAGAAGTCACACCACATGGACCATTTGTCCATCACCCCAAACTACGTGTTATATACTCCCTGGGACAAAGCCCTTCCAGAGAAAGGCACATAAGTATCCTTGACCATCATGGGTCTGGAGGCACTATGGGTGATATCAAAGTTACTACAACAATGCAATTACATGAACTACTGAAGTAAAAGATACGCAGGAGAGAAGAAAATATATCCTGGAAGATGCTGAACTAACTTACATTATATAACGAGATGTTTTTCTTATGCTGCTTATGTTCATGAGGGTGGTGAGGGAACAGGTTGCCCAGAGAAGCTGTGGATGCCCCATCCCTGGAGGTGTTCAAGGCCAGGCTGGATGGGGCTTTGAGCAACCTGGTCTGGTGGGAGGTGTCCCTGCCCATGGCAGGGGGTTGGAACTGGGTGATCTTTAAGGTCCTTTCCAACCCAAACCATTCTGTGGTTCTGTGATTCATCCTCCATTTCAATCAAATGGGCTACTGTGCACTTACCAGAGTAGAGGATGAGAAAAAAAAATGTATTTATCAAGCTCTCAGAAATGATAATCAACAGCAACGTTATAAAAATAATGAGGACAAATGAGTTTAGTATAGCCTATGCACAGCGAATGACATATGAAAGAACAGTGGGACCTTGTTGAAAAGGTTCTGGGCATATTCTGAAGAACTCATAGAAGAAGATGCAGAAACACTTTTAAAGTTAATGACCAAATGAAGGTGAATTATGGTTTTGAGCAAGAGAAAACGAACACTTTCAGCATGCAATCACTCATTTTTTGAACTCCATGCAGTAACGTCTGGATCGACACTTTTCTTCTAAGACTGTGAAGTGACTATACAAGATAAACAGGAAACTGTCCACCGCACCAGGGTTTATTAGGGATGCAAGGGAAGGCTGCAGGCAGGACAGTTCAGCAGTTAGTGTTTTACTTGGCATCTTTGCACAATTTTCCTGAGATAAGGATTTCCTAGTGCTATGGCTTTGATGGCTAAAATTAATTTCCTAGCTTGCAGAAGGGAGACATTGGTGCCAAAAACCCCGAGTGACCTGTTACACCTTTGCAGCTGACGGCAGGTTGCCATGTTCCATGAGAGTGAAATGGTGTTGGCGTGTGAAACTGCACAACTCAATCCCTTTATATGGCAACCTCATACAAAGGAGTAAGCTGTCATTACAGGAAGAAAAACTGCTGTAGAAGAATGAATCCTGTGTTTAATAGAATGTGCTCTTTTAAAGAAATGTTCTCTGCTGACTAATCTAAAATGCTGCTCTTTTCCTATATCCCATGTTTGTTCCTTTCTGGCATCCAGGGCTAACTACTCTGGCGCTGCACACAATCTCACCATTGTTGGTGTAAAAGCCCTCTCCTAAGGACAAAATGCAATCTGAAAGACCCTTCTTGTGCTCTTTTGCCTAATAGCTTTGCATTTGCCTTCAAATATCTGATCTAAATCTCTTTCCTCCTTTCCTTTTGCATTCTGGTTGCATTCTTCACTGTTATCAATGAAAGCCTAATTTACGTGATAAATCTCCAATGCATTCTGAAATTCTGACTTTCAGAATTATGATGCCTATCTATAATGGGCTGTCTCAGAATATTTACAATCTTTAGCCTTCTCCCTACCTATGTCCCTTTTCACATACATGAGATCTTCAGCTAGGACTGGTGTTTTATTCTGAAAAATGAAAAACTATCGGACATTAGCAAAAATAATCAATGTTCTTCAACTCTGCTCTAATACTAGTCTGTTGCACCACTTAAGCACCAAGCACAGGGCATACGAGTAGAGAATTAGAAATGCTACTGACAACAGCTGTAGTGATCATCTTACAGCCAGCAACAGTTAAGGAGATTCAGAAGTAGCATTAGAGGAAAACTTTCAGGTGAGACCAGCAGCTGCAATCATGCTTTTAAATAAAGACTGAACTGTTTTGAGCAGAATAAAGCAGCAGCATCTTCAAGCAATAAAAACATCATCTTTACCACATGTGACTGCGTATCACATTTACATAGTACTAGCATGTTTATGGGCTGGAAGGGGAAAAATGAAAATTCTAAATGAAATCTAAAACCTATTTCACTCCAGAAGTTTCCAGAAGGTGATTTTTGTGTGTGTGTGTGTCTGTGTCTGTGTTGGAAAAAATAAATTACTTCCAACAGCTCTGTAGCCAGCCTGGAGCATCTTCACATAAACAGTTATCAACTTTGTCTGAAAGTCCTTTGAGTTACAGAAGGGCATTTGCAGATCTCATTGGTCTGAGAGAACTGCTGCATAAAAGAACGAGCAGGGCTTTTACGCTTATGCAGAAATAAAGATGCAATTAGAGTGGTATCATCAAATTCAAAAGAAATCCTGAGATCAACATGTGGGTTAGAAATAACACCTAACATATAGAACACAATAAAGATTAGATGAAAAAGCTCTTTTCCCTAGCCATACTTGGTATTTTGGACAGAATTTCTTTTTCAAGGTTGTCTTCTATAGAGCATTTCTACTTCCTTTTCTTGGTGATGACAGAGAGGAAGCAAGGGGTAGTTTTCCACATTTCGGCAACAGAAATTAAAATATTTTATAACAGAAAAACATATTAGTAAAACCCTAAAAGGTGTTAGCATATCAGAAATGCATATAGTCACAGCTGCTGTTTTCCATTCCTATTTGCCTAAATTTTAGTTGATGCTATTCTACTCAGAAGGAATATAAAGGCTTCAGACCTACCATGTACATGTGGATGAATTTTATAACATATCACTAAACTCTCCTAAGAGTAGGACAAGTTTACCACTACACAAAAACAAAACTGGAAGAATGAAAGAATAGTCAAGTTCTGATGAAAAATCATTAATCACCTTTTTGGTAGACAATATAGCATAAATCATGCTTAAAATAATAGTAAATTTATTTCAAAATGGTTATTTCCAAAAATACAGGATAAAATAGACTTTCATTACAGAGTGACAATTTGATGTTCATTAGTGATAAGTAAACGAATGCTACTTTTTTGTCAGGTAACTTCCAGAGTTGAAACTTTAACAACTACATTGCATTTCAAATTTCACACAACCACAGTCTAAAATTGTTGCATAGTAACACTCATTCTCTGTGTGTGCATGATGACGTTCAAGGCCACGTTACACATTAACACTTATATTAACTACTGAATTCAACCAATTTGCTTTCTCTCACTGCCTGTCGGGAGTATGAAACACCAGCAGTTTTCTTAATTTACATGTTCCTATGTTTGGCCTTTCTCCAGAGTTTGAAAGGCCACCAAGGCAGTTTTCTTTCCTTAGTCCAAGTTATTTGCTATGTTGGTATTTGGTGAAAGAAAACAGTTTTCTATGCTTCAAAAGAATTGGAATTTTTTCAGCTGTGTAATCCAAAGCTCACATTTGGACTTCACAATTTTCTTAATTATTAATAAAAAAAATAGGTTGCAAGGAAAATAAAAATTAGGGTGCGTCCTGGAGCTTCTTTTCTATCCACCTTGCACCCGAGCTGGTGCATTTCCCTGTCATCGTGGATGGCACAACTAGAGCTATAACTACAACAATTACCTAACATCTTCTTTCAGCTTGTAATTCAGACACATCCTTAAGAGTTAGCACGTGCTTTGTCCCATTAGGTTTAGCAGAACCACTCAAGTTCTTCCGGCTGGGCAAAAGCCTAGTACGAATCTGGCCAACTTTAGGGTTGAGATCTGGTGTAACATCCCCTTATTGACAGAATTTTGATCTCCTCACAGAAAAGGTTCCTCAAAAAATTCTTTTTCAGTGGAGAACCTAAGCAGACCTTAGGCATGCTATCGATCCCTTTGAGTAGCTCCTGATCCCAAGAAGCACACCCAAAATGTTTAAGTGTTTGGCTGAATCATGGCATAAACACAAAAGTACTTATGGTTAAAAGCTATGGGGAGATAGACAGATAGATACAGATAAAATAGTTTGGTAGCATTCCATGCTATAGTTTAAAAAGTTTCATAAGGCATTAGAAAATTTGATGATACATTATTTTTTTTGTCTTCTTAAAAAATTCACAGTACTAGAAGTTTGAATGAATATTCTCCAGTGAGCTGTTGAAAAAAAATATGTATTTTGGCTTGTTTCCAAAGACAGTTTACCTATTATGGTGAGAGGAATACATCAAAGCCCTGAATAATAACAAATAAAGTGGGAAATCCTCATCTCATCTGCTGTCCTTTTTCAGAGAAGCACTGCACAGAGCTGCCTTGTGTTAGCCTGTTTGATGTTGCTCTACTCTGTGGTGGTTTTACCTTGCTAGGAAGCTGAACTCTACCACAACCACTCTCTCACTCTCCCTCCTCAGAAAAGCAGGGGAAGAAGAAAAGAAAAAAAAGCAATTCACTGGTTGAGATAAGGATAATTTAATTAAAGGAAAAGGAATTATTAAGGTAAAATTATTTTTAAGGGAAAATGAAATAATTTAACTAAAGGGAAAAGGCAATCTTTTATTGCTGAGTGTGATACCACATGGTATGGAATTCCCCTTTGGTTGGTTTAGGTCAGCTGCCCTGGTGATGTCCCCTCCCCACCTCTTGCCCAGCACCAGCCTGCTGGCTCTGGGGGGGTTAGAGAGAGTCCTGATGTGGTGCCAGTATTGCTCAGCAATAGACACAACAATGATGTGATACCAGTGCTGCTCTAGCTACAAGTGCAGAGCACAGCACTGTATGGGCTGCTGCAGGGAAAGTTAACTCCATCCCAGCCAGACCCAGGACAACTCTCACTCTCCCAGGTCGAGTCCAAAGCTTACAAAGGCTGATGTCCTAATAGAAGACTTGCTGTTGTGGATGTGACCCATGCTAGGTGATTTTTCCCTGAATAGTTAGCAAGAAAAATCAAACCATTTTCTTCCCTCAAATGTGATAGCTACCTAAGAGCTCTCAATCTATGGCTACCAGGAGGAAGCACAGATTGTACAATGAACAAATTGCTCTAATCATTTAACTGCCTTTCTCAGTGACTGATCAATTCCTTTACTGAGAAACTAATTAGTGAACTAAGGATGGAGAAAAGAATAGAGGGAGAGTGTGCACTGAAATTTTCAGCTGTACCTGTAACACAGTTCTCTTTTCTTCTCTTTAACATTCATATAAATATTTTTTATTATTATTTCTGAGATGTTTGGGGTGATGTATGCACACAGTGCAGCTCTCCAGTGCAGTTCTGCCAATGCCAACAGACCGTATGCTTACCTACTCACGTGGGAATTTCCCCGGCATGAAAAATCCCCAAAGGGAAAGCTGCTACGGTGTGCAGTGTGCTGAGTGAGAGGGTAACGAGGGCTAGCAAGCCAGCATAACTTCACAGCTCAGACCAACAAGTAATAGCAGATCTTGATCTCAGTTCGCCTTTATACCAGGCTAAGCGATGCCAGTACAGGCATGGATTTATGTGCACTCCACGTGTTCCTGATTAGCGGTATCTATGAGAGGGCCAGGGAGGCAGCTGGGGCTGGTAACAGCTTCACTCGTTCAATTTTAATTGACTCCTATGTGTCTGTCAGATCCCTCAGTGCTGCCTTCGTTCTGTTTTAACTTGTGCCAAAAGCTGAACTCATTCCATCAACCACAGGAAACAAGCGAGCAAGACGTACAGATCAGCTACAGGTACAGAACAAAGTCTGTATTGCCTTTTGAATTACATTTTAGGTACAATCTGCACTGAATTTCAAGATCATAGAACAACTATCACAGGTCAAGCTACAAACCCAGTGAAATTAATCTCTAGTCACACAATTGTACATTAAAGCAGGCTTTGATTCAGGGTAAGTTTGTTTATTTTCATTTTTTTTGTGTTTATATTTAGTGTTCAATCTTCTCTCTATGAAAATCCTAAGGAAATGCTTCAGTGGGATCAAGACTATACCACTAGCTGTTTAGAAACAACTACTGATAGTGTTTAAATGGTATGCAATCAATCAAAATACTCATAACCAAACACAAAAAAGTCATCCAAATGAGGGACAATAATATTTTCTGCAATCTTCCTTTCTCTAACAGTAACAAGTGACTTAAGTGAAACCTTGAAAAAATTGGTCCAGAGACATATACAAGGTTTCTGTTGTAACTGTTTTTAAAATACGTATAAATAATGGTGAGGATAAATGGCAGACAGCATCACAGTTGAAAATAAAATAATTACAGATCTTACCTCTGCTTTTATTTTATTGTCTCCGAAACAGAGGTGTTGTAAGTAGGCTGCAGCATTGGACTGTACTGAGGGAAATTGATGCTGTAACATCTGTATAACTTCTGGAAGCTCTGGATCTCGCCATCCAAACTCTCTGTGTGAAAACAAACATGAAAGATTCAGCAAAAATTCTGCTGTTAGAGGATAAATGTGGCGACAGTTTGGCCAGAAAGACAAAATACATGTCTAGGCAAAATCTTGATATTTTCTGCTATTTTCAAAGTGAAGATTCAATCAAATATTAAGCTATTTTTTTCATTCTAAACTGTACTACCCTAAAAAAAAAAAAAAAAAAAAAAAAGATAAAGCTAGATATAGCTAGAGTAAATAACTTTATGGAATTACACCTCTAAATGCTAAAGTTCCTTAAGTAAAAAAGGCTAGATAAAATTTAATATAAGAACAGAAAGAAGATCCATGCTTATACCATTATACCATCCGTCTCTATTAAAATTCAAATATAGAGTGCTAGAATCAGAACTCTTAAATGGTTTGCTAAAAAATGTTATTTTGTCAAAAAGTCTTTTTTACATACTGCAATCTTTAATAAAAATTGCTATCTTATATAGGAAATCATTACCTATTTTGTGTTTTGGTTTATTGTTGCCAGATATGCTTAATGTTATATTATAAAATTTGTATTACACATTGTATAATACATACTATAATTTTACAAATATTACACTTATACAATACACAGTTACACAACTGATTACTTTTAAGTCTTCGTTAATACTACCCAACTTAAAGCAGACAGGCAAGTACAATGACTCAGTGTTTGCACTGTCCTTTAATCCTATGAAGCATGACACACCATTAGCATCAAATGAAACAACTGAACCCAAGTGTGTTGAACAAGCCCCAGCAGGCATTCTGCAGCTTCCAGAGCTGAACTTAACATCAGTCTGTCTCTGCAGGTAATTTGTCCTCTCTGTGTCTCTGTGTAAAAGGAGTCATGAAAATGGCTTTGGGCTGTGTGTCCCAAAAGCCAGACATGCATGCAGACACTCTGAACGAGATACTTCAGTTCCCACATGCCTTCTTCCTAAGGTCTAATTTTTGTGCATATAAATATTTGTCATCATCTTCCATCTAGTGCTGTACATAGAAGGTAATACAGGAATAGGGCTCTCTGGCCTTGGCCACATTTGTCCCACTTGTCCTGTAGGAGGGAACAGGAGATTTGACACCACCTCATCCTCAGCATTCAGCTGGGGTCCCTGAATGGGGCACCTGGGAACCCTAACCCCTCACGGCTTCATTGGAGGCACACAAGAGCCACACTGGAGGATAATTCAGAGCAAGCAGCACTGAATTTCCATTTGGTTTGTTTCTCTTCAGTGGAGCAGCCATGATGACTACAAACCCAATTTAGGTGTGTAACTTAGGTACCTAAAACAAGTGGAAGGAGTTGAGTCCCCAAACTTGCGTTGAGTCCCCCACCTGTGTTTGAATAAAGCTTACAGTAGCTCTGCAGTCTCAAGTAAACTCAGGCATCTCACGCCTCAAATATGACAGCTCTCCAAGACATTTCATTGAAACAAGACTCATTTTACAATAATAATGGATTACTATGAAAGAGAAATATTGTTTGTTCTTTTGTTTGTTCTTTTCTCACCCAGAATGTTTGCCAGATTGAGTTATTGTTAGTCATATCTTTATGTAAAGATCTAGAATATAAATTGATGTAGAAAAATACATCCAGAAGTTCATCTGCTACTTCTGCTCTGACAAAATAGATGTTAAGACATAAATATTACATTTCACATTAAGCGTTTAATACAAAGAAAACAGAAGTGCAATAATAAATCGCATGTGGACTATTCCAGTGAATCCTTGGGACAACATAGACTGTTGGGAAGCTTCTAAAGAAGACTTTTAGACCGTAGATCAGAAAGATCTCAACACTGAACTGATACTTTGGAAATGTGGAACAATGAAAAGGTATTAGGGAAGGCTAGAAACTTTGGCAGATGTTAGGAACAAACTGGGACATTAAGCAGCTAACGATGTTGGAAGCAGTTTCATCTGTAGGATAAGGACAATAATTATGGATTAAACAAACAAGATTTAAATAGTTCACAGAAATGACACAGAAGAATACCTAATTTAAAATGAAAATGAGTATCTTCTTGAGGTGAACAAAACACTTCTTACAGAAATACAGCCTCACAATGTTGGGAGACTTGAGTAGCCTTCACCAAAGAGACTCAGAAACCGAGCTGGTGCTTGGAAGGATTCAGAGAACCCTGTGGTTTACAGGCTGAGCACCAAATACTTTGCTAGATAGCTCCTCTCAGAGGGACTGATTGACACTAGCTAACGTCTAGCCCTTAATGAGATCAGGACTTGCAGCTGAAGATGATGGCATGGCTAACACCATGTCTGCTGCATATGCTAGCTCACTGTAACTCTACAGGTTAAGTGATACTTTGGTTAAGCACTTATTTCTGTTCAACAATGGGCTGAACAAACTCATTAACAAATCATAAATTGACACAGGGCAGTGACAGAAACAACGTTATCTGATGTGTTAGCTTTCTCTTGTACTTACTTTCTCACAGTTACAATACCTAGGTAGCAACAAATGTTAACAGGGAGTTCAACTATGCTAGACTTCTCTCCTATATACACGGCTCTCAACCAACTAGAAATCATCCAGAAAATATTTTTACCTAAAAATAAAAAAATGAAACAAAACAAAATCTCTTACTGATGAGCATTCATTATTTGAGCTCCTCTTCTAATTTATTCTCATTCTCATTCCTAGATCCCTAGTGCAGGTGTTGGTATTTTGGAGAGGATATAAAATAACAGAAGAAAACAGCTTGTATGACCAGACAATGAGTGGGAACATTTGAAAGGTGTTGTTTTAAACCAAGTAACTATACTTCAGAGTGTTGGAATTTCTAACACCAAATAGCCTCCCAAAGGAATTTTTTTCCTTAATACGTGTATTACTCAACCAAATAAAGAAATACACACGCACAAAACCAAACAACATTATGTGCAATAGCATACCGTGTACTATGATAACCAGCTCAGATTCTTTGTTGTCTTATCTTGGAATCCAGGAGAAAAGAGGCAATCAAGGGGCAAAAGGAAAAGGTCCCTTAATCAAAGGCACAGTTAACAGTTCTAAGGAACCTGAAGTCTTAACATGGTATTTACATATGAAAACAAGGCTGTGCCTACTTTTCCCCTCTGATCTCCTAAAAGACACGCTGACAAGTAAGTGATGAATAAATACTTCTTGGCAATGTTTGTGTGTACCTTGGGCTTAAGTAGAAAATTAATTCAGAAAAGAAACTTTTAACACAGAATACTGTCATGTAACCAGTTCTAGGAGAGAGAATGAACAAAGCAGAAAAGTTAAAAAAATTTAGCTCCGGTACGCACTGTCATTTCAAGCAGATGGTCTCTACGATTGTTATATTTTTAGTAGTTTCTAAATGAAATATGGTAGCTATATATATTAAAAAACAAAAAACAAAAAACAAAAAACTTCTGTCAACAGTTAAGGTTGCTTGAATAATTGTGATAATTTTAGCAGCCTTCAGGGCAGGGAGGACTAGTTTCTGGGAGTTTATATTTTTCAGTTGTTTTTTAACAGTCTATTCTAGGTGGGGAAAAAAGTGAGCTAGGGAAAGATGATTTTACTTTTTAGAAAAGCAAGCTTGCAGCTCTATTAACAAAATTTACTTCAAAAAACAAGTATATACATTTTAAAATTCAGGTTAATTATGAATAGTTAGGACAGCTACTTAATGAAGTCTACTGGACAGAGGCCTTGAGGCATATCTGCATGACAAAAAATACTTATTAAAATGGAGAGTAAAACAAAAAGTAAGAGAAAAACTGGTATGGATAGGAAAGTAGATTGTAGAAGTCAAGAGTTGGGATAATTTGGGTTACGCCATGGAAAGGTAAGTAAAATGAGATAGCAAAATATCCTTTACTGACTGCATTGAAAAGCAGTAGTAGAGTCAGTACTTGATGAAGATTAGGGTCAGATTAAAGGAAGGGAAAAGGATAAGGAAAACCAAATTATCTCAATTTCTGTGAAACATCTGATATTGTGCCACATGGAAATGAGTTAAGCTGGCAACAAAAGAGGATCCAATCCCTAGTAAAATTATAATAGTAGACTTACGCAAAATTTGACAATGTATTGGGTAATCTAAGCAACCACTATCTGACTATGTGTCATTTATTAACATCGCCATGCTTACGAAATCTGAGAGAGGCGATACACATGGATGGTGAAAGGAGCCAGAAGGTTGGAGTAAATCTGAGGAGATGCGTGGCATGCAATTTTTGCGAATCCTATCAAATTATTTGTGCAATTGATCCAAAAATGAACAGTAAGCTAGCATATGCATTTTCAAGATCTTCTGCTACTGCCTACATTGCCCTTGGAATACCAACACTATGCAGCTAAGGACGGCTAACAGCTTCTGGTGTCGGTGTGGCTTTTGCACAAGAAAATTGTAGCTGTGCAATAACTTGGCAGCTTTGGCTGGAAAGCAGCATTTGCAATACACTCCAGACAGTTCAGCAGGTTGTAGAAGTACATTATTACTAGGAAGCATCCTTATCTGAGGGGACTGACCAAAGCAGGCCACTGTGTTCCTTCCACCTCTTTGACAGAAATTGTGTTTTAGGAGTATAAGACCGATCTCATCTAGAATCCTTCAAAAGGTTTTAGCTGGAAGTGGTGACTAATGACATGGATTGTGGTAGGCTATTGTCAAGAGGTGGAAGATGACCCAAAGGGGAACATTGAGTTATATGTAAGCTGGCTTTACACGTACATTTGCTTAGAGAATATTGTCTGGGATCAACAGAAGAGAATCAGGTAAGAGTTGGACATGAGATACAACAAATCTGAAATGGAGCAGTATGAACAGCAATACCAAGAAATCCAGTCTCTGACCCAAGGACACCAATTATTATTGCATTGAAACCAATTTCTGCTCCCGCCATCATAGCACATGCACATGCCAGAAGGAAAACGAGATGCAGACTGAAGATGTAAGTGAGATTGTTAGTAACACAGCTAACTGCACTGGCTATGTGGGATCACTGAAAGGTGCTGTGTTGAGCACAGGGTATGTACAGCATCTGACTATTTGCTTGAATTTTGCAATAATTTTTTTTTCTTCTGCTACTGCAAATTCTGATGACACACAGTAAAGCAACACCAAAAGCACTGATACATCTACCTAAGCACCTGTTTTCAAAAACGTACAAAATAAGTTTTATAACATAAGTGTCCAGCTGGTAACTAAGGATACCAATCAGAATCCTCACAGAGAATTTGAGAAGCAGGTGTGATGTCTCTGTATACTCTTTATCCATTGGTCACAGTAAATTTAATGAGAGCTTGGATTCTTATTTCTAATTTACGTTATTAGAGCAGAACGTTCACATCTGATCAAGCAGTTGGCATAGGCAAGCACCGACACCCAGAGCTATTCCAATCTCAGCAGCATTCTGCAAAGGCAACGCTGTGAAGATGCCTGCCACCAAGAGCCATATGTTTGACAAAGACTGAACTACCACCAAGCACTTATCACAGAAAAGGAATGCACAATCTGTAAATATATTAATTATAAAATTGTATGTTTAAACCAGACTTATCCGTATGTACCTACCTGTCTTAGGAAGCACGCATGTCTGTGAGAAGGTCTCACAAACTGGTGAAGGAGAGGTTATCATATATGAAGTGGTGCTCAAAGGCAAAGACAATTCGATCTGTGCTAAGGATAATGTTTCCTAGATTTCTGGCATTGCTAATGCCAGCCTACATGATTTTTGCTGCACGTATGCCTACAGAGATATACGCTTCTGTTTGTTTTTTTTTAACCCCCCCAAAATTTGATAAATAAAGCCTGAAAATCTCTTTCACCTCATCTCTGAAAGGAGAGTTCTGAGAACGGGTTTCTGGTAGTACTAGGAAGAAACAATTAACATATAGCTTAGGATCAAACACAGAGAGAACTGATCAAGAGTCCAAAGAACTACCTCCCACGCTGAAGGGGAGAGATGTACTTCTATTAAAACTATTTGGAAGGAAATATTCCAATACTACAGGAAACTCCCATTAAGGACTTTCTCTTAGTACATTTAAAAAGAGCATGATGGACAAGATGTTAAACCTAACTAATAAAAGAAATAAAAATAAAAAAAAATAAAGATCATCCAGAGACAAGGATTGTGATAGAAACACAAAGAAACCATCTAACAGCTTTTTCCCTCATTTTCTCACTGTGATTCTAGGGCTGTTGGTCAAACTGTTGGATTCTATGACACTTGGTTCAAGAGGCATTTGGATAATACCCTTAATAACATGCTTTAACTTGTGGTTAGCCCTGAAGTGGTCTGGCAGCTGGACTAGATGACCTTTGTAGGCCCTTTCCAACTGAACTATTATAATTCTAATTCTAAAACAAAAGCAAGTATCTTATACTTCATTGATTGGGAATGGTATTTGAAATATTTCCTTAAAATATTTTCCCTTTTTCAAGCACAATTCTCCATATCCAAGCACATCCATATACACATAGTTATTTAGTTTATTATTGCAGATTGTAAGCCTGGTCTGAATCATCTGCTACAATTTAAAAGGAGGTAGAATTACTATATTTGCTACTGTCATTTCTGAAAACGTAACACATGAAAATTGGTTAGACTCAGGACACAATTTTAGGAATAGAATATAAAGATGTCAATCTCCATTCCACTCACCCTGGATAATGCACAAAACCCTTCACCATATCATATCGCCTTCTCTGACTTCTAGTCTAACTCGGAGGAAGGAGTGTGCAACATCGAGCAACTGATCACCTTCCCCTTCAGCCCCACGCTGATATGAACAACATACATCCACAAAATGTAATAACATCAGGTTTAGGCCTAAACCCCTTAAGGCAGCAATGAACACATATCAGCAGAGAGCTAACTGTACTGCTGGTTTGGTCTTTCAAGAAAGATAAACCACACAAAAACTACCGAAATTTTTTTTTAAAAAAAGGCATAATTTAAACTAAATGTGGAAGTACCAGAAGGACAGGGAAAAGGCACCACAGATGTATCTTCTGTGAATAAAAATATAAGTTCCAATAAAACAAATACATTTAAGTTATTGTTTATCCCAACCTGAAAACTGCATCCTATGTGCATCAATGCCTGTCTGTGCGGCACAGGCAGGAGAACAAAACAGAAATTATATTCTGACTTCTATAAATAAATAAAAGCACAATGACTCTACTACAGTCATGGAGCTACCTGCCTAGGTTATGGAAGAACAACTGTGGGGCTTTGCATGACAGAAACAAATGCACCCAATATCACACAATCCGGGTAAACGTTTACATTTCACCAACCCTGCCATTCTTGAATGTCACCGAATTTCACCATTTGTTTCTTCCACTAACAGAGATCTTAACACTTTTGGGAGAGCTGTTGTTCAAGCAGCGTGCTTACCAAATGGCTTTGTAACATTGAAAAATGACCGGAATAATCTCTTCATTGAGGAGTTGCTTTTTTGCTTTTTTTTTTTTTTAAATATATGCACAACAGTAAATTTGCAGGCAAAAAAACAACCCAAAGCCTGTAAGAGCTGTACATATGGAATCGGAAAGAGAAGCAACCATTTCACTGCACAGTCCCACATTACATATGGAAAAGCTGATCTCAGAGCTTGCCAGCACTTGAATGGGCAAAAATTATAAAGATATGCATGGCTCAACAGTTACTGATTTTCACTTGAGTAACACGCTGGATCTACTTACTCGGGCATACTGTGACCTGTTTCTATACGCCATGTTAGGATTCTATCAGCCATACCTTGACCCACTTTACTGGATCGACAATTTCACTGAAATAAAAATAAACAACATTTTGCATTCTGGCAATGTGCCACTTAAATATTAAGTGTATCATGCATGAGCAGTCAACAACATTTGACTGCACTTCAGTAATATACTTTTTTTTTTTTTAAGCATGTGGCTTATCTCGTCTCTAGATTTCAAATTTAGCACAGCTGAATATAAAACAGCAGTACAAACATTTGACAATCCTGCTGAAAACCTGTGGAAAGAACCTTCAAGATGCTGCTCTAGGGTTTTGACATTCTCTACGGTTTTGACATTCTCCTTGTCTTATGCTTCCATGTGGCCAAACCTGGAAGAACCATCCAGAAGTGCTTCCCTAGCTCCCTCAAATATCTGATTTTTGGGCTGGTGTCACGATGTATTTGTGTCTGCAAATGAGATGCGGAAGAGGATGTGCTGTGGCAGGTGCACAGAATTCCTGCAGAGCAGTGGTAGAGATGCTCAACTTCTCCCAGGTCGTTAACAGAACTGCAAACCTGAGATCTTGGGGCTAACCCGGCACTTCAAAACATCAGGTCTCCTGTATTGCAAAGGGCTATAACTGACCTGTACAATGGCAAGCATACCCTACTGCTCATTGCTAAAACAGTTTTGCCTTTATATGTTTTACATGCCCTCTTTAAGGTTGGACGTGGTGCTTAGGGACATGGTTTAGTGGGTGACGTTGGTAGTAGGGTGATGGTTGGATCAGATGATCTTGGAGGTCTCTTCCAAACTTAATGATTCTGTGATTCTAAGGCATCCCTCTTCTGCTTTTACACTACTACCTGTGATTTAAGTTTTAAAATAAGAAAACCTTAAGAAGTGAGCTTGTGAAGAGGCAAGATGAGAACTACTTCAACATAACAAAAGTGGTCTGGAGCTGAATGGCCTGTAGATTTCTTGAACATCTTCTTCTTAAGAGGAAAAGGTTTTTAAGACGGTACAGTTGAGAGAAGATTATCTAGTGACACTGGCCCACATGGTATTATTTACTGCTCTGTCATACTGCCTGCAAACAGCATGATCACACTTAAAGGTATGAGTCTTATCTGTTCAAGGTCACCCTGACTTCTTTTTTAAATTGAAATATATTTACAAACTGCTATGAAATAATCTTTCACACTATTGATATACTGATCTTTATTTATTTAATTCCCTTACTCTCAGTGAGGGAACTTTTAAGAAAAATGATGGCTGTCCTGAGGTAGCCATACCCCGCTGTTGCTGATATAATGTTATCTCTCCTCTAAACTGTGGGGTGGGAAGCAGAGAAAAATTAGGTACTTCAGTGTTTTAGGATATTTTTAATTTTGCCATTTGCATTTTTTTTGTTTTGTTTCTGTAGTTTGTTGTTGTTGTTGTTTGTTTTTGTCCTTTTTTTTTTTTTTGGTCAGAGTTGTATTATTCTTTTGGGGGCCATTGAGCTGAAACAGTCTTGAAAATCTTGTTTCATCTCTTCCTCTGCAGGTATTTGCACATACAGGGACTGCTTCAACAGTGAATAAAAGGCAAATTAGGTAAGCTATCAAAATGTCTTTAGGCTGCCTAATTTATCTTCCTTCTCCCTGAAATGCAAAACATTTCCCTGACCCCCTACTACAGAAGGGTTTCACAGTAGCTTAATGCATCACAGCTGTGAAAATATGCCACATTAACCCTTCCCTGAGAGACCCACTTACATCTGCTGCTCTCTGTGCACAGGAGCTCACATTTCATAGGGAAGATTTCACCAGGCTGTGAAACTTTGTTCAGTGGCAGCACTGCTGCTACAGACATGGGCATGCTCTTCTCGTAGATCAGGAGGGTGGAAATGTAGACGGGAGATGAGAACAGCAGGCAGACCTAAGGGTGTCTGGCCTTGGCTCTGTCATGGACTTACTTTGCAAGACAGTCATTTGCTTATTGCCTTTCTCAGAGGTGTCTTTGGAGATTGTTAAACCAAAATTGTCTCTTTTTCTAGATCTAGTGTTCCAATTCAGAGTTTCTTAAACCTTTCTACTTTTCCATGACAGGGGAGAAAAAGCTTTTGGGATCCCGCCCCTGTCTGACCACATAGAAATGCGTCATTTCCAAAGAACAAATGTCTCTTGACAAAACCCCTATTTTCTCTGGGAAGTGGGACGAGCACTTCAGAGGGGAAGACAGCTATTTTATGTACCTGCACACACGAGGGCACTTCACCACTGTGGCTACTAAACCAGCAGCAGGACAACTTCGCATTAACCCACCAGCACCAATGGTACCAGCTCACATCATGACCACCTGTAGGAGAGGAAAACAGCAAACACTCCCTCAAAGCCTCAGAGCATCCACTTTTTGTTTGAAATAACCACCCCAACAATTCCCGAAAGGTGCTGGGGCAACTCAACACCTCTTCAGCCTGTTTTTAACATCAGGTTATTATGCAAAATGATACCCAGTGTGACAGCACATGGATCTGCTGTCCCCTTCCCCGTGTTCTCTCCTTCCTTAGTGGTCGGTTACTCCATCCAGTGCATTACTGGCTTACTTTGATACTGCGCAGCAGCAGCTCTCACATCATCTCTGCACATACATGCCTAAGCATCACTCTCATCTATCCAATACTTTACAGCACTTCCTGTCTTTTTGAGCAAGTTAAACTCTTCAAAGTAGACATTCTTTTGATGCTTAAATGATGAATATTAAACAATAAAACTTAAAGGTGATTCAAAGTATCATACAAATTGATAAGCCCTGGAATTTGCCCTCAAATACTCAAGCACGGAGTCAGGAAAGCCAAGAGAAAAACACGTGAATTTATAATAATGAATTAGAAAAAAAAATAACAACTCTATTCTCATTGTCTTTTTTACAATTACACTCCTATGCAATCTTTTTGAAAAGCAGAGGAACTATGTTCATTAAATTTGCAAGGTGTGCAACACAGTAAATGAACCTGAATTTGCTCTTCCTGTAAAAGGCAAATACAGACTAATGGCTTTTCTTTGTGGCCTTTACTTCAGTTTTTATTAAGCATGAAAAAAATGGTCTCCTGCAGGCTAACTAGATATATCTCAACATAAAACCACCAAAACAATGCCATAATGCAAAATACACTTGACACTCAAGCGCTAGAGAGTTCATTGGATCAATAACAGAAGAGTTAAATTGTTAAAACCTGCTCAAATGTAAGGCTGATGGATAGAAGGAAAAATACCCACCAGTGCTGGGTACTGACACTCTAATACTACTGCTACTTCCCCTGTCACCACCTTTCATCTATTTTAAAACACTGTAGAGATTCTTGGGACTTCTCCTAATGCAGTACATAGATATCATCACCTCATGTCACACATGGGTAGACAGAGAGCATTTACATGACTCTCTCACAGGGGAAAACTGAAACAAGTGGCAGAAGCTAGAAGAGCAACTGTGAAATCCTCAGCACGTTTTCAGCTCTCTGAACTGAATACGCTGATTCACTGTCAGCTGACCGCTACAGCAACAGAAAAATGCAGATGATCTGGACAGCATTTCAAGGGAGTGCAGGACAAGAAGAAACCTTCTGGGCCATCAAACCTAATTTCTGATTGCAAATCTGCTACATGGCCCGTATGCTGCACCACACATTGCTCAAGCTAAAGACAGACTCACATAGGAAAATTTTAATCAATCTCAAAATCCTTTGACCAACAGTACAGGTTTATACATGAAAAAAAGAATTATCACACATATCCAAGACGGGGTGTTGTTTTTTTTTTCCCCATTTCTAGCAAGCTGTTCCAATCGCATCCAACAAATGTAATATGTGTCTCATTTTTCAGATTGCTAAATCAGAAAACAAGGTTGCACTTGCAGGGGAAATTAGAAGGAGAACGGATGGTTTCTAGCCTGGTATCTAGCAGGGTAACATTTTTGTTCTCTGTTTGGCCCACAGGATAACCCAGAGACTCCCCACAATGGTACAAAAGCTAGCAGAAGAATGATGAGCTAACCAATGGACAAACCAGGCTAACGGGACTACCACTGCCCTAGAAGACCAGGGGATCTCACAACCCTCAATTTGCCAGTAACAAAACTAGACCAAGAACAGTGTGCCTTACCTAAAAAAAAAAAAAAAAAAAAAAAAAAAAAAAGCCCCCCCCCCCCAAGCCAAATCAGAAAAAAGTGATTTTACATGGATGACACTGAGTTTATTGCAGAAGGAGGCTGTAGATTTTAAGTAAACCTAAAATAGACAGCTTGACAGCTCATACATACATTCGTTAGCTTCACTTCAGTAAAATGCAACTCACAGAAAAACATCCTTTGAATGAGTAAAAACAGCTCCTCTTTTAGTTGCCATCCTACCAGGTTACAACTGGGTCATGACTTTTCCATCCTTTATAAGAAAAACGAGACTACAGGCTGGTCTGCAGAAATGCTTCTAGCTGAGCTGTGAAACACTAATAAACCCTCTGCACAAAATAATCCTGCTACTGATTCAGGGCAATTGCCCTTATTAACAAATGGGAGAAATACTGCCAAGGATCTGTCACTTAGAAATCAGAATCAATATCTTAAGGAGATCTTTGAAACTAGAATTTATTAAGGGATAATTTGTGCCTCAATCTATCAGAAATGTTTCCTCAGCCTGTGGAAGTAGAGCTACCTACAAAAAATGACGAGATCATGTTAGTTGCATGGTACTTATTTCCATGCAGCATGCTCTAGGTGGGACTTTTCATCTGATATACTGAATTCAAGTGCCCATTACCTTAACTGACCAAAGATGGTAGGTGGTTTGTGATACCCTGCCATATATTCTGCCAGCTGCAAGAAGTACAGGCTATGAATTGCATCCTCCCCCTTTTCACTTTAGAGCTTTTTTTTTTTTTTTTTCTCCAGAACTTGGGTAACCTTTTTCCCCCACATTTCCTTCTTAGATCTTAAAGACTTTGCTTTTCCCTCTGCCCTGAAACTGCCCCCTACATGTTCAGCTGACAGCACTGATTCCAATTATAAAAACATCCTGCATTTACATCTTACAGCTCTATCCTAAAGAATTGCCTCAGACTTCAGTGACCATGCTCAGACCATGGTTACATACAACTAAGCAACTGATACCACAGTTATTTCTAAAATAGACTTCTGACGTGTTTATAATTTAAAGTAGTTTAAACTGTGGTTAAAGACTTAAGCATTGATTCTGCAACATGTGCAATTCCTGTAGCATGTGTAACCTATATGTATCTACTCGATTTTGACTAGATTGTCATTTGAGAAATTAGATTTTGCTCTAAGACACTCCCATAAATGAACAGTGGGCTCAGTTGCTGAGCTGATGAAAACTGTAACAACCCCTCCACCAGCCCTCCTGCACAGGCACTGAACTCGTTCTGACAGCCACTGATTTCCTTCCCTCTCCCCCACAGGCTCACTCAGATCAGGGGCTGGACACCATCACCTGCTTTGCAGAAGACAGATGCACACTTGCACAGAACAGATACAACAGCAAAGCAATCTTTCTTTTTCTTTTTTCTTAATAGCTACCGATCTCTGCAAACAGATAAAACAGAAATGCTATTCCATGATGTAAAGCATCTGAGGTGAGGACACCTCTGGCCAGGTGGCAAGAGGGGAGAAAGGAAAGGAAAAAAGTGCAAATTGAGAGGAAAACCAACGAGGGATACTCATTAGATTGAACAGATAGGTTCAACATACTGAAGGACTTAAGGAACCAGACCAAGGGAAAATAAAAGCTGATGACAAAATGTTATGATACATTTCTTACACAAGCTTAATTTTATGGTTTTGGTCATCTCAGGACAAATATCTGTCATTTTGAAAGATAGCAAGCTGCAAATTTCAAAAACAAGTTCAGACACAACAACGTTCAGCTGTGTAGATTGCACAAGAGGAAGGTGGGAGTGGGAAAAGTTTGAGATTTTTTTAGGTCCATGTCAATACTTGCTGTTCAAAAGTTTTCATCTAATGGCAAATACGAATTCACTTAGGACCTTGTGTTCTTGATATAACTTGATAAAAATGAAACTCATATCCCGTTTCATTACAACTCAGTGTGGAAAAGCTGTGGAACTGTTCTATTATAGAGGATATTGTATCTGGTATTATTTATTTATTAGTGGAGAAATCACTATATAGGCTATTGAAATGATGTTTCTCTGTTTCATAAAAATATCTCCCTCCTCTATGATTTTTTTTGTCTGAACATAAAGAAAGGTGATCATATTGCAAACCTCTGTAGACTACACTGCAGACAAACTATGAAGCACACCACACTTCAGTTTGAGATGGTGTTTTTTGACCACTGCTTTAATTTACTACACCACATTACTGGAGTCTCTTTCACTCAGAAGCCAATGCAAGAAATATGATCAGAGGTGGCTTTTAAAGAATTTCTATATATGAATTTACATGCACAAAGGAAATAAATATATTAAGACTTTCTCAGAAGCTGATACTAATTTACATTAAGGAGAATATTTTGCAGCCTTCTTTTCACAATCATGGATATCTGAGAAATAAAGCAAACACAGGGATTTTTGGAATATATAAAATTACATGGTTGTTGACAGACTGCAGGAAGCTTTCAGCCTTTCAGACAGGGGTCCAGACAGAACTCAGAAAACAAAGTACTTGGGCATCTTTGCTTTTCAGTACGCTACTACAACTGTGCACCTGCATTATTAAAAGTGGTATTTAACATATAAATGTCTAGTGTATAAGTGCTTAGATCTTTCTTCCTTTAAAGCATATCAAGTACAAATTTCAGCTTGCTAAGGACCATAAAAAGTAATGTTAGATATGCACAGCAAATAGTCTCCACTTTCACTTGCTGCATAATGAGATCTAAAATATTTTACCTTTTGTGGAGAGCACAAGAGACCACTATGTCATAATCATTTTCATATGAATTACAGATGCGCAACTGTCAAACTGGAAACCAGACATTTTACTCATACAGTATATATTTTAAGCAGAAATAAAGTTAAGTGTGTTAATTAGTTACTTGTGCCCATTGTAATTTCAGAATAAAAAAACTAAGAAAAATTTCAGCAAAGCAATAATTAAAAAGATATTGAGAGTATGCTTCTCATTGGCTCTGCAATTTTTTCATTTCTGAAGGTTTTGTGTAACTGATTACATCTTTTTTTTACTTCTATGAGTAAATCGCAAAACTAATTAGCTGCACACTATTAAGTTAATGCATATTTATCTACAACAATTCAATTCTGACTGTGAAATAATCTTTCTAGCCCATAATTACACTCCAGCTTAATTAGCATAATTTCCGCAGCACATTCTTTATTAAAGAAGCTGACATAAGGGTTGGTCTTAAATACCAAGGATATTCTAGACAACTAGAAAAAGGCAGACAGACATAGCTGCATTAAACACCTATTATATCATACAAGATAGCACATGTAAAACAGGATATGAATTAAATGCTATCTGCACTATAACAAGCATCTGAAGATGCTTTCAGAGGAGATAAGCAAAACACTCAAGGGCTTGAGATGTCCTTGCTAGATGTGGTAGCACATCCTGCCTGGTTCCTTCAGCCCCTGCCCTGCATCTCATCCCTCTCACCACGGGTTGCTGGCAGGTTATTATCCCATTCAGCATATAAGCTTTCTTGATACTGCCTCTGTGAAGGAAAACATGATCTTGCATCATTTACACCAACTTAATTGTAGCCAGTAAGTTCCCACCAAAGAGAGTCGCTGTAAGTGAAGACACATCAGTCACCAGGCTCACTGCGTCCTTAGTCTTCTGGTGAGGCTTTAATAATTAGATTGCCAGCTGGGAGCACCTGGGCCTCTTATGGACACTTCATTCCCTGGTGCTTGGGATAACAATACCGAACTCATTTTCCATGGGCCAAGGAGCAGTATGTGGGCAACAGTATCCAAGTACTGCTGTGCTTGATGTGAACAAGAAGTTTTGGAAGAAATGCTTAGCAACCCTCTGAGTCATCTCGCTTGTCTCCTGCTCAGGTCTGTGACACGCCGGGTGTCAGTGCATGTAAGATTTATGCTTCTGAGCTATGAAATGTAACCTCTACTGTAACACAGACTGACAAGAACCTCTCCTCGCAGTTAACTAAAATGAAAATAAAAAACAAAAAACCTTGCTTGTGTCTTCATCTAACTATTTCTAAACACTGGAAGCTTAAAATGAACTGTTATCTGAAGCGCTCTTGAGCTTTGTACAGGATTTTGACTAAATGTATGCTGTTGGTGATGGTGTCCTTGCACTTTTCTATAATCACAAACAGTATAAAAGATACTTTCACCTGTGGAGGATTATCATTTATTGTGTGAGACAATGAAAGGCACTGACTATGATTTTCAAAATCAACGAGGTGATTTAAAGGCAAAATCCTCATAAAGGATTTTAATTTAACAAGGTTTCCAAAATGCCTAAGACTCTCCTGAAAATGTAGGCTTCTGCTTTTAAATCAAATAGACACTTTTAATAACTTTACTCACTCTAATTAACTTTTTATTTTGAGGTTAGTGCTATTAAGCAAGACCAGGACCGAAACCATTGCTGCATACTAATCAGTCATTGAATCCTGCTGCTGAAATGTAACATGCGAGGAGATGTCCTAAAAATTCAACATAAATTCAGAGCAACAGAAACTAGGAAATCTGTTATTGAAAAAAAACAAATCAGCAATACCTATTTCACCTTATTGCTTTCCTATGAACACAAACAACTATGCAAAGTCTGCTTGATTAGAATTTAAGATGAGGAAATCCATCATAAATGAGGTTATAAAACAACTTTTTATTTTTATTCAGACATATAAATTATACATCAACTACTGTCTCCAGACTACACAAACACAGCCAGTTCACGATGTTTCAAAAGCACAAGGAAAGCTGAAGCTGCCCCAGGAAGCTTCTCTGCTGCTCGTTCTGCCTTCACCCCAGAGCGATGCAATTTGATTTTGAGGCATGCCCTGCTTTAGCAGGAATGGGGAGAGAGGCAGGGAGGCCATGCCTATCTATTTCTGCACCTGTAAAGCCTGCTTGGCCTTTGGGCCCCGGGCTGTGTAGGAGAATGCTCCCAGGACAGCATCTTGTTGCCTGTTCTAAACCAGCACAAGCCGGGTCTGCTCGTGGCTGAAGTTTTGCAGCTCCCATCAGTTTGCAACGCCAAACGAACAGCAGCTGAGCCTTTGCTTAAAGCTGTCCCTTTGAGCTGGAGTCAAACACATCAGAAATTAAAAACTAGCTTCTCAGAAGCCAAGTAACAAACATTTCTGGGTTAACCTTTCTTTTAACGGCTAAGACCAGAATTCACAAGCAATAAAAGTAGTCACACTTTCTACAGACTTTAATTGCCTTTTCTAAAACTATTTCATTTTGGCTATCTTTTTCAAATCTAGCTTTCTAAAAAGATACGTTAGCTGAGATTATCAATAGGAACTAATGATTGTGGCTGCCTCACTAAAGAGGGGCTTGGCTATTTGTCAAACTGTGCATCCCAAATTAGTGTACCTGTAATTGCTTGCCACTTTTAAAATCCTGGTCTCCTGTTAGCCCTGTATTTTCTCTTTGACAGTTATTTAGCTCTGCCAATTTTTATTTGCCTTCTCTTTCCAGAGCATCAGAGCACTAAGAACAGAAGAAAGAAATTCAGTTTCAGCCTTCGATCCTGCAGCTTTGAGTCATAAGATAAAGAGTTATGGCTTGAAGACAAGACATAAAAGCAAAGCAATATACTCGCAGCCACAAACTCAATGAATTAAACTAAGAAAAAAAAACCCTGCAGGTCAGGCAGAGATCATGCAGAGTAAGCACAGCAAGGGACAAGGAAATGGGAGGCATAACTGTATTGTTATCTTTTCTGTGTCATTTCATCTCTCTATACATCCGTTCTGCTACCTATGAAAAAGGCTCTTCTGAAAGAATTTTGAGAGCTTTCCATAAAAATCACTAAACTCCAGGTCAAAATATTATTACCTAGTGCTGCCATTGGGGTGCAGAGCAGACACTGAGGCCTGGATGATTTTAAAAAAGGTGAAAATCCAAGAAAAAAAACAAAACACCAACACCAGTAGGCAGATTATTGACAACAATTTGTTAAACAAGAGCTGTGGTGAAAGAAAATAAGAGGATAAGAGTAGCTTAGTAAAAAGCTATTTGTTTCACATGCCTAAAAAACCTGCAACATTTCTACATCTTATTAAATATAAACCTAGCACATGTAGCTGCAAGAGTGGTCAATCACTAGTACTCACCGAAGACAGGACTTACTAAAATGACATCTTAAGGCAGCAGTCTACCTGTTCCTTCACTGAGCTGTCAATAAAATATGAGTGCCTCTCAGAGCTGAATGCTTGGGGAAGTTTCAGGACTGCTTTAGCAAGTTAACATTGCTCCTCATTTTTAATGTGATAAAGGAATGACTCATCAATACAGAGATGTCATAAGGAAGACTCATCTTCCTGAACAGTTAGTTTTTACTTCATATATTCTCTAAGGCACTTCTATCTTACATATCATAGAAGGGCTTGGGTTGGAAAGGGCATTAAGGATCACCCAGTTCCAACCCCATCCAAGTAAGGGTACTGGGGAAAAACTACTTGAAAAGGTTTCCTGTGAGGTAAAGTTATGAACTGTACACATTTAAAATGCACCCACTGCCCATTTCATTGGTGGGTAGGCAAGTGCCCAAGATCTCCAGGTTTGACTTGATTAACTGCCAGGCAGTTCTCAACACACAGAAGTACTAAATCAAAGAACTACACCATAGTTTACTGCAAGGATTCAGCATAATCTGAACAGTCCAAAGCCCCATTTGAACACTGTGGAGGCAATGCTCAGCTCAATTACTCTCCATGCCTACTTCATGCCATGTCAACCCCAAGGATGCTGAGAAGTCAGCCAGGAGCCTGCCCAGATGGGAACATTCCTCTGGAAGGAAACTGGCATCTGTCTACTGAGACCATTACAACATCAGGACTGTTCCAGCACTTGGAGGTGCACTGACTGCAGGAAAACATGCATGGAGAGGACTGAGATCATGCCTGCAACATGAAGTAGCAGCTGATATGGCTGGAGCAGTTTTATCCGATCTCACTTTGTACAATAAGAAGAGCTCAGCCACCCACACAGCTTTAATCTTGTCACAAAAAAAACCTGCTCAGGAACAAAATAAAACTTATTTAAGGGTATTTTGGGTATTTTTTTTTCAAGCTTCCTGTCAGCTTAACTATATGAAAAAATCAGGTGTAAGCTATCTTTCTAGCACCACAGCATTGAAATCACACTGAAAGGTGAGTGCACAGCTCCTTTGACGCATTCACTTCTCTGCTCTCAGACTAAATGTATAGTTCACTAACTCCAGGAAGATGTAAACCAATTTTTCACATCACTGAAACACACACACTTCTTCCCTGTATCGAGTGGAGTGAACTGTGAAGTCAAACTGAAATGACTGATACCAATTCCATTCAGTAGGGACTATGGTGAGAAGAGGTCTCTCCCACTACTTCTGTAGGTGAAGGTGGGGAGGGAAGATGATTTTCTTGTCTTTCATTGCCTGGCCTGATGTCATAAGGAAAATAACTGGCATTATAGAGCTTGCTTTAAGGACTCTGCAACGCTTTTGAACCTCATGGGCCTGGTCAATCCACATCTGCTTCCTTTGTTCCATAGTACACTGCAAGTGGGTTATTACAGCTCTTTCAGATATAGGTAAGCAATCTCAATTTACTTCATGTGTGCTACAGAGTAACAAGATTGTACATGCACTTCATTACAGAAGAAGCTGTCATTTCATACTTTTTTTCTGAGAGAGCAGATCCCTGTTACTTCATTTAGCAGCTCCTCAGTGGCAGTTTGATTGCCCCATACTCATACCTGCTCTTCTGGGAGCTTGGAGAGAACAGGAACATAGACAGGAACGCACATTTAGCTGTTTGACAAAGGGAGGAGGGATGCCCACCTTGGGAAAACAGCAGCATGATGAAAAACAGAAAGTCTGAGCGGGAATTGGACTTCTATATTGGTTTGGAAATGAACCTGCTCTTAAAAATAAATAAAAGGCATGGCACCCACCACTACCTAACGCCGAAGTTGCAGAATGTCACATCTCCCTCTACCCTGACATCTGCAGAGGTTTTAAAGACTCCTGTAAAAATCTTGAAACATTTTTAATGTTTGTAATGAAATTCCAGATATTAGAAATCCATGAGTATTCGAACTCCACTGCAGCTGTAATGGAGACAGAACAATGCACAGATTACGAATGTTTTTATGCGATGTTCTGAACCATATTGCATAATGATTTTTTTTAATGTTGACTACTGCTGAAATTCAGATGGGATGTCAGAAGAGTGTAAGACCATCCACCACAAAAGTGATTGACAATGAGAGTGATAAAGTCTAAAAACCTTACAATTCTCAGTGAGATGTGTGATTCATTTGCTAGTGCTGGGAGCTAAGGACTTGTCAAAGGGCTGCCCAGAAAAATTAAATAATGACTTGATTTCTATAAAGACTTGGTTTCAGGTATAGTCAGAGCAAACTGACCTGCAGGTATCAGGGTGTCTCTAAATGAATGGCATGGGGTGTCTTTAAATAAAATAATTCCCATATAGAAGTTCTGCTACTGTTTTTATTTGAGTGACAGAAAAGAAAGTAGCAAAGATAAGTTTTCTCCTTTAAATAGCTATTGATCTTGTGTACATACACAGAAAATCTTATGAGTTACAGACACTTTATTCTTTTCTTTCTACAATCTTTCCATACACATCAAAACTGGCAATTAATAGTGCTAAATTTTGTAGACCTATCAGTATACTAGAAAGTGATCTCCAAATGTCTAGTATGGCAGAGAAATGTGAAAGACTGCATCATCACCAGAGCTTTACCACCAACCTGTTTAAAATAGCACAAACTTGTAAACTGACCATTAAGCAAAATGAGAGCAAAAAGAACAAGCTCTCTACCATTCAACTGGACCCTAGTGATCTACATTTTTTTCTAGGATACATTTAACTTATCTTTTGTATTTTATTGGAAAGGTAGTTGTAAAAACATTTATTTTAGTTCATATATGGCATATGTTCTATTCCTCATATTATGAAGCCAATTCAAGAACAGATACATCTTTGCACTGGATGAAAAGATAAAATCTAATATATATAACAATCTTTATGTTTTTAAACACACCAGTTAAAAATATATCTTTGTAATTGGAAGGAGGTCAAACTGATACTACTATTACACAGAAGAGCCATGTCTGTACACGAGCATCCTAAAGTACAATTTATAAGCCAAAATGAGATAGCTGCGTGTCCTGCTTCACAAAACAATTAGCTGATTAGAGGACAGCCAATTTTAGAAAAATAACACAGGCTTGCATTTTCATTATTTATTAAAGAGTAGTATAGAGTATATGTAGTATATAATGACTGTCTGCCATGGATACAGTATGCACTTATATGATTTTTTTTCCTACCCCACTAATAAAAAGAGGGACATTTAATAACATTAATATCTCATATATATATATATAAAACCTGTACATATGTGGCTGTGACCACAAGCTTCAAATCAAGTTTAAAATAGCTACATAGGAAACTGAGTACATTTGTTAGTGTTTCCCATCCCTGACACTATATAAGAAGTAAAAATGCAAACCTTTAAAATTCTTGATAGTAAAGTGAAAGTTGTGCCCATTGGATTTCTTGGTTTCTTTCTCATTGTAACAGAAATAATATAGAAAAAATATAAAATTAATATGTTGGCACTTAAGAAAAAAGACTAAAAAAAATTTAAACAACAACTTCACTAGGTATTGCACAGAATATACCAACATGTTTTTATTTGAATCTGTGCAATATAGATAGCATCAGTCACTTACAGTACAGTAACCCTTGAACATGGTGTATTTTGACAGGCTTCCAAGTATTTTTCTTCGTGGAACTTAAGTTCAATTCAGTTGTTTGGCCATAAAGTTCTTTTACCGTTCAGCGCCAAGGAAAATTTGGGATCAGCACATCACACAAATTTGCAGAGGGGTTGCTGTTGGCATCCCAGCTCATCAGGGAAATGCATGCGTCTTAACTGCCAGAGCTACCCAGCTCTGAACACATACCATTTGTGTGCAATGACATTCTGTTAGCAAACTGCACTACTGAGCAATCCCAACTTTATTAGATTCTTAAATCCTAATTTGTTTCAGGCTGACATGACATAGTATGTTTCGGCTCCTGCTGTTAGTGATATTGTTGCAATGAAGAAAAAAACCCATCTGTATCTTCCCACACAGTCAATGACTGTGAGAATCTGCGTGCTAATGGATTTTTTGCTGCTCTGGAGTGTGAAGGCATTAAAATTTCTCTCTACCACAAACAGCATGAATGAGTATTCAGATTTTCTAGCATTTTTTTCATTTTTCTACTGTTTTTGTTGTACAAATGTACTTTTTATCTAGACAATTAGTTTTTTCTATAATCTTCAGTCTTCTGCACTTTTAAGTGTCAAACTGCTGTGGATGATGTACTTGATGTACTTGTACTTATCAGTTAGATGTTTTAAGTTAGCCCGAAGCTGTTGGGACAGTATAAAAAATGGAAGTTGATAGAGGATGAACCATAGCCGTGATCTGAAAGGCTACTTGGGGCACATGTGTTAGCATCATCTAGGAATTGCAAAGCAAAAACTCAGATGACAGATATAAGGACTAACAAACATTTCCACAAAAGAAAGGACAGGATGTGGTAAATCTGGGCCATTAAGGCTAACAAAAAAGGTCTTGCTTTATGTATGGAAAGGTCCTCTAGAAAGATATTGCTTTCTAGTGGATTAGTTTTTAAGACAGCTTTATGAACTACTGCATACAGACTAGAGCCTTTTACTGCATCACAAATTAAGGCCCATTGTTTTGACAAGAGTAGTAGTGAAAGAAAAGGCACTTCTAGACTCTCCTGATGCATGACTTATCTTCTGTATCCAAAAAGAACATGGAATACATAAATTAATCCATGGTTTATTCTATTAATATTAACCTGTATTACGTCCGGAATAATGAAATGGTCAATGAGTTTTTCAGCCTGAAGCTCACTTATTTTAATAAAACCAACATCACTGGCTCTGAATATCATTTGGAAATTTTTAGCTAGATACTGGAGGATTTGATGAAGAGAAACAAACCTGCAACAAGAGGTAGTAAATGGCATTGCCAAATTCAGGACGTACTTCTGGGCTCACAATTTGAAATGCTAAGGAACTCATTAAGCAAATCAAAGTTGTTAAAAACCTCATCTCACTCTTTTCAAGTACCACCACCTTTTTATGGTTGTTATTGACAACAAAACAGCCACAACGGAATGAACTATTATCTTCATAAGGCTGTTGTCCTTGCCTCATATCAGGTTAAAACCCATCTCTGTATATGTGAAGGTAGGATTTTTTTCTACATACATCACTTTATACTTACCCCAAATTGATTTCATTTGATTTTGGTGTGGCATTTTTTTTTTCTTCAAAAAGTATGTTTACTCTCTCAGTTTATTATTTTAGCACCTGAACTCATAATTTGTGTTCTTGCTAGGTTAAGGATTGGACTGAATGATCTCAGAGCTCTTTTCTAACCTAAATGATTTTGTAATTCTTGATCACTATTTCTATTAGTTTGATACAAATGGGATACTGATAGGAGCAGTCTACACCTACTTTGAAGCTCTTTTAGAAAGCAGGCATCATGTTGTGGATACCCCATCTACAGAACCATTTGAAGTCAGGTTGGATAGGGCTTTGGACAACCTGATTTAATGAAAGATGTCCCTGACCATGGCAGAGAGGTTGGACTAGATGATCTTTAAGCTTCCAACCCAACCCATTTTAATAATTAGACAGTTCCCCGCAGCTAAAAGAAGAAAAAGTCACAGCACTATAGCCTACAGTTGGGCTATTATTTTTGGATGAACATTATCTAGTCCTGGCAATTTGTTATGCCTCGTTTAGTAGTTATTCCATATCTTTTGCCATCAACACTACAGTTTGAGATGGATCCCATGGTAAGTTCATTTCCCCTTCCCTCAAAAAGAAGGAGGGAACATGAAAACTTTTCACATCTTCAAATGTTTTGATGGAAATTGCACAGCTGGCAAAGAAATTCAGAAAGAAGTAAGTGTTCCTCTAGTGCAACAAACACTGATTCACAGGTTGAATTGACTGTTGGCAAATTCCGCATGAGTAATGTGATACTGAGGACATTTTCAACAAACTGCTGTATTATGTTCTTCTCGATTCCACATAAGTTCTTGTCATTTCTAAGCTTATCTTGATTTCAGGATGTCTGGTTCCAGAGATGACATCATTTTTACTGATAAGAGAGATCACAAGTGATATTTTCCCAGTTCAAGAGCTAGCTATGGACTGAGAAATGGCACATGTGGTTATGACATTAAGAACGGCAGGAATCAGACTGCAAGCAGTATAGTTTAAGGCAGCAACAAAGTTAACAGCTACCACTTACAGAACTTGGTGTTTCTCTTAGTGACATGGCCAAATGGTAGGTCACCTTTTAAACAGCAAAGGAAACCTGGAAATTTTCATTGTAAAATCAAGCATATGAGAATGGGAAACACAGAAACCTTATAGGCCAAGATTTCCCTTTCAGTCTTCATCACAAAAAAAAAAAAAAAAAGAGCAAACCAAAAAGATGGAGACCCATTTCTGTAGACAGGTTTGGAAATGTTTATCCTCTATTATGGATATGATGTAAACACTATATTAGACTCAGTGCATCTAGTACATTTAGTTAATGAAGTTGTGGACAAGGCCTAAAACCTGATTGCTTTTAAAAAATAAAAAGTATTTTAATATAAGTTAGAACTTGAATTTATGTCATAATTCCAAGTTAGCATTCATAAAATTGTATTTATTATGAATTTTAAAAATCTTAAAAATAAGAATTGTAACTTCTTACCACTTTGTCAAACCACTTTGATACACGAATCAGTCTTGCATCTATTCACTAGACAGATTCACTTGTTGATTAATGATGTTTAAATGCTGCATTCACATTCTTCCCACCTCTAAAAATTCAATGCCTAATTATTAGAGCTGTAGAAAAATCCCTTAAGAAAATTCAAAATCAGAGGAGACATCTCTAATTTTCAATTTCATTGATAATTTGAGAAATATTTAGTATCTACTGGATGATGGGCTGGAATTAGGGAACTGAGCTCCAAATTTGAGAACACTGGTGTCATTTACAGCTCTGCAAATGTTAAGGAAAAAAAAAATCAAATTTAGCACAGTCTCTCAAAATAAAATTTCTCTTTTTTTTTTTTAATGCAAAATTTGAAATAAAACTTAAGGTTAAGCCAGTGATTGGACAGTGAAGAACTTTTAAATCTAAATACTATGAATCAGAACTTCTTACCAGTCCTATCGCATGCTTCTTCACGTAAAATCTATAAATATTACAGGGGAGAGGAAAACATTTGTAAATTGGATTGAGCCACTCTGAACGTTCCAAGTTCCATCTCCTACAGGAACTATGAAGATTCAGATCACGTCCTGCATATACGTCTTGGCAAACCTTGTTGTCTTATTCTTTCCTGACAGCATGCATAATTCATATTAATAACATGATGAAAAAAAGAGTAAGCTAAAGAAAAACAGGCACAAAACTAAACACAACAGTAGTTTCTGGAACAAAATATTAAAAGAGAGAAGAAGGGTATCTGATTTTTAGAGGAGCTACAATGTTAATATTGAGCTGTGCAAGCATATAGTGCTTTGGAATGTAATTCCCTTCTAATGTATTGCACTTCTCTGTTCACTAACAGCTCACTTCTAATATATAGAGCTTTGGCTTTGTTTTTCTTGCTTTGGTCTTTTCATTGGAAAACTCATAAACTGGATCATGAGAAGTCAAGTTACAAAAGTATTTGCAATTATAGATTTTAATATTCATCTTATGTTAAAGAGAAAAAATCAGATCTGTTTTTACTAGCCACAAAGGTTTGTGATCTGCTTCTCCATTATTTTCAGATTTGGCAATTTGCTTCTTCATTGAAGAGTAAAAATTTGATTTAGATAAATACAATTATTTACGTTCTTTTGCCAAATGTTTCTCAGATGAACTGGAAAACAGAAACATTCTGGATACCCAAAGGAATAGCAACATCCTTGCAAACATAATACATACAGAAAATTGTCATTAGCATTTGCTTTCTCATGTTAAATTTATCTTTGGACTAATTCTGAAGAATATTTTTCTTGTATGTTATCCTGTTTAGCTTTAACTACTGTAGGTGAAATACCATATCTCTAAAATATCTGATTTGCCATCCACTATCATTCTTCATAATTACTTCTCGGCATTCTTTTTCTACATATTATCAATTTGCAAGTAAGAAATATACAAAAGTTAGAAGAGTAAATATATTTTTGTCCTTATCTGGACATACTGAGAAAAAGGCTTCCAAAGAAGACTTATGCACTGCTTTCACTGCCAGGCTTCCTCACTCCCTCTTCTGCTTTGTTAATAAGGACATGTCGTTTAGAATGATAAGATATAGAGATTATTTAAAAAATAAAAATCCAGAACCTAAAACACCAGCTTTAATAATCATGCCTTTCAGAAGCTCTCAGAATAGATGACAACCTCAAACTGAAAATATGTGAATTCATTTGAGTCACATTTCACGAGGCACAGTATGAAATGCAAAACTAAATCCTAACAGATTTCACGTAAATATATTAAAACCCCAACATACTACTAAAATATTTAAATTACCAGACAGAGAATTTGGAGGCCAAAATTATAGATCTGTGTTCAGTTTTTCTGTAGTACAAGCACACATCAGGACAACTACATTGAAACAATGGTCACAGAAGATTTATGATTGCTGGAAATTTATAAAGTCTGAAATAGTCTTTTTAGGAAACATCCAGACTACAAGTGAATAAATACAGTAAGATATAATAGGGATAAGTAAGTGAGACAGTGCTTTATGTCTTGTATATTGGCAAAATTCTTGTCATTTACACATCTATATGTCAAGTCTGTTCTGTTGGAACGCTGCTGAATATTTCAGTGTTCAGTAGCTATGTACCCTTTCTTATACAAAACTAACCCTCACACAAAATATCTTTGAAAACGCAAGTAATATATACTGAGCAAAAAGGAAAAACGAATAATGCACTGTTACACTGGAAGCAAACACAAATGTGTACTCACAGTAGTGGAAAAACAAAACACGGGGGTGAAAGCTCAGGAAGAGTTTCTGTGAAACAGCTGTGAGCCCCTGAAGAAACAATAGCTATTCACAGTTTAGGATGTTTCAAGCCAGTCATGGAATTAAGCCGCAGAACTCCCCTTAATTAAATAGGGAGTTTTATCACGTGACAGGGTAAGAGTGCACATGCACTTTGCCTGTTTGTGTTAGGACCACTGGGGCAAAAGTTCATTGTCCTCACGTGGTTAAAGCTATTCAGTCTGGCAAGGCCAAGGGTGCAGTTTCTGAGAGTCGTGAACTGTCCCTGCAAAAAAGCCAGGAAATACCAGATGGATACACGGCTGCATGGCCCAACCAACAGCCCAGCGCTCTTGATAACAACTTATTTAATCATCCTGGTTTCAGAGCTGAGGAGAGATCACAGGAAATGCCTGGGGAGCAAATTTGGAGATGGCCCAAAGAAAATGGACCCACCCAAGCCCTGCCAACTCTGAGAACAGCCTCAAAGATGGAGTGACTGTAAATCAATGTGTATGTCGTGGATAACGGCAGCAAGACAACCTCAAGCTGTGACCTGAGTCACTCAGGTATTCCTGATTTCTCAGAGGACAAAGATGGCTTTGGCCTGATTCCCTTATAGTTGGGAAGTTGAGAGTTATTCTGTTTTTTGTAGCTTATAATTGATAATTAAAGACAAAAAGCACCTAATAAAATTCCCCCCAGTAAATTGCTTCTTTACATTGAAATTAAAACCGTCATGAATTCTGTTTTGTCTACAGCATATTGTTCAATGCTCTTGCTATTTTCTAAGGTAGAGTCCTATTTTTTCCTGGTATTTTAAAACACACTACATGAATATATTACTTTGTGCAACATTAAATATTTACATGTTTTTCTTTTGACCCTCTTGTATCAACAAAATTCAGTCTTATCTCTGAACCTTGTAAGATGAAGGACAGAAACTCACTCAGGAGAGCACTGGGGGTGGTAGGGAGAAGGAGGGAGGGAAGGAAGTTGTAACCAGAGATACAAAACAAGAAGCTGGGCAAGAAGCCCTTCCTGAAGCAAGGCGGGTCCTAACATGGAGTGAGGAGAGCTGTTGGGAGGGTCTACGGAAGTGAGCTAAGATGATGAACAGAAGTTTGGATCCAGTGGGAATCTGGCAATGTCTGGTAATTAGGCAGTCAGATGAATCACCGCGAAGCATAAAACATCTTAAAGAACCACTGTTATACATCCAGATAGACAAATAAAGGCAGAATTCCAGCAAGAAGGCATTTGTTGCACATCTAATTCACAAGTACCTGCTCTGCAGAGAACAGCCTGGGCAAATCATGGTGCAGACAACATCTCAGGGAACTTGGTTGATGTGGCTGCAATCTAAGAGCTCAGAGAAACAGAGCCCATTGGTAGCATTCTGAGACACTGGTGAGCAATCTGGTCTCCAAACATGGAAGCCCAGTCCCTCTAAAAAAAGAGGATGATCAGACTGGCAGAGAAGACTTTTGGAAACATCATAAAACAAGATCAAGTCCAGACTAACACCCACAAGATTATGTGGCAAGAGGGCATTAGGCCACCGAGGAGGAAACAGATGCTGTACTGAGACTTTTGTATCCAAAGATGGTCATGCACCCTTCTGCTCTGAAACCAGGGGCCGGTGACAGGGGAAAGGTTGGTTGTTACAGTGGGACTGGCACCTAGCAACTAGCGGGCAGGAAGGTGAGTCTGCAATACCAAAGGACAACACGCAGTGACTTGTTTGCTGGATGTGAAGGTCACATGAAGAGCACAGAGGTTCTGGATCACCAGGTGAGAAACACTGGTGAGAAGCCTCCACTTCTGCTCTCAATGGGGAGCAGAAACACCAGGAACAGGGAAGACAGGTTCCAGAGGCAAAATCTAGAACCCTGCAAGGAAAGATGAAGACTAGGTCTTCCATGTAGCAGTGCTCGTATAGGCCTCACAGGACTGTAAACAGAAATGCAAAGGTGTTTGGCTGAAACGTGTGGTTCACTTTTTCGTTAGGGAGTGGAGACACTTGTATACGAGACATTAGATATTGGAAATGAAGCTTGTACTGAAGGGACAGAGCTCACCTGAAACTTAAGTGAATCAACCTATTAGTACTTCAAATGCAGAAAGTCACGAGTGAACTTCTTACTGAGGAGTGGTGGTGCAGGACGGGTAGAAGGTGGTGGCTACAGAATAGCAGCACACAGCATAGACTGAGCCATCTACCATTAAAGACGACAAAGAAATAGTAAACCAGGAAATGAAATACTGTCCTTTAAACAGGACTCTATGAATTGAGCCAGAATAGTGGTACGCATGCTTCTACACAAATGCTGGAAGCCTAGGAACTAAGATGAACTAGAATGCCTAGCCCTAAAAGGCAACAAACAAACAAGGATCTACATGCTTAGGAAGTTGAAGGAAAAATTGGTGAGAGATGTAAAAAGAAGATACAGGATATACAGGAATAGTACAACAGCCTATGGTAATGATGTATGATAGAGCTCTGTCTAACATTACACCAAATTACCAAACTCACCACCTCAATTAATCTCTGTAGGGACTGACCTTGCAGGATTCCACAGGAAGAATATAGCATAGGATTCCCTGACCATTATCCTGACTGAGACATGTTAGAAGAGATCAGAGAAGCTGCAAACTCAGTCAATATACAGAGGTAAGTGAAGTCACTTGTTACTATGTAGAGTGGGTGAACGTCACATCAGGGCATAACAGAGATATTGGGTACTGTCAATGACTGTTGATTGCAGCCATTACTTAATGAGTCTTAGAATCATAGAATTATTTGGATTGGAAGGGACCTTAAAGACCATCCAGTTCCAATCCCCCTGCCATGGGCAGGGACACCTCCCACCAGACCAGGCTGCCCAAAGCCCCATCCAGCCTGGCCTCGAACACTTCCAGGGATGGGGCATCCACAGCCTCTCTGGGCAGCCTGTGCCAGTGCCTCACCACCCTCTGAGTGAATAATTTCTTCTGAATATCTAACCTAGACTTACCCTCTTTTAATTTAAATCCATTCCCCCTTGTCCTATCACTCCACTCCCTGACACAGAGTCCCCAGCTTTCCTGTAGGCCCCCTTTAGGTACTGGAAAGCTGCTCTAAGGTCTCCCTGGGGCCTTCTCTTCTCCTATGCTAAATAACCCCAGCTCTCTCAGCCAGTCTTCACAGGAGGGGAACTCCAGCTCTCAAATCATATTCACGGCCTTCCTTGGGAGCTGCTCTAACAGGTCCATGTCTTTCTTATGCTGGGGACCCTACAGCTGAATGCAGTTCTCCAGATGGAGTCTAATAAGAGCAGACGTTGACCTGCTAGCTGTGCTTCTTTTGATGCAGCCCACGATAAGGTTGGCTTTCTGGGCTGCAAGCGCACAATGCTGGCTAACATTAAGTTTTTCATCCACCAGTTCATAACAGAAGCCCATAACACAATATGCAACTGGTGATTTTGCTGGCATGCAAGCTCTTTTGAGATCTTTTAACTGAAGAGCCATTCCATAATGGTGACTTAATTTCAACAATCCTATGTAAAACATGAAGGCAAAAATGTCCTCCATAATCTCAACTTCAGAGAAGGAGACTATATAAAAAATAAAAGATTGCTTAAAAAAATCCACACCTTTAAAGGGTAATAAAAATACTTTTATCTCCACAGGCAGTATGAATCCTCCTTTAGGACAACAGAAGGGAAGCCCTGTAGTACTGCTATCAGAAGGAGCTTGAGAAAAGCTAGCTACAAAGGACCTAAAAGATGAGAAAGGTTAATTTTCAAGATGTGCCTCTGAGGTCTTTGAAATTTGGTTGTTGAAAATGTGCAGAGGTTAACGAAGTTGGAATATGAGGAGAATTCTAGAGTGGGCTTAGATCACTAGCTCAAGATAGGTGTGGTGAGATGATGTGATTCCACCTAAAGAGAGATAAAATAGTAACATCTGTCCCAGCAGAGGGACATCCCCATCTGTGTGGCAGAGGGAAATTCAGAAGGCACCTAAAGCACAGAGTGCATCATGTCCATAAGATGACTCAACAATGGAAGAACCATTTGAACAGAGGTGAAGCATACCAGCAGGATAGTATTCAAAACATTCTAAGTGTGCTAAGTCAAAAAAAATCTAAGGGAGAGCTTTAGGAATTTTTATGCATTTCTCATTTCATTTCAAGAGCTGAAAATACTTTATAAACATTAACTTACCAAGACGTATAAAATAGTATGCTTTAAGAACCAAGTCACAGCTGAATTAGAACAGTTACCTAATAACTGCCTTCATATGCTCATTAAGAGCACATCATTATCTATTTCAGTGTAAGACATGAATAGACTTTGGGCTAGCTAATATTTTAACAGAAGAAGAGGGCAAAAAAAAACCAGATAAGCTCTTACTGACTAAAAAGCATCAGTCAGGGCTTTAGATTTTCTCTGTCTTTGCTGGCACTCCCCCACCATCATTCTGGGCTCTGAATCAGCAGATGACTCAAAAGGTAAAAACACTCTCACCTGCTGCATTCCCAGTAACATTCCCAGAAAGGCTTTGTCTGAACACACATCTGGCATGTCCTTGCAAAAAAAAAAAAAGGTTAAAATATGAAGAAATGGAAGCTCTACCTAGTAGGAGGAGACAGCAATACTACAAATGAGAATCTCATTAAGAATAGTTTTGCTAAACCGATCACCATTTTCTAATAATTGTTTTGTAAAGATATATAGAGAACAGTAAGGAACTCTAGACGGTGACTAATATTTCCTGATTTCCTATGAAACCAGCAATCAAAATTTTACACAACATTTACAGTAGCTAAAGACTATGAAACCCTCTGAAAAAAAGTACTGCTGCAAAACAAAACAAAGGGAAACAGACAAAGGGGAGGAAATAATAGAGAAAAACTGTACGGATAATAAGCTAGCTGAGGAGTTCAGTCTCTTGGTACTTTTCCTTTAGAGATTTATATGATTTGCATGACCCCTAAAGAATTCTGTAGTCAAAGTGTCTCTCGTTCATACTCAGCAGTTGTATGGCTAAAGCCAGTATCTAAATCCATCTGAGACTGTATAAAAATGAGTGAGACACTTCTTAAAACCTTTTACTGAACTTGTTCTAACTACTGACTGCATAAGACAAAATGAGATCATTGATACACATTAATCAGTGAATATAACTTAGAAAAAGGCAGACTGAAGTGAATGTCCACTGACCTTCATGCTGATGCTGTGACTGTTAACAATCATAGTATTGTAGCTACTTTTTCTATCCTGTTGTAACCACTTTTTAATGAAATCATATCCATTTATTTCGTGAAACTCAAACATATGCTTCCAAAATATGCTCAGAATATATGTTCATCCCAACTGAATGCTCTCCTTATAACTTGTTTTAAGAAAGGACCCAAACCCTCCATGACTGAACAACTTACTAAACTTTCATGATTACTTTGGGCAACCAAGAATTTAGGGCCCCAACCCTACCTCTATTAAGTTGATGTTCCCCAGTCTCAGGTAATAGGCTGTGAGAGAAAAGAGATCAAGATCGTTAACTACCATCTTCAGACATGAAATCTCATGTACTGCAGTTGAATTAACCTTGGGTAATATCTGGAACCCTCAGCATTGATCTGGCACACGTTTCAGAATTGCATAAGCCTCTCTGATTTAAATGATTTTGACCTGTTTGATAATGTCACACTTGCTTCTTTATTTTGTTAATTTTACAAAATTATGCAGACAAACTAAAAGTATGTAAACAACTAAACCTAAGATTTACTTTATTTGCAAAGTCTCCTATATATTGTTTATTCGTATATTTTTATTTTTACTTTAAATAAACCACAACATGTAGAAATCTGAAAAGCAATTCTACTCTTGGATGGTCATTGCTTGAACTCTTGTTATGCATTTCCTGTTTAATCAGGCTGGTTGGAGAGGAGACTTGATTATTCCAGGGAAATACCAAGACGCAATAATTCACTCAGAACAATAGTGAAGAGAACACTGGGTCCCTGACAGTTCTTGAACTGCTTGTGATTTTTTTAGCCTAAGAGGCAAAAATCTTACAGATGTTTTTTTTAACATTTTCTGAGTGACTGGGCAGTTTTGGCTTAAGGCATCATTGCAATTGAGAAACAACCGAAGAGCTGATAGAAAAAGACAAAATATGAAGATGAAAATTAGCACTAGGGTAAGTTTATTAATCTGACTGGAGAAAGATTTTTTAAAATGTAACCTTAAAAACTCAAAAAGCAACTAAGAGAAATACCAAGATTATCTGGATTATACTTTTCAAATAAAGAGGATTACCCTCATTAATAAACGCACATAAAGCTTGCCTTTTCAATAATTATTTACCTATTGTTATAGTACATTATAAATTGTTTTCACTTAATTACTTAAGTTTTAGTTTTTTTGAGTCAAGTACATTTTCCAGTTTGTTCATCCCCACTTAGATACAGAGCAAGATGCTTTAAGATGCCAAGAGTCCAACCTCTGCTAGCAGCTCCATGATTTTAAGCAATACAAAGGTCACATACAGTGGCAATGAAGTCACATCAGAAATTTATGACAACATCTGCAATCTAAAGATGTTTTCCTAGGTAACTACAGTCATGAATCTGTAATTGTACACATCATGAATTAAGCTAATTTCTTAACTGCATGATCACATTATTCTACAGCAAACCCTGTAGGAAGTAACTCACAAAAATTTACCTATGTGCTACGCAGACAGCTGTCCAGCTTAATGTGCAGTGACTGTTTCTTAAAAAAATCTTCAGAAGAAATTGTAACAGGAGCACAGCATGCAATGGCTGCTGAACTTTCCTGCAGGATTGATTTAAAAGAAAAGCAATTTGGTATCAACAGTTTTGTTGTATCTTCATTTGCTGAATCTGTGTTTATTATCATCAACCTAACATTTAATGAATTCATACTTATGAAGATATTAAGTTAACATTAGTTGGTAAGCTCTAAGAAGCACTTGTTTAATATATACACTACAGAATCAATGTTTTAAGATGTTAGAGGGAATAAAGACAGTAATATATATTATATATGTATATATATATATAGTATATATATACGCTATCACATATCAAGCAAATGTCAGGTATAATCCAAATGCAGAGATGTCATTAATGTCATTAATTATTCTATTTCTGACATCTATGGACAGTTTGAAAGAAATCAAAAGCAAAAGATGAAGATACAGGTGAGCAAGGTAGATCACAGTTTAAGCTGTGAAATTACTCTATTAGGCCATTTTTTTTTCATTTTTTTAAAATTATTTTTAACGATAAAACCCAAATCACTATTCCACACAGTATGGAAGCAGTAAGGAAGAGATGCACATTATTAGCTATAAAGATACCTGTTGCTGAAATCTAGCCCTTCCCAAACGGATGGAAAAGTCTGGTCTCTGCCTATTCCCCAGGTTCAGTCACCACAGTGCTGGCAGGCAAGTACCCGATGCCTCAAAGAGCATCAGTTCAAGAAGTGCACTTGGCATCCTGGGCTGCTGGAAACCATCTACAGTCACACCACAAGCTAGCCTCATGCTGGTCAGCTGCTGTGTGACTTATCTTTTTGCTTTGCTGTTAACTGCTGTTCACATTTTTAAACAGATTCAGATACCATCTGCACATTGCCAAATGGCCAAGTTTAACGGATGCCTGTAGTTACTGCTCTACTTTAGAGTCCAAAGTACTTCATTAACCACACTCATAACTTTCTGGAACATCCTTCCAGCAGTGACAGTTTCTCCTGTATGCATTTATTTTTATTTTTTCCCTTTTTTCCCTGCAAAGTTTGAACACAGCCCTTAAAGTTTGATTATTATTTTTTTAATTACTATTTTTCTTTTAAGAGACGAGGAACAACTTACTGACAATACAAATAACTACAATCAAAAAGCCTATGCACCCTCAAAACTGTCATGAAGTCTAGTAGCCTTTTTAAAATCGCAATCTGACTTGTTTCCCCCTCTTCTAAGAAGAGCAACATGCCTTTGCAGGAAAGAGCTATTACTCCTCTCTTCCTCGGTGAGCTGATGGCTCTGCAATTCAGCTCTTTATGTTCCCATCCTGCAGCCAGCAAGGAGTCCCAAGAGTCTCTTTTAGTACCACTATTTCCTACGTGAATGTCCCCATCTTTAAATAAATAAATTTGGTTCATTTCCCCCTAATTATATTAGTTTGCAATTTCCAAGTGAAATACTGTTTTGCCCTTCCCTTCTTCCCCTCTCCCCACTCCTCCCAGTTGTGCCAAATCACTTTGTCCTCTGTCCTGACTGGTAACTACGATATTCTTCAATTTATAAGAAACAAAACAAAACAGAAAATTAAAGTTAGCATATGCTTGTGCTCTTTCCAGATTAATAATGAAGACAGAGTGGAACTGTTCCCAGCATCAAGCTCCTGGCACCATATGCTTTGCTGTCTATCCCTACACTGCTATGTATGCTTTTTTTTTTTTAATATATATATTCTTTAAACAGTATTTATATTTTACTCCCTGTAAGACTGAGCTTTTATTTTATCTACTGTGAATTCATGACAGAATCAAATGGTACACATACATGCAAAGACTATATCTCTTCTAATTTCTTCCAGACAGGCCGTATTTTTCTAATTTGTCTCAAGTTTGAAGAGTATCACTGAAATAGTCTTCAATTTTTCAATGCAACAGCATGAATTTCACACAAAGAAACAAAACATGGATGGGATTCAGTTATCCCGGGAAACCTGGTTCAAGCTCCTGAGAAAAATCCAGACTTGTCCTTACTAATACCCATTCACTTGTAAAATTAAACTAGAATGAAGACCAAAAAACTGATTTATTGTTAGCATTTTATCCTCAGCTTTTGTCAAAGGACAGTGGTGCAACAGACAGAAATAAACCTCAAGCTTTAATAGTGAACAGACCAAAATTATATACAACAGCTTAACATATAAAAAGCTTGAGGAACTGACCCCTGAGCTCCAATGAAAAAAGGATATGCACAGGAGATGGAAACAAGGACAGGCTACAACGGATGCATGTGGAAATACTGCTCAGTCATACATGGTTGCCATTAGGAAAGCTAAAGGTCAGCTTGAGTTGAGATGTGCAAGAGGTGTCAAAGGCAATGAGAACAGCTCCTACTGATACATTAACAATAAAAAGGATGAACAAGGAAAATGCAAGCTCACTGATAAAATGATAATTGCATGTACAGATAAGGTTGAGGTACCCAATGCCTTCTTTGTCTTAGTCTGACTGAAATCAGCTTCTGTAACATGAAGAAGAGATGGCTTAGGGTGTGGGCTGAACCTAACAGCAGCCTTCTATCATCAAAGATGAGGTTACCCAGAAGAGTAAACACGAACTGAGGTCCGTGGCTGAAGGATGAAAGGCAGCAGTCATTAATTGAAACAAGAGAGGCTCTGACTTGATGTAAGGAAAAGATTGTTCAGTATGAGGGGAATTAAGCACGGGAAGAGGTTGTTCAGGGAGGCTTCAGGATCCCTGTCCTTGGAGGTTCTCAAGGAACACCTAGACAAAGCCCTGAGCAACCTGGTCTAAATTCAGTGTTGATGTGGCATTTAGAAGATAGTTGGATTAGGACCTCATGAAGTCTCTTCCAAGTAGAAAGATTTTACAATTCTAACCTGAAGCTCTTTTCAAGAAAGCTCCAAGCTAGTAATTAAAAACAAAAACAACAAAAAAACTCACAACAAAACCCACTACTGGGATGATAATCATCTTCAATTTTGGCCTACATAAAGTTTCTCTAGTTAGTTAGAATTAACATTACATTATCAAGCAAACAGTCTTGGTGCTCATATACTGCTGAATAATTAATACTCTACTGAATTGGTTATTACCATTTTAACGATTCTTTGAATTTAATGTTTACTCCACGAGATACAAAATACTGATTTCTTCCCTCTATGGTGGTACATAATTTCTAAAGCAACATGCAAGTAACGTACTCAGCTTTTCATCCTTTGAAAGTAAACATGGCAGGAATAATGCTATTTTTCTATTTAATAGAACAGATAACAAAATTTTAAGTCCATTTTTCTTTCTTTTTGAGAGAGAGAAATTGAAATTTTCCTTAATATAAATGGTCTAACTACATCACTTGTATGCTTCTAGGTTTTTTGGCCAGCACAGGTACAGAAGTAAAACTAATCAAATGTGTTCATTTACCTTTAATTTCAGAGAGATTTACGGACTAATCCCCAAATCCTCATTCACCAGTCTTTGCAGAAGCAAATTTCTTGAAATGAAATTGACTAGTTGCCTAAGAAAGGGCTACTAACATGAGAAAGGAAGACCAAGTACTTCCCAACTCAAATGTTTCACTTTCACAGGTACGTTTACCGTGTCATCTAACGACAATACAACAGGCAAGAACTTAAGTCTATTTTGTTTTTATAACTAAGCCGTAGGTAAAACGGAACAAACTGCATGGTTTATTTCTTCCTACTTTTTTGTTTAAAACAACCCAATTATATTACACAACATAAAACTCCAAAGCTACTCAGATGCTCTGTGCAATTGCAAACATTCACAGCACTAAGGTGACTTGCTCAATGGGATTAGAGTGGCAAATGAAGATATTAAGAAACCTAAAACATCTTTGTGTCATAACAAACACTTCTCCTGATGATTCTTTGGCCTACTGAAGAAAATAATTTTAGCAGTAATTAATGTTTACATTTTCTCACATGCACAGAGAGAAAAACAAGATATGTAAAAGATGCTTAAATTTCTCTAAGAACGTTTAACTCCTTAAGTATTTACACAAGTGATTTACTACTGGAATGTAATGTACGTAGCTGCAGGTACCTCAAAACTCAGACCACCGCATAAGCTCAGCTGCTTCTCTACCTATGTTCTAAGTAAAAGTAAAAGCTTCTTTGGATTCCTACAGGTTTTCAGCATCTGGGGCTATAGCATGGGCTCTGTGGATACAGGAGTATCTAATGATCTAAGTTATAATTTATATTTATCCTTAACTAGAGTCTTTTAGAATGGAAGACTGCAAAAATGTTTTAGCATATTTACCATTTAACTATTTATTCCCTTATAAAGTACTGAGGTGTTTTATATATTCTACATTAATGGAAATTAAAATTGCTTTGAACATGTCAAGTATGACAAAATACTGTGATAGTACACTAAGTTAATCTCGACCTTTTCTCCGTCTAGCTTCTGTCCACGTTGTGCCAGCAACAATGTTGAAAGCAAGAATCCAACATAGTTTTCCTAAATCACATAGAAGTGTTTGCTGTTGGAACTGTGTGACCCACTTCACCATAAACTACCTATGGTAGTCGAACAGGGTATGAATTATGAAATGCTGATATCTGACCAACAGGTCTGGAGTTGTCAGCTAGCTACTATACCATGTACCTTGTAATACCTGTCTTATCTGTGTTACCTTTAAGGTTTGCTCCTTAGGGATAAAATACTTTAATTACGGATTTGCAGTCCTGACATTTAGTTGCCAACAGACTACTTAAAAACAAAAAACCGGCTTTATTCTTTTAATCCTTCCAAACAAGTAGTTCAGAAGCAACAACTAGAAATGATAAAACAAAACATTCATGAAAGGATGCCAGTACTATGAACTCCTTGGCAAGCATGAATACATCCATCCATAGTACATACCACCTTTTGAAACTTTCTGTGATCTGGCCCCATGATCAGACTATGCTTGCATAGTAGTCAAGCAACTATAAATAGAATTAAAAAGCCCATTACTCAAGGAAACATCCTAGAGGAAGGTAATACACCTCTAGCTGTAACTGCAGAAAGGTTTACTGTATCTTTGTTTAAAGTACAGATCACAGCTGCTGGGGTTGTCTTGCGTCAAACACAAAAGTCATTTGAGATGGATGACAAAAACTATTGTGTTAGTTTCAAGATTAAACATTACAGCAAGTAGTTATTGATGTTGGCAGAAATGTTTTACTTCTTATTTTGTTCAGAGGGGACCATGCAACCCCAGAATCATCATTATTTGCTCTATAGACATATTCCTTCTATTCAAAGAAAGTTGTGAGATATGTATCCAGACTGAACACATTCTATAACAGGAGTTACACTAAACTCTAATACTTTGCAAAAATGAAAGTAGAAGATGTAATTACTCTTAAGTGAACACTGTGTTGTAAAATAACTATCACAAACTATTAGGCTTACACCCAGAATGGGCCCTCAGATAGACTGGTGTTGGGTAGATACAAGGATACAAGTGTGACAAATACCAATAAATACTGCAGGGAAGTAAAGACATCCATAGCAATATATTAAAATCTAAAATTTAATATATTAAAATATATTAAAAGAACTTTCATCTGTGGGTCTGAATGAGAGCTTTGATTTTTTCAGCTGATGTTAATGCCTACAATGAGTGGAATTTACCTTTCATTCTCAAAAATGACATCAGATTTTTCACCCTTTTTGGTCATCCTGTGGTCTTCGCGACTGATGTCAAAGTAGCAGGCCTGCATGGTGAAGCTCTCTCTAAGATAAAGGGGAAAAGGCTGTCACAGGTCTCTCGTACATGGCCTGGGGAATCAAGTCTGTAGATCTGAAGGCAGCTCAGAATCCAGATCCAGTCAAGCTTTACACATTTTCCCCATGCATTCATTACCCCAAAGAAGCATGCTGCAATATCACACCTGGAAATAAACACCTATTCTAGGTTCCTAATACTAGTCTGCTACCTAGAAAGCAGCTGTGATCCTTGATGTCAAAAGCAGTAGTCTTCATACCCTAACCAGCAAGCGTGCATAGAATATAAGACTGCTTCTGTGAATACCCATCAGCTGGAGTGGTAGAGCACAGAGCTGTATCTTGAAGTCCACACACTGCTGGAAATTCCTGTCAAGAGACATTATGATCCGTTATGACAGAAGTCTACCCACCAACAGTAAAGATAAGCTCTCTAAGAAGATACACCAATGTCCTGGTTTCAGGTAGGACAGAGTTAATTTTCCTCCTAGTAGCTGGCAGGGTGCTATGTTTTGGATTAGGATGAGAAGAGCGCTGATAACATGCTGATGTTTTAATTGTTGTAGAGCAGTGCTTACACCAAGCCAAGGACTTTTCAGCTTCTCGCTCTGTCCTGCTAGCGAGCAGGCTAGGGGTGCAGCAGGAGCTGGGAGGGGACAGACCCAGGACAGCTGACCCAAACTGGCCAAAGGGGTATTCCATACCATCTGACGTCATGCTGAACAATATATAGGGGTGGCTAGCCGGGGTGGGGGGGGCCGGCTGCTCGGGGATAGGCTGGGCATCGGTCAGTGGGTGGTGAGCAATTGCATTGTGCATCACTTATTTCGTACACATTATTACTATTAATACTATTATTATTGTTATTGTTATTATTGTTATTCTTTTCCCTGTCTTAATAAACTGTCTTTATCTCAACTCACAGACTTCACTTTCCCGTTTCTCTCCCCCATCCCGGAGAGGGAGGGGGGAGGGTGAGCGAACGGCTGTGTGGTGTTTGGCTGCCAGCCGGGCTAAACCACAACAACCAAAAATTATTTCACCAAAAATAAGCCATAGCCTCTACAAAAACAACCAGATGGGGAAAGGACGCAACTTACATTTCCATAACGACTAACTGGAAATGCTTTGTAAACACAGCATTAACAGAATATGCAATATATCATTGTTACTACAGTAGCATCCCTAAATAGCACCAATGGGATCTAAGCCTTGTTATAAGATGTACTCTATAAATGTATATGCAAAGACATAAACCATACTTTAAAAAACACCTTTCACCTATTACAAAATATCATCTACCCCAATTGATTACAACACAAGGAAAGAGAACAGATGGTTAGGACTGCAACTGTAAACAAATTTTACAGATAGCTAAACTGCTCCTCATTATATCAGTTTTGAGATCTTCTGTTACGCCTCCACAATTTACAGTACATAGCCCCCTTAACTGCCCTGTAAAAAAGTCTATAGACTCCCTGATTCGAATCAGACACCTTCCCTATGAAGCAGAGTTTCTCCTTGCTCCCTCTGTTCTTTCAGAAGGCATGGGAAAAGGCTAACCTTAGCTACTGCATAAATTAGGAAAAGACCAAACAAAATCACAAATTAAGTAAAATTTACAGTAGTGGTAACGATTAAGTTTCTCTGATGTCTTGCTTTAATGCAGCCTCCTTGCACAATAGTACCTGAGTGAGTCTTGCCTGGTATCTCAGACAGCCTATGTGATTGCGCCTCAAGTATCTCTCCTGTTACAGAGTAAAGGGTGGCAGAAGAGCACCTGAACGTTACGTCCTCATTTCGATGTCATTGTTCCCTATCCTTTTTCTGGAACTTTTCGAGGAACAATTAGTGGTCAGTTATGAAAAACTATTAAAACTATTAGCATTTTCATTGTTTCTCTTTACCAATGAAAACCTAAAAGGTTAACTACTACCTTATAAAGAAAATTGATCTTTTGTTAGCTACAAAGTACATTTCTAGGTGGTGATCACCACCAAAAAGTTGAAAAGCACTATTCTAATTTAAGAGCTCAAGTCCTGTCTTTCAGAAAACTAAATATGTAAGAACTCCATCATAAGTCATTAATATTATCCCCCCTCCCCCCCAGCAAAAGTAACGTACTTTTTAAATGAGAACCAGGCGTATGCCCAAGCCCAAATAGGACAGGTACAACTTCAGGACTGTACTACCAGGTACCTAGCAAAAACAGTGACAGCAGCTATGACATGCAGAGGGAAAACAGAGATGAGTGGAAGCAAAAAGCACTATTTATACTCTATACAAATAGGATATAAATACAGACCAGTGAAAGGGGGAGGTTGATCTTAGCATTAATTTTTAGCCATTGGCAATGTTACTGCATGGAAGGGCTAGTCCTTACTAATCATGTAGGGAGTGTAATTTCCATGTTGGTCCTCAATTGTGCAAAAGGTCTAGACCATAATTTCAAAGAAAGTCTACCAAAAAATTGTAATTTATACAGAAATTAAATATCTTTGTAGACACGCCCTCCCCATACCCCCCATCGCTACAGCTGTGTTTGCCTTCAAGGAGAGGAATAACATTAGAAGTAGTTTGCTAAGAAGAGGTTAAGAAGAGCAGCTAACAGTTTCTGTACTATCTTTCAAGGTTTAATACTGTTTAGGACATTATACTGAAGTCTAATGCAAATGAATTTATTTATTTTTTTAAAAAAAGCATCATGACTAAACAGCAGGGAAAAGGTCAGAATCAGAGGTTAAGAAAGTCTTCAGAAAACCTGGAATTGTTTAAGCAAGGTAAAGAAAATATCAAACCAACACGTTAAACACAGAAAGTGAGGCAGATCAAAACGGTAGCCAAAAAAGTAGCTCAAGAACAATTTTCATAAAGGTATAAAAGCAAGTGATAAATCCTTTTTCAAATATATATCAAGAGTAAAAAACAATCCTGAGAGCAGGTGTCCAAAATGCAGTACAAAAAGAATGTTCGTAAAGATGAAGGTGACAGCACAGAAACTAGACATTCATTATTTCCATGTTCAGTGTGGGAAAGTTCAGCAAGCTCTTTGTAGGGACCTCACTGAGAAGCTGTCTCAAATTCAATGCCGCAGGAAATGCTAATTAAAAAAAAGAGGAGTGTTGCATGGGAACCACAGGCCTGTAAAACCTTAGCCAAATTTTAGAATCTATTCTAAAAAACCTGAATCAATGAACACACGCAGCCACACAAACCACTGAAATCTTGTGAAGATGTGGAGTACACTATTTTCCAGAAAAGCCAAGTCTTGGATTTTAATGAAGTTCTAAGAAAGTATCATCTCAGTACTCTGAAACATCCATGAAATCAACATGAACGTGAACAATTGGGAAAATCATTTAAGACAAAGATGGCTTTATCATTGTCTTAACATATACACCTGTATCTTGAATTTTATGCATAATTCTCATCTTCTCACAGAAGCAATGAGGTAAACCTCAAAAAAAAAAAAAAGGAAGAGAAGCCTGTCAAGGAGGACTAAAACTTATAAAATGGCTTCCACAGTAGATGCTACTAAATACCTGGGGGATGCCTCAACCTGGAAAAAAAAAAAGTTACAGGATTTGCAGTAGACAGCTACACAATGATGAGTGGCATGAAGAAGGGGAATATGGATATACTGTCTACAACTGCTTCCAGTATGAGAACTAAGGAGCACCTAATGAAACCACCAAGTAGAAGTTTCCACAGAAATCTTCACACAAGGTGCATATACGCTCAAAAACCTGCCACATGATTGGATGCTAAAGCTCACTAGTATTCAAAGGGAAACTAGATAAATGCAGGAATAACAACTCCATAATGGAATACCAAGTGCAAAACTGCTACGTTCCTTGCTAATGATACCTGGCGGTGGGACTGGAAGAACATTCTGCACAACAGGCTTGCTCTGTCCTCTTCTCCAGGGGTTTTATTACTGGCCTCCACCATAGAGGGAATACTGGCCTCAACAGCCCTTTGATTTGACTCAGAATTGTTATTCTAACATTACTTTACTTTCTCTTTCAGAAGGATAAGAAAGATACAAGTGTATAGACCACATTAAAAATCACAGGTAGAAGTCAACAGCAATTTGAGAGAAAGAAAAAAATCTCTCCTGGATACATAACAGCAGTATTAAATAGAGAAAGCATAATGTAGACAGTGGACATGTATCCGCTTTAACAACACTGCTTTGGGGACTGCTATTTCACAGTAGTTTTTCTTATAATTTCAGCAGCCCTTGTATGCTATGATAAAAGACAAATCATGCAGTATGTGCACATTTGAATATGCATCTGAAACTTAATAAAGGCAATCTTTATCAAAGAAAAAAAAAAGGATGCATAAAAGATCTGTAACAGAAAACAATGAGGGAAGTTAGCATAATATTTAATTGCGCACTTTTAAAGTGAATTTTGATTAGCAGTCTCCTGACTTAAAAAGGTTCTCTAAATTGACTTCCCTCTCAGGGCTTATGTGGCAGCTGATTTTAATAGCATCAGCATTAGTAAATGTAAAGCCTTGTACAGCACGATGCTCCTCTTCCTTGGCTGTAGTTGTAAGTTCTGCCAGTCCAAATGAATGCCTGTAACATGACATTTATAAAAGTGTACTTGTTACCTGGTTACTTGCATTCTGTGGAACAGTGATGACAGTAATTGTCTAAGGATTTCCACCGTAATTTTAGTTACACAATTGCCTGCCAACACTTCAGGCAATTCAGTCTTACTCTTCTGACCACCGAGCTGGGTCTCACCCTGCCCTTGATCTTCTCCTCCAACACAATTTGCTATTGCTTAAGTTATTGTGGGAACACACAATCTTAGTGGACAGCATATTTCCTAACATCTAGTGTTTTTTTCAGCTGCCTTCTCTTCACCAATGGTTTGAAGTGGACATCAAAATTTCCAGAGACTTACCTAACGTGAGGTAAGCCTGGGAAAAGACCAGACTCTGGAAGGAAGTTGTAAGAAAATATTCCTTTCTCCCTTCACTGAGGGACTAGTCTGAAGCAGATATTCTAAACAAACTGCAGAAACAGGCACAGCAAATACACCTTAAGTACAGTGATGCACATCAGCAAATCCTTCTGAAGAGAAACAGGGTTAATACCTCAAGAATAGCACCCTCCATACAAGCTTATGCTGTTTTCAGGACTTCTCCTTCCTTATTTGTTTTTATATCAATAGCAACGTGCCTGTAAGCGTAAAAATGCTGCGAAGACTGCCTCTCCATCTAGCTGTACACATACCATTAGTACATCCATCTATACAAAATCCTTGAAAACTGCTGTATGGTCAAGACTTCTCTTAGAAGGATTTTACATCTTTCTTGTAAGAGGACACTGTAATAGTCTGTTTTCAATTTATTATAAGCTTCAGGATGTAGAGTTTGCAAAAAAGATTTAAAATAATTTCTTGCAAGACTACTACGAGTGTTGTTTTAGGAAGTTATGAAAGTTATCCTTAAACTGCGACTGCAAACAAAGGTACAGCTTATGAACATTGATATTTAGTATCAATAAGCATTCTTAAGAGGAAAAGCAGAGGAATTGCTAACAGTGCAAACCATTGTGGATATGCAGATAACATTCCATCAGACCCCTCACATCAGCTGACCTCTTTAGGACACTGCTCCAGCAAGAGATGCTGAATCCATTGTGTTGACTTATAGCTTCTTCAGTTTTGATTAATCTATTTAGAAGGCTTGGCGTTCCTCATCTATTCCGTGTGTGCGCACACACATAAATGAGGGAAGGAAAAGAACTAGAGCCCTGACAGTTTTCCTAGTAGCTGAAGACTTAAAGTAATATTCCTTCCTGAAGGCCCTTCAGAGACAAATTTTCAAGGAAGATGCCACATTCTTTGTCTATCACTGCCTACATATGAATTTTGGCTAGGAGTCTTTTTTGCTGAAAAGTGTGATGAGCTTGAAGAGGTGTTTTGACTATGGCTTGAGAAAATGTTTGGTCAATGATGACTCTGCTAAGCTGAAAGACACTGACTCTACAGCAGCCATCTTGGGTGGATTATATGGCCGTGAATTAATGATGAAGCCTCTACATCTTCCATGAGAAGAAAGAGGGTATACAGTCTGGAGTGATTATGGCAAAGCTTCTCTTCTTCAAATCCTGAATCCTTATAGAGCACCTCTTCTGATTGATCTTCTTGCCACTGGTTAAGCAGGAAAGAGAGGCTGTCTTGTGAGAGGAGGCCTCAGCATGTCAGTAGCTCAGAACATGCAACTGAGGCCTTACAGGTTTAACTATTTGTTGTGGTTTAGCCCGGCTGGCAGCCAAACACCACACAGCCGTTCGCTCACCCTCCCCCCTCCCTCTCCGGGATGGGGGAGAGAAACGGGAAAGTGAAGTCTGTGAGTTGAGATAAAGACAGTTTATTAAGACAGGGAAAAGAATAACAATAACAATAATAATAATAATAATAATAGTATTAATAGTAATAATGTGTACGAAACAAGTGATGCACAATGCAATTGCTCACCACCTGCTGACCGATGCCCAGCCTATCCCCGAGCAGCCAGCCCCCCACCCCGGCTAGCCACCCCTATATATTGTTCAGCATGACGTCAGATGGTATGGAATACCCCTTTGGCCAGTTTGGGTCAGCTGTCCTGGGTCTGTCCCCTCCCAGCTCCTGCTGCACCCCTAGCCTGCTCGCTAGCAGGACAGAGCGAGAAGCTGAAAAGTCCTTGGCTTGGTGTAAGCACTGCTCTACAACAATTAAAACATCAGCATGTTATCAGCGCTCTTCTCATTCTAATCCAAAACATAGCACCCTGCCAGCTACTAGGAGGAAAATTAACTCTGTCCTACCTGACACCAGGACACTATTTTATTTCAACATCTGGAAAGTAAACACTTATCAAATAGGTCGCATAGGAAGGTATTCTTTTCTACAAAGCAACAAAAATAATCCAAAGATGGTAATGAATACAGACCAAGGGCATGCTAAATGGAGATTTGGTAAGTGAGGTATGAGACAAAAACAACAAGAAGTTAAAATTAATGTAAGATTTTTTTTTTTATTAAACAGAAGAGTATAGACTCATTTTGAGTCTGCAGAGCAAGTGTTTCCTGAATATCACACAAACTGTAGGGTCCACCTATAACCTCTCAAGGAGCAGAGGAATGCAATATATTCTCTTACGTTGGTTTCCAACGGACATCTCAAGCAGGCTAAATCAAAGAGCAGGTGATGGATGACAGCAGCTAATTCTTGTGTCTTATCTAGAAAGAGACATATCAGTTGTTGATGTCTACTCAGGTCATTTTCTCTTGCCCTTCTTTATGTTTTCATCTATTCTTTCCTGGCTTTATGGAGATCTTGGCTTAGCCAGACAAAACTGCATGTCTTAAAGCCAGTTACCAGGAAGGAACCTATCAGAAGTGTTACACAGTATTATGCTAATACAGGTCTACCAGATCCGAGTTAGTTTATAGGACTGGGCTGCTCTATCTTTCTCTAACACTAGCCTGTAAACAAGAGTCAGCATTTTTAATTTTCTTCTTGTACTAACTTTGCACTTGATCCTCAGATCTGGATGCATTATTAAGACCTTGCTTGTCTTCAAAGAAGCAATATCAGACTGTAACAAAATCAGCCAAAATTCTAGCCTTCCTCAGCTTACTTGTTTCTCCAGAAAGGCCAGTTAATACTAGAATACTGTCCAGCAGAAGATTCGTTTTTTATAAACTACCTCACCTCCTACTTTTATGAAAAAAATCACTTGGTGACCTAAAAATTACAGGTTTTGCTAGAATTTTAAGTGTAGGAAGGCATAAAACCACCCAGCTTTTGGTCATACACAAATTTTAGACTCATAACATAGTGAAGACTATTACATTTTTAGTAGTTCAGTGAAAAGACTTTGTAATAGTAATGATAAAGCATTTTAGCTTTGAAATAGCACACCAGAAAAGGATAACCACGGTTTATGCCAAACACCCAGTCAGCATACAATGCTTTCATTTTAGGCCAACCCCCTCCCACTCCAATCTTTAGACATGTTTAAAATGTTTCTCATCAGCTGAGAGAAAGCTGATGAGAAACATCTTAAAGAAAGCATCACCTGGTTGCACACAGAGCCTTTGCTGAATCTGCTGCATTTGTGAATAGTATTCGTGCACACGTACACTTGTTCTTTCTCACTGAGGAACAACCTTGGTAAAATGTCAAGAGATGTTGGGGCACCTAATTTCCACATTATGCACTTAAATTCAAGTTTGGAGGTCACATAATTACATCAGTCAAAGCTGAACGGCAGGCGGTGTTGCAGGCATGTATTTCAATTGCAATTACCGAGGAGGCACTGTACCACTGTAGCCCAAAGACCTCAGGTCAGTTGAACCTTGCCCAGTCATCACACAAACACACCAGGTGGCAATGACTTACACACAGCTTCACTTCTCTGTATCAGGGCTCAACTCTCTCCTCTGATGATGTCAGAATAATCCGTCATTCTGTAGCACTGACTATTTCTTCCTTACCAGGGAATAGTTTCTGTGGCGAGGATATTTTTGATCAGTTATGTTGCTACTTAACAATAACGTAATCAAGATAGGCAATCTAGAAAACAATTCTGTGAAGAACAGTGTGTTAGAAAAACTAAGGCAATCTTACGAAGTTCTCAGCAACATTTTGCAATAAACAGGCAAGAAGCCACACAGCTAACAGCTTGCTAAGCTCCCAGTCTAAAAACCTGCAAGATTTATTTCATTCCATGTTGTATAGTATAATGAAAATAATGTTTTGGAATTAATAAACAACTGTAACCCATATAAGGTAAGAAATGCTCAGTATCGGCACAAGCCATTTTCCATTCTGGATTTTATATAAACAAAGTCTGTAAGCAGAGCACAAAAAATACTGAGGTGGGAGGGTGCAAAACAGGCAGATGATGGGGAAGCCCCCTAGGGAAGTTTATTTTAATACAGATCTTGCACTGTACTCCTGAATATCAGTGTTAGAAAAAAATAAACTGTTTTATCACCTAAAAACCCAGATGGCCTCCAAGGAACAGTTGTTCAGGATAAACTCTGCTATCCCAGAGGATTTTCAGTTTAATAACACGAAGACAATGAAAAACAATTTTTTTTGATTTAAAGTCTAGCTCATCTTTGTCCATCTATACAGAGATATGGGTATCAGAAAAAAATGAGCATACAACTCTCAGATAATTTCCAATGTGCTATATGACAAGCTAGTGTTAAGTATTATGGTTTCTACTTTTCAAACGAGCTGACGTTCCCATCCTGCATAGCAAACATTCTTAACATCAGAACTTGTACCAGGAACACAATTAAAACTGCCAGTTTTTTTTAATCAAGTCAGTGTTCAGCATTTTTACCATTAGATTTTTACTACATTTCTGCATTTAACCTGTGGTCAAAATAACAGACGTAAAGCATAAACCCAACAGTTTTCTGTGAAAACTGGGCAACAAGTTTTCATATGCAGTGCAGTTGTTTTTTCACCAGTAGATCTTATAATAACATATGGCTGAACAATGGAAATTTGGAAGGCCAACCACCACCCATTCATTCATACATAAGAAAATCACTATTCTTGAACCTCTGTGGAGATGTAAGGCATCCTTAAAAGCCAAGGAGAGAGTTTATAATTATACACTATCAATCAATCTAAAAATTTAAGAACAAACGAACAAAAAAGGCTTCAAGAAGGTACTTTCAACTAATTAAAATAAATCCCAAAGAAGATACTGCAAGCCAACCCCTTACCCCACTTCCAAAAACACTACAAACAGTTACAGGAAGAGTTCCTCTTGATGCATTTCTCCACTAGAGAGAATTACTAATTAGAAGTATAAAGTAATATGACTTCCTACCTGTTACAATAAGTTAAGTCTAACACTACCTAAAGAAATTTCAGAGGAATTTTCCAATTAACAGATAAGGGGATTAGGGGAATAGGTAAATATCACTGGGCCTGAAGCAATCAATGACGATAAAAGAAAAATGTAGATCACAGATATGCAACCATGTCTGTAGAAAAACCAATCAAGAACGCATGAAAGGGACTGTGTAAAAATCTGACTTCTCTCAAAGTACTGGAAAGAGAACTGTGATATGTATCATAAATTAGTATTTATAGCAATCAGGAAAGCAAAGCTTTGTTTCATGGGTAAAGTTTAAACATAAATACCTAAGCAAAAACTGTTAGATACTAAATTATGACTTGGTTTTGTGCTGTACAAGCCAAACTAGATCTACAGATGCTGGGATTGCACAGCAGTGCTATGGGCATCCTATGGCATGATGCAGGCTGAGCTCTGCACTAGACAGTACAAACGAAAGATGAGGAGTGCCACAAGACCCCCTTCCCTTCCTTTTCCAAAGTTCTACTTCTAACTCCTTTCATCACATTCTTTCTTGGATTTCTAGCCTAAGTCTGTCTCTGTGATGAACACACATGCACATAGATGCGCACACATAAATTTATCACTCCCTTAGTGCTATCAGTCTTCTTTTGAAGATGACAGTGGAATGTAACATTGATAAAACTTGCAGAATTGGAGCCAATCCACGCTAGAAATAATATGCTATGTAAACACAGTCATACATTCAAATACCATCCTCTGGAAGTCTTAGAGTTATCTTTCTTTCACATAAAACAAATAGATTTTCTTAACAGAATAGTATCATTTTGAGAATTCCGTAATCTCAAGAGTATGCATAAACTAGAGTTTATGTTGACAATTCAAAGTACATTTCAGCTAAAACTGCCTCACCTACCCATAGAGATAGAAACTGATAGACTCCTTCCTCAAATTGCTTTGCACAACAATTTTGGTTCTGCACATTGTTATCAAAACCCAGGCTGCTGAGCTCAGATTTGTATTACATTACTTATGCTGCCTGCCCAACAGCAGCAGTATTGTAAGCTTACCTTTAGTGAAAAGTGGCATCATCTTCAACACTAGGAACTTAAAGAGAGGTTGAAAGCAATTTCCATTCTGTTTTATATCTGTGGACCAGTAAACTTTAGAGCATTTATTGTAAATCGTATATTACACTTCCTGTCACAGATGAGTTACAATGAAGTATTCCAACATAAAAGGTAAATGCTTAGGGATTCATCCTCTTAAGAGGCTTATGCCCTTGGGAAAATGCTTCCCAAATTTCCTTTGTGTTCTTACACATTATACAACAAATTTTGAAAAATGAATAATTTTCTCCCTGACCCGCCTCTTACTTACAAGAGGAGGCATTTTCACGCCTTTTCAATTATTTTTGCATGGGTGTAGAACCTTCAATAAACTGTAGACCTCTTCTTATAAGACTGGTGAAGTACTTATGCATTTATACAGTATAGTCTTCTTCAAAAAAGCTGGGTAAACTAACCTCATTTAAATATTAAATACATCGGTATGAACCAATTTAAAAAAGCAAATGATTGTACCGTAAAAAATAAGTGACTTCCAACCAACATAGGTTACTCTGACAGAGACTTACCAGCAAAAGTATCAATTTCAACATCTTTTTAATATAAACCAAAAAGAAACTAATTTTGATTATGCAGCTTATTCCTAGCTTTGCTACTCATGGCACTGACAAAGCCTTTACATTAGTGTGATTGACTTGGTATCAGAAAAAACACTCATGTAAGAGACTGCAAGCAGGGATTAACTTCTCCTTAAAAGTGGTTTGTTATTGCACCACCCTTTACCCCCATCCCAGACATGCTCTGTGGAAATGAACACTGGATTGCCAGAAACAGTCACAATTCGGGTGTTTTCCCCCTTCTCCCTATTACATTTTATTTATTATACTGGAAACAAAACTTTGGCAAATAGTCAATAGATGAAACCTTGTCAAATTAGTAGCTACTATTTCACTGAAAAATGTAAACTGTCATCAAAACAGCAAATTTTAAATTATAGAATAAATCAGCTTGTGAAGAAGAAAGCCATCCTATGTGAAAGAGCAGAGAAACCTCCCACTCTCAGCATTTTATTCTTTCTAAATTCGTATATTAAAGTCCTGAGGTACTGTGCTCAAATTCAAAGTCCTCTCTATGCTCAAATTCTATTAAACAAAAAAAATTTGTTCATGTACTTGAAAGTACAGCTTAATGTTCCAGAATGCAGACTGAAATGCAATTGCACAACTTTTTTTAGTCACAAAAAGCTGTAGAAGGGTATATTTGTAACTGAATACGTATATGTGCATTCATGCATATGCATTCTTACTGAATATATCTATAATATTCTTTGACTATAAAAAATAAAAAGTATAGAAAGAATTCATTTTTTTTCCCAGTCAACAGATACAGCAAAAATATTTAGCATATTTAAATTATTTTGTAAATTCAGAATGAAGATGCAGAGACAATTCATCTCAGAACACATTCAAATAACTTGAAAACTGCAAACACGGAGGCATGCCATATTTTAAATAATTCACGGTTTTGCATCAACTTCAACTTTACTAATTTGTTGCAATGAGAACCCTTACACCCCTCAGTGAGTGCCCTTCTGTGGGGAAAGGCAGACGTGATTGCATGTTTTTGTTTATTTTTGAAGTGCAGAACCCTTTTGCAGGATTTCCAAGGTTAAGGAGACAGCGAACTTGATATATCCTAAAACAAATAAATGGGACATTAACCCACTGCTTTCAGGTCAGCTTGAATTCTGAAAATATTCACCAGCTTTCTATGACAGAAGATTCCTGATACCTACTTTTTAAACATTTTTTTTCATACGGCTTTCCATATGGCATACTGTAAATTCTGTGACTGAATTCCACTCTTATTACAATTTTTGAAGTGGTGGGAGGAAGACAAAAAAGGCATCGCCTCCTAGGCCTCCCACAGGTAGCTCAAACAATCAAGTAAAACAATGTGGAAAAAAAAATATATTTTTTAATCTATAAAACAAACACTAGCCATCTTCTAATCAGCTTTTGTGCACCTCTTAGTCAACAATATGTTATGTCCACATTCACTAAGATGAGTTTTCTTTTTTAATTACATGATATACAGCCTGTAACGTTGATAAATAAAATTCAGGCATCTCTTCCAAGTATTGCTTCCCAGAAACATGATACATACTGAAAGCTGCTACTGTTAAACTAATCCATTAGCAATTTGTAAGCAGCAGCTTCCTATCAACACTCACAGCTTCATCTACCAACTCAAATACATTTTTTTTTCCATTAGACCTGCTCCAGAAATCTCCTGGCTCTGCCAGCTAGAACACTGTCAGTGAGGAAAAGTCAGTCAAATAATAAACAAGATGGGGACCAAAGTCTGATGCAGCAGAAACATACTGTGCACAGTATAGCAATGAATACGCCCCTCGGGGAGTATGCATCTTTCTTCCACTACCAAATTTAGGCTGCAATTTGCTTTATGAGTTGTTCTGAATGATGAGGAATTAAGTCATACTCACGCTCTGCAGCTGAGGTGCCATCACACTGCCTCTGGGATGTACGCATATGTAAGCGAGAAAGAGTTCGGCTTCACCCCCCGGGCTTCTCACAGAACTCTGTGCAGCCATAATGAAATTCTGCTCCAAATTTCTCCTCTTTCACAAGAGAAGTTAGCAGTTATCCCAAGAAAACTAAATTTGCATCCTGTTTTGTGAGGGAAAATAAGCTTTATGTGTGAAGGAATGGGACAGAATCCCCAGTCTAAGCACAGAGAATGCTTTTGAGTTGAAAACTGTGACTGAATAGAAAGCTGTACACCCGGGCATGCAGCACATGCTAGAGGCTCTAGAAATAATAAGAAAGGGGAAAATAAAGGCAGACACCAATTTCCATTACAAGTAAGTGTTATTTGGCAGGGACACATGCATGCCACAGTTTAACCAAATGCTAAATGTAAACTTTAGCGTCCCACAGGTCATACTTAAATTTGAAGAATTCAGAAGTCAAGCAGCTAGAAATACCCCTTGGGATTAAAACCACAGGAAGCAAATTTACCACTAGGAATACTGCTCTTGGAGCTCACACGTAAATCTACTTCACTGTAGCTCAAGTGTTTTCCGGCTTTTCCCTTTGAAATGTTTGTTCTAAATTTGTCAATGTCAATCTTCTGACCATTTTAATTCATACTAGTTTTCTATCTGTCACTCTACTACGTATTTTTAGTTACTTGTTAAAGATCACTCAACTACGTCTAGTTAAAGTGTCAAACAAGTGAACATGACAGGAGGAAATTATCTATTCTGAGGACCAGGGGGACTGAATTCTTTGGCATGCAGGTGAGGTTCACACCAGTGGGATTCTTCACTTGGTTCTTGTTAGGTTTGTATTATTGCAGGGTGACATTCTCCAGCACTCCTGAGAAAAACCAGAAAACTAGCTTTCGTTACTTTCCCTCGTTTCTCAAGCTTCCATGGAAAGCATTATCCTCTAAGTCTGCGAAACATAATTCTCCATTAAGCTTGATAGGAGTCTGCTTCCTGCCCAAAAGAAGGAAGCATCTTCTAATGTGATGTAGCATGCCATCATTTAAAATTATTCCACTACTCCTCAGTAAAGGGGATTTGAGCCCTAAACAGTAAAAGTAAAACCATAATCAGGAATGATTGTTCTTAAAAAATTGCTGCATTCAATTCAAATAAACACAATTCCAAAACAAAAAAGTACCATATCTGTCAACAAGTAAATCTCATCTGAAGAACAACAACTTTGCGGTCCTATATGTCAAACTGTTGTTTTACCGTTTTACCAAGCAAAGATTTGCTCATAGAGAGACTAAATTACTAATTAATACAGAGTCTCCTCTTTAAAAGTTTGGGCAAGTTCAGGTCTCATTTGTATGTCTTCCAGGAAGAGCAGTATTTCCTAGGAAGCCAATCATCTACAACTAATCCAAAGCCTATTTTTTCCCTTGCCTCCTTCAAACCGAAAAGCTACTTGCTTTTTTTTTTTTAAATCAAAAACCCAGTCATGAAGCAAAGATGGGAACTTCAGTCTTACATACAGGTTTTATTGGGGTAGAGCTTCCAAATATCACACCATTAGTAACACGCCAGGCTTTCTTAGACATATCGGCTCACATAAACCAAGTCGGAGCAGTCCTTGTCATTTTAGAATTACACTTCCTTAATGCATATTTGGGTTCTTCATATAACTTACATGCAGAAGTATGATGCAGCACATCAGTCTGCTTGACAGGGGTGGCCTCCACCCTTACAATCACTGAATCAGATCTGTGGTAGTGTACACAGTGCTGTAAAACGTGTTTTTTTTTTTTTTTAAATACATGGATTATTTTTGTTTTAAATAAAGCATCCATGCTTTCTCTGTACTTGAAAACATGAAGTTCTGTGTGACCTGCCTGCTATTAAAACACTGAAAATTAACAAGTCCTTTCATTGAAATGTCTGTCAGTGACAGATACCACAGATACAACTGAAATAAAATGATAGTGCTGTTTACACTTTATAAACAAGCAAGTTCCAGTGGCATCAATAAAACTAACTGCTGCAATTGAATTTGGTATGTAAAATTTGCAGCTTCTGAGCTCATCATTTCAAAGCAGACAGAGAAGGTTCTTTGGACTGTCTAGTACAAAGAACACAAAAGGATGCGGACAATGTCTCTACCTGAAGCAGAGAAAAAGAACAACCAAATCCTTTCTGAAGATAATACTGGAAAGACATGTCCTTTCAACATGAGGCTGACGTGCCTCTGAACTGAAATCACACACTGCTCGTGAGCATATTCTGTATCCCCACCTACATACAGAGACAGGGCATACAGTTCCATGCCATGTATACATGGATTATGGATTCTGTGTATATATATATATTCACCAGAAGCATGTATTTATACTTGCTTTTGTAATATATACAGAAAGACTTAAGTTCCTACAAGCTGTCTCTCTGTAAAAAAAAATCTGTGCTTTGTGCTTCCACTTTCTGAAACATCCAGTGGCCAAAAACGTGCTTGACCTAGAAGTCCTGAATACTAAATATATACATAAATACCCATACACACATATGCAGATATATATGAACATAGAGTAAAACCTAGGAAATGCTAAGTGTGGAGTGGTAAAGAAACCACATTTTTTTTCCCTGAGTTACTTGACTAGACTTAATACTTGAGCATTTAGACTCCTAGCCTGTTTGAAAGATATGCTTTTTTGTTGTTGTTGTTTTTCTAGCAACAAAGCTTTCAAAGCAGTTTTTATTTTTACACGATGACAGCATGAGACTGGTGAACATAGTTGGCTAAATTTTCCACAGAGTTTTCATAGATTTCCAAGGTCCTTCACATTTCTGCCCTTTGCTGCACTCTTGGAAATGATTTTGTAACACCAACCATGAGCTTGTCCACGTCTTCAAAAACATTTTTGCAATTTTCACACAGCCTCCTTCCTACGGACTTTCACAGCTGACCTATCCAGAAAGGAACTACCCCTTTCTCAATCCCTGCATTTTCTACTGAGACATGCTTATGAAAAAAGCAGCAACATGTTCACTATATTAAAAGCAGTCTGGGGATACCAGTAATTATTTGTTGAGAAGAATAAAAGCTTTTGAGTGATTCATAGAGGTAAATCTATGCACGTAATTAAACAATTTAACTGCTTTTATTTTTAACCCTGCCTTCCTTTCTACCTTCTCTTGCTCTTCCTATCTTCCTGTATTTCAAGTCAAACATAAGCTTTTTGATGCAAGAATATGCATTTTTACGTAATCATATCATGTACAGCAAAATGAAACCACTGGACCATTTAAATACTACCAAGATGCACAGAAACAGCAGCACAAATCCATGTATTTACCCTTGTTTTACATATTAAAAAGGAATACAGGCTAGTAATTCACCTAGCACTTTTCACAGCTTTCAATCTAAGATGCATGCTCTCACCAGAGTTGCATCATTATCACTATCACATGCATATATTGAGAAGAATACAGAAATTTTCACAACAGTCTACTTTTCACTGGGATTCTACGAGAATTCAGTATTACAAAGCCTAATTTTTGCATGGGTTTAGGGAGAACAGGGAAGCCAATGTTCTTTCCCAAAAACTTCTTTCCCTGAGGTAAAAGAATTCAAGTCAGAGATTACATTCTTTTGGTAGTGCTACAACGCTCAGCTGACAGCAGCCAGGTCTCTTGCTTCTGAGCTTTCTAAACACTGAATAGGCCTCTGACTTCCTAGAAAACTCAAAAAAAAAACCACAAAAACACAAAACAAAAACAAACAAACAAAACCCACCTATATCTATTCCAGTTAGTTTTCATGCTATTTCTGGCTTTTATTTCAAAAGAACATTATTATTTTTCTGAAGTTAGAAACCAAAACCAAACACTAGCATATTAAAACTACTACTCACTCTACTAAAAGTCCATTTGCTTTTCTTTTTTTTTTTACCACTGAGAGATGAATTCAAACTTCAGTCTTAATAGAAAAATGTAAAACATATTTCTCCATAGGTTTAATTAAAAAAATATAAAGCTGGATCCATGACATTCAGATTGCAATGAAATCCTTACTCTAAAGAGATGTTGGCAGCGGAAATTTCTTGTTACGCTGACATCCGAACATTTTTGAGTGAGTTATTCACATAGACAGTTATTAGCCATGAAACTTTTTTCCCCCCCCAACATTATCTGCCCAAAGGTAGTAAAAAAAAAAAAAACAAAACAAAAACAAAACGACCACCAACACCACCAAAGAAAACAAACTGAACTACTTCTGGCTGTTGTTAAGAAGCTGAGAGACTTATCCATCTCTCATTTAACAGAGGTAGAAGGAAACTACAAGGACATTTTAGAAGAAATAGGCCAGAAAGTTTTATCTATGTATTTCTCATTGCACATACTTCATGGATTTGACAACATTTGTAACATTTCCCCCCCTACATAGGAAGTTTCACAAAGTCAAGAAACATATATTGATAAATCCCCATCCTTGGGCTGTACTGAGGGCAAATGTGTAAGTGCAAGCTATGGTCAGTGAATTTTCTGAAATTCACCAGTTCTCATCTTAATCCAAGAATGTCATATGACAGTCTTTTTTTCCCCTAAGAAACCTATGAAGATAACAGGGCTCTAAAAATCCCAGTTTGCATCTTTAATCACTGCTGATCACGGCCCACTGTAAAATTTTCATTTCAAAATTCCTTTGCATTGCTGCATTTACTCCATTCGAAGTTGCATTCCAAAGTAAATGGAATTTCCTCTTTGAAAAGGCTGCAAGATTTAGCTTATATTGCTGGCATTCTGCTGCTCAGCAGAACTGGGAGCACTGTGGGCTGTGCTTTCCCATGAAGCCTGTGATACCAGGGAAATAAATCAATACCATGTGCACAGAACTCCATTTTCCAAAGAAGTTTAAAATGATAGAGAAGTGAGCTCATAAATAGTTTATTTTAAAATGGTTCTGGAAACTTTCGTGCACTTCATTATCCTTCAGGCTATACTGAAATTGTCAACACAAGCGTGACAGGCTACCTTCACTATTTTGAATGCATCAGCTGTCACCTACCAGCTCTATCATTCCTCCGCCATCCATTTCATTTTTAATTGTACAGAGGCAATATAAATAATATTCTGAAATAAATTTCAGAAAGATTGATGCATAGATCGCTTTCCTGAATTTTTCTCTGTAATTACTTTTCTGAACAAAAAAAACCCTCTACCAGGTCTTCCCTTCACCCTTCCAAAACACTTTTTTTCCTTTTTAGCAATGGAAATGCAGACTTTTCTTCATAATGGATTCTTGAAAAGTAGTTCAGAAGCTGATGACTCCAGTTCTATGCATAGCGTTAACTTAAGAAAATAAATACACAAAAACACTTCACTAAAACTGAACAAAATTAAGTCACGTTTAACATGACATAAAAGCAAAATCTAAGCCAAAAGCTTATCTTCTTTTAAAATGATAGAAGGAAGAAAGATTTAAGTTCAGTAACAGACTGATCTTTATGTCAATGAATATGTAACAGGACAGGAATAAGGCCTCTGCATTCCCATTTCAAATTATTCTGAAAAGCTGTTAGCTGTATTATTATGAGGCAAGTCTAGCCTAGTAATAAACCTGCTGGGGATTAGAAACTATTAGGCTCACTTTCACTGTACCCATGTGCACAACTTACACGATTACAAGCATATAGGGGGTGATAAACAGAGCCCTCAAGGAAAGTATTTCCACCTAGCTGACTTGAAAACCAAATCAGCAAGCACAGTAATTGGAAAGGAAAATGTGAAGAGGAATTCAGTGTGCATTTTGAGAACCAGCTCTTGAATTGCCCTGTGAAACTCTGTCACATGCACGCAGTCATCAACAGCACAGAAGCTCCTACACTGTTATACCCTAGCAGGGCAGTCAAACGTGAATGCAGTTCTGCTTCCCTCTCAAACCTCTCCTCCCTCTAGATGACACAACTCAGTGAAAACATGCTATAAAGTGATTAAAAGAAGAGCATTGTCACCGTTCTGACCTGTCTTCAAGAAGTGCATAAGGAGGGGAGGCTTGCCCACCAACTGCACAAGGACATTTCATTTAGGATGTCCCTCTGTGAAAAGGCAGCCCCTTTCTTCTTACACGGCATGAAGAAACTGCTCTGAATTTTCAGTTATCAGGCCCAAGAACCGGACCCACATGAAATAAGTTACAGATAATCACACATCCTTCAGAAGGAAGCCTTTGTGAAGCACTTTGTTTGGCTGGGGGGAAGGTTGTGGTGCATAAATAGTGCAGAGACAGAGACATAACAGATGGGTGCTGGAGACGTGCCACAGAAAATGCAGTGGCTGACAGGATCTGTTATCCCTTAGCGACTGCAGATAAAACCTTTACAGTTTAGGATAAAATTTCATTAAAACAAATGTAGCTGTTGACAAACAAACAAAAAAAATCCACTAGAGAAGACTAAGTGTATGACAACGAAGGTGTCGCCCCACAGAGAGGATTTTATGAATTTCTATGTACATGACTGGAGAAGACTTGCCTAAATGGATGTTTTACAATTTGGATACCCACAGCAAACTCCATTTTCCATTACAACGTCTAAAGGCGCAGGAGAAATTAAACCCCTTTTCCCATTTTTTCCTGAAAGACCTAACATCTAAACAGCTAACGAATCCTCTATGCGCCAATTTGTGTGCAGTCAGTTTTACAAGAGATTTGGCAACTACTCTGATGCAAAAAAATGTCAAGTCTTCCCTATTAGAAGCTATTGGAAGAAATCAAAGAACCATACAGAAAACTCAGACAGGCATGAAAAGGGTAATGCCTCACAAAGGCCAACTTCTTGCATGGAGGAAAAAAAAGCATCCATTTTATGCCCATTCAAGACCATAATCTTAAGTACTGCGATATAAACAACTATGTGTTTGTTTATCATGTCACAGAACAAGAAGCAGCTTTTATTCATGAATCATTTGACAAGAATTATGACTAAAATAGTTTAAACATTGTATGTTTTCATCTACAATAAGCTTCACTAACAGCAAAGTATCAGTTGCAAGTAGGCCGAGATATTTTGACTCTCAGGATAACTGGCAAGCAGATAATTAACTGGACACTCAAGTTTCAGAAATATTAAGCTGAAAGTATTGACCCGGAAAGGGGATAGTAGTCATACAATTGAGCCAGTATGAAACTAATGATTCCAAAGAAATACAAAAACCTGTAGGTTGCTCCTATTGGCCCAAACGAATATTTTCTCCCTCTTGCAATGAAATAATCATTGGGCAGCGGGTTGTTACACAGTTAAATTGAACCTTAGGAGGTTTGGTCAGAGTAGAACCCCACACTGCCAAACTGTGGAAATAACCTTGTTGATTTTAGGAGGCACAGAAGTCCTGGACAGAAATCATGCCAGTGTTTCTGTAAAGACACTGAAAACTGCAAACACTATGTTAGCTGGCATTGCTTTGAAAGAAATTATGGAGCCTGAGTGTTTTAAAGGACAATGAAAGTACATAAAAAACAGCTAAACAGGCCGTATAGTTTCTGAGTATTTCCAAGATTCAAAGGGAGTCAAGAACTTTTTATCCTAATAACAAGAGTTGGAACAAACAAGGCTGACCGATCAGCAGTTTCTCCAAGAGAAGAGCGACACAATCCTGACCCACATGTAGGTAAGGGAGCCTCATTGACTGAGAAACTATCTTGCACCTGTGTTGTTGGTATTCATTCCTCTCACTTGCACTTACAGAAACCCAACCACTTTCCTTTAGCCATGTCAACTATCACGGCCAAACTTTCAGACTTACATTCAAGACACTCAAATTCTGGTAGGTAGAAGGAAAAACATAGCATCAAACAGCATAAAAAGATGGAAGCCAGTCCTCCTCTCCAAAAATGTAATATATGACATACGTTATGTCCTGGTAGGGAACAAAAGGGTTATCAAGCTAACTTGAAATTACTTTTTAAAAGTTGAAAGCTAAATTAAAATACTTTATTTCTGAACTTACTTACAAGTCCCCATATTGTGTCCCTGTGTGTACGTTTGTACATAGAATCACAGAACCACTGAGGTTGGAAAAGACCTCTAAGATCATCTAGTCCAACCTTTAACCTCCTACTGACAAGTCCACCACTAAACCATGCTACTAAGCTCTACATCTACACATTTCTTGAAGACCAACAAGGATTGCGACTCAGCCACTTCCTCGGGCAGCCTATCCCAATGCCGCACAATCTGTTCAGTAAAAGAAATTTATCCTAATATCCAACCTAAACCTCCCCTTGTGCAACTTGAGGCCATTTTCCCTTACTACTAGGTGCTTGGGAGAAGAGCATTATCCCTGTACAGCTTTTGCACATTTCCTGAAGAGACTTTGTTTTGTTTTGCACAGCACCTCCTTCCTCCACAAGTGCCTTCTGCCTCCATAGTTTTACCTTTGGTATATTCAGGAAATCTAGACATCCCCTTCTGTCCTCCTCCGGAGTACAAAAACCTTTCAATTTCCTTCCAGGTCTTCTGCTACCCAGTCCCCTCTACTCTGTTGCATGGTAAAGATAATCATGACTCCCTCCCCCCAGATTATTAGAGGTGGAAGGCAAGCTAAACAACAAATGATCCCGCTGATGCTGCAGTGGCTGAAAAAAAAAAAAAAACAACAAACAAGAATAACAACAAAAAAAACAACAAGTAAAAAGAACAAATATTTCAGAGTAAGTCTAGAGACTGGGAGTTTCCCTGGCAACAATGGCTGTAGGATTTCTATGGGATCAGTGGTGGCTCTTGGTTCCTAGGAAACCACTAGCTTAATGCTAAGACTCGTGATGCATCTCTGAACTTGACTCGTTCAGTGAGCTCCTGGAGTGGGGCAGTAGAAATGGGGTAGAGGGGAAGATTTAATTGAAGGTGATGGAGATCACCACAGGAACAGCAGTACAATAGGGAAGGAAAGGCTAGGAGCAGGGCCTCACATTAGGCTCTGCTTTTCAGTGAGCTGGCAGAGATTGGCCTTTTCCTATCTAACATGCTCAATCTACATACAGCACAGGTTGTTAGAGTCAGGCTCTTAATTTTTAACAACTATAAGATTTCAGAGACCAAGAGATGTTCCTGATCATTCTTTCCATACATCATTTTTAGCTAACCTCTACACTAGAAATGAGCAAACATTTTGGTTGTATTCTCTTACATCATAGAGAGTGAAGAATTTCTCTATTTTGTACAACTGCTACAAAATTAGTTGACTTTTGTTTCCTGCTTATATAATAGCTGTACAACATCACACTGCGGTCTAGCTTCAGAAACTAACAACCTCTGCACAGCAATTTGTGTCAGTGTTAAAAGATGATTTTCAGTTGTGGGTGTTTTTTTTTTTTTTTTGAGAAAATTTCAGAACATGTCCTGATTTTAGCAAGCTTCTTGAAATTTTTTCCCATTTATCTTCTCCACCTAATGTATTTCCCTCCCTCCCCTCACATTTCCCATCAAAGAAAGATCAAGATTACCCTTTGAACTTCAAAGCACCTTACAAATTTAACTTACTCTGAACATCCCTGTAAAGAAGAAGATCATTATTATCCATTTGGCTGATGAGATGTCCAAGAGCTACTACTGAGAAGCTTATGTGGTTTATTCTTGCCAGGAGATTGTAACAGCTTACATGAGCCCAGTAAAACCTGAAAGCATGGTTCTTCCCCATGCTTTTAACGTCTGGTTGGAAAATATACTTGCAACATTTTCTGGCTGTTACAGTCTGTCATCACAGAAAGGCACCACACAGATTTTGCATCTGTCAAAGTTTGCAAATGAGCCACAGGATACTGAGCAAAATGCGTGGCAAACAAAGGCAGAAACTGCACTGAGACATAGATTCACCGTTAGAAGCTGTGATGCCATTCAAGAGCCAAAAATGGACTATGAACAGTATGAGGTACACTGTCCACCTGCTTCTGTCAGTATGAATTAAGATATTAAAACACATAACAGATTAGGAAAGAAACTGGAAAAGGTATTTGTTCTTGAAAGGCTGCTCGTCAACTGGCAGACACATTGCGGGGAAAAAAAATGGCTCAAAAGGAGGTGACGCTGGTCTTTGTTTTTTTCCAAACTTATCGACTCTACAAGGAACTCCAGCCACTGTTCTCCTGAATGCCCTGTATCATTGACAAGTACATAAGTAGTCTTTCACTTCTATCCCTCTGGCACAAAGTAAACAAATTACTTTCTGTTGGAGGTTGAAGATTGTAAGAGCTACACTTTCAAATCAAACAAGAACTAAGAAATCATCTCTATCTCAAAATTATATCTTGTATAGCACATAAGTACCCTACCAAATAAAATGGCTACGTATAACCTCTTCTCTGATGATGGTTAGGAACTCTAAGCACTTCAGGACACACTCATTACTCAAACTACATGGATCAGCAATATCCACGTTACTATGATACATAAATTGTGATGTTCTGTGATTACAGTATGGCAGGTTTGCTAGTGATGAGATCAGATTTCATTTTAAACAATAGGATGATAGGATGGCAACAAAATGGAGTAGCCTCCTGCACAGTCAATAATTGGTACTAGTCATATAGAATAGTAAGTGAATACTAGTGCTTTATGGGCTAAAAGCACAGACACTTTATTTTTGTAGAGTACGCTCTACTTTTGTAGAGTACACATTTTTTTAATTATATTTTTTTCCTCTCCTATGGATTTCCGAGAGAAAGGAGGTTGCTAAAAAGTATGGGCCAAATTCAATTAAAAAAACAAACACACACACGCAAAAAACAGCTACAGATGATGCTTCTACGCACACCAAATAACATATTGTGCACTGGGGAATGACTCCACCTCTGTCCAGTGATCCCCCAGTCATTTTGAAACTACCCTGATGTAAGCAGTGGAAAGAGAGACAGAAACTGTTGGCATATACAGGAATGTTTTTACAAGTTCTGGGTGCTACTCCTCCACTTCACCATAAGTTGACCCACATTGGATCACTTAGCACCTTGTTAATTGTGCCATGCCTAACCCAGAACTAAATATTCTTAATGCAAGTCTTTTCCAGCCAAGGTTTCCAGCCAAATCAGTCTACTGAAATTCTAAGTTAACAGACTATAAAATAATCAGTGAACCCCACCTCAACTATTTTAAATAAGCAGGCTTCATCCTTATTTACTAAAAGCGGAAAGAGATCTCTGGTTAGTTTTCAGCTCTTCCACCTTTTCTCAAAGCGATTTTGCAGACTAATTAAAAATTCATGCCATTTATATAGAAAAGATCTGTATGAAGAACTGCAATTTGCTCTGGACTTGCTAGTCTTGAATTGTGTGTATTTTTGTCCTGTTTAGACATTGATTTTATTTTCTCGTTAGGGTCATTTTTTCTTACTCAGAGGAATATACATGAAATCCTGAGAGACTGTACCATTTTCACACAGGGAAAATTAACCAGATGTTCTTTTCTGAAGGAAAAATATACTTAACCACAGCGTTACAAAACAGTCACTCTCAAAAAGCATCTGCTTGGTTCTGCCAATACAAGTCTTGGTCCGTACAGACTTGCTGTACAAAATTCTTAGCAGGGTATTAGCAGGACCACAGAAGCTGAAGCATTAAATTTCTGGAACTAAGTCTATGTTGCCAAACATACACATGCTCAGATCCACAAGAAATGTTTCCCATGGCTTCCCCACTACCACCACCTTTGGAGAACTTTCCCTTCCACTTTACTCCTAATTTCAGAGGAGGGTAAGAGACCTTTGAAATCTATTGAGTGAAAAGGAGATTTGCCTCTTGCATATATAGAATGGGAGAAGTACATCTGCAAGCCATGTTTTGCCTCATTCTCACCAGGAATACAACTTCAGTCTTCTACCTCTTGGGTTTGAGAGATATGCCCTGGGTACCCCAGTTCTACCCCACCCCCCAACACAGGCACACACTATCTGCCCAAACTGTTTTAACGTAATTAATTCAGTATCAGAGATACTGATGTGATAGTTGGTGGTAAAGGCTTTAGCCTGTGATGGTGTAGACCTGTCCTTGCTGGGATAAATAACTACCGCAAGCTGCATTCCGCCAGGAAGGACAGACACCCACCAACAGTATGTTGGACTCTGAAAGCCCAAATGCACATCTCAGCACTGAACACGGCAGGGCTAGACACTGTCACCACTGGCTATTCTGTGATCACAGAATCATTAACGTTGGAAGAGACCTTCAAGACCATCTGGTCCAACCATCCCCCTACCACCAATGTCACCCACGTCCCTAAGCACCACGTCCAACCTTTCCTTGAACACCACCAGGGACAGTGATCGTAGCAAGGCCTTCTCCCTCTGCCCAAGTTTCTTTCCGTGGGTGACAACCCTTCCTGAAGGAGCTACCAGACACATTCTCACAAAAATGCCCAAGCTCCCACACATGCAGGTTTACACTTACTTTCTTACCTTGTTACACTGTTCTACTGCCTGGCTGCTATTCAGATTTACAGCAGACTAACACTATTAACACTGAGACAATCCTTGGAACAAAGCAAGATTAAATACATGGTAAAGACTCCTGCAGAAACATTTACACTTTAACAGGCCACATTCCAAACTGCGTGTGCTGATCTCATAGACACTTTTACTGGAACACAGAAGTTAACTAGAGTTTATTGTACCTCTATCACTACTCCTACAGAAAAGAAAGCTTTCTAGCTTGCATTTTGGAAACACAGCACATTTTTTGGAAAAAAGAAAACGGAAAAAGAAAAATATACCAACAAGATAAGTTTTGAAATTTACAGTCCATACAGAATGTTCTGATCTAATTTATTTCCTTTCATAAGTGGAAAGAAAGCCAATTTTAAAAGTTTAGAAAATAGGCAGCCAGCACCTTCATTTTCTGCTTAGGAGGAAAATTACAGCCAGCAGAGGTAACAAAATGGGATGTGGGCTCTGAATGCACGGAATGAAACAAACGTCTCTGGGTATTACAGCTCAATCATGCAGTACCTGGAAAGCTCCGTCACTTTGTTGACCTATGCCCAGACAGTTCTAAAGCAAGAACTGCTGAGAGAAAGTTGGATTTAACTTTTTTTCTTCTTCTGCAGTTGCAACATGATTTCACTGCTACTGTTGGTATTAGTTTTCCTTTCTTTTTCCCTAAAAACAAAAAGTGCAATCATTGTTGCAGTCTGCACTTTGCAGCTGTGTTCACCAAATGAGACCTTTCCTCCAAAAGAAAAAGTTTTAAGGGCTCTGAAATACATATCTTGGGAAAGGGGATCCCTTGAAGGAATATTGTTAAGTGTAGGTCAATATAATGCAAATGGACATCTGAACACTGAAATTCATTTTGACAGCCTTCATAGAGCATTTTTTACAAAATTCTAGTAACCCAGCATCCTGCCATTCTCTCTGAGGGGAAAAAAATACTTGTGTGTATATGAGTGTAAATAAAATCAGGTAAGAATAAAAGAGGAGTCACAAAACAGTGAAAGACATGTCAACTCAGCCCATCAAAACAGACACACGGAGTTCAAAACCAAAACTACTGCTACTACAAAACGTCATTGGTATATACTCAGCTGAAAGATACGAAAATTATGTATTTTTCACCTCTTATGCAGCTGGTATGATTCATCAGGAATGGTACATATGCGTTGTTTTGTAATAATTCAAAAATTTATAAAATAAGTAATTTATACATATTTTGGAGTATAAACTGGAAGGTACACAGACTGACAATTGCATACTGACATTTAAATTTTTAGGGCTCCCCAGCTGACCTAAATTCTAGGGATGAACAGACCTTAAATAATTTGTTGGTGCTTAGGGACAGATTGATCCTTCTTAAACAAAAGTAGGGTAGAAAATACAGCGAGCATATATTTCCAATACTTTAAAATACTGACAACTTCTCTCGTTCACAGTTTAATAAGAAACAAAAGCAAGACAATAGTTAAAAAAATAAATGTTATGCTCTCACCCCCTCTCTACGCCACATTTTCATGTAGCAAATTATGGCATGAAACAGTTTATATCATATCTCTACTGCATATTTCTGTTCCTTTTTTGACCTGAAGTAAATATATAAGGATGCTCTGAAGAATCAACCTGTAAATTGTCTTTGATATTTGACATCTCTTTTTCCATACACCTAAGTTTTATTTCTGGCAGGTGGTAAGAAAAGGGGGCTCATTTCCTTTTTAATGAAAGCAAATCATCAGACTCTCTGCCAGTATAGATACATGTAGTCCTCACGGTCTTCACTACGCCAGTTCATACCATCTAACAGTCTGTCTAAGTTAAAAATTATCCACTACCACAAACCTGATAATAAGTATTCTGATACATTTTGGAAATATTTTTTTCCTAAACTTTAAGTTAATGAATATTACACTGCATTTTATGACAGTTGGATGATGGAGAACAGATGTTGAGCTAAAATTTCATTCGCCAAACATCAGCTCAGAACATGTATGTAAAACGACAGTATTAGTAATCCAAACTACACAGTGAAAACAATGGAAAAAATTGTCAATTACTTCAGTGCCTGCCAGCCATTTTTCTTGGACTTCAGATGGAAATCCCAGCTGAACTGAAGTCTAGAAAATAATGTTCAGTTTTAGAAACCATAATTGCTTATTAAGATAAGTATATTCTCTTCTTGGCATCTATTTTTTATCCTGAACTGACTGACATAAAGCAAATGCTGTTCAAAAGTCTTCAATTAATATGCTTTTGTCTTGCAGTTTTCTCTGCTGCCAGTGAACCCTTGTTCGGACATGTAGGCTTAGTATCTGAAAATTATGCTTGCCACTCTCCTCAACAACTATGCAAGACCTTTTTAAAACAAACAAACCAACCAACCACAAAAGCAGCAACAGCTCTGTAAAAAAGCTCAAGATTTATCATTTTCTCAAGTCCATCTACTGGCCAACATGTTTCTTGTTTCTTTCTGCCTAAGATATAAATGATAACCCTTTGAACAATACAATGAAACTTGACACAGCTACTGAAAGTTGTTCTTATATTTGAGACATATTCTCATTCTCCTACTTAAAACCACTACCTATAATTGTATCTCCTATGTGCTACTATATAGTTCTGTCCTTAAATTTTTTTCAAGCGTCTGGAAAGTCATCTGTCCCCTCTTTCCTGTGCTTGTAATTTATCCAAGCTTTTGTACTCTATCCATAGAAATCAACATTAACAGTCTCCTGACCACTTTTATTTCTTTTCTGCACGCTCTTTCCAATTTTTCACAATCTTTCCAGTCTTTGAACTATCATCAACTGCTATACTCCACAAGAAGTTTCACAAAGCAGCCTGCCTAGGTGGACTATAGCTTCTGGGTACTAGGCCACAACATAACCAGTAATATTCTTGACATTGCTTTATAAGAATTATTCTGCATCTACAAGTAAGGGCAGCAAAATTAAGTGATAGACACCATGCACAATTTCATTCATTTGATCCATAGACTAAGTATAACGCAAACCTCTTTTGCAGAAATGATTTTGTGAAAAATCCCAATTCATTTAATTGTGATCATAACAAAAGGGTATTTAATGACTCCAAGATTTTATCAAATTCAACTTATACCTGGATGTCTACTTGCTGCTACATTACCTAAAGAAATCAATACTCATGAACGCACAAATGACCACAATACAAGAAAGAACGAAAAAAACTGCCAAATGAAAAATCTGCAGGAGAAAACCTTCTTTTACAAGCACATTTCATAGGCAGTAACTGACTATCAGTTTCAAAGTGATTGCAGAGCAACTAAACAGAGGTGACCTTTTATTTCAAATAGGCATAATATCTAGCACCTGTAGAGATACTGGAAATATGTCTTTCTTGTCTATTTGGAATAGTGCCTTCAGTAACATCATGCATTTCCTAAGAACATTTCATATGGATTACTGTCATTTTTCCTCTGGTTTAGTGCACTCCTAAAGCAATTTTCTTTAAGTTTGAAAATGAGACATTTACAAAGCAAAATTTTTTTTCTTTCATGAGCTTTTATATTCTGGAACACAAATGTATCGGAACATCAAGGTTTCAGAAAAAGACCATTTCTCTCTGGTTACCAATGCTTGTTCTGGGGCAAGGGGAAAAAGGGTAGGAATTTAGTTCATATTTTTTCAAATTTCTGGAGGAATACCAAAAGCTAACGAAAAATGTTGAAGATGGAAGTTTTCTCAAAAAGTAAAACTCTGTAGTAGCTGTAGTGGTCGTGAGCTGTGATACTTCTGATGTGCCTTAATATTTATCTACCCTGGGGTTTTGGGAGAGGGAGAGAGAACTTCTATGATGCTAATCATGTAGAGAGATCAGGTTGTGGATATTGGGTTTTTAATGCAGCAAGAGAAGCCTTTGCAAATTGTTAAACACCTCTACCATTTTTGCTGGGAGCAAATTTTTGGGTTCTCTTATCATGTATTACATGTAACAATAAATAAATACTTCACACCATCTGCCACAGGGAAAAAAACAAAAAACTAAACTTGTATAAATTAACATTTATGATGGGCTTAAACTTAAGTTACCAAAAATACCTGTTCTCTTTTCCATCAGAAAATTATAGAAAATCACGACGTGCATCAAGGATTGTAGTCAGCATTTCGATTATCGTTACCATGGAATTCAAAGCATTCGCCAGAAAACCCTCTCTATAATCTGTCCACCTGTGTGCCTGCTTGGCATATGCATGTCTATAAAGTTTCTCCTTGCACCTTCCCTAGGCATATGAACATATCTCGATGGACGTGCACATACATTCTGCTACCTCATACCAGCATTAGAAGCTTGCACAAGACACAGGGTGAAGCACAAAGCTGACCACAGGCTGTTTCACATCACTCAGTCTCATTGTCTAGTACCAGAATATCCTTTTAAGCAGCTTTTGTGAATATTCACTGCAGAAAAACCAACACCCGTAACAACTCCTGCCCAAGGAGTGACTTGAAAGTTCAATCCAAAATGGTTAATCAAAACAGTCATACCACTCCTTCCATTTTCAGAAAAAAAAAAATTTTCTCAGAAGACTTTGAAGAGCGCCAGTACTTGAAAGCAGGGTAAATATACATATCCAAGACAACACCTATCACTTCGTTTCAAAGAAGAGCTCATGAGAGCCTTCTAAGGCAAAGCATTAGAACAAAACTGTTATAGAAACAAAATTTTATACTTACAATCAGGTTTCGGGTTGTGGCATTTTTTGTTGTTGTATTTTTGGTGGTGATATTCAGTAGCAGAAACACACAAAGCAAACTGCAATTTCAAACCTCTGCACAAACAAGAAATAGTAGACAATTAAGGTTTCACCCACCTGGGATCTTTCTGAATGCTATCAATGGAAGGTGACCTAGCCAAGGTCCCCTCAGGTGGGATGGCTGGCCCAGATTTGCTGTATGGTGATTCAACAGAAGGACAATACTGCAGCTGTCGGTAGGGGTCTGCGTAATTGGAGGCTGGGCCTGCAGCATAGCTGGCCCTCTGGAAGGTCGCGGTTGCGTTCTGTGTGCCGTGTTGACTGCCTGTGCGCTGTAAGGGTACGGAGTCGACACCAGGGGAAGATGGGGCTACGACAGGAAAGTAGGGACAAAGTAAAAAATTGAGGACCTGTTCACAGAAATGGTTAACCAGGTCTAGGCAGAGGAAAAAAACACACACGTATAAAACAGGGGTTCAAAAAGAATGAGAAAAAAACAAAACAAAGAACATCGTCATTTCCAAAACCATTGAAGTAAATAACTGTCAAATGGATTTCTAAAAGACATGCCACTCCTGCACTAGAAGGTCTCTAACACCAGCTAAACAGACCATAACAGTGCTTTTCACTTGGGGTTTTACTTGCACTAACCTGGAACAAAACAAGAGCAGAAAAACATGGGACTAAAACTAGGATTTATAAACACCACCATCTGAAGCTTTTGCAGTCCTTCGAAAGGTGGATGGAAGCAGAAGGAACGTCACATCAGGCTCAGGAGGCCAAATTGCCGTGGCCAGCTCTACGGCAGATGAAATGGACAGCCATGGCCAGCTCAAATCAATAGTCCTGCCATTGGTGAAACAGGTAATACCAGACACCTGCCACTGACTGTTACTATGCACACTTCAGTAACTTTTTTTTTTTTTTTTTAAAGACTTTCCTTCCTCATATTTCATCATGAAGAAGACTTAGAGGACTGCTACCGCTACCTGAGTCTGCAAAAGAGCCAGGTATGAGGTGCCCACATAGATGTCTTAATTCACGTCAGCAAACGGTTGCGCACTGAGTTCAAGATTATTGTATTAGCAGGTTTGAGTGGCTTACTTACAGATTTAAACTGACTTAATGCTTTTGCGACTCACAAATCTCACTAATCTCCCTCGGAGGCCATTATCTTCCTGTTATACCACAGCGTAATAAGGATGTGGTCGCCTTTGTGATTGTTATTAAATACGCAATATTTTTCAACCAAGGTCCAGTTAATGGCAAATGGCTTTGCACTGTACGTGCTAGAGGAGCAACACCCATGTGATCTTTGGCCTGGAAACAAATACAAATTAAAAGCTGGCTTGGACTCTTTGAAGTGGCAAATAAATTCTTCGCGGCTCCCACTTCCCTTTGGCCCAAGACCACAAGAGCACTTTTGCAAGCAGGAGTGGGCCTAGCTTCAGGATTAGTTTTAGCTGGGTCAAATTCATACACAGAACTGTATAGGCAAAATTGCATATTCAAGTGGCAGGTTTTAGTAAAAATATTTCCCAATCCTTTCTTATTAACATGTACATTGACTCTTTAGGATGGTAAATATTTTCAGTATACTATATATCCACGAAAGGGACTTTAAGCACTTTATCTTGAAGTGTCAGCAGATGAAATACACTGAGCTTAAAATAAAATTACTGCAGTTTTGTCTGAGCTAGCACAGGCCAGAAATTACAACGCCTGAACATTTTAAATTTTCAAACAAATTAAACATTCAAATTCTGCCCGTGGTTCTCAAGTATAGCACTTTAAGATAACAAGTATGATCTTATAACTTTGTTACAAACATATATAAGAGGGATTACCTTGACATAAATACTCAGCAACATCTTAAAAACACTGTTTTTAATTGCTAGTATATAATTCCTCGAGAAATGAGTAATAAAGAAACAGAGACCTTTTCGTAAAAATGTGTCAGTTAAAATGCAAGAACATTTCGTATTTCAAATTCAAGAAAATGCATACTGAAACATCTCATGCACAAATCATTCCAAACTCAATGTTATGAAGACATAAGAACATCATCACCTTTTAACAGAAAATACACAATTCAAACCCAAAATTTGGTACCTTATGAGAAAAAGTGAAAAAGTTAGAGAATATACTGGAAATGTTTTCAAGTGAAAAAGCAAAAACTGAATTGTACACTGACATAGCATACTTATAAGTATTGCCAATACGCAGAATATCCTGCTAACTGTTGACACATATGGGGAATTGCACAAAAACCCAACAACGCTAACAATGCTGAAAACAAGAACTCATTGTAATGGAGATTGCTTTTCAACATATTCCAGCCTATTTCCCTTCCTTTCTTTCTCAAGGCAGTTCAATGGAAATTGTGTTTGTTTTTAATTTCTTTAAAAACTTTTCTATTTTCTCATTTGTCTGTTTATCAAAATAGGTATTTATATGAACCAAAACTAGCTGTCACCCTAACACCTATGTGCTTTTTGAGTCACTGTGATTCATTTCTCAATTTATCTTCCTAACAGACTTACTTCCTTTCGAATTTTATCACAATGAACACTGAACTACCAGAGTTAGAATATGAAAATGAAACAAATCTATGATTTAGCTGCACATCCACATATCAGCTTGTTTGGTCAAGGTTAGATCAATTTGGAAAAGAAAAAGAACACTCACTTAAGAATAGCTTCTACATTTAACTGGATTAGAGTAATGGACTGTAAAGAGTTCAGTTTTAATAGACATTTTTACATAAATAGTTTCAAGTAAAACTGAAGAAAGGCATCTACCAAGCAATTACTGTTGTTGAAGTAAATTCTTTAACAGCCATATTTATTCAAAGTGTGGCTCTTCAGTCTATGACAAAGACTGCATTTATTGAGAATTCCCTTGGATTTAGGGCATATAAACATCAAAATCATAGCTATTATGTCTTTAAAAAAAAAAAGCAAAGTCCATTTGCATCACCCAGAGACGTTTAACCTTCAGTGAGCACAGGGTAATCCGCAGGCACATACAGCGGACTGGAGAGCATTCACATACCAGCTACATCTGCAGATGATCATGCAACCTATTAACATAATTTTAAACTGAAAGCACTTACCCGTTTCTCTAACTTTTGCATTTGACTTCTCTCATCCCAAACCAAAGTCAGATACAGCCGTAACCACACAGCTACACCTGGACCAGGCCTGGCTCACCACCGGCCAGAGGCAATGCTACTTGGGCAAGGACCAGGGCTTCACCCCAGCAAGGGAAGAGAGGGAAGAGAGGAGGTGTAGCAGAAGTGCTGTCCTAAGAGACACGTGCCAGCCACCAGCCCAGCCTTTCTGGGACCTGGTCTGGCCAAAGCAGGAACACGGCCAAACCATGCTGTTGCCCTGGGCCTATTCTGCCTCTGCATACCTCTGAAGGTAAAACCAGAAGTGGCGACCAGACTGTGAAGAGGTACGACTACTTTTGTGGACACCTTCAATCCCAAACTTCTCTTTAAAGAGAAGTCTTCAGTCTTCAACAGTCCCAAAACTGAGATCAAGATTAAAAAAAAAACAAAAACAAAGTATCTCAAAACCTTATTTCATCTTGCTTATTTCTTCTTCCTAAGTCACCACACATCATTTTTAATAGTTATTGCAGCCCACACTTTCTAAAAACTTCCATGGAAATTCTGTGGCTAAATGTCAGATAAAGTCTCAGAAACTCTCAGGTAACTTGTCCAGCAGTTCCTGAGACCCAGCTGCAGAGCACAGCTCCTGCCAGCAGCCCCCTCCATGCAGGGATGGGGACTGCATGCTACAAACCTAGGTCTAGCTGGCACGGACAGCAGGGCCAGAGCATCCACTCTGCATCGCAGTTAGCAGACGCTGGATACAATAAACGACATGCTCAGAAGCAGGCCAGTAAAACCCTATGCATTCATGCTATTTTAAGCTTCAGTTCAATACAGGAACAATGCTTGAAGAGAATTTGAATTTTGGGTTACAAAAGGAGTTTCACCAAGAAGTTCCAAAGTAAACATGTCAAACTGCAAACCCAGAGCTACAGTCTCAGCAAAGAGATTTCAATTTGTCACCTAAAGACTGCTTTTAAGATTTTGTTTTAGCTTGGCAAGTCATTCATGCCTTAGAAGTACCATATCGTCTCAAGCCTTCACTACTGCAGTACCGAAAATCATAACCTCAGAGAACGGAGGATACCATAAAAATATTTAATATGTTCTTACGAATTTTCACCCAAGACAATAAAGAGCCCTTGTTAACTACAGTGAAAATCCTCAAACAACTTGATATGTTACAGTTCTCTTAACTGCAGAAACAGCACGTAGAGGAGCCAGCCTGTATCATATCCTACAGCTTTTGCTTAGTATAAAAACACACAAGTTTTATATTATATTAACACTGAAAAATTAGGTGCACCTCTAAATGCGCTCATAGGCTCATAATGAGATACTTAACTCAGAAATTCACTTTTAGATTATGTATGTTATTTTCAAATCTATAACATCTCAGGAAAGCAAGCAAAATTGAAAATCAAGAATATGCTGATTTAGGCAGGGAGGGTATTGCACCACACCTAAGCATCTTATGGAGACCAAATACATGTAAGAACTGCTAAGAAGTTCAGACTTCCTAGGTCAGAGGGAATTTCGTTAACATATATAGGATCAGACCTTCAAAAAGGATAAACTAATTTATGAGATTTATCTTACTACACCTTCTTGCTGAAGATTACTTGGCTGATACTACTGTTTGACTTATAAATAACACCTTGTAAAAAAACTTTCTTCTCTCTACTCTGTGCTCAGCTCACGTGTTCACCTTCTCCTTGTGCCTTTTATATAGGTTTTGAATTCTTTAATTCAGAATTTATTCATTTAGGAACTAATTTGCACCTGCAGTTGATTCTTACCATCATGCGAAAACTGAATTTTTTCAAAAAATTGGACCCCAGTAAGACATCCTTTGGTGCAAGGTATGTCCATCTTCCCTCTATGAGTTCAAAAAGGATATAATTGCAGTGCCTTCTGTTGGTAGCAAATGTACATAAAGATTTATAAAGCAGGTACTTTTCCCATCTGATACACTGTAAAAATAACAGTGTATTCTCTATAAATTAGGAAACAGAATTCATCAGCTTTGAGGGATACAAACATTTCTTATCTCTAAACATTAACTATGTTTTTCTGTGTCCCTTCCTTGACACATATTTTAATAAAAATAATAATATCCCAAGCAAACCAGGAGCAAATCAGCAATCCCAAGTAGTCAAGTTTAACACTGTTCAATATGTATGGCATTACGAATACGCTAAATTTGCTTAGCAGTTAAAAAAAAGAATCACTTTTCCACATGGGAAGCTTAGGATTTTAGAAATATATACAGCTGGGAGGAAGAGGAAAAAAAACACAATACTATAGTTGATACTAGTAAGACCCTCTAAGATAATTAAGATTTTATGAAAGCACTATCATATCCTCTGTGAGAAGTATAACTGCACGAGGAATTTCATACTTTAAACATGAGAAAAGACCAAAAAAGCACTAAAGGATTTCAGGATATAAAGCTTCAATTTAGATTTAAAATACTCAGCACCTTATACAAATATCAACAGCACAGAGGTGCTCTGTAGCTTGGGAAATTTGTTAACAGTTTCCTGATTCATTCTAATCAGGAAAGACAGTCCAAATTATTCCAACTTTCATCTTTTGTTTTCCATCATCTTATCCCTCTCTTCTCTGTGTTGTCCTCTTTAGTTGCTGATCCTGCAATCAAAATTCCAGTTTCCAAATTCCATATTTATTCTCAGCCAGAACAGAAATAATAAGAATCTCTAATTAAGTTTTCCCCTTGTATCCTCACAGGACAATCTCTTTCCTCCATCTCCTCTTAGCACATCATCCTTTTAGGACTTCCAGGATTGCATTGAACTCCACAGAACCAACTGCAAAAGCGTCTTTCCCTCTATCACCTCGACCTTCTGTCCCTCTCTCAGCAGTTTCTAGACTCGGCTACTCACGTTCCCTAATTCTTTCTGCTGGCTCCAACCATCTCCAGATGCTCATACTCTGTGTACCTCAGGGGAGATAACAACGTCCTTCTCTCCAGTCAGCTCCAACACGCTCAGCTCAGTGCCTTCAACAGCCAGGGCACAGCAAATAGCTACACTCTTTGCTGTACCAGCTATTTCCTTTTAGGGGAACTTAACATGTAATACAGGGAAAATAAAAGTAAAGCAAAGAAGCAGAAACTGGACAGAATGGTACTTTGCAAAAAAGTACCCATGAACATGTTAAAATTCCCATAGGCACTGGATATACCTGTTACATCTGCTTGTAATTAGTGTGTGCAGGTGCTGTTCAAAGCACCTATTCAGATTATTTTTTTAATTAGATATTTCCAATGACATGGTAAGAAGAAAGACTTTTTATCAAAGTAATGTGCACGTCTCCTCCAGATGACATCACAGGAGGCTTAGGTTGTTCATAGTTTCCTATCCCACCTTCAAAATCCAAGGTAGCTATTTAGCCACTACACTATTAGTACTTTTGGAAATATTCCGTGCATCTCTAAATTAGTTAAAAGAACCATTCCTGGCAGCTGCCAACTACTAAGCCTAATAAAGATCATAAACCTACTCAATGTGATTGCATGCCCCAGCGATGACTTCATACCTATTTGCTATTTTGATTATTTCACAATCTTAAAATCATCTCCTGATCACTGCTGTATTTATATGCCACTGTTTTGTTGGACAATAACTCCTTATGCCCTCGAAACCAAGGAACGTGGTTTCAGTGAAGGAAACAAGGAATGCACTTGTGCTCTGCATATGGTCATATTTAATAAATTCTGTTTCAATGCAAAAAAATCTATAATCATTGAAGACTGAAGAACTGAAGTTGCTACTAGAATCATTGAATCATTTAGGTTGGAAAAGACCTCTAAGATCATCTGGTCCAACCTTTAACCTAGCACTGCCAAGCCTACCACTAAACCACGTCCCTGAGCACCACATCCACATGTCTTTTGAAGACCTCCAGGGATGGTGACTCAACCACTTCCCTGGACAACCTGTTCCAATGCCTCACAACCTTTCCAGTGAAGAAATGTTTCCTAATATCCAACCTTAACCTCCCCGGGTACAATATGATGCAATTTCCTCTTGTATTGCCTGGGAGAAGAGACCGATCCCCACGCCTTTACAACCTCCTTCAAGGTAGTTGTAGAGAACAATAAGGTCTCCTCTGAGCCTCCTCTTCTCCAGACTAACCCCCAGCTCCCTCAGCTGCTCCTCATAGGACTTGTGTCCAGGCCCCTCACCAGCTTCGTTGCCCTTCTCTGGACACGCTCCAGGGCCTCGATGTCCTTCTTGTAGTGAGGGGCCCAAAGCTGAACACAGTACTTCAGGTGCAGCCTCACCAGAGCTGAGCACAGGGGGAGGATCACCTCCCTGGTCCTGCTGGCTACACTGTTTCTGATACTGCACTGCTGCATCCTTTCATTTTAATTTTCTCAAAGCCTTTTTAGACCTGACATTAACTGTTACAAGGCTCAAAGTTCCTTTGCTTAGAAACTGATGATCCCCACTGATTCTTCCTGTATTACAGGAAAAAATACCATGCTCTCTGCTTCTGAGCTACTCCTCTGTTTACAGGACAACTCGTGTCTGGTCACTTTGAAGGCTTCTTTTGTCTATACTGTTCCACTTCAGTTTGAACATTCTCACACTGTGTCTTAGTTTCCCTTTTGTGCTTACTTTTCCTTTGAAATACAAATTTATTTTTTTCCCCCTTTTAATCTTCCCCCTTCTACCGGGGGAAGATGCACACTGATATTGCTTTACCCTTAGCATATGGAATAATTTTCTTGATCACCAATTTAGGCTTGGCATTTCTTTACTAGGAACCATTTTATTTATGGCTTCAAGTATGTGATCAGCAAGCATCAATCTGAAGTCACCCATTTCCATTAGGGTTTGCAATGGCAATGAATACATACCTTATGAATAAAGACATCTGAAAGAATATTTGTACCTCTAAACAAAAAAAAAGAAATAGGCACAAAAAAATACTTCAGGTAACAACAATACTAACAGAATTTGTATCTTAGTGATCTGTATTTCGGTTTAATAAATACAGGGCCTAAAATGAAAGAGTTATAATGAAACTTTATTTGCAACAATGTTTCTAAGGCTTCATTGAAACCTGATGAAGTCAAAACTTGAATGCAGCCTCCTTCTCAGACAGGTCTGTTACAAGACCTCAGGTCCCCACACCCACAACTTTTGCAAAATATGTATCCTTCCCTTCAATCATCTTTCACCATCAGGTTCCAAAGTTATGGGATGCCCATCACAATAATACAATCTGTATCTCAAAAGCGTGTATTGCTAAAGCATCATTTTGAGATCCATGTAGTTTTCTGAGGGGACACCAAGATTTTATGCAGATTAAAAACCTTCCTTTTTTTTTCTTTTTATAATTAAGAAAGGCAGAAGCCATGACCTTCAAGTTTTCAATATTTAAAAAAGATAAAAAATTCCTTTTCACCTTCAGAAACTGACTGAATTTTAAGACTGACAGATTTTAATCTCCACTAACTTATGCAGCTTGCATTCTCAGACTCTCAGATTTCTAGCATGCTTCAACATGCTTCTCTGCACAAAAAAAAAAATGGTGCGTCCACATAAACGTGATAATCAGATGCCAACTTTGGCTGCTAAAGGTATTCCGCCAAGATCTTCTCATCTCTCTGAATTGCACCCCTCAATTTGGGGAGAATATGCAGTTTAATTCATTTGTTACATGAGCATTTAAAAAAAGAAAGTATCAACTGCTGATGCCCTTGAAAGCAATTGCCTTTTCAGACTTGAAGATATTAAAATTCATCACGCCCATTTTCTCACTGGAGATAAAATTCAACCCTGAGCAATGGCACAACAGAAGACATATCCATCACTTTAGCCCTCTGTAGTACAACACGGTTTCTTTCACCTTGTGCGCATGGAATATAATGACCATAACCATTATAAAACCCGATCAAAGCAAAAAAGACAACCAATGCTACTAAGCGTATACAAGCAACTAAATTTCTGCTTCCACTCCAAATTCACCTTCTCTTGAAATCTCTGTTACAAGTTTCTTTTCCAGCTGGCCAGCATAAAACAAAGGCATGGACCAAAGTCACAATTATTATCACAAAATGTTAAAAAAAAAAAAAAGACAGTAACACATCAACAGATTAAAAATTTCCACGTGTTGCGGAAACCCGTCTTCTCCTTCAGATTTTGACATCTTCCTAATAAGTACGCTATAATCCCAAGTTATAAAATGGTTATTAGTTGTTATTCTTTAGGACAGAGTAATGAACTTCAGCTATTTTAATTAACGTTTTTGACTTGGGAATATAGAGTTATTTTATTAATAAATTAGTCATAGTTGTATTCCAGTGTCAGACCACGCATCTGTATATCTTAAAAATACTAACCTAAGTTCTGCAAATGATAGTTAGTTGATGGACCCATTAGAGTGAAAACTATCTTTGAATCCTTTATCTACTTGTAAAAACTCCAGCCCTACATGCACAATGCTGAAATGATGATGAGAGGAAGAGATTACCTACAAAAGTAGGTACTCTTAAAAAATAATAATAAAAATACAGCTTTAGTTAAAAATTATAATGGGCTGGTGATTTTTAAGAGTGGCTTTAAATACAATGCTGCAGAAAGAACGATCCTTTAACAAAAGCATTAGCCCTCTTGAAGACATTACTGGGTAGCTACCTCAGGCACAGCATTGTGTTTTCATTCAGCAAGTATTTACAAGGAGATTTATGAAGCGTGTTTGAATCATTTCTTATTTCATAAAGGACAGCCTTCTATTCCTGTACAACAATGAAGTAAATAAAAGATAATAGATATAGTCCTGTATCACTGAAGTCTAGTGTGACCAGGCTTTAACCTAGCTGAAACCGCAGCTATAGAGTAAACAGTTGATTAATACACAGTTTCTGACAGAGAGCAGTCACTGTATTTTCTCCATAGAGGCAGATGAGATTTACAGGGTATGTACTTCCCTGAGACTCAAAAGCATGGCCAAAAATTTATAATCATACTTCTACCTCGATGGGTGGCAAGAGTTAAGGGATGTCTAAGATGCATTCAGACATACTTTAAGTCATCCCACTATCGAAAAAAAGAGCACAGAAAAATTAGAAAATACGTAGGGAATACCACAAACCTTTGGAGGTACTCTGTTTATGAGACAGAGGAAGGAGGCTGTGAATGCTAACAATTTTAACAAGTTTCTATTCTGAGCAACAGTGAAATCTGGGCTACCCTCAGATAGGTATGATATTCCTCCATGGAACTTAACCACGGGCTTCATACTTTAAAGAACCTTATTTAGAGGAAAGTTTCTCCACTCTAAGGGGGATATTGCTAACAGATTACAAAGGTGGATCTGCAGAGTTTTCATCTCCTGTCACTTTGCTCCCTCTCCCACCGCTCTTGTCCACAGCTTTAGAGGGGCCACTGAAATTCAAAGCAATGTCTTTCATTATCGTCCTTCCAAATTGTAAATAGGAATGAAAAAAAAAACAATCCTTTCTCAGACAAGATACCATACAGAGTACCTGGAAGAAGAGAAGCCTTAGAACAAACATACAAGAATATAATCACAGATCAGGCTACACCAGACAACCAGGATCTGTCAAATGAAATAGGATTATGCCTTCCCATTGCTTTGAAGTGATTTGTTATTCTCTATGCAGATCACTGTGATGTTCTGTGCTCAATTTACTTTGTACTGAAGATTTGTTCCCCACCTGTTTCCTATAATTCTCTCCCCCAAACCAACGTCATCAAGTGGATGTCAGTTAGGAATGCAGGTCTATTATCACAACATTACCAAACTAATAGAGATGCAGTGGTAGGAGTAATTTTTCTTTTTTAATTTCCCTGAAAACATTATGTCCTATAGCCAGATCTCCATGCCGTGTGATTTACCAGCATGATTCTCAATCAATCTGCAGCTGTGGCATCACAGTATGCCACTGAATATCACATCAACTTGTGACAAAACAAAAGACAAACCAAACCAAACAAACAAACCTGCCCCACAGCCAGGAAAAAAAAAAAAAAAAACACAAAAACACAATCTAAGCAGAAGTGATGTTTGCTATTTATAACCTAACTATTGCACTTTAGGACTGAAAAAAAAAATAATAAAGATTTGAGAAGCAGTATAACAGACAAAAGGTTTAATCCAAATGGGGTAAAAACTGGTTTTGATGTCACTGCTCCTTTTTGGCTAAAGTGACAACTTTAAGCCCCAAATAAAGCAAAATGTGTTTGAAACTACACTTATCTTGCTACTTCCAGATTAAATATTTGTAGTACAGGAACTAGCATGCAACAGGTAGCTTCTCATTAACAGCTAGATGTTATTCTGAAAGCAAAGTCAAACTATACCAACATAACATGATGCTCATTGTAACACTTTAAAGACACTTAACTGCATGTAAGAGAAAAAATACATCATTTCCCTATTAATTCTCTAAAAATTCATTTTACTCATCAAGTCTGAAGTCCACGGAACTGAGTCATACATCTAGTTATCTAAATTCCAATTCCATGACGAGAAGCAATACTAACACAAACTGGAAAAGAATGAGATAGCTGTGGGAAGGCTGGGATATCAATGGCTCTCTGAAGCCTGTCACTGGTGATGTGAAAGGCTGAAGTCCCAGGTTCGATTCCCAGAACTGATGCTACATGTGCTGGCCTTGCAGCTGTAGAAATACTTTCTGTGAACCAAGCCCACTACATGGAATTCATCACAACAATAAAACTGGATTCCCAAAACATCGTTTTTACATAGTCCCATTTCAACATTAGAATTCTGTGCTAGTTTCCCAGATCTTTTTTCAGCACATTTAAATACTATATGACTTCAGTGATTTTAAATGGCTAAAACCAACAACTTTCCAAAGGGCTGATTGCTATAAGGTGTTGTAAATTGCTATCAAAAAGACACCTCTCAAAGCAAAGTTTAAGCAACATTCTTATATTTGTTTTAGATATCATCTTAATACTGGTATAAACTATTTCACAAGCAATAAAAAAACTTTAGAAGTTTATGGTTAAAATAATTAAAGGACAGTTTATCTACGACAACAGAAAAATTGCTATCACTTTGTGATGCCACATGATTACTATAAAGTAGGCTTAATTGTTCTTAAAAGATGAGTAAATCATTGTTTTATAGGATACAGACATCAACTTTCTTCACGTGGACAATTTTCCAAATAATAGAAAATTGCTTTGCAATTTTAGAAAGAATTTTCACCTTGAAATAATGCTGATTGCTAAAAATATCAAATATATCCTATACTTTATTACATATGAAGATAAATATTTACAGTCTTGTGAAATTGATATAATTTAGGCCAAGTGGTACATCCTTTGTAGAACTGTGCTCCTTCTGAAAGGGATAAAGGAGCTAAGAGAAACAGCTAAATTTTGGGAATTGCAGAAAGCCTAAGCTGTACCAGCATTAAAAAAAATGTAAAAGAAACATACAGCAAGTGGTATTTTAAAAAGTTTGATGGATCGGTACTGCAGCAACTTTTTGTATAGGAAGACAAACTCCAAGGGCTTGAGGCAAATGGCACATGGAGCCGGCACCAAGCGCAGGAGGTGGGTGGGAGCCATGCACCTGGGAGGCAATCAGACACCGAAGAGTATGAGACACCGAAGAGTATGTATGGCCTTGCTCTGCTTGTGCAACTCAAACAAGGAGAGGAGTTCTGGGCCATTTGAACACTCACAAGCAACAAAATGAGCTGTACTCTCACAAAAACAGACAGTACAATCAGTTTTGGAAAGCCTGTTCCTGTCTGGGGCAGCAAAAAAGGGGTTTTGCTTCTCCCTCTCCTGCCTTTCCTTTGGGTCCTGAATAGACCTGATCTTCGCCACAGATACTTCGTAAGATGGAACAAGGAGGGAGAAAAGAGAAAGAGCCCAGCCATGCTGCAAGAAAGCCACCAGCTCAGTGACAAGAAAGGGAACACCAATCGTGCTTGTAAATCCTTCCCTCAGCTACTGCCTGACCTCCAGGACAGCAAAAGCCAGGTATAAAGCAGCAGGCACCAGTATGGATCCTCTTGCTGTCCCTCCAGCAGCACGTCTGATCCCCGGCACGTGTCTGTGCCCCACTTCACTCAGGAAGGTCCCCAGGTCACCAGAAGAGAAGACTGGACTCCAAGAGCAAACACTGCCCCTACCCCACTAAAGCAATAGTTCTATGGACAAAAGATAACGTCAGCTAGGAAAGTGGCTCTGTGCTGCATGTGCCCCTTATGTGCTGACCACTGAAAGTAAACAAATCCCTGAAAGTGCCTGCAATAAGCACATTCGTGCCCAGTCACTGCTGCTGAAGTGTGACATGCTCTCGGCAGACACAGGACCAGCCTACCACGGATAACTCGTCCCTCCAAAAAGCACCCCCTCCAACTCGCCACATCAACACCACAGTGCTCTCCCGACTGCAGCCTCCCCCCGCACAGAAACCCAGCTGATAAGGAGCCCCGTTTCTGTTTTGCACTTGCAATCACAAATTTCACAAGCCTCTTCTCTTTGATCAGCATCCTCCACCACGGCACCCAGGAGGCAGCACAGCTTGTGGCGCCACAGCTTTTAACAAAAGACAGCTTCAGGCTGGTGGAGGCACTGAGATCCAACTTGAACAAGCTCGGGGAGACCTGATCTGAAGGAGAAGAGGCCAGAGAGAAGCTGTAGGGCCGCCTAGCAGCTGCCTGAGCGCACAGGGATGGATGTCAGACAGCTTCAGAAGTAGTAACAAGAAGTGCTGCAGGAGTGTTCCTGCCGCACACGCACTCCCTGACAGATAAACCACACGCGGTAAATCCTTCACGTCCTGTGCCAAGCCACTGTTCAAAGGCAATGCAAATTTTGACAGCTTATCCATCCACTGTTTGACTTCATTTGCAACAGATGTTTTGTTTTGCAGTCCCCTTTTTAACTTCAGCTATGCCGCACCTGTTCAACCACAGAGCCTACTCCCTCTCCTCCCACAATTTCCTCCCACTTCCCTGGAAAGCACAGAATGGTGCTCCAAATGCCTTACACACCCTGTCTTTTCCAAGAGGTACGTGTACTTCTGGTCTGATCACCCAGCACTCGATACTAACATCAACTGACTGCACGACCATACAAAGCTGCTGGATTTCCCATGATGAGAGCTGTGCCACCAGGCATTCCCCATGGTGACCTTCAGGGGCCAGGGGCAGAGAGTCTGTGCACCCTGAGACAATGCTTCAGTTTTCTTCAAGGGTATCGAGGTTCCTGGGAACCAGGGAGATGCATATCCTTCACGGCGCTGAGGAGGACAGGTTCATTCCTCCAGTGTAATTGCCGGTTCATTCTTCCCACTTAAGTGAGGTTGAGGACAAAGATACTCACTTATAGCCTCTAAAACCAAGAAACACTCTTTAGAGCATGAGCACTCCGCAAGTTTTTAGCTCTACATATCCACAGCTCACCAGTGCCTGTCTTGCTTTTAACAAGAATCACTTTTTTCAACTGATAAAGCTCCAAGCCCAAGTTGCGGAAGGTCCAGAGTAAGCACAGACCCCCCATTTACAACCAATCCCTCGCAGTATACTGGGAACCCCTCTCTTCCAAAGCTTTTAATAATTTTATCCAGAAATCACATTCTTTTACAGAAGAGGGCTTGTTTTCATTGGACCCTCGATGAAAGAGGCAAGTATCTCTGTGAAGTTGCAGACACAGGTTTGTCAGCTTCCAAAGGTTGATGGCAACTGATCTCATGAATACTACTGCTCTTGTAGCCGTGTTCCTGTACTGTAGGTCAACACCAACAGTCCAGAACCTGAGGAGAATTGCTTTCTCTTCAAGGAAACTACAGAAATCCCAGACTTGCAAGACAGCAAGATTTTACAAGCTTAGACTTGTTTCATGTTTAACATGAGTTAAATGCCAATAATTGAGTTAAATAAGACTAAATCCCTAGTCCTAACTTCTAATTTAGGAAACTAAGCAAACTTGCAAAAGAATGCCTATTCTGTGACCCATTCTGACTGTAAGGAAATCTATCTATTAATAATAGCACTCTTCAAGTTCCAGTGGTGCTCATGTAAACATCCCATCAAATAAGCTTGTCTCTACTCTTGTTAGCTCATGGTTTAAATGAGTAAAGCAAGGTCTTTAGATTTATAAGGAAAATAAGTGACACACCTGTCTGGACAAAAATTATTAGTGTTATTAGGCTGAGTTGCAAATACAAGTTATAAGTTGCTATTCAGTAAGTAAATTATTTTGATATTTACATGTGTCTGAGTAGTCCCTCCAATTACATCTTTTGTGGATTCACATTTTGAAAAGAAGAATTTCACATTTATTGCTAGTTTAAGTGCAGAAGTTCAGGCTGCTACGTTTTATAAGAGCAAAGGCGCTACCCTTTGAAGACCAGAAGTGACTGTTTAGTAAAAGCTATGAACCAAAGAACCCAATGCAGCTACTGCTGTTAAGTTTGAAGAATTATTTTTAGCTGAGACAGCATGACAGAAACACACCCAGTCATAATTTAAGCTTCAAAGTGACAAAGAAGTCATTCTGCCCCTATCTGAAGTTATGCTGGAAAGGACGATGTTCTGCAAGGTCCTATTATTTTGTACCTCCTGCAATACTTAGCCTTTATTGCAGAACTATGGTTATGCATTTCATTCATTAGTGAAATACATGAAAAATACAAAAGTACGCACACGAACAAAAATACAGTGAGTAAATAGCACAAAGTGAATTTAGTATACCCCATAGAGAAATCTTAGAGTTCTGTTCACTGATTGTTGCTTCACCTAGAGGATGAGAAACTGAGTAGGCTTTATCCTTAGTTGTGTAAACATTCCTGAATGTAGTAAGTACTTCAGAGCTCACAACAGAGAGGTGATGTCTGTTTTTAAAAAAAGAAAGAGAAAAAGCATTTCCATTCTGAGTCAGAAATGTGAAAGCTTCAAATTCAGTAGGAGCTCTCTCTTAAAAAAAAAAAAAAAAGCATAAATAGATGGCTTCCAAGTATAATTAGCATAATTTGTTCCTGATGTGTAATGTCAGCTGAAGAGAAAAAAAATCAGACTTCGTCCAAAGTCTTTCAACTAAGTTTACATTCTCTCTTCTCTTTTTTCATGAAGCAGAAGGAGTATGTTCCTATGGGCACTTGTGGTAGAGGCAGAAGGAGACTGAGAGCTCAAGGAGAAGGAGCCCAAGACTCCCTCTGAGCATTGACTGCTCTTCAGGCTGGTTGCACAAAAAGGCTGACAGAATCCATCTACACCAAGCAACACACTGTATGGCTTGGCATGTATCTAGCTTTCTTTGATGCCCTGATGATAGGGGCAGAGGGGAAAAACGAGGGAGGATCAGTGCAATGCAGAGCTGGACCGATGGAGCAGTCCGTCAGAACAAGCCTGGAGGAATGTTCAAGTCTGTATCCCAAAGACAACAAAACAAAATTCACCTTCACAGGACCCATTTCTGCTATCCAAATCAGCATCTTTGTGCAGCTCTTCCTCTTTCCTTCTGAGAATCCATCTTCACGTATTACCCACAATGTCCTGTGTGCCAGTTGCACTCCCTATACTTGTGATTTATGTTCATAGGGTTTCCTTACATAGGCAGGTGTTCTGAAGATAACAGCCACAAGACAGCCTGCTACTACTTCAGGCTTCTGCTTTGCTTTTGCAAGCAAAACAAGAAACCCTCTTCAGGGCATGATTGGGAAAGAGTGCTTAGTATAAGAAATAAAAGGCCACATGTGGAATGCCAGGATCAAAGCTCAGTATAAACATTGCTTCACTCACTATCACTGCCTCTGCTGCTCAGTGATTTAAACAGATGTCTTATCCCAGTCATGCAAAGAACCTTTCCTCATAGAAACATATAAATATGACTACGCAGAACATATACTACGTTAGTTTCTTCCATTGGAAGGACGTGGCATTCTTCAAAAAGTATGAAGTTGTTTCAGGTATTTAACTAAAAAAGAAGTCACTCAGAATTTTTAAGTATTTTCACTTACACGCTCAACACTCAAAACTTTCATAAAGCAGTAGAAATTTCAGCCATGCAAAACTACCAGCTTTTCCTTTGGAAAAAAGATTTTAAAAAAGAAAAATAAGTTTTATAAGAAAGCAAACTCTCTTGCTCCAAAAAGTACATGTAACTTTTTCTTGATGAAAAGGAGAGTAATTTGAGAATGGACAGAATCTTCCCTATTTGATCAATACAGCAAAGATAAGACACCAGAAATATTTGCAATTCCTAAGGCAAGTTCTTTCCACATCTGCTTTAGGCTATTTTGGCTGTTGAATTTATATACTCTAATTATTTTGTGCATTAAATACCAGAAATATCCCTGTTGATTTGTGATCTATTTACGGGTTCCAACATACAGCTGCACTTCACTTGGTTGAGAGGACATTCTGTGAGCAGGACTTGCACACCAATGCACTTCATGGACAATCATTACTATTTACAGATAAATTGAGTGCTGCTAACAGCTCTTCTCTGTGACATAGTTCAAGTTTGTGTCTGTACCTATACCTAGGAGTACCTTTGTAGGAGAAAGGAAGAACATTTACATATTATTCATCTCAAAGCCAAATAAACAATCCTTCAGTTTCATGAGTAAGGAAATTCACAGTCCCTTTACAACACACAAAATATCTTTGCAAGCGAAAAAAAAAAATCCTAGCAATTTCTTCAGAGATAATAGACTTCTCTTGAAGGCAGTCCACAAGATTAATAAAAACACTCTCCTTGTAAGCAAGCTCCCTCCCTAGATTAGCTTAACCTACTGTATACATAGCACAGCATTAAACATTTCTACATTTTGTGCATGCCTTTAGGGTTCTGTTGATAGCTGCATGTGCGTAAAGTATTTTGTTTGACTGGCATGCACACAATGCGTGTTGTTTAGCACATCAGAAAGAGAAGAAAGAGTACTAAAGAGTAAGACAGAACTCGTAAAAAGACAATCATGCAAGTTACATTCACCTACCTGTACTAGTGCGATATGTGCCTGTGTGTGCTGGTTGCAGAGGGTCCCCCTGACTCTGGCTGAGACTCCTCATAGGGGGCTTCTGATAAACTCTGTCTTCGTAAATAGGATCTATATGATGTTCTGGAGACTGTAGTGCCCTTAACTCGGAGCCAAGGTGGCTGTGCTGGCTGCTGTAAGATGCCCGAGACCCAGCTGCAAGAGACATTTAAGAGACATTTAGGAGATAGGGGGAAAAAAAGTGGCAGATGCAGAATCTGACTTTATGGAAATTTTACTTGCAGGTAGCAATTAAACAACACCCCCTTTTCCCCCAAAAAAAGTTTTCAACATACAAAGAAACAGCATACAATGGCAGCAGCAGCTCCAGTTGCTTTAGTCGCATCATCCAGCTGCCTATATCTACTCCAAAACCTCATTTTTTTCAAGGAAACTATGGATATTGGAGAGAGAGGGATCATGAAAGGCCGCTAAAAAAGTCCTACACAGATACATGTGCAGGAGGAGCTGTTCCTAATCCATGAATGCTTCAGTCCAAAGGCAACCACAGAAGAATCAGGAATGGGGGAGAAGAGAGAGTCAGAACTAGCTTTGAGCGTTACGTCCATATCTCAAGATCTACAAATGAAATAAAAGCTAATGAGCAGATGTAGTTGTATGAAGGCTGATCTTTTTGCTGATTCACTGGAAGTACAATAAAACGGCTGAGCCTTATCAGCATTCTGTCCTCAACTGTTTAAAAAAGTCATATTTCTAAGACTCTACAACTTAAATCCTCTGAGGATGAATAAACACAACACGCCATCTGCAAAAAATATTGCAAGGATACAACGCCTTTTTTTTCCCCCCTCCCTCTAATAACAAGATCGATGAACTGCATTAAAATATTTTCAACTACTAGAAATAGTTGAAAAATAGTATTTTCTATCATGATGTTAAAAAAGAGACTTGTATATTGCTAGCTGTGATTAGTCTTGTCACTTGCATCGTTTTGTCACTTTAGGAACATAGGTACTTCAGTTCCGTGGTCAGTTTTCAAGACTCCCAAGGATAGTCATGGGGAAGGCATACAAACATTTCACATTTCGAAGGTGAGAAGTAGGAAACTATGCAAGCAACACCTGACAAAGTTGGGTCTACACCACAACACGGTAGCATGCTATTTAAATATTTAGAAAAGCAATCAGAGATGCAACTACCACATCCCTTTCTGATAACCCTATGAGATTAAAATCCTGGATGCAGGCTTCTACTAGCTCACCTTGTGCTGCTCACAGACAAGTTATGCAGGCATGCCTGCTGAAAATCTCTACCACATTCATTGTATCAACAGCGGTTTTGTTGCATAAACAAACACTAAATATTTCTAAAACGCAAAGCAAAGATATAAAGTGATATGTGATATCAACATAGGATAGAAATGAGAAGGATACACAAAATTATTTAAACCTTAATACAAATTGTCTGGAGGAAAAGAATAATTTCTTCCATTTCCTTCTTTCTAATAAGCATGTGCCATATTCAGGATTTATTCCAAAGTTTTCCACATACATGCATGTTTTAAGTGGAGTACCTTATTTGCATATTTTTCCCTTCAAACATTTTTCAGACTGAGCTGCCATTAGCACACTACTGCAACTAATTCTGTTGTTGCCCTTACTGGAAAGCCTGCCAAGAACCTGAACAACATATTTTACCTAGAAGGAGTGCAATTATCCAGGAAGTTGATATTACTCTTGAAGAATTAAATTTTCCCTGGTCCACATTTTCAAATGCTCTTTAACCCTTGCACCTTTGTGACTAATACTCAGAAAAGCTCTGCCAAAGTCTAGCAACCCTCAGAGTGGCCTAAAATACAGCCTATTATCGTAACGCCCAAATTTTTGTGTGAGCTGCTTTCACTATGTACTTGGTTCAATCTGTATTTAGGGAAAATATATAGGGAAAAAAATGAGGGCAACGTTTCAGAGGTTCAGCAGTGCATCAACAAACCAGGCTTGCTGCAGAATAATTATACCTCCTTTTACAGGCATGACTTTTGTCCATTTAAAAATTAACAATCTCTTTGAAGCAATAGATTTCCTTATAATCTTGCTTACAGTGAACTGAAAGATTTTTTTTCCCATTGATTTTTGTGGCAGTATAAACCAAATATTAACATGCTGTCAAACATTACGCTATGTTTATGCTCTGGCGAGGTGAGCTGATTTCAGCCTCTTCCATACTCTACCAACAGTCCTGAATCCGCAAGTGCTAAATGCTAGTCTATTTTAAAAACTACCACAGTAATTTATTTGCATACTGCACATACTACTAGGACTAGAACATTGTTGTACTAAACAGTAAACATATGTATAACCAGAGACACTTCTTGCCCAGAACGCATTACATTTCAAGCAAACAAGACAAGGAAGACAGGACAAACAGTAAAGGAAAACCGACATAACTTGCACATTCTCCCTATTACATTTCAGGAAGACAAAGATTTCAACAGATAATTAAAATATTTTCATTTTGGAAACATAAACGCTCTCAAATCTCCAATATTAAGGCTATCAGAACATGAGCCATTCCTGTATTCTTCTCTTTGTATTACAAGACTGTTAATGAAACGGGTACATTTCATCTTGTTGCACAAACTTGTAGATTTTTCCTTAAACATACTGCTTAGCAGCTTCAAAGTTGATACGACTTACTGTGCATGTGTCTTTGAGTAATTTTTGTGTTAAACATTTGTTAATTCACAGAGAATGGTAAAATAAAACTACTCTAAGTAAATAAGTACTTTTTAAAACAAGTCCCTTAAAACACAATTAATTTCAGGCAGAAACCAATACTTTTCTACAGGGCTCATTAAGCAATTTTAATACACCATTTCCAAATAATCAGACTCAATGCTTAAACACAAAATATTAGCACCCTTGAAAGTTATTTTGTTAAAATTTTGTTTAAAAATTTTAATTTGTTTTAATTTTAATAATTTGTTAATAATTTTTGTTAAAAGCAATTTATAAAAAGATAGAGCATCATGTTCATGTTTAACATTTCTATTAACTTGCTATTTCTAAAGCCAGAATAGCTAGTTCTGCTTTCAATCAAAATGCCTTTTCTATTGCTCTGTCAATTCTTACACATTAATTTATTCAAGTCTAAACTTCGGAGCAACAAATTTTATTGTGCATTTTATTTAAATATTAAAATGACTAACCAACAGCCATCAGGAGAGAGGAGACAGTTGTGTCTGTTGCCGGTGCTGAATCACATCTGATAAAGATCGGATAGATAACTTTCTGAAAAGCTAACGTGCAATTACAGTTGAAATCAACAAAAGACTTGTTTTCTGTATTATTAAAGAAAAAAGTGTGTGTGTGAGATGGATTTCAGACAGCTGCATCCTACCTACAGTCAGCCCTCTCTGCCACGTCCTGCTGCTACTATGGAGGGCATTGGAAAGATGGTTAGGATAATCGATCAAAACCAAGACTGTGAACTTGGAGAATTGATGCTACTGAGAAAGGGACAGGCATAACGTGCCTCCTGCCTGCACCTGGGTTAGCAGCAAATGGCTACATCCTTTACTGCCTGAAGCTGTGAGCAGATCTGCACTGTTTGCTTCAAAACAACTTGCATTCGTGCAGTCTACAGCTTGCAGAGGTCCAGAAAAGCAACAAGGTCAGAATAGAAAAGCAGAAATCAATATACTACCAGGAAGTAATGAACACTGGATTACCAAGGCCCGTTAGCATTCTCATGTTCAAGGAGGCTCATCGCACTCAGAAGCTGCTTCCCTAAACCTAAAGCTGTCAGGAAGGCACTGCTCACCCTAAACTGCACTTGCCCAAACCCTGCTTTCACCAGGCACCATCTCTTCACCCCACCACTCTGGGTTTCTTGAAATTGAAGCAGTGATGTGTACCAAGCCTACATGCACCTCTCGTGCATCATCTGCAAACAGAATCATCCCCCTCCTTGGCCAGCCCACCCCAAACAGCAACACCATTTTGCCCTTGGGAGGGTACAAGGCATTGAGCCAGTTCAAGACAGGTCTACGTAGAAGTCCAAAGACAACTCATTATTACATCTACAGTCCTGCAAGCTGTTAATTACAGATGATGCATTTAGCATGAGAGTAGACACAGGATTCTTATGATCATGGTTCTGAAGTGTTTTATTTTCCTCCCTTCAAGATTAAAAAACAAAACAGAAGCACTGAGAAGAAGAAAACTATTATTTGAAGGCTGAAAAAAAAACAATTAATTCCTTAAATAGTCCAATCTTTAGTTTGAAAAAAAGACTGAGGAAATATTTGATTGCAATGCGGGACATCCATCACAACTGAAAGTATGGAGAAGACTAAATGGGTCTAAAAAAAGCTGCAAGAAAAACAGAAACAAAGCAGATAAGTCTTAAAAAACAAAACAGGGTATATTTGTTTTTTAAACAAAAACTGATTAACCATGAGAATGGAAAATAGAGTCTTCTCTGCTTTCTGAAGTCTTCAAAATAAGACTGACACTAAGTGGGATGCCTCTTGTGTTTTCCACAAGTTTTACTGAATGAAGATACCACATTCCTAAAAGTTTTGCTCTCTTCCAAGGGTAATAATAGAAAGAAGCTAGGAAAAGTGCAATCCTATCTACTGGACCAAAGAGAATCTCCACCCTTTATCCTTAAAAAATAAAAATAAAAATCCCTACTAGATGAAGATTGCCATATTATTCAGTAATATGGGGATATGGTTGTTTTCTAGGACTTTTTTTTTTTTTTTTGACAAAAATCTCACTTTCCACTAGAAGAAAAATATTATAATCAGATAAGCGTAATGTGAGAGAGATACACAAAATAATCCTTAATTGCTTATTCAGAGTTTGTGCAAGCCGTCATGGAAATAAATACAATAGACACATTTAAATGACACTGTCAGATTAACAGTTTAGGTCAATACAGTAAACCATCACACTGGCAGCATTTTTCATCACAATAAGCTAGGGCCATTAAAACTATTCAAATTAATGCATACACAGGCATTTATATATGCATTAATAAACCCTGAACAGTTTTTATTTGTGCCACTTGTGACAGCCTTTACAACGAGTCACCCTGCCTTGCTGGAGCCCTACGGAGCCCTATGAATTCGTGATACTCTGAACATCTCCAAGAGCGAAGCACACAGTGCTGCCCTCCTCACCAGGATTTCAGAGCTCATTAGAATTATGAAATACACAAGCAATCAGCTCAACGTGAAGAAAACCACCCAGATTTGACCAGATAAACCATTCAGCCCCTCCTTTTGAAATCTGCCAAAACAGTCTTCAATGGTACCGTTAAGCACTTTCTCCTTATATATGTAATACAGGAACATCACTAATGAGATAATGAGCTGAGGGTGAAGCTCAATATCCACTATATTACAAGAAGAGACATTTATCAGCAGTGTGTTTACATCATTTAATCTAACACTGTTACAACCCCACTCATTTCAACACATTTTCTCTCTGGCTACTTCAGGCTCTGAGTACCAAACTTGGATTTTGAACACACTACAAGGCAAAGCACTCAGGAGATTTGATTTCTTAGCAGAGAGGATTGACCATCCACAATTGCCTGTATAGATTTTTCATTTCAAATGTAATGACAACATCACTCATTTAATTTGCGATGAGTTTTTCTTAGATTACAAGTGAAAAAATACACAAAATCACCCACACGATGGTAACATTGCAACGAGCTCATCCTTGAGATAGAAACGAGACTGCACATACAGAAACTACAGGAGAAGCGCAGCATTTTTTGTGGCTTTGACATGCCACATGCTTTACAGAAGACAGAAAGAAGTGAAGCGAGGTATAGCTTCATTCAGAAAAAGCAACATGAGAAAGAGGATATAAACAGTGGGGTTTCTGCTCTGAAGTCATAAGTAAGAAGACCTATTTTATAGACACTAAACTGGTCTAGTTTATGTGTAAAGAACCTGATGTGAAGCCAGGTGCAAAATTAAAGAGAACTGAGGGGACGGGAAAGAAATCAAACATTTATAACTGGAATTTTGGTAATAACACTGACCTTTTTCTCCAGAAATGTATGTAGAAACCTCTCCAGAGCGCTTGTCTGATAACATGCATCTGCTCCTTATACCATTGGAAAAGGACAGTACAGCTTACAACAAATGTTACTGTATCTACATCAAGGAATACACTCAGAAACCAGGCCTATGCCAGTACTGTGTGATGACAAGCAAGGTATGGAGGAGAAGAAAACGAAATCTAACCCAAGAGCTGAAAGTGAATACAAATCGTCAGGACGTGACAGATGGTTACATTAACCAGTAAGACGGGACAGGCCATATGGCAGAACCAGCTAATGCACACCTCGGGTGCATCAGTTTGTGCCCCCGGCATACCAATAATCTGCGCTAACCAGAACCAAAATAGACTCTAGAGTGAATTCCTTTTAATTTGGGTTTAGCTTTCTCTCATCTGGTTAGGTTTTATGCACACACTATCTATATATTGATTTGGGTCTCAAGTTTTTGTTTGGTTGGTTTTTACCCAAATGTTGAAATCAAGATTAACTAGCAGAAGTTCAGAATGAAACTAATTTTTGTCTTTACACTCTTTTTCCATTCTCCTTACACTACTCTGTTCGTGACTCAGGTATATCCCTACAAATAAAGAAGGAAATAATACCATCACTGAGTTGATTGATTACGTATGATGCCTTTCAATTCACGTCAAATACTGGATGTCTACAAATAACATGCATGCGTTTCTCTTGCATCCGTGGCTCACACTATTTTTTATGATGATCTCTCATGTACTAAAATATAAAAGCCCTGAAAACTGAAAGAACATACTTGCTTCACTTTAGTATCTTAGACTGCTTTTCCTCACGCTTTCTATTTAAAAAATTAAACTGTAATGTGATAAATGGTCTGGGGTGCTTCTTGTAAACTACCTTTGCACCACCAAACCTATTAGCAGTTTCACTGCCGGGATATTGTCGCATTCAGCAGCATGGTTCACACCCTGGAATTTCCCAGACACAATTTGTCCATTAACCAGATTAAGGGTCTTAGGGAAGTCTCCTCAAAAGAGATTGTCTTCGGCTGCTTAAAGGACACCGCAAAACCAGCCTGTGACCCAGGGTTAGTGCTCTTCCCATCACTGCTAAAAATAAAGAAAGGTAGCAAAAAAAAATACTTTTAAGTGTAATAAAATAATCTTTAAAATAATGTGATAAGCTTACTATGTCTTATAAGAAATCTCAACATATTTTTTATCCCACTTAAAATAGTTTTTAAACCAAATGTTGAAGTTAGTTACATTTTTAAGCGCATTTAAAAGAGAAACAAAGACAAATATTTTCTTCAGTTTTCTGTGCTCACGTTTTAGTTATGCAATGTGCTTTTGGTGCCTAGTTATGGTTATCAATTGCCATATAAAAAGCCAATAACCATAAATTCATTTTAAATTCTACATTAGTATAAGTGTAGGTGGAAACAAAAAAAAAAAACAAAAAGAAACAAAAACAGGTACGTTTCCTCACATTTTCTTTTCCCCGCTACTGTCCTCATTCTGTTGAAAAGCATTCACCTGCTTAAAACATTTTATCAAAAATAAATTTTTAGTGGGAAAAAAAGTAGTGTGACTGGGAGCAAAGAGATAAGAGGCAAAGATAGCCAGGAAGAAACAGCAGATTAAATGTGACAGACAAGTTCAGAGAGATAATTCCCACTTCATTTCTGATCCAGAGAACTGTCACTGAGGAAAAAATTGAAAACAACCCCCCCCCCCAAAACCAACCACTACCATACAGCAACAATTTGCCTTCATCAAGGCAGAAAGTGAAAGACAAAGATCATATACTTTTTTTTCCTTTAAATTATTAACTGCATGATCACATTGGGTGCTTTTTCCCTCCCTCAAGCTCTGCCTCTTCCCTTCCCCCTCAGCCCTGCCAAATTCATAGGAAAGGGGAAAGAAGCACTGGAAGAGGCAGCGCTCCATGGCCAGAATCCCTATTTTCCACATGCAGCATCAGGGCGATGCCCAGCCTGCGCTGCTCGGGGGGCTCACCACTACCTCACGAGAACCAGAAACCAACACCAAGCCTCTTGGTGAACAGAAGAGACCTGTGAAGTTTTGCTCGACTTCCGCACCGACTAGAAATGAGAATTTATTAAATTCCCAAGTTTTAACTGTAAAAGCTCGTGGGGCTTCACGAGCTCTATGGTAAGGCTGGTGCTAAGGCAATACATTCAGTGTATTTGGTGAGATGCAGAATAAATATTCAGAAATAAACACTTTATGGGATATTTTGCACAACCTGACAGTTAACTTGTCTTCTTTTGCAAGCCAAAAGGAAGAACAGCAAGCCTATAACCCCCAGGCAAGGCCTTCCTTCCTCCACAAGGCTGCAGGCTGCGCAGAGGCAGACGTGGATATGTCAGCAGCAGCAGTACAGGCTACACACCCCAAATCCACAGACCTTTGTAGGGTGAGAGACCACTTCCAGCATCCAGCATGATGTGCTAAAAAGGCATCACTGCCTCCACCAAGGCAAACAGGGGAGCCTGCTTCTGCGCTGGCTCCCCGCCACACACTGAGCGCCATGGACACCCAGAGCTTAGACCAAACTAGACGGGGAAGACTCCAACTGGCATAGAAAATGTGTTGATTAAGGAATGCACTTTGCAAAGGACTGATTCTGAAGGGGAAATGTCACTGTGTAACACTTTGGTAAGGGTAACACCAGAAAACAAAACTCCCTGGGGTAATGAAGCGTCAACTCAGCCCAACTGCACAATACTCCTCCATTGGCCTTTGCTGAATTTCTGATCTAATCATACTGGCACTCCTGCTTGTTCAGTTTCAGCAGGTAGTTTTCCTGCTAACAGTGAAAATGCAAAGAAACCATTCCAATGAATCCCAACCATGCATGCGTGTTCTAAAAAATATTGTTCTCCGTTGAATATTGCACATACTTCTTTGGCAAGCATTACGTTCCAGACTCTGCTACACGCAGCTGAAATACAAGACACCACACTTGGGGGTTGCTCAAAGAAAAAAAAAAGAGTGTTTGCAACTTATCTTTTGTAATTCCTTTTACAATGAGATTACATATTATAAGATGTGTGAGCAATATTAACTTCTGGAAATTTTAATCTGTAACACTTTGTACTCAAACTTGCATTTCGCTAAGAGAATGAAAAAAAATAATCAGATAGCATTTGTTCTTTTAAGTAAAGTCACTTTTGCTAGAATATTAAACACTTTCTCCTCCCAGCAGCCTTCTCGTCCTCAGCAGGCATTTGCTAATTCACTAAGACCCCAGGTATAGGTCTGTGACATTCCAGGGGAAATGGGTCTATTATCTCTTTCTTTCAATACCACTTTCAAGGAAGGGAAGATCTCCGGATATTCTCTAATACTCTGCGTACTCATCAAGTTTTCAATCATCTATTTGAGACTCATTGCATTTAAAATACAAGAGTGAAAATGTGAAGGTTTTATTAAATGTACAAATAATCAATCTAAATACAGTCTAACTAAATTCTTTACTTACACTTGTAAAAAGTTTAGCCCACTGATTATCCACTTTTACAATTATGGCTTTTTGTTCAACTGATTGTTATAGTATTATTCAAGCTGTTTTCAGGTTGTTCCCATTACATACGTACCGAGACCTCTGCTAGAACACTTAAAAGTAATCTCCTATTATTAAAATCATTAAAATCTACAGCAATTCTAACAGATTTTCTCTGAATAAAAGAAATGCTGAATGTAGTGATGAAGAAAAGGAATAGCGTTGATACTGAGACCATGAGGGGCTTAAAGACTTAAGAAAAGTTTAGACTGAAGTAATTGCTGCACAGTTCATGTCCAACAAATTTCTCTTTTAATCCATTATGCTTATTAATAGAGCAATTAAACAATAATAGTAAGCATTCAATATCAAACTTCCAAGAACTCAGAAAAAAATCATATGTGAACCCTTCCAAAATAAGCAGCATACAAAAAATGAAATGGATGGTTACTTTTTTTTCCTCCCAAGTAATTTATTTAAAACAAACAAAGAGACAAAAGGACACGTTCTCCCCCCCACCACCAACAACAACAAAAAAACAACAGTAAAAAAGACTTTGCAGTGTGTCATTAATCTCACAGATTCAGATTTTCCCTAAAGGAACAGAAAGGAAAGGAATAACCTATGAGAGTCCTGTAACTCCAAGGCCAAGCAAAGAGGAAATGGCTGTGACAAATGCTGCAATGGACAAATGCTGACAGGTCACCAGCAAAAAGATGGCAGGCTTAAGGTAAGAAACATAAGGAAGGTGTTCACAGTAGTTATAACAATAGTTTATGACAAACCATTGGAGGGATTCAGCTTCAAGGAGGACTTCAACAGTGGTTTCATTTGAATGACAAGATGCACTGTAGTCCAAAGGTGACAGACACTTGAGGGATTTTGAACTGTCCCACAATTAGTTCCTGATTATTCATAAATGCAAATCAACATCATTTGCGTATCAAATGGATGTCATCCTTACCTTTGAAACCAATACTTCTGTGATCATACAACCGGCAAATGAAGACATTTGCATTAAGTTTGGCCTAGTTTTACAAAAGCAGTCTGAATCTTACTGCAAGACAGAGAAAAGCAGCAACTTGCATGATACACTTCAGAGAAGCAGAGATTTGGGGCTAAGATAGTAATTCCCAGATACTCAGGATGGGATCTTAAGCCAGGCAGGACACAAATTAGATCACTTTGAAGGAGACTGTTCAGTTACGTCCAGCATTACCTTCAGATTCAGCTCTAGGTGCAACACAGACAAGAACTCCAACTTCAGACTGAAAGAAATGCTAAGGTTTTATGAATAAGCTTTGAAGCTTGGTCAGAAACCAGAAAAAGTGCAATTATGACTTGAGAGCCACTCTGTTTTCAATGTGGCTACCACTTTCAAGTCTTCAAGGGAAAATTGAAGAACATTAGCTACCACAAAGACTGTGAATACAAACCAAACACATCACGGCTGGTTAGTCAAAGCCCTAACAGCACAGCCTGCTGTGCAAAAACATGCCACTAATGTGTTACTTTGTGCCTCCACTCCCTCTTCGGTCAGGTGCTACTTCCCCAAATGCCACCAGGGCCTTGACTGATCTTTAAAAAAAGCCTGGCAAATCCTTCATGAAATTACTAATTCTTACCAGGATTAATTAGTCTTGATGTACAGCCTCCATTTACTAATTGCAGCTATACAAGCTAAAGTCAGGCTTCTTAATTTCTTGAGCATTCAGACAAATTAGTTTTGAACAGAAGAGGACTGGAAAGAGTCTTTCTTGAACCCAGAGGCTCACAGTTGAACACGGTTCCCCAGATAAAGTCCTTACCATACTTAACACTCCCAAATTTTGCTTGTTACATGATAAGGCCATGAAATATTCTGTTGTGTTTCTAAGATAGGTGGCTGGGACATACTGCAGACAAGCAGGTCACCCAGGTCTTTCCCCACTCTTCTTTTCAGCCAAAGATCCCTGATTTGTAACCAGCTATTACTTGTGCTATCAGCTCAGCTCCAGGTCTGTTTTTTCCCCCTGATCTGGGAAATTCTTTCTACGTAGGATTTATCTTCCTTTGTTCAGAAAATGCTTCCTAAGATCACATTAACCAGAAGTTTCCTTGGCATATTCCTGGGTTTTGTGCCAAGATAAAAAATTGAAAAAACATTTTTCAAGTGCCCCAAAGAGTTCTTCTTGTGGAACGTTATTAGTAGCACGCTTCCTTTCCAACAATTTTATTCTCAGAATGACACAGTGGCACTTCTCCTTCGACCAGGTCCTCGCCCAACTCCTTTCTTGCAAGAATATCCATCTACTCCAGCTTAACTATTTCCTAAACGGCACTACAGAAAATGTGTACTCACAGTTCTGGTAGGAAACAGAACCACATCAGATATAATCTAAGAACAGGTCAGGGAGCAGGTTATTCTAACACAATCTGGCTTTGGTGAACTCATGTTGCAAATTACCCCGTTAACCATTTACTTTCTCATTTTGTATTATCTTTTAAATCAGCTTTTGTTGTAATGTATAACAAAGCACCGTGATTAGCGGGTCTGAATTGTTCTTTTATTTCATCCTCCCTTTCTCCTGTGCATATTTGCTCCCAGCACATGCGGGGCTGTCTCCCTCCACCTTCTCTGCCTCCCCCTCCTCCCAAAAACATCAGAAAGGATCCAACTCACCCTCCGCTGCAAATCACACTCCTAGGGCTTCAATACAAAGCCTTTGAAGAACTTTTGGCGCCTTTTGGTGAGCAGACTCAAATATACCTGCATCCTTGCTGAACTGGGGGGCTCGGGGAAGGCCCCTGTGAGAAGGATTCCTTTTGCGCTCCAGTCATAGGAAACCTGTCCCAGCATCAGAGGGCCAGAGCTCCTTCTCCACCCTTGCTTTCCTCCCAGGCAGCACTGTTTAAGCCCAAGGATAGCTTTAGTCCTATGATCAAAAGGTTTTACTGCCTGAGAGCAGCACAGCTGGCTATCTGATAAACGGAATGGGCTCGCAGCTGGGCTGGAGGGGGAGGGTAAGGGGCCACAAGGCAAGTTATAGACATACAACGTGTGAGAGAGAAAGAAATATGGAAAAGGGTCTGCAAAAATTTTGTCAGATAAATGAGGGTTGCCTGACATTCCTAGCTACTTGTATTAAAATATGGCACTTTTCTATTCTTCATTTATACACTACAAGTTGCTGCCTGATGTACTTATTATTAAAATCTATGTCACCCAACTGGCAGTTTCATATGCCTTGCCTTGTAATTGTAAGATTAGTCATCACTTGGTCCTCCTTATTTCAGCATATTAAATTCTGACTTTTGCTTCTACCCACTCACGATAATACACAGTTCCATGAATTCATTATCATTAGACAATCTCCCTCTGCCCTCTCTAATACCACTCCTATTAAAACCAAAAAGTATTCTGTCTGCTCTGAGTCCATACCCAGGTGATCTTCAAGTTCGACCCCACTCTTACAGCAAAATTGCCTCTTATCTCCCACAGCTGCTCACAGGGAAAATTTGGTCCAGTGCAGTTTCTGGCAGCCACCACTGGCAGCTAACGCATTCCCCACAAGCCCTGCAAACACTTTGCACCTCAGCGTGGGCAAACACAGACACATTCTCACTCAGGTTTTGTCCTTAAGTGAAGGGAACCTTCCTCATTTCCCCAGCCTGCAATCTTCCTACCGTAATTAACTGCTTTAACTTTTGATTACAAGCACCTGCACTGTTTTAAAGCTGGTGTGTGCAGAGGAGAACCAAAAGCTGATAGATAACCCAGCAAATGAGTGGTTATGCTACTGACTAGATCTGCACTGACTTTCTAGATCTCACCTACTCTGTCTACTGCAGACAATTTGTGCACTACAACAACCAGAAATGATGAAGTTTTCCAGTACAATAATAATGAAGGTGTGTGCGTGTGTCCTCCCTTCCCTTATATACCTAAATAAAGATTTCTGATGCTATTTAGTGAAGCTTTCACAACGAACATTTCCAGGCTATTGTGTAATGCTTTGCAATGGGATTCCGGACCACGAGGAGGCCACAGCTCATGCTTGTGCTCCCTTGGCCCAGCACACAAGCAAGACCAACGCTTACTCCAATTTACACCACACAGCACAAGCAACTATTTCCAATGATGCCCCAAAAGCCTGAGTACCAAAAATTGGAGCTCAAGGAGACCTTCCCCTTGCCTAATGCTCCCTTATCACCCCTAACAGCACTCCTTTCAACTCTCAGCAAATGAGTTTAAGGCCAAAGACATTTGGGAGGGCCCAGAATCACGTACCTGGCAACTGAAGAGGCAGCCTCCTATGCAGGGACACCATCCAGGCCCACGGGACAAAGCAGTAGTGACAGACAGGCCCAGGCAAGACTCAGCCCCAGCAGCCTGGCCTCAAGACCCAGAAGTCTGGGCCCATCACAGTCCCTGAGACCCCAACTGTTACTGTAATCTCAAACCTGAAAATAATACAGCTGAACATAAGCAGGAAAAGGCTCTATGAATTAGAGTGCCAACACCGGAAGCAGGTTTTCATACCGCTAAACAAAAGTTCCATAAAGGTAGGCTTCCAAAAAGCCTAATATAATTTTGTGGGATTTCAGTAGCCAAGAAAATTTGACAAAAGGATTCCATATCCTTGGATGAAGCGGCTCTCTGCTACAGACACTGACTCTTCTCTGCTAGCTTTTTGCCAAGTCCTTCCCATACTTCCTTTCAGCAGGTAAACAAGCACAGGCTGTTGAAATTCTACTCTGATGCTTAAGAAATTCCTGCAGGTGGCTTGCAAGCTTACAAACAGCACTAGAATCCAGCATTATGGGTGAACTGCAAAAGTTCAAGACCAGAGGCCAGAAACTGCGTGCCAGGTTGTGTGTTTACAAGCAACAGTGAAGGCCTCGGTACTGATCTGAAGCATCTTTGATGTTGCATTCACCTAAAAATCCAGGAACAGCCACTGACACTCAGTTTCCCACATTCAGTTAAACTGTTGTAATTTCCTATCAGTTGGATCGCCTTTCAACAACGCCGTAAACTGGTTTTCTTCACCTAAGAGCTTGTTATTTTGAAATACTTATTTGTTTTCTTACCCCTCTGAAAGACCGTCAGGAAGATCAGCCAAATGATTTACCATATCAAGAAAAGGAAGCGCAGGGACAGGTTATGGCCAGGATGCAAATTTAGACATATCCATAGTGTTTACTCACACAGGAAGTCAAAGCTCAAGTTCTTTAGCTCAAAGACATACCCATGCAAACGGAGCCTCTTTACTTGGTTCTGTCAATTATGCCTCTCCTTAATTACATGCAAACTAGATTTGAAAGACACAGGAACAAAAACTATGGCAATAACAAGGTATTTCAAAGACATTCACCTTACACCGCCTGCTTTATCGCTGAAGACTCCATTTCAGGTTCAAGGGGGACTTGAGCATTATGGTAAATGTTTTAGTTGAAACAATTGATAACATAATTATCACTGAAGGAATAGGTGGAAGTAGAACTAGTGGCAAAGGAAAAGCAAAGTGAACACTGAGATGTGTATTTGTAGCAGCTGAGAGTCCAGCATCAGCACTTCTAACCTCCAGGTTACAATGAGGAAAAAAACAACAGGATCACAGGGTTATCAAATTATAAGACTCCGATTAGTATCTGGAATATTACTGGATGCCTCAAACCCTTCTGTTTTGCTTATTTGTCTGAAATAAAGAGTCTCAAAACAAGAGTATAAGGAGGGGAAAAAAAAAAACCTGGGACTGCACTGTCTGTCCCAGAACAAAAGGGCATTATGAATGTTGTCATGTGTAAAGGCTCTGACAGGCAGATGTAGGAATTTTCCAGCTAATCAAAACAAACAGAACCTAGGAAAAAAATCAATAGAAAACCATTTTGACTAGAATTAATGAAGCAGTTTTGTTCTCCCCATAAAAGAAATACAAGATTCTGTAAAAATAAAAGAAAAATAGTTAAGGGAAAAAAGTGAGTGTCCTTTTTGTTATCATCAATCACATTGATAGCCCGTCTCATTGTTTAACTTAAAGACAAAAAAAAAAAAAAAAAAAAAAAAGATTTTCCTTCCTTACTTGTCCACAGACGACTTAGTTCAGCCCTATACCTCAGACGGTGATTTTAAAGCACAAGGAGCTTTCAATTCTGGGGTTTTAGATTCACTTTGGCTTAGCTCTTGGGGTTAACACTTTGCTTGCACCATCACTATTTATAATGCTCTGCTCAAAAGCCGAATGATGATGCGCATGGTGAAGTCTTCCCTGCATTTCCAAACATTGGTGGGAATTTGGTTTTGATGCACTCTAAAAAAAAAAAATACTTCCATATAGTTTAAAGCCCTTGAAGAGGCTGATTTTAACTCGGGTTAGGTCTAACACTGATTCTAACACTAACTCTGCTGAAAGAGTTGTTTGTTACCCATGTAGAGGTATGAAAGAAGGGGGTGGCTGCATGTATGCGCACAAGCAGTAATACAGCCATCCTAGCACAAATGCACAGCACATTGTGATTTACCAGAGAATTTGTAATATTTGACTAGATAATTTTTTGTTAAGATGGCAATGAGCCAACGATATCTAGATGATTTGATATTTTCACACAATTGAAAGGGAATCTAAATCCAGGCTAGTGGTAATGTCATTTATCCCATAGACAGTCACATAAGCTAATCTGTTCTGTGCCCCTATGATTACACACCAAAACGCTAAAACTTGTCAACACTCACCATTAAATAGCAGTCCTGCCATACATCTCAGCAGGGAAGCAGGTTCAACATGTCACATGCAATGAAAAGCACACAGAAGGAGAAAGGGCAAAGGAAGGTTCCCAGCAAGTAGGGAGAAGAGTGAGACAAGGCAGATGAAGGAGCAGAAGGAACCTGTTTAGACCCTGATAAACTTAGAACTCTTTGCACTAAAAAGAGTAAAAAAGCATATTTTTATATTAACCCATGCCACGTTTTTATAAGCCAGCATTACTGTAATACTAATACAACACATGCACACAGTCCCACTTCAGAAAGGACATATTACTTCTCTTTCTGATTTTACAAGACCTGAAAGAAGATTCTGCTTGCCAACATGAGACTGAGCACTGAAGTTTTAATAAGCGGCAGCAGGAGTGTCTAAGGCATGCTTCAGTTCTTGTTTGTAACATGTCATAATTATACACAGAGTGGCCACATAATATTCTTACCACCTAACGCTATACAAAGTGATGCACATCAACACGGATTTCTTAAACCTAACTTTTCAGTACAGCTGAGAGAGTATGATGTAGTCTTCAGACTTTTTTTTTTTTTCCCTTTTAGCTTTTAAGGGCAACTTGTAATAAAGCAATGCATAAAATCACTTTCCACTGTCTTATGTGCCCTTAATCTTCCTTTAGATGGATGAAAAGGCAGGGGCGGCTCTACAACCCCCACCACATAACCTGAGGCACAAACTACCTCAGCAACACCCTTTCATTGCCTCCTCTCCCTCTGGTCCTCAGCAAACCTCTTCAGATCATGCATCTGATTCTTGCCAGCAGGAGATGCTTCAGAGGAGACGGCACCTGTGCAACGCTCTGGCTATTGAAAGAGTTTCCCTGTGTTTCTGTCGCTGTCTGCCCTGCGTGATCCGTATCGCTGCTTGAACTGTCGGCAGAGTAAGCTTTGGAGCAGCACACATCAGAAAGCTACTGCCAAAACCGCAATTGCAGTTCAGAGCAGTGAAGCAGCTAGACCAAGAATAGGCACAGCAATTGCACAGTCCCAAGAACCACTACATACACACACACACGTTATGCATACACGTGCACACTTGGCAGTGGCAACAGCTTGAGTGTAATTAGACTGAAACCCTTTTCTGAGGACGTTTCTAAGGTTACTTGGTTAAAACTGAGTCACTGCATGCTTTTGCATGCCTCATTTCAAATTCGAGATGCGGTCTATAAATTGCTATTTTGATAATTTCAAGTTGTTTTATAACCTAGTTTATAGGAGATCATTATACATGATGCCATCTCTTCAATTAGGTCTTACACAGTTTCACTTTGGGGCAATCTGTGTTGGTATTGAACATTTTCAGTTACAACGTTAAGAAATGTTAATTATATCTGAAGGTCTTTCTGTTAGACATCCAGCCCTGGCACTGACACCGTTCTGGTCGTTAGCACCTTGAGACACAGCGGTATTCATGAACCAGACAGCTCCTGTAGGAATTTCTAACATAATGCAAAAAAAAAAAACATGCATTATTTGTATTCCCAGTAATTACTACAAATATTTATTTTTTCTTCTTGGGGATTAAAAAAAATATCTATTTCTTTGAGTAACATCATCCCTGCAATGACACATACATACCAATGCAAGTTTGCATTAATCACAGCAGGCAAACCATTAATCAGTGCAATGTGGCAACCATTCTCCACTCCTCCCCCTCCTCCTCCACCTCCTCCTCCTCCCTCAAAGAAAAACTATCTTTGGATGTAGCGAACAAGCAGCTAAAATCCCATTTATTGAACACTAGCCTTTCAACATACAGTTGCTTGCTCTCACTCTCAAGGGGTTTAATTTCTAATGCAATGACTGGAAAACTCCTGCAACAATATACAATACCCACAGCTCAAATACAAAACCTGTTCTGAGCAAAAATGCTTATAGAAAAAAAAAGAAAAGAAAAAAAAAGACGATACAGGAATGAAGATTGCCTTAGTAGTATACGTAACATCTGATCCAGGCTCACTCTAAAGCATACATTAATTTTAAGACTAAGTAGTCCATTGACTTCAGTGAATCCAGTAAAAATCCAGAAGATTAGTCAAGCACTTAACACTGTTAGCAGATGTATAACTGCTTGAATGGTTGGCAGGCCACAATGAACATGCTACAGAATGTTAATGGAAAATAATGGCAGCGGGTACACAATAGGGAACTTTTGCAAAAGAATGGGTCATGTGATAGAGATCCTTGCAAGGACTACTTGCAAGGCCTGTCACCACTGTGGGAAGAGAAAAAAAAAAAAAAAAAAAAAACAACAACAGTATTTACTAACACAGTGTTGCTTCCACATATTTATTTATTTATTTTTAAGTGGCAACACTATTTCTGCATGTCTATCACCCAATTCTCCAGTTGTAGGGTTTTCCATTTGTTATAAAATAAGGCACTGAGATTTTGCATATGCTAAACACAAGTCCCTAGGAGACACAGTAACTCGGACACTCACTATGTCTGTTCAAAATGGCACAACACTCAGAAAAGTTAAGTGTTGTTTTGCAAACTTAATATCAAGTTCAGATAGTCAAGCACTATTCCCCTCTCATATTAAGATCCCCACAAAATACACCAGCCATTTCCTAAATGCATACATCCATCAGCTTTTCCTTCACCCAGCCCTCACATCAGTCATGAGCAACTCCTCACGACAGGTCCTAAATAGAGGCAGGGAGGGAAGTACTGACGTCATGCAAGACGCAGAAGTCTATCAAAAGCTTTTATCTCAAAGCAACCTAAGAAAATCAACGCCAGTTTCTTCACTGAAGTAGCAAACCCCACGTAGGACAACTATTGGCCAAACAGCCTAAACCGGTCCAAGTCCATGTTGTGACTTGGGTCCAGTGTAGGACAAATGGGTTCTCTGCCACTGTGAAGCACTTTGGGGTGGTTATGATGGGCCTTAAGCCCTACTGAACAAGTTTTCCTCCAGCTAGCATCGCAGGGCTAACGGTGCAATGCTATAAAGGATGCCTCCAAAAGAAAAAAAACCTCAGTACAAAACAAATTCCACTGCTAAAAGAAAATGAAGGAAACAGGGACCGTGCCTGATAGAAACCTCCATGGGCAAAGACGTCTATCCTAGAACAAAGACAAGGAGAATCAGGGGAATGCTGGTAGTAGATACCCACAGGTATACAAGTTTTACGTTTAATTACATTGACACTGACAGCTCCCCCCATGCCTATTGAGACCCAAACAACTCTGTTAGAGCATGTTGTTGCAAAACTCTTCAAAATATAAAGTCTTTGGGAATTCTACATTTTCGCTTTATTCTACAAAGGCAGTACTTAATAGTTGTGGTCAACAGCGTCTCTTCTCTGTGACTGCAAGAAGTTATACTAATGTAGCTGCTAAATAGAACACGTGGTAATTTGAGAAGGGCTTAATGAATATTTGACAAGAGGAGTGATCAAACTGTCGCGGCATCGCTCAGTGATGCTGTCCTTTTACGCGTTCTGAACTTTAAGAACAGTGTTAGATTTAAAAAAAGAAAGTTTTCCAACCCATGCCTCCACCTTTTAAATAGGAAAAAAAATCAGTAGTTCTTCCGATGACATAAATTAAGAGTGTATTGGATTATCAGTCACTTGAAGCTGTATTTTTAGGCGTCTGAGAGAGGAACTCTGTGAGTGCTGGAGCAGGGGAGGGAGGACGGGCGAAAGGGGACGAGCAGAGGCTTTAACTCCAGCAAGAAAGTTGTGTACCTGCCTGATAAACGCAGCCGACCCCCTTAACGCATCCTATTTATCTCCCAGTCTATTTATGTCAGGGAAGAGAACATGCGAGCATAGCAGCTGTTACTATAGCAATGAAACTGGAAATTTTGCGAACACAAAAAAAGAAGAAAAGACACCACCGCCGGAGGATGCTCAGTTTAGCAGAGGGGCCGAGCAGCGGTCCCTCACTTGCAGGAGCTGCTCAAACTCCGGGGCTGCGGAGAGATCAGAGGTGTTAGCAGCCCGGCCCTCGGGGGGCGAGCTTCCCGGGGGGGGGGGGGGGGGGGGTCCCCAAAATGCCGCCCGTGTCCGGAGGGGATGAGGGTGGCGGCGGCCAGGGGAGCGCGGAGCGCTGCCGGGGAGGGGAAGGAACAGGGGGAAAGGGGGAAAGGGAGGAAAGGGGAGGAAAGGGGCCGTGCCCCCCGCTCGCCCCCAGCCCCCCGCTTACCTGCGAGGGAGCCGGGTCTCTGCAGGGTGGCGGTGGCGAAGAGCTCCTGGGAGTGCTTGGCGTACGGGTCGGCGGCGTGAACCAGCCGCTTGGTGGGCGACAGAGTGGCGTAAGTGCCGATGGCGGAGCTTAACTGGTGGATAGGAGAGGAGGAGGAAACGTTAGAGCGGGCGGCGGGCGGGGAGCTCGCTCGGACGGCGGCCGCCGGCGGTCCGGCCGCGGAGGAGACGACGGCGGCGGCGACGTCGAGGGGCGAGCCGGTGGCGCCGGAGGGCTCGGCCGGGCGGCGGGGGGCCTGCCGCGGGGAGGAGGAGGAGGAGGAGGAGGAGGAGAGGCGCTGCGCCGAGCCGGAGGCGGCGCCCTCGGCGGCGGCGGCGGCAGCGGCGGCGGGGCCGGCCCGCGGCGGCCTGCCGGGGGAGCCGCCGGCCCGCGGGGCCCGCGGGGAGCTCACCCGCTGCGCCGGCGGCAGCGTGGCGCTGGCGTGGAGCCGGGCGGCGGCGGCGGCGGCGTGCTGGGGCTCGGGCAGGTGGAAGGCGCTGCCGAGGCTGGGCGCGAAGGGCTCCCGCGCCGGAGGGGCGGCGGCGGCGGCCGGCGGCGGCGGCAGCGGCGGCGGCGGCTCCGGGCCGCCCGGCTGGGCGCCGCGGCCCCCCGGGCCCTGCTGCGGGAAGGAAAAGGCAGAGACAGGAGTCAGAGCGGGGCGCCCGGAGGGACGGGGGGCGGCCGGGGGGGGACGGGGGGCGCCCGGTGCGAGGTGCGAGGGGGTGCGGGAGGCGCCCCGCCGGTGCCCGGGGCCGCCGCCGGACCCACAGAGCGGGCGGGCGGGCTCCTGTCGCAGCCACGCGCACTTCGCCTCACTTCACTCCACTTCATCCTTTTATTTTTTCGTTTATTTTTTTACTTTTACTTCTTATTTATTTCATTTATTATCTATTATTTATTACTTTTTATTATTCCATTTCATTTTCATCTCATTTCGCCTCACTTCATTTCGCTTCACCCCACCTCATCTCATTTCACCTCACTTCATTTCACCTCGCTTCACGTTTTTCTCCTCATCGTGCACACGGTTTTGCTCCTCCACACCCCAGATCCCCCCGAGTCCCCCAGTGCAGCTGAAATCGGCCTGACCGGTGCTTCGCTCAGACACAGCACCTCTCTCAGCTACAGGTTTCGTGAGGCAGAAAAGCCTTTAAAATGCTAATAGTGGGCTCTGCGACTCGATTCAGAGTTGCAGTGAATGCCCACAGCAGCGCTGCTTCAGGTTTAAATAGAAACGCGGCTTTCTTTTTTTTTTTTTTAATACCACCCTGCAGAGAAAAAAAAAAAAAAAAAAAAACACATAAAGAAAAGCACTGCGTTCCCGGCATGAAACTTGGCTTGTATCTCACTGGGACACCCAGCAGGTGATTTGGGGCAGGAACTGAGAACAAGACAAGTGATGGGAATACAGCATATAGGAGGTCCATAATGCCAGAAACGCGTACTTCTTCCAATCTCCTCCCACTGAAAAATGTTCAGTCCCTTGCCTTCTGCATTTAACTTTTGGAGCCCTGCCCCTCATCTTGAACACTTGGTGCTCCTGGGGGAAGACCAAGTATTTCCCTAGGCGTGGACAAGAGGCAAGGCTCTGGAGGAGCCGCTCTGTTAGCAGCAGGAAGGACACCAGCCCTCAGGGGAGCGCTGACAGACCCAAACCTCCCAGAGGGGCTCCGGGAGGCTCCGTGCACTGCCGAGCCCTCTATATCCCTACAGATCTGAGGTGAGCTGTGCCCGCCAGCTGTTGTGCAGCCTCAGTCCTGAGCGGGCAGGGGCACCACAGGTGCCAGGAGCCTGCTCACCGTTGAGTTGGACATGCTCACAGTGGCCAGGGGGTAGGAACCCCACAGCACAGAGTACGCCTCCTGAAGCTTTCATATGTGTCCAACAACTCCAAGTTGCTCATTTGAAAGACATGTTACAAAAACGAGGAAGGCAAACGCGGGGAACATCGAAGAACTTTTAAAAGCTACTTCTGTTACAAGCTTCTCACCATCTCTAAAGAGAAAAGAAGGGCTAATCTGCAGCTGGCTTTCCAATAATGCACTTGACAAGAGCATGGTTTTCATTTTCAAGGTTTAAACTGTGTGGCAACACCTTCTATAAAACAAAAGCAGGATGCCAAGATTTAAAACAACAAGTACAAAGCAAAGTTTGCACGTGAGAAAAGGTTGTTTGAACCAGCTATGTTATCCGCTACTTCTTGTTAACAAATTTTTACGTTTTGGACTGTTAAAATGGACTGGCATAATAGTGTACTTTGTAATATTCAAAATTGCTCCAAAATACAATAATGTGGACCGTTACCAGGGTGTAGTGAACACCTGATAACTTAAATTTGTCATTGGTTTTAAGGATTCTAGGCAAGCCCTGTCATCATGTATACATAATTTCTGTTTCTAATCTACTTTTACACTGCTTGATATGTCAAGGACTTATAGTAATTAAAGTAAACCAATATTATCCCATATTCTCTCTATAAAGCTGTAGGCATTCTGCAAGCGCTAATTCAAAAAAAAAAAGGGCAAAAAAAATCCCTCACATGATGATGGTCTGCTATAGGGAAGGAGATGTAGTGGAGGATACGAGAATTAAATGCTTAGTTAAAAATACAGTGCTTAGCACTTTGTAAAAAGCCAAGCATTTGCTCTGTGTGAAGGAGAGAACTTTTGGATGAACAGATTGCAATGCAATGTTAGCATGCAGTATTTTCTGAGTTGTGACTAATCCCAGACCTGTCTTAAATTTGTTGTGAGGTTCTTATTTTTTTCAGAGGAACAAGTGTGTGCTCTTATTTTCCACTCAGGTTTTCAGAGGCAAAATGCATTTCAGATTCTCCCTGGGTTTCTCCTTGTCTGTTGCTTAAGACAACCATACGTCATTGTTCATCCTGTGATGTGACATTACACTTTGTATGGAGGAATGAAATACAATGGTATTTGTTCCATTATTTTTCCATTTATCCATTACTGTTGTCAACCTGATAATGAAACTGTGTTTAAACTAATAAATTGAGAGCAAATTTGCTTTCCAGTTGTTATATCCTCCTTCATCAATCTACTTCACAGACATGAAAAAAAATGAAGGACTTTCTTTCTCCAGCCCTGTAAATATCTATTCTAAGACTCAGAACTTTCAGTTTTTCCAGTATTACAAAGTAAAGGATCCTGTTTTGCTTCTTTGGATTCAATATGTGGGTTCTGTCGTATCCTTTTTAACAGCAGAAATGCGTGAAAAAGCACAAGAACATTAATATAGCTATGAAAAATATTTTCTTTCCCTATTTAATCTTATTAAAATATCATTTCTTACTGATCCTGGCAAAACAAGATCTGCAGAGCTCTATACATAAAATTACTGAGGGTGTCCAGTTAGGTTATGGTGGACTAGAGAGAACAGCCTAACTGATGTTTGCCTGCCATTATTCACACTTTTAATGCACCAAATTTCAGCGCATCTGCTTTTATTGAAGTCAATTTAAATTGAAAATTTAATCAGAACTTTAGCTGAAAAAGATCAAATGGAAGACACTGCTAGACAAGACTGCTGTTTCATAAAGCAGTATTGAGAGGGGCAAATAACCATGCTGCATTATTTATTCTGCTGAAAATTATTGATGGATAAGGAGCTAGAAAATCCTAGATGGCTAGACAGCTTAAGCAAAACTTTGGGCTGCTAATTACTGAAACATCAGCGGGCTGATTCTTGGAGGTTGCTCCCAAAGGGAAGAGCAACGTGTAAAACCAACAAAAACTGAACAGCCCAAGTCTCAGAGAATAAAATGACCGTTATGGATGTATTAGCAGGTGCAGCAGATGTGTTTGGTGTATCACCTAAAATCCCTTCAAATTATTTTTTTCATAGGCGTGCCAAAATGCAAAAGCAAAAAACTGGTAGATTCTGTACCTCTGTGCTTCATAGGTGCGAAGGAACAGAACGTCTGTCAATGCAGCTGGCAGAGTCTCAGCAATAAGGATGCAAAAAGACTTTAGAGTCAGTTCTTGGGAATTAAATGAAGTTACATTTTCCAGGAACATGCTGGAAAATTTGCAGCACAGTACCGATTACCCTTAGGAAACCATGGATTGTGCTCAATGTCCTGTGTACTTCCCTGACAGAACAGAAGAAACTGAAACGTTGGGTTACCTTTGAGCAAGTCTACTTGCCTGTTTTGGGTTTGGATGAACTTGTCTCCACAAGCGTTTTTAGTACATGGCAGGTTTAGTGTTAAATAAGCCAGTTTTCATTCCGTTTAGCTCTCTCGAGCTCTCAGGGATTGCTTGGCCCTTAACATGTCAAACCCCAGCACACCACCACATCTCCTTGAGACTTCTCCCAGCTTCCTGGGCAGGTTCCCAAAAGACGGTCACATCTGGTGACTGTGAAGACAATCGTATACAGCACGTCATTGCCTACGAGGAGACCTTTCTCTTGATTCTAGGAAGGACTTTCCAACTGGACACTCAAGTTGTGTGGAAGGCATCCCTCCAGGCTGCTCAAACACTGCTGCTTTGGCTTCTTGAACATCCGTGGTGGCTGTCAGCTTTAGGCAGCAAACCTGATCGTCCTTACAAGGGTTTTTGAGAGACACGGGTCGTCTTTTAAGGATCCAACTCTCCTTTCACAATCAAAATGATGTTCTGTGCTCTTTCAATCATTGCAAGACTTCCCAGTCTATTGAGGGTTTTGTATTTTTATTTTTTCAACTCAAAGAACCTCCCATATGGCTTATCTCAAGGTATCACCCTCCTCTGGTCCAAAACCTCTATCGATGTTCTTCTACAAAGGGCAGAAGAGGGCGTGGAAAGTGCTTAACAATCCCTCCCTAGTCTTCGTGATGCAGACTTCAGTCCTTGGGCAGCACCTGTGGAAGGGTCTTTCCCTTGCCAGGCTGTTTTGCTGTCATTTAAAAGTTTCTGACCTAACTAGGAAGATGCGCTACCTTTGTTCAAATGCACTCATATGGTAACAGGTGCCAGACCACACCTGGGAATCCTTCAGCTGTGGCCTATTTTATTTATTTCTCCCAATTTCAACACAAAGGTCATGACCGGTGCAAGGTCATCTCTACACTGTGTTTGCAAAACATACCCCAACACTATTAGGAAAACTTGTCAGCCTACCTGGTCCTAATCTCAAAGGTCATACATCGATGAATGTAGCTAATTCCATCGTAGTCTTCTACATCCACAGACAGAATCGTGTGTGATCATTTCAGAATGTCCAGAGATGGTCAAGCTGTGGTTTTAAAGCAGCACCGCAAGCTGCAGTCATTACCTCCTGTAGGATCACACCAGCATCCCGCAGACCAATTTCTCACGAACATAAACTCTGCTTGTGACTTGATCTCTGCAAGTAGTAGTAGTAAGAGTAATCTGTCCTAAGATTTCATCTGCCTCCTGTACTTCTCATGTTCATATTTGGAATCCAATTTTAAACAGATCATCATCTGCCACATCCTACCAGAAGTGGAGTCCTTATTTTAGATCTTGTTTGGATAGAGTACCAGGCAGCTCATCACCTGACTCGTGGCAGGAGGAAACACACTCTAACTGAGAAGGGCCAACTTACAGTTTTCTCTTGACAACTGAACACATTCTGGTGCCCGTGTGCTAATACTCTAAACAGGGCTCGTGAGACACAGTGGTCTGATGAATACAAACTTAACAACTTGGCTATAGGAAGAAGGAGACAAGTTGAAAAATTAACTGTTAAATAATTTTTCAAGGCTCTTTTTGTTTTCAGGGGTTGTCAAATTCTGTGCCATCATGTTCAGTCCAGAAGCTTTAGGAGCATAGGATAAAACACGGTAGTGATTTCCCTCAGTTGCTTGTTAGCCTCTGAGAAAGTTACATGATCAGCTAAAAAAATCTTCATCCAGAAATGTTAACTAGTTTTACTTCCTGTCCCTTCCCCTTGCAAATACATGGCAGAGCACGCCAACACCCACCAGTTGTATTACATGCTACGTTTTATATTATATACATTATATATATCTACAGTGTAAGCTGACTGTTCTCACTGTGACAGTAAACCCCATCAGTTGTTCACAAATTGCATGTTGTCCAAATAGAGCGCTCACCTTTGAGTAACTCATCTGCAAAATCTGCTGCTTTTCCTAACACAAGCCACTACTGACTCTTTGCAAATAACGGTAATTGATCAATATAGGACGTATCAGGATCTGGACACCACGTCTGAGAAGCTGTTCTCAGCTGGGAAACAGAATAATTTCCTGCCACAGGAGCAGTCATTGCTAAGAAATTCAATTCCCGTGGCACTTAGAAGATTAAAGTTTTGTTCTAAAGTACTCAAAGCACTGGAAAAACTCTATGATCTATAACATAGTCCTCCAAATTGACAAAAATGTTAGATTGCACTTTGCAGCTCTATACAGGAAATCCCAAGACTAATTAGTTCCTGGTTTTTATACAATTGCATTTTCAGAAATTGTTCTTGCTGTCACAGCTGGCCTTGGGACTATTTACATATTTTCCCACACATTCGGGCTATCAGTCATGTTCAGGGATAGCTGTGTTCCTTGCACACAAACAGAAAAGGAAATTATCACAATCTGAGCAGTTATGACTCCTGAGGCTTATTTTAATTATAATAGGGATAGCAAAACAATTCCAAGGATTGACTTTTTTCTCCTTAATAGTGGGATCAGCAATGGTCATATTCAGAACTTCTTAACTGACTCTTCCCTTTCTTGTATAACCCTTTAAAACATCCTTTACATGTTTTTTGTTTGTTTGTTTTTATGGTGTTAATTCATAGTTTATGTGGCAGTTAATATTTTGAACGTATATTTTAATTTAACTGAAGTTGCCAAGCATCCTTTGAAATATAATGGTGTGAACTATTGTTTATTATGTTCCATGAGTTATTTCCCTGCAGGAACATCTACCATATAAGCTGGAGGAACACAGAATAAGGAAAAAATAAAAAGAAAAGATATGCAAGGTTACCTTACTAACTTACTAGTAACATTACTGAAGGTAACCAGTTCTGTGTGAATGAGGTGATTCATGAGAATTTTTCAGAACTAAGCAATGGCTGTTCAGTGTAATTTAAATGAAAAAAATCTAGATCACTGTTCTTTTCCCTCTTCATAAATTCATCCTTTTCCATCATTATGAGAAAATTTTTATTAAGAATATTAGTATTTCAAAACCCTAGGCAACTGCATGTTTACACTTTTCCCTCCTTCCTCCTTCTACTGCTTTTTATTATTATTTTCAGATTCCTCTTCTTTTCTCATCTCTTCTTTTCTGTTTTGGCTTGTTTCAACTGCTCTGTTGCTCTTATAACCTGTTCCTTACCCGTTGGCTCACTCCTTTCTCTAGACTCCTTGACGAATGCATCCCACCCTTTCAGGCTAACCCTTGGCTACAATGCTTTCCACGAAGCACAACTCCTGATGACATCTGCCCAGGCTACAACTGGGTATTACAGCCTCCACCTTCCGGAGTCCTGCTCTCCTGCTGGCTCCAGTCGCCAAGAGCATCAGGGAAGGCCTCTTTGGTAAACGCAGGAAAACCCTGAGACCTGGCCACTGCACGGGCTCATTTTAAACCCTTGACAGAAGAAAAAAAAATACATATCCAATCTGAAATGAAATTTAACCGTGTTTTATTTCGTTTCTCAGTCTTAGAGGATATTTTTTTTTCTGAGCGAATTGGGTGAATGCAATATTGTATGTCTCTTGGTATTCCACAAGCTGTGCGATGACTATATAATACTTGAAATCTCTTAGCAATTTAAGGCTTTGAAATTCAAATGCAGCTCACTTCTAGAGAATCCTGAATTATAACGTGTCCTAGTGTCACACTGAGATGGTCTGCTTTATCGTGGCAGTTAAGTTCTAAACAGAGAAAATAACCTGAACTGACCCGTGAAACCCAATCAGACTTTGTTTACGTACAGAAGCATAAATACTTTGAGAAATTTTGGTCTAAACTGAAGCTTAACTTCCCAGTGAGAGGCTTTGATGTCGTGCTGGAAAGCACAAAAGGTGAGGGGGTTATGTGTCAGAAATGGAGGCAATCATTCAGACAGGAAGAGAGACTGAGAAAGTTTTCATGAGTATCTGAAACAAATTTCAAAAAGTTTGAAATGTACATGTAGCTCTCTGGTAAGTTGTTTGACTTAAAGAATGGCAAAGAAAAAGCAAAAAGTGATTCTTACAGGTAGGTGTGGGCAACAGCACCTGGCTCTGCTTGGCATCCCAAGCAGATTTTGCATCTAGTGTCACTTTGACTTTGTTTTTGTTCTCTGGCACCTGAGTGCTTTCTGAAATAACCTGACACCAACGCAGCAAGGTCCTAGTCCTTAGCTAGGACTCCCCAGCAGCACAGCAGCACAAATTTTCAAACTTGCATGGCTAAACATTCAATCACCAAATATGCAAGCAAGAAAGTAAAACCGGCGTGTAAATCTTTCTCATCGGGATTATTTTACTACCATGCAAGCCAAACTGCTTCAGATTTACAGAAATCAAGGCGGTAATTCAACCCCACTGCACGATGCCTCGAGCAAGACAAAAAGGCAAGCACCGAAGAGCTGGTGAGCACTGAGCAGCTCTCCTTCCTCGCCGCTCCCCAGCATGATTTCGGGTGGGAGAGCGCAGGGTGGCTTTAGGAAACCTACCTGGCTGTAGCTCTGGATGGCACCTCTGGCCTGGGCGCTGCGGGCCGGGAGCGGGGCGGCTGCCGTCTCGCCCAGGGCGAGGGTCTGGTTGCTGTGGTAGCTGGCCGAGTACTGGAAGGAGCCCTCAGGCTTGGCGTTGAGCTGGAGAGCACTCTGGGAGAGGAGGCTGGGCCCTGCGGGGAGAGGGATGGAGCCGTCAGCAAGTCTCAGGGAAAGAGCACGCAGGTGCTGTGCACCGGGCGGCCCTTGGAGGCATCAAACGCGTGCCACGTTTTGGCTTTGCAGTAATAAAAGTCACGGAAATTAAAGTGTCTCTTTACCCCTCAATCAGCAGCGTTATGCCGTTCAAGTTACAGAGCACATCTCTTTCTTCAAAAGAAACAAACTGTCTGGGAAAGAAATTCCAAGCCTAAATAAAGCCAACCAAACAATTTGATAAAGAAGCCCTGGTTTTCAGCTCAGAATACTTTATGAGTTTTCCTTTTTTTTTTTTTTTTTTCCCCAGATAAGCCTGTTTATTTCACTTAATTACACCCAGTCGGTCAGTATGGGAAATGCTAATTTGTCCTTCCCCAGGCCCCAGCACATCGTATCTATTGACTGCTGCTCCTCTGCAGTGTACACACGGTGATGCAATACTTTGGTGCCTGTAGGGATGGATGGCAGCCTTTAAAATATTAATAGCTCCTCTCATCATGTAGAGCTCACCCTGATCTCGGTGAATTTTTGATGACTATTTTGTCAGCCTATCTTATCTTTCCCATCACAGTAGCACACAGTAGGAGAACACGGCGCAGGCAGAGAGCTCAGATTGGGGCTGCCAAACCGAGAGGTACATGCAGCGTCAGGAATATGAACAGTGACACCTTCAACAGTCAGTTAGCGGCTCTGCAAAACTCGAACATGTTCTCATATTCATTAGGTTTGTTTGTGAGTGGTGGAGCTGATCACATCCACCCAGCAGATTTCCTGATTTGGGTTGTGAGAGCGTGTATGGGGCAGGGGAAGGCTCTGGCTGCACCGCGCTGTCCGCGTGGCTTGAGACGGGACCTCCCGGGACCGCTGCTGACGGTGACCTCCTCCTGTCCCCATGCACAAAGAGCTGCGCTAAAGAATACCCACCTAATCCTCCCCTATGCCATCTCTGATCGCAGTCTCTCCTAGTTTTCAAGGAACTAGCTGACTCTTCCGTGGTGTCTGGGCCCAGCAAGCGAAAGAGAAGAGGAGAGAAAAGACGAGGGTTATGCCTTGGGCATTGCACATGTTACGAGGCAGTCTAGCTTCACCCCAACAGCTACGATGCACAGCATATTCAGTGGCTCCACGGCGACAATACCTTCACGTGCTGGTTAGCACAAACAAGCTCACGAGAGCACAGCAGGTGACACAAACCTTAAGGTATGTGAAATGATAATGTTGGTTTAGCTCTGATAGCACACATGGAAAAACTTTAAAGAGACTTACGCCAGTCAAATTTCAATGAATTTTACCAGAAATAATTCCCAATACATCTCTAATACAAATGCCAAATTTTGTGTTCTGCAAGTCTTTGCTAAGAGGATGATTACAAAGATTTCCATTTAAAAATGTGCAAACAACCCCCCTTCTCCCCAAAATTAACATGGAAAATATTTTTTCCCCAGCTTGTTTCTCAGAAATGGCAGACTCATTATAACTGACATTTTCCCAAATCCAACCTGAATGGCTCATATTACAAAAAAAAATAAAAAATGCAGTAGGCTGCGTAATAGTGGAAGCGCTCGCATCTGAGTGCAGACAGTGATTATGACACTATTTTACATACCAACAGTTTGTCAATTGCCAAATCAATCTCATTCATCAGAATGTTCCAGATCTAGGACAAATTTAGAAAATAAGTTCTGGGCCTTGTATTTTCCTTACAAGCACAGAAGGAGGCAGGGCTTCACGTATGTTGAGAGGTTATTAATATCACATGCACAGGAGAGTTGAATTAATCCTGCATGGATGCTTAAAAAGCCAATATATGGTAGCTTTCTATTCCTCGACTCTGCAGATAACCCTTACTAAGCATTTCCCATATAACTGTTTTTGTTGCAAATTTTGTTCTTTAATTAAAAAAAAAATATTTTCATAGTTTTCTTTAAAGATCATAAAATATAGGCATAGTTTTAAAATATATATTTTAGATGTTATATTAACCTTTTAACCTTTCAGATTTTGAATTTTCACTGAAAATTTGCCTACGATCAACCGACATGATTAAGTCCGCAAAATTCACAAAAGCATAACTTTCCCAGGAGGGGAAAAAAGTTGAAGCAAGAAAGAAATTTTTGCACATGAAAGTGTTTCAACTCATTCTTAAAGTAATTATGCTATGACATTTCTAAAGCTTAAATAATGATTAAACTATCACATGTTATGAACTCAGTATGTTTAAATCTTCATTGCATCTGGCTTTTAAGTGTTCTTTCCATATTACTATTGCTCACTAGGGGATGTATGTAGCCAGCTAGGATCACATACATGGGCTCCCTGCACCATTTAGCCTAAATGCTTCGATGCACTTTAAGAAATATATCCAAACTGGGAAAAAAAAAAGAAAAAAGAAAAAAAAGTTAGAAAGTTTGAAGCACATGGCTGTGAACTCACTAAATATTAGATAGAAGTTTTTATTTTGTACCTTAACAAGCAGTAATGAACTATTATAACCTACATGCATTTGAGTAAAGTAATTACAAAGTAATTTAAGAGAAATAGACAAATATTTAAATTTCAAACATACTCTCAGTTCTCAACCCAAAGTAGAACAAAATTGTGTCTGCTCACCTGCAAATAACTAAGTGTAAAACAAGCATAGAGACTGCAAGGCACATTTGAGATCAGAGTGATCTTGAAAAAACACAAGTTCCTTTTTTAGGATTTAGTGACTACAAGCAGTCCCATCTTGTTGATAGGGAAAAGATGGATCACATCTCCCATCAGGATTCTTGAGATTTCAATTTGAAGGCACAAACAAACCCTCTGAAGAGCCTGCAGCTCACACAAAAGAGAAGAAAGTGGTTTGTTTGTGTACTGCTGTACACAGAAATAAATGGTAAGGCTTACTGATGGCTCTTTACAGCAAACTACTCTTTCTACCTGGCAACAATTTCAACTCCATTGTGTTAGTACAAGAAATTGTGTATGCAATTATTTTCCATTTGTTTTTGGAAGCATTAAAGCAACTGTAAATTCTTTATTTTCAGTCAGGTACTCTAAATCAGCAGTTACCTATTGGAATAATTCAATCTCATTTGTTACCTTAATGCTACATAATTAAATATCAATCTTCAATTTAAAATATGCTTGAAAACAAACAGTTCCAGCTTCATACGGTTCAGTTTAGCAGATACTGAGTATTTATAATATTGCTTTAAATATTTGCACTACATTTTGTGTTGTTGCTGTTTGGGAGGACATAACTACCTGTTTTCCCATACATTTTTTCACTATTAAATCAAACACCTATTCTTCTTGTGGGAGAATAGTAGGGGTGGGTTATTCATGGTGGGTAGTACCAAACTTGCACTGATTCAATGGATGTTGCTTTCCTCCTGTATTATCATCACTAAAATAGTTTCCTGAATTTCCTCTCACATTTGTACTAAGTCAGAGCCATCACGCCGCAGAAGGCACCACTGTGGACCAACTTCTAAAGATGGAGCAGGGTTCAGTAATTAACCCTCTACTTGTTTTCAGTTTGGTGGACATGTTCTGCAGAAAATACACTCCTCTTCCTCTTCACCTCTTGCAGAACAGTGGCCAGGCTGCCTGCCTTCCTCACCACGGCTGCTGTAACCTGGGGCTTGGTGAGGAACTCTTGGGTGTGCACCTTGCTTGGGAAACTAAAGTGCATTTTAGCTGGGGAAAGCTTCTGGAGCACAGAGAAGGACAGGCAAGAAGAGAACAGAAGAGGATGAAGGACATTCCTACAGCAGGGAGCCAACCCACAAGGAAACCTCAGGGGTGAAGGAGAGCAGAGGACTTCTCCAGGAATCAGAGAAGGCAAATGGGAGTTTCCTTCACAGCCTGGAAACCCAGGTGCTAGAAGGCATGGCAGGGTTAGATGAAAAGAGTCACCCATTCAGAGAATGAGGGAAGGGGATAAGTTTCTTTGGAAGCACTTTTCATTAGCTTGTATTACCCACTGCTCTTAAAGTCAGTTGTGTTATAGGTTATTATTTTTTCTCCTTTAAAAACTTAATAGTTTAAAAGTTTTGGAGCACCTGCTAGTACCTGGAACGCTTACTTTAAGGTCAACAGGGAAGGGGAGCAGATCCCACTAGACTCTGGCCTACTTTGAGTCCCACCACTAAGGACAGCAGCACCAAGGCCTACACTTGCCTTTCTGCCACACTGTATTTGAGAATCACAGAATCATTAAGGTTGGAAAAGACCTCCAAGATCATCTGATCCAACCATCACCCTACCACCAATATCACCCACTAAACCATGTCCCTAAGCACCACATCCAACCTTTCCTTGAACACCCCCAGGGACGGTGATGCCACCACTTCCCTGGGCAACCCATTCCAATGCCTGATTACTCTTTCTCCTAATGTCCAACCTAAACCTCCCCTGGCACAACTTGAGACCATTCCCTCTAGTCCTATCACTGTGAGAAGAGGCCGACCCCCAGCTCCCCACACCTTCCTTTCAGGCAGTTATAGAGAGCAATGAGGTCTCCCCTGAGCCTCCTCTTCTTCAGACAAAGCAACCCCAGTTCCCTCAGCTGCTCCTTATAGGACTTGTGTTCCAGACCTTTCACCAGCTTCATAGCCCTTCTCTGGACACACTCCAGAAAATAAGCAGAGTCTGGCATTACAGTGAACGAGCTGATTTATAGCATTAAGTATGGTGTTTATGGCTATAAATATAAGCTGCTGATTAATAGACTCCATCACAAACCACTGATGAAGGAGAAGCTGTGCAGCACCTCGCGGCTTCTGGCAAGGGTTGGTCACAGAGCTTGCAGAAGTGTGGGGCTGCAGAATTAGCCTCACCAGGCACAGCTGGGGCTGTTACTGAGCCCTTTACCTGTAGAGGATAAGGTGTTGCATGGCAGGATTTCACCTCAAGCCATTGCACTTCTTTCTGGATGATAATACAATGTGCAGTGCTGCAATCTGGTGAAGCATAGCTATTTAAAAATCAAAGCAAGGAAGTGAACGGTCTTAAATGATAAGATTATTATTAATTCAATGAAATCATAGTAACAGTTGGTTACAGGAAATCAAAGTCACACAAACAGTCCTGATTATAATCATCTAAGTCTGTGTCAAAAGTGGGGGAAAAAAAAAGAAAAAAAAATTATGAAAACATTTGTCCTTTTATTTTTAAGTGTAATATTTTCTTTGGAAATCAAATCTTGTGCCTGCCCTTTTTGCTTTCTTCAGACCACCTCCTCTTCCTTCTTCCAACATTCAGAATCAAAAAAATCCAAGCCAACCACATAACACAAATAAAAGAGCAAGAACCAAAATTTCCATTTTGATTTCTTTTTAAAATAAGTTATTTTTGTACAGTGAGTGTTTGCATACAGACAGAATTGTTTCAGAAGAGCAGAATAATAAGATACTTCTCGGTACCTGCAGGTACTGTTCTGGCTCTACCAGTGAACTCTAAGACAATAGAAAAAATAATTACAAATGCACATAAAAAATAGAACAAATACACATAAACTTCTTATTCTACTTCTTATCCAAGAAATAACAAAATAATATAGACCAGTAAGGGAAACAAAAAAGGTAACATAACAACAAAATTCTACCCGTATAATTATTTTACCATGTTTTTCTGTTTAGGTCATACCTTACATTTCCTTTTTTTTAAACAACACTTTGCAGCCTACTCAAAACAAGATAAAAGAAGCTTTCTGTTTTTTGAAAAAAAGTGCAGTTTCCTTTTAAATAGTATCATGTTGCTCAGCACAGAAATTTGTTTAACTTGTGCAACTGCCTTTTACCTACATTTCATCAGAACAATCCCACTTACACAGTGAAGGAAGGTCCAAAATGTCCATTTTTGTATGCTCAGAAATCCTCAAGGGCTAAGGCTACTATATTCAAATCCCTTGAGTTACACCTGGCAATTTCAGTAGGAGTCAAATCAGTTTTTAAGATATTTTAAGTGTATGAAAGTTAAGCATGCTTATAGAGAAAATGTACCAGCTGAAAGTACGGTATAAAGCCAATTAAAAAAATACAGTGCTGGAGAAGAGTAGCTATAATATTTGAAATGCTGTATTACTAGTCATTTTTTACATCTTTTTTTTTTTTTTTTTTTTTTTTTCCTGTTGAGATTTAGTCTATCAGGAATACCATTTGTAAAAGTAAGCTTTTGCATGCGACTGCAAGAAGTCCAGCTGAAAAGCAGTTGACTTCATAGCTATGTCGAATCAGTAACTTCTGCGGCAGAGATGCCTTTCCCAGCGCCTGCAGAGTGAGTCCAGTGCATCTGGGGCAGGGAGTGGCACTGGGCAGAGGCAGCGGCCACTTGGCTAGAACATGCGGGCACATGGCAATGGAGCAACACCAAAACCCAACTCCCTGGTGGGTCACAGAAAAGGCTGTAGGGTGGCAGAAGGTCACTAACTGAGGCAGCCTGTCCTCACATCAGCAGTATGGGTAGATACATTTGAACATAAATCAAATCTCAGTAATTCACCCTGGTTTGGGCTACCCCATGTCATTAGCAGACCAACTACATCAGCATGCTCCACATTTTAAAGGGATGCTTCTTTCTGCTGGTCCTCCTGCAAAAAGAGGGATTTAACGCTCCCTGACATTACCAAATTCAAAGACAATAGAATGCAGATTTCCTCACACCCTTGGAAACAAACCCAGAGAGAAGCCGGGTACTCAGCTGCCCACCACAATCCACAGTCCTGGGTCAGGATGCCCAAATTAACCAGAGAAAGGATTAAATTAAAAAAAAAAAAAAAAAAAAAGTCCGACCAGAGTTAATCAGCACAGTACTGAATTTTGATTCAGTGGATAGTCATTAATGCCTACTGGAGCTTCAGTGAGAGATGACAAAAAACAGGCACCATAGCCATCAACAATCTAATAGCTGTTAGAATCAGAGCTGGTTGGGAATCAGAGCTGGTGAGTCATGACGTGTTCTCTTCCCTTCTTTCAGAAGGTCCCTGTCTGGTGAATATGCAGTAGCAGCGATTTCCAGATCATATCCCATAGTGGTCATAAGCAAAAGAGTATCTCATGTAAGAAACCCACTAGGAATTTGGAGTCCAAGGAGCTTAACTGTTTCAGAAGTTAAGCATTTCTAGCAGTTAACTTTCATAAGTGCTGAGAAGACATGAAGTGCTGAGAGACTGGTGCACTACCTTTACACTGATTAGAGGTGGAGGGAAGAAAAACAGCCTACTAAATTTTGCTATTTGCAATATTAGTATATCCTGAGTGAGGATTTAGAAACAAATATGTGATGTAAAATCTGATAAGAATTAGGTACGATCAGTATTGGTACTGATGTATTTTTACCTACAGGACAGCCAGGTAAGGTAGTAGGAGTCTGTGGATTAACTTTATTATAACCTAAGAGAACTTAATTATTATATATTTTTTAACCTTATCTTGTAGTGCTGTTGCTGGTTCACAAAACTAAATAGCCAGATTTAGAATGTGGGATTATTGTGAAGGAGGAACTCACAAAAAGAAACCAAAGAAATCATTCCCTGTGGTGGTATTAATGACAGCCTATCCCTACTGTCTGCCAGTCAGTCATCTGAAAAGTTACTCATTTCCTAGTAGATAGACTGCAGTATCTCATGGAATACATCACATAGGAAATTCTTAGAAATTGGAGCTTCACCATACATGACAAGTAAAGATATTTTTAGTGCACGCAATATAGCTATTGTATGGTTAATCTTCAATAGGAAGAAAAAAAAAAAAAGAATTACTAAACAGGACTAATATTTCGTATTACAGAACAGAAGCTATCATGTAATAAGTATTCAATAATACATTATCTGTTAGCTGTTAAATGATCAAATAATTACCATATAATGACAAGTTACACACAGTACTATATTTATTAAAGATAAGGGCATGATTAATTCAGTAAACTAAATGTATGCAATAATTACTTCTGAATTGGCTAAAATAATTGTACTACAAACTACAGAAACTACACCTAGTCAGCCTCCATGAGATAATTACATGCTCATTACTTAGTTTTCCATGTGAAGTTTCCAGTGAAAATATCATGCGAGTGGAAAGAGCAGGATGTTTTCTCTGCTTAAGATTTAAACTCAGTTGGATTACTGAGGCACATTTCCTCTCCAATTAAGTAGTAAACTGGAGCACAATTATTGTGTTATACATTTCCATTTGGTCAATCATCTATTGCAATGCCAGTTCTAATTGACAAAGGAAATAGACCAAAGCATGCTAGAACGAACATTTAATTAGTTCGCATACCAATTATAAACAACACTTCACTCACCTTCGATCAACTGACAGAAGTAGTAATGATAAATTATAGAGTAAGTGTAAATAAAGTGTTTTTAATTAGTGTAATTAATCACCTCAAACATTCTTCAACCTGCTTTGCTCATTTGGGTAAGAGTTGAAACAAAGCACTAGCGAAACTCCTTTAATGTCCTTTAAACATTCATTTACAGAGTTAATAGGTTGAGGTGCCTCACATTCCAGCTGGAGGAATCATCTTCTGTGTTCATATAGGCCTAATTAAGGATTTCAAATACCAAAAGTCGTTGTTTACTGTTCCTTCTTCCTCTTAGGTCATTTAGTTTCAGTGTGAAATATTGATTCCGACCCTACAACCTACTTTTCTTTGTTTAAGTGTGTATAGTCATGCAGAGTAGTTGCTAACCACTCTGAATGCCTGGTTGTATTTGTTGCCCAGCTTTGCAAAGAGATGTATGATTAAAACAAATTCAATAAAATAAATGATCAGGTCAGGTATCTGTAGAGTGGGCGTTTAGTTTCTGACTGCTCAGCTTTAGCTGGGAAGATGGAAAAATCCTGAAACTAGACTGGAAGGACAACAAAAACAGGGAGAGCCCTTGACGGTAATCTGAAAAGGTGTTTCCACAATATTTGATAGTAGCGTAGAGGGGATGATAAAGACAAGGTAGACAGACCCGTTTCCAGTGATACTAAATTCTTTGTCATCTCACTGGTGTCTCCTATTTTCCAAGTCTTGCTCCCAGAATCAGGCTAGGACCAGGAGTAAATTTTCCCTCAAAAACAGAAGAGCAAAGACCGTTGTTTTAAAACCCTCCACTTCAGCATGGCTTATTTTCGAGATCATCTGAAACATTCTTTGAAGAAACTCTCTGTTGCTGAGATGATTTTGGACAGCGCTGGAAAGCTGAGGAATTGAGTGGAGAGAAGGTGAGGGAAACCCTGTAGGGGATTGCTCAGGATGGCAAGGAACAGCCACCTTGCTACCTAAGTGCAGACTTCTCTCCTCTCTTCCCTATTTCCTAGTCTCTGTGGAAGTTGCAACGAGTGTAGATGGAAGCAGCAGAGGCAGTGGTCAGTTGTGGGGAAAGCCATGGGAACTAGAAGGGAGACCTTTGTGGTATCATAAAAAGAAGATGTTTTCTTAATTACAGACAGAAAAAGGAAAAATTAGACCACAAGAAATTATAAAAATCTGAAGAAGATAATATAGCTCAGCCATCAACATGGGCTTGAGTCAGGGGCTTACTATGCACAAAATGCCATGAGAAAAAATAATGAGGAAAAAATTAAATGTATTGATGAAGACAAGTCCAGTTAGCTGCGACAGGTCAAACATTCTGTAGGAAAAGAAGGACTTTAAAGCTAACTGTTAGTCACATCTCAGACAGAAGATAAAAAGTAGCTATGATATAATGATAACAGCAGGCATTCTCCCCACTTTCCGTTCAAATAAAGGACAGTACTAGGAGAATATTTCAAGATCTATATTCTAGGACATACTAAATATTACAGATGTCAGAACCTCTATTTTACAATAAAGAATGTCACAGCTGCAACATAACACAGGTATTCCATGATCTAGTAATGCACAAAGCTGAAAAAAAGTGGGAAAAAAGCATACACATACCTAAACTGAAGGAATAAGTAATAAACTTTATATTAAAGTAGCTCCCTTGTTATGAAACAAGCATATCTCCTTAGATGAGAGGCAGCATTCTCAAACAAGTACACTGAAAATGAACTTGTTTTACAGAAATGGAAAGTAATTTATATGCAATATCATGCTCTACCAATACTAAGAAGGCTATGTTCTACCTACAGATACAGAAAAGGGTTGTAGTGTTGTTACAGAACATATTTTTAGGTACAGGAAAATAGAATTTGGTGGAATGTGTTCAGAAATGTAGCCTAAGCTCATTTTCATCCAAGAGCCTATAAATGATATGTATCTGGAGAAAAGATGTAAAAACTAGGCTGATACCATTATGTGAGGGAACAATACAAGCATATCCCTTCTAACTCTCTTTCTAACCTAATTACTGCTAGAATAAAAGACAAAGATCACTTTATTTCAAGAGTAGGTGAAATGGGAACAGAAAACGGTTTCATTGCATTCTAGTTATCATATGCTTATGCCGATAAAAACTCGGGTATTATTGTAAGAGAAAAACAGAGAGCTTTGGTTAGGGTTTGAAATAATAAATCACTGCTGCGTGGGACAGCAAAGCACCACAAACATTCACAAGAAGTAGTGGGAAACTGTTACGACCTGAAGGGAGAAAGCCATTTAGAAATTCCTCTGTCAATGACTCTCAGGAGCAGCTCTGCAATCAAGGCTGCTGGATAACGAGCACTAGCACCGACTATCAGGACTCCAGCATGTTACTGCAAACCCATACTGCCCGGTGGTTAAATTCACTAACTGCGCACCTGGGAGGGACAAGAAGAAAACCAGAAATAGCTGAACTGAGTGAGGAAGTGTATAAAGAGGAAGAATTTCTTCATGGATAACAAAAATTTGTAGGTGGTACATTATAAATGTAATAGAATTTCTAGTGAGATAAAATAAAAGTTGTTTGAAAGTTAGGAAGCATATGTGGCAAATATGAAATCCCAGACCCATAGAACAAGGCAACATAGCAAAGCCTAAAGCAACCCTGAAATAATAAGCTAAGTTCAGTGTTATTTACTCAGATAGAGCATTATGTTTTACTTTCTATATCCATCCACACATGGCATTACTCCAGATGTTTGTACAAAATGAAAGACAGATGAATCTTCTTTCATAAGCAATACTTGGTAAAGTTTGATAGTAAGAAAAAATTGGGAGTTCTGTTTTGAATGAAAGAAATTATTGGAGATGTTAAAGATCAAGACCTAAAGATAAGCAACAAGCAATAATAGGTTTAAACATATTTAAACTCAGGATACAGAAGTTCCCCTTGTCTTTGACTTTTATAGAAAAAAAATGTCTGAAATTTAGATTAAAAACAAGGATAAGCTACTACTGCAAATTTTTAAATGACCTCAGGATTAAGCAACTTCTTTCGAGGAAGATTAATCATATTTTATGAAATAGTTTGTTAAACTCTGCACATATTGAAATCAGATATTATCTGAAAGCCATAATTTATCATTAGCCATTAGGATGATGGGCTTTATAGGAGCAATGCATAGAAAGAGCCTGGGTGAAAGATGGGCAGCAAGGATAACAGCTCAATTGCATTTACAGAGGACACAAAGAGGAAAAGTAATATCCTCTAGCCTTCTGTCTAGGGATGTGTAAGGTTGATCAGGAGCTCTTTTGGCAGGAAAATTTCTGCTGGCACATGTTACACCTTCATGAGGAGCCTCTGCCTACAAAACCTTGTCAGTGGGCTAAGGTAGACATGATGTGAATTACACCAGGAATATAAACCACTTCTTTCCACAAATAACCTGATTTGCTGATGGTGATGTTACTTCTGTGAAACTCTACAGGTGGTATGCAATAGTAGGAGTGGCAGAAGTCACACAGTATTCCGTGTAACAGAAGTTTCCTGTCTATTAAAAGATCAGACTATGGAACAACGGTAGAACAGTACCCAAACTGGGCTCTTGGGACAAGATTAGGTATGTTTCTGAAGGTGACCACAAGAAGAAACTTGCATGCAGGAGGATTCACAGTGTGCAGCTACGCAGACAGCAATCTCTGGCTAGGAAGGAAGTCTCATACTTCCATTTGGGAAACACTGAATTTTGGTATAATTAATTGCAATTTGTAAAATTTATGTTTTCCTTGTCAACCTATCTCCCATTTTGCAAGAAATACACACTTTTAAAATGGAGTGTGTGCTTGGTTTACAGGAAAAAAAGCCAAGTAAATTAAGCCAAGTAAATTAAGAACATCTTTTGTATGATTAAACCTTAATTTTTGGAAGCATTTTATACCTTAAAAGACCAGCTGTCAATTTTGAGTGTTCCTAATCGCCCTCTCTGCCCAGCACAGCCTAAGGCTGCTATTGATAGTATTGAACGGGAGTGTTCCCTTTTTATTTCTAGGAAATAAAATCAGATGGTTACAGGCATCACACAAGCATGACTCACATGAAAGCTGAGTGCATTATCAGAAATCAAAAAATTAGACAGATCTCTTCCAATAGACTTAGCCTATGCTGTTAACAAAACCAAAAACAAACAAACGTGGCAGCTTCTGACTACAAAGCATATACAACTATTCACAGATATCTGGATCTGATACCAAAAGGTATCATTACATCTATTACTTTGTTCTATGAACTAAACTACTAGCACAGAATAGGTTTCCTCTGATGTGCAAAGTAGAACTCTTTTTTTTTTTTTTTTTTTTCCCTGACCTTTCATAGGCTTAAATTTTGAATCTTTTCTGTCCACAAATGAAAATGGCTATTTGAGGTGAACCAGCTCAGAATGTATTTAACACTGCCTCGGAAGTCAGCTTACTAACAAGTAAGTCAACAAGGTCAAAATTTTGTGAGAATTTTTTTCATATGCCAGAAAACCCAAGCCATAAAACAGAAGGTATGCCCCAATCTACGTGGGTTGAAGACAAACACCACCTAAAACTTCTCTGTGCATTTGGGTGGAGGTTTTATGAAAATATAACCAGACACCCATAGTTCACCTATGCAACATCTCCAGCACAAGCAGCAGTTTGCAAGTCGTTCTTTGCAGATAAATAGTTGCAGCAAACTCCTTGTGCACCCAAGATTCTCTTGCTTTATTTTTTGCTTCTTCTTTCCATTAAGTGTCCACGAATATGCAACACCCTGTGCTGCCACGTTGTACTCACAAAATGCATTTCTCCATTTCTAACTCCAGAATGGAAAAAAACGGAGGTGACTCCTTACTCTGTGTTATCATACAAGTCACAGGAATCCTACTTCACTGAGAGCTCTGTCAACTCCACGTAACACAACAGACATTAAGGCCAAAACCATACCTGCCAAGATGATCTGCTCCACACACATTTCACACAGGCCAACAAGCCAATTACCTCTTTTGCACAGCTGTATCTACAGACTGGTTTCGTGCTCACGAGCTGGCGTGGGTAGTTCACAGAGCTGTGCAGCTCTTGGCACTTCTAACTGTGCTGAGAGCACGAGCGCTGGCATACCGCTACAGCATGAGTAGGGTGAGTGCTTTATCAGTCTGTCATGAGGATGTGGGTGCACTTGTTTCCTGGCCCATGCTACAGACAAAATATTTACTGATGTACTTCCGTGCTGCCAGTTCAGATGCCAAAAATCTTTCTATGTTCTGCTTCTACAGATGCTACCATAAGTCACTGTCACTTTCTAATGAGTTTCAGTAACTGCTTCCTGCAGTGGATGAGGGAACACCTGGTTACTTGTGCAGGATTTGAATTTGCCACAGGCTAATCATTACAAGCTGATCATTACCTCCTTTCCATCTCTGAAGCTACTACTAATTGCTCCTACTTTCCTGGTTTCAGTGCTCTCACCTTTCCATTCTCCCCCTCCATATATACTTTACCAGCTGTTATTACTCCTGTGTTAATTCAACTTTCACATTTTGAAGCACAGTAATAAAGCTAGATTTTAAAGGGTTGTTTTATTTAGGCAAGGGTTGTAAGTCACTTACACAGCATGAAATGACACCACGTACCGAAGTCACACTCATCTCAGGACAAGCAAGCTCAGACGTGAAGTAATATGAAGTAATATTCCATCAGTATGGGATTGATACATAAAAATTCCATTTCATCATGTAGGCATAACTTGAGATAAGGGAACCCTAAGTGACACGTTCTAGGTGACAGTGCATTGAAACAGGAAATCAGACGATAGGTTGCTGTACTGAAGAGGAGGGAAATTACAAATGACTTTGTTGTAATGTTGTCATAGTATTACCTTTGGACTTGCAAGATGACACATCAATGAGCAATGTGGATAAGCCTGAAGTTAGATAAACATGTAAAAAGTGAGGATTACAAGGCCACTTTTATACAGAAAGAATGTTTTGATTTTTTTTTCTCTGAGGGTGAGTAAGCGTCTGTTTTGGGGACAGGGCACTGAGGTTTTATTTCATGATTTGTGAAAAGAAAGATAAAGGAACTGGAAAAGAAAAGATGGAACTGAAGCAAGAAGGGAAGTAATGGGCATACAGGTTTTGTAAGACGGGAATGGGTAGCTTATGGAAAGATGGGATAGCAAAGGATGAGAGAGCACAGGAAAGGAGAAGGCTAGACAGAGAGATTAAAATGGAGTCAGCATTTAGATCCAACAGGACAGGAACATACTGGACTGTCATGTTTTGGAGAGTTCTGCCAGTGCCTTCTAGTGCTCTCTCCCTGAGAAGCATGCAAATCCACCCGGGCACCCTCCTGGTCTATAAAATGTCTTCAGAAAAACTTAGGCAGCTGGTGTCATGGACAGGAAGGTGCCCGCGGCAACCCCTGTGCTAGCCCTGAGGAACAAGCAAAAGGAGAAACAGCTTCCCTGAATGCTGCTGGCTCCTTTAGCCTTCCCCAGGCCTCCTGCTGGAAAACAATCACATGTGAGCTTGAAGACAGGCTGAGGATCTCAGCAGTGTGAGATAGCTGGACCCAAGTTACAATCCGTAACACCCCACTGCCTGAAAGCCATGGCAGACCACAGCTGATGAAACAGATACCAAAGGCTGTCAGGATTGCTGGTGGTGAGAGCCCCTGATGTGGCTCTGCTCCTACGTTTGACTCTTTGCAGTGGCCTTCTCCTGCCTGCATAAGGGAAGTGACCATTAAGGAAAAGGAAAAAAAAAAGCAGTAATTCACACTCTTTAAGTGAGAAGACCGGCATGAATTTAATTGGATGCAGTATGCTAGCAGCGAAGACATGCTTGTTTTACCCAAATCTTACCGTGCTGATACCAGTGATAAGAAGCAAAGGTGACCAAAGGAAGGTATAGAGTATGTAGTGACGGTGTTTGAACTGCATCTTTTCATCCGGAGTTACTCTCAACACCTTTGAACTCAGCCTCTGACAGAGGATAGAAAAATGAAGTCCGAGCTAAGGTTGCTTGGTGCTGACGGAGCATTTCCAGAGGCAGTGCTGGCTGTAAACATTGATTCTGAGATGTAAAAGCTGGCTCGTGGTCAGCACTAGGGCTTGCTCCATAATATCAGATCCTCACGTCTTAACAGGGTTTAGCAATGAATACACAGCAACTTTACGTGGTCAGCTCTTCTGTAACGACGTTAAGCTACCCCTGAGGACTGCCACAGGGACCAGGTCTCAGTGTTGTAGGCATTGGTTTCACTGCTGGCCAGTGGCTATTACAATGTTAAATGACAGGATGCTTATTTTATGCTCATATTTAGGGTGACTAGGGACAGAAAGGGAAGGTGGATAAGGATAAAGGAAGCAACATCTTATCCCTGTTACTCAGAAATCTAATTATTTAAGAACTGCTCCAAAAGACAGAACTTTATTCACAGTTTAGACAATTTGTGCACAACTTTCTCTGTGAGAACATGCCACGAATAACTGAGACCACCCTTTAACAAAAGGCGTTTGTGTTTGTCCACCTTTTAGAGGATATACTTCATTACAAATTGGGCAAAGATGACTTGGGAACCCCAGAGTTTTGAAGCCAATATATTGAAAAGGTTTGTATTAGAAGAGATGGATGGAATAAGGAGAGGCGTCCAAAATGTCCATCCATAAGTATTTACTCTGAATATATTAAAATACTGTCAGAAGTTTTATCAATAAATCAGAATTTCCTCAGGCCTCATACTTGGCATGATTTATCTGCAGCTAAGAACTGTTGAGTCAGACGACTGCCCAGTTTGCATTAGTGCAACAGGAAAGAGAAGTAGGAGGAAAGGTGAGGTGACCCTTGTTGCACACTTAACGCCACCGCTACTCCAAAAATTCAATTTCTAAAATTAAAGAGGGGCACGCACACTGCCAAGGTGATTTTCTTTTCTGAAGTATACTCAAAGAGCACATGATTTTATTAGTGTGTATGTTTATCAGGAGATCCCATGAGAACACCTCCTTTGTGTGCACAAAGAATGACTCAGCTGGATCACCCTGGCACTCAGAGTAGATAATGAAATGGAAATAACTTCATCTATCAACAAATTGTGAGGTCCACTGATGCCAAATTTCATCTCATTCAGCATGTCAGCCATCTGACAGGTGGCAACTTCACAAAGCAAGAGCTATGGGATTGAAAACACATAAACACACATCTTTTTACACATTCATTGTGTAAATAGAGCCTTTTTGTTTCAATCCATTTTCAATATCTATGAATAAAGCTGCTGATAAAAGATGAAAATCATAAAGGTTGAACAAGGAGTGCTCTTTCAAACTGGGACATCTGCTTTCGCACTGAGTAAGGAGGATCTCTGTTATTGTAAAAAATTGCTGAAACAAAACTGAATTAAGACAATAAAATAAGAGCTCAGCCCATCTTTTTAGCCTCAGAATTAGGCAGCTTAGTTAAGTGAAAACCACATCTGTTTAATACAACAATTATATATAATTTCATGAGATAAAAATTATCTGTTCATGTAACATCTTTCATTCTTCAGAGGAAAAAAAAGCGACATCTAAATGGTACTACTACCCATCCAGGCTGCATTTTGGGCAAATAGTTTTAAGGGACTAAAAGAGTTCATATATCATGAGGCCGAGTCCTCTGTGGTGAGCCATGGTTTTTCTTCCCCAGAAGGACTGAGATGTCCTTAACTGCCTGCATTTTTATTAACATGTAACAAGTGCACTCTGAAATGGCGATAGCCAAGAAGACAGTGTTATTTAATCTACACTGTATTTATTCCCTTATCAGTCTGCAATTAATCTTGAGCATAGGGCAATAGGGTCACAGATGTAAATAAAAATATATTCAGAAACTGTGAAAAAAAATTGTCTGGAGTACTGGCAGTGTCAGATGGGGAAAACTGCAATTCTAACACCAAATACTTACAAATTGAAGTTCAGAATGTAGCATTTTAAAAATATCAGACAATTGCAGCCATGTCACGCTGATCCAAGAATTTTTATGATTCATGTCAACAAAAACTCTGTAGCTGCAGTCTGTAGGAACTATTTAGAGAGCAAAGAAGAAGGGTTTCCACATAAAGTGATTAAGCAAGTGAAAAATAACTGGTGAGACGATTCCATTTCAGTTAGAAACTTAAACACCAAAAGCTCCATAAATCTACTCCATAATCCTTTTAAGACCTGTCTTAGGTTCATTTTGTGGGGACCGAAGCAAAGGAAATAGCATGAAAGATAAAAGTATAGATACCTTAAATTAAAATTAGAGACTTTTGGATTAGGAGACATTTGAGCCTGTGGTTTAAGTTAGGAAGAAAGTGCCAATGGATTTGCTCAATAATCTCAGTAGTCTGCCTAGCCCTCATTTTGCTAATGCCATGACAGATCGAGTAACCATTGCCTCTCCTCATCGCTGCAACCCGTACAGGTCCGGAAGGACTCCATCTGCCTCAGCTAATTATTTTAGAACCGATTTTTACACCAGTATCAGGCAGTCCATGATGGGGCATGTTAATGAACCATAGAGGCAGAGGCAAAGGGCAGCTAGTGGGAAGGAATAATATAAAAAACAGGACCAAAATTTTCCTCTCATTCCATGTTGATCTCACTCTTACTCACACTACCCATCTTTAAAATGCAAACTTTCAAACATGGGCAGGAAAAGACAATTTGGTCCGTAATGATCACTCAGAGGCCTCCAGGTTCTCTGTGTCACAGAGGATGGACATAGTGCCTCAGACAGTTCATCAGGACCTTTCCCACCTATCTGCAGGCCAGACTGTGACCTTATCAGGCCATAATGAAAAATGTTCTTCAGCAACCAGCCTTCTTCACCCACAGTATATCTGTGTTTACTCGCCTTCTTTCCCTGAACCTTTCCAGCTTTTCAGTTCTTCTTACATGTAATGGTAGGGGGAAAAAAATGGAGGTGTAATGAACAGGTAGTAAAAGGAATGAACCTTTAGTAGTTGTTCAATTTGAGACAGTGGGGCAGTGATGGGGAGGAAAAAAGTGCCTTTTGTTTCCTTCACCCTCCATTTTTCCAAGCTTTCTAATCTAAAATATTAATGAATGGTCTCCACAACGCATACTCAGTTCTCACAAAATGTAGATCACAAAACGTGACCTACAGTCACCACTCAACGCTTCTGTGCCTTATGTCTGTCTGAAACATCCCTAGTGTTAGCTCTTTCCTGAATGCTGTTCCCCAGCCCATCTAAATTTTGCTCCCCTGCATGTTTCTGTCTCCAGTGATTCCAGTCCCTACACTTACAGTGGATTCCTGTCCCTCTCCTGTGACCCATTCCCAGAGTCTTCTGTATGACCAAACTTGGCTTCCACATCTCTGGTCTTTCCCCCAACCCTATTCAAATTGACTGATATTTATCTTCATCTATGCAAAAGCAGTACTCTGGGGCCCCACCAGAGAGGGACAATGGTGGATTGAGGAATAGTTTCAGAGAGGAACAGACAGCTCTGCTGTCTGCCCCAGGCTGCCACACGGGCTGTTACAGCTACTTACAACCAGGAAGAAGGACTGAGTGTCACAACAGCACACCAAGGGACCTGGCTGGTCCCTGGGACATGCAGTAGCTGATGGCTACTGCCATTAGCAGCAGCCCATACCTGCCACCCTCAGGGACGGAGGGTATGTGTGGACTGCTGGCCTTCTGCTGGTGGCATCCCCACAAGCACTCAAGATGATCTGAACTCCCGTCTGACACCATGTCAGCTCCTGTTTGATGTAAATGGGAGTGATACGGCGATGACTGATCTACAGCTATGCAAAGACAAAGAGAATTTGGTGCAGTACAGAAAGCTGGACAAGGATATGCAGGTTTAGGTCTTAACTCAGCTGCAGCCTTCTTCACAATTCTGGAATTTTCCTTAATTTTTGTTTGTTTGTTTCTAAGTAGAAACACATGTTTCTGGGAAGCCAGTTTATACTGAGTTGAGACAGAAGAAAGGGACGGTCACAGTGCAGGAGCACCCCTCAGATGCATACAGCCTTGTGCCAGGCACAGACAACCACAGAAAACTCGAGAGAATACAGCAGGTATGAATCCGTGTGTCTTTGTCTGACAATAATTACTTCAAAAAATTAATCATTAATTGCTCTGCTTGTTTTGGCCCATATTAATAAAAGTTTTATGTAGCGGTACCTGTACATTTGTCTATTTGCTGATTCACACTCAGCAAAGATAATTAGCAAGCACCACTAGCTATATACAGACCTCCTGTGTAAGCCACTTTCATGTGATGTGTCTTGTTAGCCTATGTCCACAGCTTTTATTTGCTAGTAAAGGAATAGCAGACGTGGTATTTGGGATTTGGAGAATTATAACAACTGCCTGTGCCTGCTATGTGACCACTTTTTATAAATAATTCTGAGAAACTCAGAGTGCGTAAAACTGAATCATAAAGATTCTGACTACAGACTCTAATCCTCTACAAAGGTAGAGCTACTCATAGATTAACTTGTTACACTGGATGCACACAGTTCAGAAAAAGAAGGTGTGGTCACATCTCTGGGCAAGCTTTCTTATGAATATTTTAAAATCTGCCTCAACTAGTCTAGACCTGTCATGGCCGGCTAGAAATGCTTCCTCAGAGTCAGCCTAGTGATGTAAAATACAGTTATGCATTCAAAATGCAGAAGTAAAATTAAGTAAAATTGCAAGTTCAAGACCTCTGAAGTTAGGAGATGCGAGACCGAGGTGCCTTTTATGAACCACTGCTTCTCCCCTCCCTCTTTGCCTTATGGACAGTGCACACAGTGCAAACATATTCAGTGTTTGTTGTGCAGTAGCCTCATTCTCCACAGCATGACCTCAGGCCTTCCTTGAAGATTGTCCAACACAGAGAAAAAAACAGAGCCCTGGTGGACTACTCTGTGACACTCAACATTTAGTTCAAATGCATCAAAAACAATGCTTTCTCTACCTGTAAAGTGAGACATTTTTCTCACTTCCTATTTGGAGACTGAAGGAATTAAGACAAAAAGTGCCTATGAAATACAAATACTGTGAGACACTTCAGAGTAAGTTTTAAATTTCCCTTTATACCACTATTCATATGTTTGAGACACTGCTTCCATAGGTTAGTTAGTTATGTTTGTTCTCAACACACCTGTGAACGATCCACTAATGAATAAAACTAGGTATCAGGAAAAAATAATGTGAATGATTTCACAGCTATGACATCAGAACTTTGGGATGCAAAAGAGATAAAAGTCAATTTTAAGTGAGAAGTTGAACTGCCAAATATGAGATTTTTGTTTTCATTTAGCAAATACATTCTACTCATTGCTTAGAAAAGTTAGAAGTGCTCAAGATGGAATCCCCCTTCAGTATGCCGTGCAGTCTGAACCTTATCTTTGGGAGTAAATGAGGCATGGACAGATAATGTTCAAAACAGGACGTGATAATAACAGTTGTGTAATGCAGTCACAGGAAAGACAAATTATGTTGTACAGACATCCTTGACTTTGTTACTTTTAACTTTGCAAACACAGTAACATTTTAACTGTCTGATGTGTCCATGATGTTTTATTCTAAATTGAAAAAAGACCACCCAACCAAAAAGAAACTCCAGCATATGACATCTTAATTGCATTTATGAGTGATTAGCAGAGCTGCGACTGTTGGCTTTGGCATATATATATGATTCTTAATTACAACCATAAATGGCAAATAGCGATGTAGTTTCATTATGAGGGAGGCCTAAACAGAGGAACATTGGACACTGACAAAGCTTCACAGATATTTCCTAACAATGAAGAGCATCAAGCTTACAGCCCTGTGGGGAAGCCTGCTCCCCTGTGAGCACATGCACCTGCCTGTTCTCTCCAAGTCTGTATTTCTTAGGGACAGCTATTGTCCTGTCTATGACTCTATCAGCATTTCATTTCTTGAATGTCATTCTCATCACACTGTTGTTCACTCTCTTTGCACCTACCTCCTGATCCCATGAACAAACCATCCAACCAAGCAAATTCAGCTTCCAAATTTGTTCCCCCCACAGTCCATCTCTATTGCTCCTCTTCTCCATCACTGTTTTCCATTTGCCCACATTCCTTATTCTCCTTCCTATCTACATTCCTATTTGAGTCTTATCTTTTGAGTTTTCTTCACTTACCCATATTTCTTTCCATTTACTGCCCTCATCCTTCCCTAACATTTTTCTTAAGTTTTCACCTCTTCATCCAGTTTCTGCCAAATGCCCATCCATGCTAGGACCTCCCTGCCACCAATCTCCTCTGCCGCCATCCACCCAGATTTACTTTTCTACAGAATCACAGTATGAAGACAATCCTAATCATGTCAGTCATTCAATCTGTTTCTCCTCACCCCCAAATGAATTGAAAAAAAGGGAAAAAACAAACTATGGAGCAAATTATAAGGGCTTATATTGTTACATCATGCTTTCTCAACAGAAGATTTTGCTCAGATCAAACAACATCTTACCAAAACTGCTGATGACATTGTAGACCCAGAAATCTTGTGTACATGAAAAGTGAAAAATTGCCTACTGTTCCAGGACTGTCAGCTGTGAATTTGACTGCAAATCTTCTTTTAAAATAATTCTGAAAAATGTTCTGACTTATTAAAATTCTGCCTTGCAATCAATGCCTTGCTTTCACTTGAAATGATGCTGACATTTCAGGTGACGATTCACCATTGCTAGAGAGGGTGTGCAGAAGGTGGTTGTCACATTAGCCCTTCCAAGGCAGGGGAAATCATCCCCTTTGTTTTTGAGGAAGCTGAATTTGGACAACTACCTTGAAAGATGGCATTCAGTCACAGAGTACTGGGCAGCAGGGGACTGAAGAAAAACAAAAACGACTCAAGGGAGCAGAGAGAAGGACATACAGAGGAATACTAGAGAAAATCAAAAGGTCAAGGTAATGCCTGGAGCAGCAGTGAAGGAAAGGGCACATGTTTTGTGGCAGAAGGGAACAGTGTATCAGATAGGAGAGTGAAACAAAGTAATGGAAAATAGGGAATTAACCTGCTTATTCAATGTCTAGGGTTACATCTCCTAACAGAGGTGTTAGCCTGTTGGAAAACTGTCTCAGTGTATGCAACTTATGAGCACAAACATTTGTAGACATCTGCTCTACATAGATATTGGGTGGCATGTCCCTCACTCCTTTTTGCTACTGGTTAGCCTTAAATTGCTGATCCCAGCAAAAGATCTATCCACTCACTGCATGCTTCTGCAAACAGAAGAGCTGCTAAATGGCCAGTACACCAACCTTTAAGAAAAGGCTCCAGCTTTCTTGCTACGGCTGGCATTCTCTGCATCATCCTTAAGAAGTTCACCTAACTGCTTTCATCTGTTTACCAATTTGAAAATCATAGTGTTAAGGAGTACCAGCTACCTGATGGCTGAGTGTTTAAGAAGTGACATTAGAATTACTCACACCACCACACTACAATTCATTATATTATTTTTGCATGCTGAAACTATGCTGTTTGAAAGTTACTTTTGCAGTGGTGATGCTGAGGTCTTGTGTCATGACCTCATAGTGTAGTACAGCCATACTGCAATTACAAAATACATTCCTTAAAATATACTCCACAGGGATTTTGTCCACAAACTTCCAATAAAATTCTCTCCATTACAAACAAAACCAAAAATTAAATTGCAAATGCAGGGAGGCAACTTTTCTGCTCACAACTACATTGTCTTCCGCCAGCGTCAGAAAATAATCAAGAAAAACATTATAAGAAAATGTACCAATTTTTAGTTTTAAAGAATAAAATGCTCCAAATACTTCTGGGTTCTGAAAAGCACATTTTTAGCAACTTACTTTCACTGGCTGAATAGTCCTGTGGATCAAGGATCCCTGATTCCTGCAGTGACCTAATACAGGAGTCCACCAGCTCCAGACCAGTAGTGAGCTCATCTTCTATATCCTTCTGACCATCTGTAATAACATCAACACAAAAAAGTGAAAGAAAGGCAAAAGTTAAAACCAGTTACATGCGATCATGTACAGTTGCAGCTGATGAACGAATGGAGAACACACCAAGATTACATGTTTAGAGGAAGCTGGTTGTATTGATCCAGGAAAATTATGCCATCCTTTGAAAGTGTGGCCTTGGATTAATAAAAGCTAATTGAGAAAGCTCAGGTCTCGCCTTAAGAAAAAGCTAGAGGTGTTCAGCAATGCTCCCTCTTGAAAGACTGCGCTATTGTAGGTGTCCTTTTTGCCAACCCTAACAACCTTTGCCAAGTTTTGCCATTTTTTCGGTAGTTTTCACACACTAGCAATAAAAACAAAACAAACAAACAAAAAACCCACCCCTGCATAAATGCACATTGATTTCCCCTCTACCTTCTTTGGGAAGTATGACCACTCTGGTAGGAAATATATGTAGTACTCTAATGATAAGTACATTACCTTGTGTTTGCCAGTGAAACTGCTCTTCCGTTGAACTGTAAAGAAAGAAGAAGTGTTATTTTTTTATGAAATGATTCAGTAGCATGCCACCGATATTCAGCTCTAAATCTGTTCTGAAGAAACTGACTTAAGAATAAATAATGGATTTTATCCAGTACTATTTTATTTTTTTTTCTGGAATGACTCGCACAGCATTCATTCAGCAGGGCAGAAACATCTTCGTTTCTTAACTAAATAATTTAAAACATGCATGTGGAAATCACACTCTTGGTCTTAATATACAAATTACACTGTTTCAAAGTAATAATGTTAACATTTTGCACTTTTTTTGGATCCTATTTGTCTGATTTTTCTTTTTTGTAGAGAAAGCTACAAATTGTTTTCTCAAGTGAACAGTTACATGTGATTTCTAAATGAATTTATGTGCCTGATTCCCTGTTCTACTGACCATTATGTGCATTTCTATTATTCCAATGTGCAGCTAAGTTAATTCAATTGGTCTACACAGGAGAGTAAATTTAGATATGTTTGTGCTTCCACGTACAAGCACTTAAGCAATGGAACCTCTTAATTTTAAAAAAATGAGGATGCATACAAGAGGAAAGGTTAGGTAATTTTTTTTCTGTAGTAGATAAAATGAAGGATATATTCAATTAGGCAATGAGAACACTTTTCTCAAAGGCATGATCTGCTTATCCTTCACTATAGATCTTTCTCACATGCCAAATATACAAAAAAGTTTCAAGTTACTCAGCAATAATCATTCTTTTAGTAACAGTGAACTGACTATTATAATTATCATTAAAACTTATTCTATAGATTTTTACACGATTTTTATAGGGGAGAACAAAATCACCTGTTGCATCTATTGGAAAAAAAAAAGAAATTATTTTTAACTGTTCAAACTAAAAAAAAATATTTATTTACGATGTAGAGAACAAATGTTCTTTTTAATGAGCAAATGGATTTTAAATCTCAAATTGTTTTCCCTTTTCCCAGCGGATGCTGGATCTCTTATGAATATGTGAGTACAGCTCGTAGTATCCATTTTCTGTGAACAAGAATAATGCAAATGAAATAAAATGCTTCTTTTTGGAGCTCTTTTTTTTTACAGAAAAATAACCTAGGTTAATTATTAATCAAATTTGATAGTTACAAAAAAAAAAAGAAAGAAAAAAAAAGATAATTGCCTGCTTTACATATAAATAGTACTAAAAGCACGTTTTAATTTCCAGCTGGCATCAGAAGTGTTAATCCAACAAATTCAAATCTATAGATCATCATTAATTTCCAAATATCTACCATCTGTGGTTTATTTTGATGCACTGGAGAGGGAATTCATAGATTAAGAAGCTATCCTTTCGATGAGACACTCAGCTAAAATGCTTGCATTCAAGTTCATTGAAGTTAATAATATTGAAGATAAACACAGCCAGAGTCTTCAGGCAAATAATAATGGCAAAGCACTGAACTGGAAGAAATGACTTTAATTTAAATTACCTTTTCAAATGTAGCCTTGACTACATTTGGTGGTGACTTGGGACAGTGGCTCTTTTTGAAATATTAATTTTTCCAATTTGAAATTCTTTTTGCCCAATTTTCAAAATCATTGAACAACTGCAGCTTCAGCTGACACACTGGGACTTGAAAGCATTTTTCCTTTCTGGAATTAGGGCCATCCGTAATGAGCAATATGCTGTTTCCCACTATAAAGTCCCTATTCCAGGTGGTGATGGGTACCACCTCAGAAGACACCACAAAATTCAGTACCTCAGATGGCATTCTTGCTGGCAAAACAAACTACTCAACCTTGCTGGCAACAACATAGGGATGTAGAAGACTGCGTCATCTCATCCAAGTCAGTGAGAAAAGCAAATGAAGTCTGTGCATAAAGAATGAGCTATAATTTTCAGCAATTCCCTTTTTAAGCAGTAAATTCATATAAAATGTGGAAGTTTGTTATCGGCACAGTACAGATAGCATTAAATGAATCACTAGTGTCTGATCAGTAGTGATCGTTAATGTCACCAGTCTGATTTTCACAGAAACTTTTTAATGTATTCATCTTAGGAAAACTTAAATGAGAACATCCAAAAAAGGACTGCAACAAATTTTAACTGTATTTTGGCTCTTCCAGTTTTAGTCAGGTTCCTATTCACAGATACTGCAATGGTCTTTTAATAAATACTCTAACGTACAGAGTGAAGGTAACAGATTGACCAACAAACTTTTCATCCTGATGTTAACTTCGGATTCAGCATATTAAAAATTGATCTGCTCCCACAAGGATAGCAACATACTGTTATGAAAAGAGTGCTGCTTTCGCTAGTTAAATTTGTGCTCTTGAGCTTTTAAGCAGTCCCATTAGTTGCGTATTATGGGGCCTCTTCCTGGTTACAAACCAATGCCTCAGTCTTGCAGTCAAACACGTGGAAGGTTTACCTAGAAAAATCCTATTTGCACATTATATAGTTTAAATTTAGGTACCCTGGTATTTCTTTGCTTTTGGTTTGGTTTTGATCCTAACCTGTTTTTTTTTTTTTTTTTTCTTTAAACTGTTTCCTGCTTTTGGCCTGAAAAGAATTCCCGCCTGAAGCAACCAAGCGCGACTTGCAGGGAGTCTTTAGTCTGTCGCATGGGTGCGCCAAATCAGCTCCAGTGAGTAAAATCCCTTTTCTGTGCTTTTCTTTTAGGTATTTTTCCGCTATACAAGAGATCAGTGAGATCAGTGCCACTGACTGCATACTGACATCAAATACATGGAAACAAAACAGAACAAAAATAAGTATTCTCCCCTTAAGTATTTTTTTTTCCAGCACATTCAGCAAAATAAAGCTTTCTGCTTTATAGTTTTCCCAAAGGAAAGGTCATAAGTTCACTATTAACCACATTTCTGCACATTCCTGTCCCTCATTATATAAGTTTGTAAACTACCAGCTTGGACCAAGGAAGGCGAAAAACAAAGCACTTTATTGCAAAGTTGTGAACCAAACTTTTTTTGAGTTTGAGGACGGAGGAGGGATTTTTTAACCAGTAGTACATTCGCATAGTTTAAGACAACAATAGCATAAAACCCTAATGAGCTGAGAACTCAAGGAAGTATAATTATTACCGCCCTGACCTGTCCCAGAACTGCCAGCACCAGCAGAAAGCTCAGAGCAAGGTGAGCTACATGTGACCATCAAACATCTTACTCCACAATCTACAAGAGTCAAAAGCCGTTTTGGTGGCTTGCAAGTGAATGTGAGGTGACACTAAAATACCACTTTCCTGGACCATGCTCACATATTTATGTAAAAGTAACCCTGATGGGAGGCAAACCAGAGGTAGGGAATACTGTTGATCACTTTGGCAGAAGAAAAACCACCAAAGACATTCTCAGACAGCTTTGCCATGGGACCTGGGCCAACAACCAAGGATTTGCTTTCAATGCAGGTGCCAGGGAACAGCAAGGGTAAGCTGCTTCGTGAGGACTGGGAGCTGGGAGCCAAGGTGATGGCAAGGCAGTGACCTCCAGGAGATGGGGCAGAACCTTGAGCCAGTTAATCCATGTCAGGTTCAGGTACAGAGACAACGACCAGAGGCAGCTCTGGTACACACACACCTGTTAACATGGCACTTATGATGCAGGCTGTGGAAATTCACTTTCATTATCCCACCAAAACAGCTCAGTGCACATGCACATTAGGGTATGTGATTCAGTTATTCAAGTCACATGAAAGAACACTGTAGCAAAGGCATTTAAATCTTGGTAGGAAGGGATGTAGGTCTTCTTTAAAGTCACTCTTTCTGGCACATCTCTTAATTTATCATGGCACTTGCATACACGCATTCAGGGCAAACACCCACTGCTATATTCCTTTGACTATCCAAGAAATGTTTGTGTGCTTCTTTATGTGGTGAAGTCATTCAGTTTACAGTTGTCATTCAGTTTTTGAGAAAGTGCTACAGCTTATCTGCTATGCAAAATATTTCTTTTTATTGTTTTCTAGAACAATTCATGAAATTATATCTAACCCTACTATACAACAGCTATGAAAGGATTTTTACAAGGAGCTGTATCAGCACATGATCTTTTCAATTATTTCAGCAATGGAGCCACAAAACATAGCTGTATATAATTACAGGCAGATACTGTCTCACTGATTTTTAAATTGCTATTCTGGATGTTCTCATTTGTGGAAGGTGGAAGAAAAAAGATTCAGAGGCATTTCACAAGAGGGAAAGAAGTTGAGAAACACTAATATTCCATCTCAAGCAAAGGAGAAGCAGCTCTTAAATCAGCAATACATTTTATTGAATATTTTGCAGATAACCTAGTCTTTACCATCAACTGTCTGAAAAAAAAAGAAAAAAAAAAGAGAGACAAAAGAGGCAAGAGTAGATTTTACATCTTCACATGAAATAATCCCATGGAAAGGTACTAATCCCTCAATTACCATAAAAAAGGTCACCTCCCATATGCTATTTTTTTGGTTGCCCAGCATAAAATTATGTCAAAATTGCTAACTGCAACAGTCACCTCTATAGATGTGATGCAGTAACCTCTTTTTAAAACACACTCTATCCATAGCCAGCTATGGTATCAACTTGGCTATCAGATCAAGAAGTCATTTTGATGGTCCAGCAAACCTAATCCAATCCTCTACAGTGATTCTGAAAAACAAAACAAAACAAAACAAAACAAAAAAAACCACCTCTTGAACGTACCAGTATTTTAATGATCACTGCCCTTTTCTACCCTCTGAATTTCAAAGTGACTTTTAAAATTGTTATGGAGTTCTTCATAGCTTAAGATGCCAGAAAACAGTTCTGGTGGTTATTTTCTATCTGTATTAGAAAGACATTGCTACAAATTCCTACAGGGAAAGGGAATTGTCTATTTCCTTTTTCAGACAATTTTTTGTTATTCCCTAGGTTTTACAAAATCAATAGCAGAACTTTGTGGCTCTGCTATGAGTGTTTTGTACTTCTTTTCAATGATGAAGTGAAATATTCATAGCCAATTTCCAATAGACTCAAAGACAAATTTCCAGTAAGGTCCCAAGATCGATGCTTTCTTCTGCATTTAACACTTGCAGAAGTGTGCAGACATGCTTTCATTTAAGAGTGTTTTTTTAACTGCTCCAGTCCTGTTTATACCCACTTTTCCTATACTGATTATGCTTAAAAATAAACGTGCTATTTCTTCTTACTTAAGTGGGATTTAACGTTCAATGTGCTGCATTTATAAGAGCACTATTTAACTACAGAGCATGCACTGAAAGCCAGGAGAAGCACTTTTGCTTTCCTCCCAGGGTGCTGCTGACGTAGTTGCAAAGCAGGCAGCAAGGCTGCTATTGAATGGAGAGAGCATAATATAGACCATTTCCCTGTAGTTTTTACCCTCACTCCTGAAATGGTCAATAAGAGTATCAATTATAATATATTTTTGGACCTCTAAGTTGCTGGAATCATTTATCATATACCAAAACACACCTCGAAAACATTTACTGCAGTTTTGATTGAACGTGGCCACCTAGAAACAAAACGCTATTTAGCTTGCCAAACCATCTATCTTCCTTTTGTTTCAGTTTTGCAGTTACTTGTGTGACAGCGAAGACAGATTTTTTTCACAGAAGAAGCCTGTGAAGCTCTGCTATTGAAAGGGGAAGAATTCAGAGGACAATATATGTGAATACTTGTTATATTTTACTTAATTTTAAACTTGGAAGCAATGACAGCATTATGGAAAAAAGTATTATATGATTATCCTATTCTTTTTCTTCCCTACATGTCTGTTTATGGCCTGTATGGGATATAAGGTACTGGGCTAGGTGAATCCTAATTCTGAATCAATAAAACCATTCTCATGTTCTTATTTAGAGAAACTAAAATCAAATCAAATTACTTGTGTAATTTCCCTTCATTAATTAATTAAGAAAAAGGATGATGGTTTACAAGTAGTAGGAATTGGCTTAAGGCTGTATTTCTGCTAAGATAATAATGTTAGTTCTTCCTGTTTACTTCAATGGCTATCTTTATTTAAGAAAGGAGCTCACTCTCAAAACTGCACTACCTGAACAGGAGAACATTAAAAATTTATCGTGCCTCCACAAAGTATCAGTTTGGATAGTGGTATACTATTGTATTTGTTCAGCCCTAGTGATGGTATTTGGATCTGATCCAAACGAGCATCTAAATCACAGAATCATAGAATAGCTGGAGTTGGAAGGGACCCACAAGGATCATGGAGTCCAACTCCTGACTCCACACAGCACCACACAAAAATCAAACCCTATGTCTGAGAGCATTGCCCAAACGCTTCCTGAACTCCGTCAGGCTCAGTGCCATGACCACTGCCCTGGGGAGCCTGTCCCAGTGCCCGACCACCCTATGGGTGCAGAAGCTTTCCTAATCCCCAGCCTGACCCTCCCCTGTCCCAGCTCCATGCTGTTCCCTCGGGTCCTGTCGCTGTCCCCAGAGAGCAGAGCTCAGCGCCTGCCCCTCCGCTTCCCTGGTGAGGGAGCTGCAGGCCCCCATGAGGCCTCCCCTCAGCCTGCTCTGCTCTGGGCTGAACAAGCCAAGGGACCTCAGCTGCTCCTCAGACATCTTGCCCTCTAAACACTTCACCATCTTTTTAGCCCTGCTTTGGACACTCTCTAACAGTTTTATGTCTTTCCTACACTGTCGCACCCCAAACTGTACACAGTGCTCGAGGCAAGGCCACACCAGTGCACAGCAGAGCAGGACAATCCCTTCCCTTGACCAGCTAGCCATGCTGTGCCTGATGCACCCCTCCAACCCGATGCACCCTCCCCACCCTGCAGCCAGGATACAGTTGGCCCTCCTGGCTGCCAGGGCACACTGCTGGCTCATATTCAACTTGCTACCAACCCAAACCTCCAGGTCCCTTTCTACAGGGCTGTCCTTCAGCCTCTTGTCCCCATTCTGTATGTATAGCCAGGGTTGTCCCTTCCCAGGTGCAGAATCCAGCACTTGCTCTTCTTAAACTTCATGTTGCTGGTGATTGCCCAGCCTTCTAATTTGTCAAGATCTCTCTGCAAGGTCTCTCCACCCCTGAGAGAGTCAACAGTTCCTCCTGGAGTAGTATTAGGAAGTGTTTGAGAAATAAATCAGAAGCTGCAAATTACAGAAATGCAATTGTGGATAGGTAGAATGACCTCCACCTTGAGGCAAGTGAACAACCTGAAAGAAGAAATTAGGTCTGGTTCCTTCTTTCCCTCCTCCCTCTTACCCAGTCATTTGGGTATCAGAGCACTCAAGCACAATGTGATAGAACTAGATATAATTTTGTTTTATTAACCTGTGAGAATTCAAGCCAATACCTCATTTGTGTGCAATCATCAGGCTATTCCCTATCTTTCCTATGAAACCTCAATCCTATATGCAAAATAATACTTTATTTAAGGAACTCATTATAAAAGATGCCACCATAGCTACCCTTTCTTTGCACCAACGTTTGAAAAATGTCTTCAGAAAAAGGGTGCAAGACAGTAACACAAAGCTCCTATTCTCATCAGACAAACTGCACAAAAACACCCCTTTCTACACAAGGCTTAATCCTTAACATGCAGATTGAGCCAAGAGCCTCATGCTGACTATTGCTTTAAGTAAATTATTTTAAGCATGACTACACTTTTTTATGACTATTTCAACCACATTATTTGTTTTGTATTGTCTTTGATAGCTAATAAGAAAGTGGTTTTCTCTGTTTCTTGAGGGGTGATTCATTTCAAGCTCAGCACTTCCTCAGGGAAATGCTGCAGACAGAAGCCAGACGGCCTCTACCTTGAAGAAAGCACGTTCCATGCAGAACACTCCCAACAAACAAATAGCCTGTCACTTTGTGAAATCACACACCACAGCCCTTCCCAGTTCCTCTCCCTACAGCCTCTTCACATTAGCTTCCAAGAAACCTACCCCTTTGCTTCCTCCTCTTCCCATTTAAACAACCCTCTCTTTCCCTTTCCATTCCTTCTCCCCTCCTACAGAAGAAAACACAGAGGCAGGATGTTTCTTCTTTTTGCTTGGCTGGTTATTTTGCTGTTCTCTTTCCCACAGCTTATGCCTGTTATCGGCTCCTTGGGCCAGGAGCAAACTCCTTCTGTGCCAAAATACAAGCTGGAAGTCCCCTGTAACTAACAAAAAATATTCTTAATACACAGTCTGAATTTTGAGGTTGAACAGATTGCATGGTAGCAATCTCCACCTTATATGTTGTCTTTTATTTCTGTATTCTCCACCAGTTGTGTGGACATTGCCATGAAACAAAAGAAGGTTCTGCAGGAAAGATTTTGTTGATCATTTTTAAGGGAAGATAAACTAAACTACTTGCTGTGTTCATTAAAAAGGCAGGTTGACTTGACATGTTAAACAAATTATTTTTTGTTGAGCTAAAGGAGGGATAATTATAGATTAATTAAAGTCTGAATGACCTTTGGACATCACTTGGTCCAGCCCACACTTAATGCTGGGCTCACTTAGAAGTTAGCTGCTAATGGCCTTATGCTCGACAGAATGCTTTAACAACGCACTGGGGAGGTTGCTTGAGTATTCTGCTGTTCAGGTTTTTTAGTTAATTCTCACATTTTAAAAGAGAAAATCAAAACTGATAAAAGGTCAACTCAGAAGAGTTTGATGAGCTTAGATGAGGCTGAAATCTGAGAAGGGAACACAACGGGTTTTAATAAATGCGGCAAGGCAAAGTGACAGGAGAACAATCAGAGGAAGCATACAGGTGGCACAGGAACAAAGAGGCTCAATCTTCTCATTGAAATTTTAGCAGGGAACTTTAAAAAGGTACTAAAATATTATGGAAGCAGCTATCTGATTTGAGGTAAGGGGGCAAAACCTCACCTGTTCTTATAATGTTCTTTGATAAATCTGTCAGAAAGAACTGATGTTAGTTTCAACTTCATGGAGCTGGACTACATCCCAGGATGGTCCCTGTAGTGGTCCACATCTTGCCCTCCTTCAAATAATCTCAGCCTGTGATCCTGGAAGCTGGATGATTGTTACATGACTTAGCACACACACAACTGCCTAAGTTAATACCTCAGACCACCAGAAACACTGAGCAATGGAGAAACTTGGTCATTTGAGAAGCAGGCAGTACCAAGAACCACATATGCAAGGAATGATGGGTCTTAAATTTACATTTCAGTGGATGAATGTAAAGGCAGCAGAAAACTACTTTCTAACCTCAGCTGTTGGATGGATGTAAAGGTAATTCAACTTATTAGGTGGATGTTAAGCAGCTGAATCAACCCATGAACAATTGATATTGATTTATGAATTCAACTATGGGAGTGAAAATTCTTGTTTGTAAACTGTCTGCTGGTATACAGAGCTGACAAATTATCTAAAATGGCACATGGTAATAATAGCTATTTAGCAATATGGATAACCTTCAATCACACATTCATTACTGAAAATTACTAAAATTATATTAATGCAAGCTGACAAAAAGTAAATGGAAGCTTTAGACAGATCTGTAGTTTTGCCTGATAAAAATACAGTCTCTTTATCTGAGCTTTTTTCCCTGCTAAGGCTCACAGGGGGAAAGAAGAATGTTTCCTAAGAAAATAATATTCAGTTATTCATTGTCTACCAGTGACTAAAGAAATAAAACAGAGGTGACACTACTCATAAGTCAGACATTTGGTAAAGACAGATGTAAGAAACACATAGTATTATTTTATTTAAGTATGTATACATTAAAGAGAATATTCCTAAAGGGTAAAAGGGTGTTATTGTAGCAGCTTGAAGAAATGATCTTCCAGAGATCATACTAGTAATACTGAGAACAAGCATATTTTGCATTGGCTTTGTTCCTAGCAGAATATTACAATATAAAATGTTGTTAAATAGTCACTTGACAAGAGCAATTCTTTGCCATTTTTTTTTGTTTTGTTAACAAAAGGATGAAACCACCTTTCTACTTAAACATATTCTAGATCCAGAACATGAAATTTCACTGTAAGGTTCACTATCAAATCTTTTCATCCTGGTCTACGTACATAATCTACACATTTCAATACTGAGTTAAAACTTTGCAAGAGAACTTCATTGATGTGATTTCCTGCTGCTGTGCTCACTGACTTGCAGTTTAAGGTCTGCCAGACAGGTACACCATGAAGGGCTGCACTAGTAACAACGAGATTAAAAATCCGATCAAATCAAAAGCCAAACATTCAGTTGATCTCTGAAGTTCTGTTAATCACTTCTTTCCTCCATCTGGCTTTCTTATAATGCTCAGTGCCTTCATAGCAAAACAAGTACCAAACTTCTTGTCTGCATCTCTAACCATGCAGCTGATTTTGTTGCAGCTTAATGGCTGGCAGATTTGTTTTCCTAAGACTCCTAACTTTCTCTCTCTTCCTTCTTCCACTTTGGGAAATCATTCATGAAAAACAAAAGCATACCCCTGGATTTCCATATTATTGTTCCTTTAAGCTGCCAAAAAGACCATCTTTCTCACCACAAACACCTGGAAGTGTGAAATTCACAGAACACTTTGATTTTGATCTTTTATTATTTTTTCTTATGTAAATGGGACCAACTGCGAAAGTTATTTGTTACCTAATTACCACAAACTTTCCTAATGCAAATCTGGCTCTAATGCCATTAGGTCTGGTAACCATTAGGTTACTAGACAGGTAACAAAAAGAATATTACAGGTTCTCATGTTGAGTTCCCCCCAAAATCCAGGAGGCTTAGCTATCACTAAGCCACTTTAATCACTTGTAAAAATTTAAGAGACCAGTTATTCTATCGCATCTAATAGCACTGAGGTCATATCTCAGAAGCTCTCAATAGCAGAATTTAACTGCTGAGATGGCTTGTTTGATAAAACCAAATTCTACCTATCTGCATCTTGAAAGCATCTGAAATTAGAAAAGTGGTAACACTTAGAAGTGTTAAGACAGGGCACTGATCTTCATTCTGCTCAAGGGGCCACTTAGCACTTTCTGGAAAGTCTGTATAATTATGCAGCAAAATGTTTAACGCTAGTAGGTTAAATAAAAGCACTAATTTTCTCTGCTGACTCTGCTGAAAAAGCAGACAAGGGAAATGAAACACAGATCTCAAGTAACTAGCTGAGCTTTACATTGGCAGATACAGAATCACACTCAATTTTTAAAAGCCCTTTGTTTTGGTGAAGTGATTCCTGGATAACAGTAAAATTAATCTCTTGGCCACCTAGGCAAATCTCTCTTTAGGATTTCTTAACATCACTTGTTCAAAACAACCCATTAAAAAAACACTTTTTTCCCCATGGCTGGCAGATGCAGAGTCCAAGTAAAGTTTCAAAGTTTCATACAGCTCATGCCACTAAGCAATCCTTATGCCCACCCACATGTTCTATCATCAAAAATATACATACATGAAATAGAAGTAACCAGCTTTGCATTTATCCTTCTTTTTTCTAGTTACCCAAAATGAAGCTTTGGTATTTCTCTACTGTGCTATCCAAGCATTTTGCTAACTATGCAAATCCTTTCCCTTTAAATATCTTAATCTAGCTTTAAAAGCTGCTCATAAAATTTAGAAGTATTTATTTTTCTACTTGTTCAGTCAGTGCATCTCAGAAATAGTCCAATCAAATGCCGAATCTGCTTCCACAGGCAAAACGGAGCTCATATGAAAAAAAAAAAAAAAGAGATTATTTTTTTTTCCCCTGAATAAGAAACACAGAAAATCTTTCCTGGACTTGACAAAATTAATATCTCACAGTACAGAAGTGCTAAAGCTAATAGTTGAAAACAACTAAGAAAGCAATGTGTTTTGTAGCCCTTTTGAGGAAGCACAGTCTTTGAAAGTTGGCATAATGACAGTCAGTGTTGAAAGCTGAGACAGACTTTTACTCCCAATCATTTCATTCAATGTCCTGCTAACTTGCACTGGTTAGGAGGTATGGCCATTCTTCAACTGTTAAAAATTGTGTCCACATCTTAATGTGTTTGCATTTCAAAGCCTATAATGCGTACAAAAAGGCTTATAAATAAAACACCCACCAATGAAAAACAACGTTCAGAATTTCTAGTGGTCAAACAAATTAAAGAAATTAAAAATACAATAAAATAAACCTAGTACAACCCCAAAATGACTGCAACCAGAACAATTTGGCACTTAAGATGGGACTGGAAAAAAAGTCAATTAGATAGAGCCAAAAAATGTCTGGCCTCTTCAACAGTGTTCTACAGAAGCATCTTGGTAAGGGGAGTTCAAAGAACACGGTATACTCTACATGCCATGATCAACTATATAATCTACATGTTTTAAACAGACATTACAAGGCATTGTGCCTATTTAAGACAAGGGAAAAGAAAACAACCACAACCCAAGCCTAGGCTGACTATTAAAGTTTAATAATTTGCTAATAATTAGAACTGTAATGGCCATGAGGAAAACAAATACATGCATATTAAGGCTTCACACAGCTCATAAGATGGTCAATTTTTAGGAGAGTAAAAAAAGGAAATACAGATCTAATATATTTGGAATTCTACCAGGCATTTAACCCATTATCTGATGACATTGCTGAATTAATAGCTTAAAAATAAAGTGGGAATCATCACAAGATGTGAACAGAAGGCATCAAAATGGACAGATGAGACAACCAGTAATGTTAAGGTGAAGTTGAGCATCAGGGAAATGACACAGAATTACTCAAATATCAGTCTTGGGCTTGATCTTGGAATAAACTTTTCTCCAGGAGTGTTTAAGGCAAACTCATCCAGTTTGAAGATGATGCAAGATCAGAACATGAAATGTACTAAACCAGTCTTCTGATAGCACATAAGACTGGACTTACTGTTTCTCAGGTTAATTACAGATGAGTTTAAGCCTCCTCTTACTATGACTTAGACTTAATTTTATCAGCAACTAAGACTGAAAATTGTCTTCCTTTTTCTTGGACAAATACATTTTTGTTTGTTTGTTTGTTTTAATAATGAAATGGATTTTGAACAGGTTGTTGAAAAAAATTACAGGAATTCTGAAAATATTTTATGGTCATCTACAAAATGCAACTTACCATAGCAATACAACTTCTATTACTAACAAGTCTTTAGTAAACTACTCCAAAATGTACTGTCAATAATGCAGACAGAATAATGCAGACAGACAAATGGAAAGACAAAGAGGAGACAAAGGTTTACTGTAATTACTACTACATGCATAAAAGAATAAGTCAAAACTTTATTTTGTCCAGTATTTTCATTAATTTTTCATTCAGCATGGAAACATTGCCTGTAATTCAAAAGATAGAAAGCATAAGACAACTGAGAAAGAATATCCACAAAGTTATGTTTCAAGCATAGCCATTTGTTTCCATAAGCACCACAGTACATGTATGTGTTCCATCTGCACATTACAGCATATTTTCATCTTCCAAGATGACAAATACTAGTTAGTTTTAATTCCACATTCCAGGCTTCAAGGAAAAGAAATGCCTCTAGTCTCTATCATCGGGAGGAGCTCTTCACTTACACATATGTATGTGAACATATATGTATATGTATACATGTATAGATGTATACATAGAGGTGGCATTGACCCATATAGAATCTTATCTGTGTCCGAGTCTTTACATTAAATCTAGCACTTCATATATTTAAGTCTGAAACAAAATTTAGTCATTAAAAAAAAATCTGAATGATTTCCTAACACTTATTTACCAAAGGTAACCTTTTATTTATCACGATGTTTATATCTTGCAGCTCTTTATAAAGACTTGTACTAAAACAAATGCTAGTAGACAAATGGCATGTGAAGTTCAGATGATGCACACTAATAGATGATTAAAATTTTCAGTCCTCTTTTTTTCTTAAGTCATCGTTTCACTGAGAGTTTAAATTCAAAAACTTGTTTTTCTGCAGCACTCTCAGCCCCAAACATCCTTAGTGTTTCTGTATTACAATAAAATGTCTCCTTAAAACTCATGTGCACTACAGAGTCTGCTTTGCAACAGCAGAAGCACTTTGAAGAATTAGTTTATAATTAAAAAAAATATAACCTGCACGGGAATATAGGTAACGCTGCATCACAGACTGACGCTATGTGTCAGATAGCTCCCAGGCAGCTGCAGAGTGCAGATTTGGGGACGCTGTAACAAGAAATGACCTCCATGTGACTGCCAGCAACCTCACATGCCTTTTAACAGGGCAAATTGGCCCCAGCGCAGGGGGATCCAGAAACCCCCAAGCACACAGACGGGCACATTGTCAGTACTGGGAGAGAAGGATGAAGCTTGCCCTTCTTATCTTCCCATTAAATCTACATGAGGAATTTTTTCCCAAAGCAGATGGCATTTGTAAAGGTGGTGGCTTGACTGCCTATTTGTTCCTGTCCTCTGCTACCCAAAAAATAAAGTCTTCTGATAGAACTGCAAGTTTGCTGGTGACTGCAAGTATACTAGAAGCAGCATCTTTCTGGAAACCTTTAGCATGAAGGCTTTTTTAAAAAACAATCTGTTTTGCTTTGCTTTTTAGAACAATTATCTCCTCTTCCCATTATCTGCCTTTTTTTTTCTGTTTTTGAAAAAGCATTAATGGAACTTGAAAAAAAAAAAAAGAAAAAAAAAAAACAAGCATCCTGGAATCGCAAACAATATTTATCCAGTGAATAAACATATTTATCTTCAACTATTCATGTGCTCTTTCATTTCTTCCTAAGCAGTTCAGATTTTACCCAACTCAGTAGGACCTGACGAAGGCAAGAGGCAAACTGAAACACAGGCAGTTCTGTCTGAACACCAGGAAGCACTTCTTTGCTGTGCGGGTGACAGAGGACTGGCACAGGTTGCCCAGAGAGGTTGTGGAGTCTCCCTCCTTCAAAAACTGCCTGGACACGGTCCTGGTCAAGGGACTCTGGGTGACCCTGCTTGGGCAGGGGGTTTGGACCAGACAACCTCCAGAGACCCCTTCGAACCTCAGCTGTTCTGTGGCTCTGTGAAGGTAGATTACTGTGTAAGTATGGTGGCACTTACGATGTTAAAACTGGTGATTTCTTAAGAGACTTGGTTCCAAACATATGAAGCAGGTATGTTTTGAGTATGTCAATACATACACTAGACACATACATTTCACTTCTGTAGACTTAGACCCAATGCAACCTGCAGAAAGCAGCTGTCTTGGCTGGCTTGTACAGTGTTCTCAGCATTACCACTTCTGTCCTGCTAAGCAGGACACTTCTGTGTCTACATTATGTGTGAGACACCTGGCTGCATTTATAATCCAGTCTGAAGCTTCAAGGTGGCACTTAGGAAAAAGAGAAGGGAAATGTAACCCTTATTTTTTTACTTCTAAACTGTGAAAATATAATCTGGAATCACAGGAACAGAAGAAGAAGAATCCAAACCATCTTCTCAGCGTTGAACTGCATTTTCAGTGAAGTATTTCAAACAAAAGGATTGTTTCAATTTCCTCTTGAGCAGAGGGCAACAAGACGTATGTGGCATCCTCTGAAAAGCAACTGAAACTCAGCAACAAGGCTACCTTCACTGCAATTCACTCTTTAGAGCTCTGACACAAGGCATGCATGTGACAGACAGGGCAACCTTTCTCACGGCTGCAGAAGAATAACCTGCCAGGAACAAACAGGGCATTATCTGAAGTGTCTGAAAACAGATGGACTTCTTCCCCTTTTCTCTTCATGCCCCAAGCTTATATTAGAGAAAAGAATAACCTAATGTTTTGGTTATAAAAAGGAAATAGAAATCATTCCTTCTCAGTCTATTCAGTTGCTATAAGGCATTTGACATAGTTGTTGTGTGTGGCAAATTCAACTTCTTGGGGGCTGCTGACTCCGTAGTTTTCACTTTTTTCCACAAGGCTCAAGCTTATCTGTTTACACAAATGAGTTCAAAACATCTGCCCCAATGTTTTATGAAAGCATCATCCACTTGAAAATGAGTCTGTAGAAAGCCATGCCCCACCATGATGTGGATTGCACCTGCCCTGAATTCACACTTCTTTAAGTAACTGTATCAGAACAAAAGCAAAATCATACATTATGCAAACATCTTTCCAAAGAAAGATTTTTTTTTGCAGCATACACTGTTACTTGTCATCTAACCAGCTTTGTCTTACGTGGGAAAAAGAGTCACTACTTATCAGAAGGAATTAATTATGACATGGCTTTATTGGGTGGCCTTGCTGACAGCATTTTGTAGATATACATGGAAGTGTGTGACTAATTTGGGTTTATACATATGCTGACTGTACCGAGAAGTAAGTTTGAATCAAAGGACAAGATCCAGAAGAACTGTTTTGATGCTCTGATAATGATGTGCATCTGGGGAACATGAGGCTCTAACAAGCCACCATCAGCAAAACGGAGAGGTCTCTGGTGCCCACCAGCGACCCAGCAGAAAGAGTCATAGCTTCTTGTGGCAGCATTCAGTCACAGCTCACAGAAGAGAGCTGGGACAGAGCTGCAAGAGCTGGCTGCTCCCTCTGCAAAGGGTGAGCACCGCACAGGCCGTGCCTGTACCAGCCGGCCCCAGAGCTGTGTGGGCAGGGCAGGCAGGGCAGGGCGCTCAGTCAGCTCCTGACAGCCACCTGGAGCAGCAGGACACAGGGACAGAGAGAGGTGACAGCATAGTCCACATTCCACCCATGGGACAAGACCTAGAAACTATCTACAAGATGGGTCAATGCAGGAGACAAGGCCGGACTGAGGTGAAACAGGCCCCCCTACAACACAGGACTGGCAGTGCTTGACATGCAGAAGCAGGGTAATCAGACACCACCACGTGTCCAGAAAGAAGAAAGACATCTCAAGCTTCTTTGACAGTGGCTTTTTCACTGTTGGGTTACTTCCACTTTAGCCTTCAGGAGTACCTGATAATCTGTATTCAAACTGCAAGACACGATACTATTGGAAATGCACCTAATTCAGTCCATTTCCATCTCCTTCCCATTCAGTGACAAACTGAATGTAGGTAAAATGCTCTTGATTACAGTGTTGAATAATATTGCCTGCCTTACCAGCTGGAACTCCTCTCTACTTCTCGAGCAAATAATCCAGCATACCTTGCCGATCCCATTCACACCACATCTACAAGCAGCTGGACTACCTGACAGACATACATTTTGGCAATAAAAGGCATGGGCTATCAAACCTAAAATAAAACTATTTTCCCTAGGACTTCATCAAAACTATGCAGCAACTTCTCCACACATTTACAGCAGGAAAAACATTTCAATAATTCTGTGAGATCATAATACAGCCCAATCAGTAGCCAAGAGGGTGGTGTGGTTTTTCTTGTTTGTTTTGTTTTTGTTTTTAATTTCTGAAGTTACCATCACTCCACACTTCACAGAGTGAATCATATTCAAAATTAATTTAACCTTTTAAATATTCTTGTCATAAACTTTTTTTTTTCTATTCATCTGACTTTCAGGTCTAAATTCTACTCTACCATTTCATCAATTTACAACTTTAAGGTTGTGAGTAATTCTTTGATTTTTTATACAAGTGGATTAACGGATCCACAGCTGCCAGTACAATTATCACCAAGACTTCTGTAGCTTGAACCAAACTATAAAAACATTTAACTATAGCCTACTTAAATGAATAACCAATGAATTAATATTCTTGACAAAAATAGCACATCACCAGGAAGACAGCTATTTAGTGGGCTTTATCATCCATTAAGTATGAAGTCTGGAATCATGAACTATTACAAATAGATATATGTAGAATACATATTAAGCATTGCAGCAGTAATTTCAAGATGTTACTATTTCCTAAACTTTCTCCAGAGAAATGCACATAATAATAATGAACAGAATTAGCTCCATACTTCACTTAAGAATCAAATTCAGATACTAGTAAATTGAGGAGAGGTTATGTGTATGAAGTTGAAGGGGCATATACTGAAAACCAGGAACAAATACTGAAGATTATTTCCTTGTCAGTGAGACAGATTCAAAACTAATAAATTTGGTGCTCAAAATGAAGACACAGTGAGGCCTTGCACCTGAAAATCCTACCTTAATGCATATGTTCATAACTATTCTTTCCTAACCTTCCAAGTCCAGTATCCTTTAGATCCAAATTGCTGCTCTGGACCCCTCATCAGACTATAAGAAATTAAGAAGTGTTCTTCAGCTCTTTGTGTGCAGCACATGGTGCCATAACACCTATCCACTCTCTTCATCAACTCATGTGAAAGGTGCCTAGATGAAAATATCACATGGATTAGTATTGGTCTGGAGGTGAGCTTTTTGACCATGATAATTTCATTATGTAGATGACAGGACAGAATGTAACTTCAGCAAGTTTACAGATGATACAAAATTCTGAGGAGTGGTTGAAAGACCAGGTGGCTGTGCTGCTGTTCAGAGGGACTTCAACAGACTGATGAAACAGCCTGGCAAATAAAATACCTCCTGAAGTTCAACAAAGGGGAATGACGCATCCTGCACCTGGGCAGGAATAACCCCAGGGACTGGCATAGGCTTGGGGCTTTCTGTAGGCCTTAACCAGATGGAAAGCACCTTTGCAGAGAAGAATCTGGGGGTACTGTTGGACAAGAAGAGAAAACAGAGCCAGCAATGACTCTTTGTGGTAAAGAAGGCTAACAGCATCCTGGGTTGCACTAGGAAAAGCATCGTCAATGAACTGTGGGAGGTGATCCTTCCCCTCTGCTCAGCACTGCTGAGACACGTCGGGAATGCTGGGTCCAGTTCTGGGCTCCCCAGGACAAAAGAGCCATGGACTTAATGGAGTAAGCCCCGTGAAGGGCCTGAAGGGCCATGGAGATGACCTTTGCAATTGAGCCTCTACTGTATGAGAAAAGGCTGAGAGCTGGGACTGCTTAGCCTGGAAAAGTGAAAGCTCAGGGGGATCTTACCAATGTGTATAAATACCTGAGGGGAGGCAATAAAGAAGGCAGAGCTACACTCTTCTCAGTGGTAGCAAGTGAGAGGAAAACAGGCAATGAGCATGAATTAAAATACAATAGATTCCATTTAAACATTAGGTAAAACTTTTTTACAGTGAGTAAACTGTAAAGTTTACATTTTTATTGAGACTGGGGAGCCGCCATCCTTCAACCCCACTGGACCCAGCCTTGAGCAAGCTGCTCTTTCTCACCCTGCTTTGGGCAGGGAGGTTGCAGTAGACACCTCCGGAGGTGCTGCCTTACAGCCTCAACCACTCCGCAATTTTATGTCAGGATTCCAAAAAGATGGAGCATGTTGGGATCCCTATCTGATTTTGTAAGGGTCTCATAGCATGCCGTGTTTTGTAAAGGAACAGACCAGAAGTAGCAAAAAGTTTCCAGATTACCCGATTACCCTAAAACATTGTTACCAAGACAAGGTAAATAATGAAAGAGAATTAAAACCCAGCTATAGCTGCAAAGTGAAACAAACAAACAAACAAATAAACCTCCTGAGGCATCATTGGCTTCAACCTTCACGTGTGACTTCATGGTTGTGTACAACACAAAGAAGTATGAAACTTTACACTCTCCATTTAATCACTGCAGCTCCTGTAGGAAACCTGAGATTACCTACCTGGGCACAAAACAGACTTGAAAGTAAAAATTAAGTATCAAGAATGTCTTGTCCTTTCTGTGAACTCCTACACTGCAGCTCTCCACCAGAGAGGCACTGACAGTAAAGGTGAGGTGGAGACGAAAGGCACTGGTGTCATAACTGGCAGTATTGGTCTTTGGGCATCAAGCCTGGCCCTGGTTCAGTTCTTGGATGCCCCCCATATGCCCTGCAGCGTGCTGTGAAGAAGCGAGGATCCTGACTGCAAAGTATGCAACTTCCACCTGTCACATTTTCCCCTGGCTGAAGCTGAAGTGCTCTCGGTCCCTGCCAACACGTGCACTAACTCCTTACAGAGAGAAAAGCTCGGTTAAAAACTCAGTTATAAAAAAACTGCACCTGACATTAGATATAGGGATGCCACCAGCAGAAGTACAGTGCGCTCTGACTGCTCAGCAGCAAACAGCCCTGTTTTAATCTAGTACTGAGGCTGCACGCAAGGAAAAAATTCATTTGGGTTATCCTTATAAGCCTTTCTGAAATACAACTCTAATTTTGCTATAAATATAATAGTATATCTTGTTTTAAAATATTTTTATCATTAATAAGTTATTTTAGTAATTGCTAGTCATTTATTAATAAATATATATTGTTACAAATTTGTTTTATTACTTTAATGTTAAGCCACTCTCAACTAAATTAGTCTTATTTATGCAAAGCCACATATTTTAAAAAAACAGACATGCATTTTCTTATTTTCCAGCTTAGCTACTAAATTTTTCCCCAATAAAGTCCCATCCCTTCTTCCTGCTCCTTAGCTGTTTGCCATCACAATCAGAGACCTAACTAAATAGACTTTGTGTCATTTGTTTTTAATTTAAAAATATTTGGAAGGCAGCATAGACACATTTTTCAGAACACAGAAAGTAAGGTTCACATTTGCCAAAAAAAATAAAAAATGCAAATCTTAAAAAAAAAGAACCTGAAAAGAAAGATGCTGTCCTGGAGCTCAGGTTCTTTCAAGTTTCAGAAACCAAAACGGTGATTGCCCCATCCTCTAACGGTCAGCTAAAAGAAAGGGGCTGGGATTTCAAACTTAGAAGACATCCTGAAAATACAAAACATTTGCAACTCCCAAAAACCCTTGCCAGCATATATCAACTTAGCTGGATCAAACGCAAGCATCGGAAATACCATTTCTATTTTCAGAACATCATGCATCCAGGATGAAAGCTGGGTTCCTCCCACATCTAAATTGCTCAGTAAATCTTATATTTCAAGAACAGTCTCATGATAAATGTCAATTTTGTGCCAACTGCATTCTGCAAATATTTAAATTGAGATTTGTATCAAAAAGAGATTAGGAAGATTTCTTTAAATTGAGGATGTACCTTGGCCAAGCAAGAACAACATTTAAGCCACAGACTAAAGGTTAACATTCAGTCCAGTCGGAGTTGGGAAAGATGTTTTTGCACACTCTTGAGATGTGTCAAAAATACATACATACAAGTAGAATGCTTAAAACATGAAGCTATGTGATACTACAAAATAGTTACAGTTGCAACTTGGGGAAAAATTAATAGACAGATGGTCTCCATTTTCTATTCTGAAAAGTAAAAAAGAAAAAAAAGATGACGTTGATTCTAATCTCTAAACAGCAAACTATTTTTACAATCCAGATTTTTGTGAAGTATTAAAAAATAATCTGTTCAAAGGAGATATGCACAGGAAACAAAAACATTGTAGAATTTTTCTGCAAATGTTGGTTTGAGTTAAAATAACCATTATCTGATACTTGTAAAACTAGAAATCTTTTCTTTCATGAGAAGTGTGGCGGCAGCACACCCTTCTCTTCAGAACAGTAGCTGCTACTAAATTATCTATTTTGCATCTGAGTTATGCCAGTATAGAAAACAGAAAAAAAAATACAACCATGAGACTAATTGGCTTATTATTTAAAACAATCAAAATATTCCATTATTAGGTTCTGAATCTCAAAACTGAATAAATACCTACCCTGATTGCTCCTTCCCTAAAAATACCTGATTTTTTATAGCTATGTTGCTATAGGGTACTCAGCAGACCACAGGCAGATGACGGGATGAGGATCTCATTTTACTGTCTAAATTGGAAACCAAAATGGAAAGTCTGACTTCCTAGCTAGCTGGTCTGTGGGTTAGAATTGAATGCATAGTTTTAGTTCAATTTCTCCACAGATGAAAATAATAATAGTTTAAAAGATACCTTGGTTATCAGTCTTAGCTCAGCACAAGGCAGGTCTGGAGACATTCTCTGTCTCTGTTGCAAGACATCCTAGAAGATATTTCTGAAATAAGCAAGCCTACCAAGTACTACCTGTATACTCAGGGCCTTTTAACCTTTCCCATACTTGATATCCTCTTTATGAAGTCAACACACTTCTGTTGTTTCTGTATATTTGTGCTGTATTTAAGAAAATTTGAGTTAATTAGAGAAAATACTGTATATGGAAATTTCCATCTTTATATCTATATCAGACAACAGAGGGTGAAATCCGAGTGGTGTACAGTGAGTGTGGCTGGTAGAAGGAGCATCTCTCAGAAGTCAGGATAAAGCTACCAAAGATGCAAACACTGAGTTTCTCTCACTTGAGAAAGATCGACAAATTATTATGACATTGTATACATAGCTGTACATAAATGTTTAGCAATGAGGTTGGCTATCACTGAACATTAATACGGTATATATTCATCGATTCTACCAACAAAAGGTAGGAAAAATGCTAACAGGTTAGTTTTGTTATAACTATTTCATATTTCATACTCTATGCAAACACGGAAAAAGGCACTACAGGGATTTTAGGAATATTGCATGAAAAAAAAACCACAGTAGGGATGAAATGACTACCCCCAGACCTAACACCTAACACGACAGGGAAAAAAAAAAAAGAAAAAAAAAAAAAAGCTTTTTCAGCAGACATCCATCGGTACTAAATACTACACTTGGTTTTCTGAGAAAGCCAAATAGATTTTTTGCTAAAAAATGCAAACTGCATAATCAGGTTGAGAATAAATATACATAGTTTGAAGGAATTTTAAAGGAAAAAAATTCAGGAATAATTTTTTGGATGTCATTATTAACTACCTAGAGTTTCTTAAGCTCCACCTGCAAAAATATATAATATATTAATTACATGAAACTATCACATTTTATATCCTCCACAGAACTCACATCTCTCATTGGGTGTCACTTCCTGGATTAAAAGATTAAGCTAAGAAATGTATACCAGAATTCAGTGCCTCAACAGGCAGCTTTGGACAGGGTGGAAGTCTTGAATTTTCCTATCAGCCAGAGAAACCAAACTCCCAGAAGAAGTAATGAGACATACTCCGGTGGATCAAAATTTTGAAGGGAATGTGCCAAGTTCTGCCAGCGTTGACAAGTGTTTCCTTAAAGCGAAAGAAAGGTGAGCTATGATTACTGTACCATCCATTCACAAAAGCTTAACCTTCGTACTGCATTTTTGCTAGAGCAGAAACACTGACACTAGCATTATCTAAGCACTCCCAATTCCTTAACTATTTTGGACAATTTCACCTAAACAAGAAGAATGGGAGCTCATCCTGTTAAACTGGCAACACTGTGAATCTGCTTATTTCTATGCTGGAAGAAAGATTTTCCATGAAACAAAACAAAACAAACAAACAAAAAACAGAAAAGGTCTTGGCTTTATTTATTTACAGAATTGTGGTCCTTTGTTTAGATTAGAGTATCAACTCTTCCTGACAATGTCTAATACAATATGACTTGCCAGACTGGGCAAAATCACACAAATCTTTGTTTTGAGGGATGAGGCGCCCATCAGCAGCCTTCTAGAGATGTCCATGTCCCCATTCATCTCTACATTTCTTACTGTGGGGTAATCCAAGCCAGATGGCTCCTACCGACAACATCCTTAGCTGAACACCTGAACAGGGCTGTCAAGTAAGGAGAGCCCGCTTGTGTCCGTGACCCCTTTACACTCGATCCATAGCTGAGTTAACTCAGTTGACCAGTGAACAACAATATTACAGGCTGTAGGAACTGCTTGAACATACTGCTGTGTCATGAAAAAGGTGTCGTGTTATAGAAAGTATGGTTTCCTACTATTATGTCTTGTGGCAAAAAAAAGGAAAGGTGGCCTCCTTTCCCCTCTGAACCAGATATTGTCACCAACAGTTTGAACACCGTGCACTCCTGCAGGCATGTTACAAGCTACAGAAACAGCCCTGTCCCAACAGAAAAGCCAACTCAATACTGTGCTCTGATTCAAGATCTGAGAATCTAATACATTATACAGTCCAAACTATTTAATAACTTGAATAATGAAAAAGAGAAGATTGGATTTTTTAATGGAAACAGGAAAATTTAATACAGGAAAGCTGTTATTCAATTAACAGTCTAATGTATTCCAGGATCTTTTAAAAAGGATGGTGAATTATTTACCATAGATAGACAATGCAAAATCTTACAAAGTTATAGCATGTGAACGCAGTTCCAGTAATTCATATACAGGTTTATTTGCCCTTGATCTCAAATGCTGATTGCCAAAGCCTACTGATTCAATGGGTTTCAAGAAAAGCTCAAGATTAATCTCTCGTGATTTACACTTAGAAAATGTTAAGTTTCACAATAAAATTTAATCTATGCAGTCTCCTTAGTACCTTATATTTGAACCTTTATCTAGGTAAGAAATTCAAGAACTACATACATAATCAGTGCATGATTACTTAGGACAACTTCAACAAAAATTACATCCCAACTCATGTTTCATCCATGTGTACTTGGAAACTAAAATGAAGAGCAAATGACAGGTACAACTGAGGAAAGCGTTCCAAGTTTTTCCCTGCCTCATCAGAGCACTCCTTAGACCACGGCAGCTGCTTTGTGCACGTTGTTTGCGCTCTTGTTATTAGACCATCTCTTGGCTCAAACTGAAAACTGCTTTAGCAAATTCTAGCCAAGAAGTATACTAGTCTAAGCACAAGTTCTGAAATAAATCATGCCTGATCAACAACTGTTAAAGCTAGAATCATATTGTGGAGTCACACAACAGAGCGAGGAGAAACAACAGCAGTCTGGTTTCTGCGCTCTCCTTACAAGAAGTAGGCAGATCAAATCTAGTTGAAAGAATTTTACCATTTTTTTCTCAGCTCACTTTGTTACCCTTCCGTTTGCTTAGGCTATTGATGGATCTATTAAGATATTTTCTGCTTTCAATGGCCAGGCTAGAGCTGATCCCAAATGTCAGTCAACAAGACTTTACTGATAAAAGGTATTACCAAAGTCATTTAATTCCCTTCTGAAATCTAAAGCTTCATTTTTAAAAAGTAACAGTGGATACAGTTTCCACATTACCATTTCGATTTAGTATTTTCAGACAGCAAATTGGCCTGGGCAGCATCAAAGTACACGTAGAGAAATGGCTGGCATCTTTAGTGGCGAACGGGGACAGTTTGTGGGATTCTGTATAGCTAGCAAACATAACATTTTCATTGGCAAGCTGGAACTAAGCATTATAATCACTTTATAAATGTTGCTGATGAGTAGAACTGGCTAAACTGTTAGATATGAGGGAACAAGTAGAAAGATTGATTGCAATTACTTTTCTAGGTAAGAATGTGTTTCATAACAGCCAAAAGATGAGTAATTCCTTTTTTTTTTTAAAAAAAAAAAAAAAAAGGAATCCTCACCTTTCCTACAGAATGGAGAAAGAATGTTTCTTGGTAAAACAGTGACAGAGAGATTTAGGGGTTAAATGGTTTGACATCTAGATAGGTGAGGTTGATATGCTGTGGCAGGAAGAGCTAATACAAACCTTGGATGCAAGAAGAGAATGAATAATACTAGGGAAAATTCTGTTTTGGTGGAAGGCTTTGGGGAATATTCTTGATATTTAAATATTGCTTACAGAGATCAAACTCAAAAGGGGTCATTGAAAAGGGCTGGAGAAAAAAAGTGAAGAATAATACAAATTAAACTGATGAAAATGCCTCTGTATGACCTGTCTGATTAAAAACGCTTAGCTTGATCAGTTAATCAAGGAGATTGAGAGGTTGTCTGATTACAATATATGTGACACTATTTCTCCCAGTCGAGGCACTAGAATTTTCTTCCAGCACAGAAAGCATAACAGGAGTGCACTACAATAGCAAACTGTTCTTCTGAAAATCTGGCATAAATATTCATAAAGGTAGCTAACCACTAGGGCTACATACTACCAAGGGCACTGATAGACTTTCCATCCCTAATGCTTGTACACCTAGAGTGTGTGTTTCTCTGAAAGTTATGGAGAGATAAACACACGTTGCTCAAATCCATACAGGCTGGCTGAATTGAAACGGCTTTAGAGATGTGAGAGGTCAGACCCAGGCTCTTAAAGTGTCATTTCTGTCCATGAACCCTTTAAATACTGCACCCAATGCATATTTGCATATCAGGGAAAACACAGTCTATCATCCATGCACAACATTGAATGATTAAGAAGAAAACAAGAAAACCATAAGCAAATGTAAGATACATATTTAACCCCTGATATGTACTAAGTAGATTTTTGGTCTTCAACATCTATAACGTTCTGACAGACTGGGCCTAGACATCGTTCAACTTCTCTCCTACACCTCTATACTAGAGCTTTGTCCCTCTTTAAAATCCAACAGACTGAAACACAGTCTTTGGGTAGCTTACATAAAGACAGTTTGCATAGCATAATACCCACATGCTCAATGAATGCCCAAACAAGCTACACCTGGTGTATGAAAAGGTCAGTTTCTGCCCTGTAAAGTATCAAAATAGTATGAAGATGGATGAAGAAGGAGGTTAAGAGGTGGGAAAGGAATAAAAAGGGGCACTAAGAAGTGACTTGTCCTTCAGTTTTATGTGACAGTCTTCCAGTTCTCGGTATCGGCCTTTTCTGTAGTCAGTACAGAATTCTTCAGTTTTATTCAGTGACCACAAAACAGTACAAGGAAGTCATCAAAGTCATCTGACTTCTGCAGCTCTCACACAAACACAGAATATATCTGAGCTGACAACTAGATTAGATGAAAATTAGACTTTTGACCTTAGCAAACAGCTCAGTCCTATCCCTCCACAAAGAGTCTTATGCAAACATTTTTAAAGGAAATAACTATCAAATCAGGTGCTAAAATTCAAACCTGCAGATTAAGTGTCTGTCCTTTATTTCAGATTTCTCTTAAAGCATTATCATAATCACAAACACATATGTATGCTCTTCCATGTAGCTCATCGAATTGGCTGGATGATTACAAAGACTTAAAGATGAAGTGCACTACAATGGATTATTCTAATACTTGACTGGTCTCAGAAAGCTGCAGGGCTTTGACAGCTGATACTTGGCAGATGTGCTTCCATTTTAATACTGTTTATCTCCAAGTGATCTACTTCAAGGCATTTGGTCTTTTATTTGCAATGTGTGATTGTCTTTTGTAGGATCAGGCTAACACCATGCAATCACTTGACTAAAGGCACTGAACTAGAACTGTTAACTGTGCAAAAACTGCAGACAGCTTGTAAAACCTTAAAAACAGGATTCGTAAGGACAATTAATCTAACAACATCTGGCTCCAGTGCTAGTGCTTAATATTTCAAAAGCTTTGATTTTCTTTTTCATTCTCAAGATTTGTGTGCTGTCACAAGAGCATTCTTCTCTGCGATGTTCTTCCTCTGAGAGTAGCTGCTAGCTTTCTGCTTTGTCCTCTTTTCATATTAGAAAAAATGGCATAGGTGGGGAAAGGCAATTAACATTCCTCCTCATAAGCCTTGTGCTCACTCTATATCAGCTCTCTTGAGCAACTAACATACTGTCTTGATTAATTTATTCTTACAACCTATGCAAAGCTCAGTACACTTGTGGGTAATGGGCACAGTTCTATGCTGCTCCGGACATCATTAAAACTGTTTGTCTAAGTTATAATTACTTTTTTTTTTTCCTTCCAAGGGCAACAAATGCTACTGAGAAAGTATTCTGAAAGCAGAACTACTCAAGTCTGACGTCTGCGTGTTGCCTCCAGCATGCCAACAGTGTTGAAAGACCACACCTGCAGTTCCATGGCTGCTGATTTCAAAAAAAAACCCACAAAGGTTTCAAAGGGAAAGCCTGTTACTTTAAACAAATCACCACATTAAAATCCTACCAACTCTTTTAGGAAGATAAGTATTTTTCACTTTGAGACTACTTCAAATTCTGTAAGAGGCATCATTGTGAGTTGAGAAATCTCCCTTTACTTGAACCAGCCTGCACTGAGGCTGGGGATGTTCCCCCCTGTACCATTGTTACTGAACTAACTTCACGCAGGCAGCAGCCTCTAACAGCAACTTCAGATATACAAACTGTATTCTCATCCCCCCACAACAAAGGAACCACTATTTTGTTTTGTTTTGTTTTGTTTTTTTTTTTTCCCCTAGGATCAGAGCAACGATAATTAAAGCATCTTTTTAATTTGTATTACTTTATTTGTTTACCCACATAAGATGTCACATTTAGCAAACGCTGGGTTGGCAATAAGGAAAGAAAAAAAAGTTTACATTTTAGATGCGGATGTCACAGTCCTTGAAAACGCAGTACAGAAACAGTCCTGGAAGCACAGATGGGAATACAGGTATCTCTCCAGCTGTCAGCATAATGTTCCTTGACCTCTTTCCACTCAAATGAATCTTCAGTTCTGTATACAGTAGAACGGCCATAACAGGAGGTATAAAAGTAAATCTCAGTAAAAATAATTCATATGACTGGTCATTAAAAGATTTTTCTAGCAGAAGGGGGGAAAACTTGAATCTGGCTCTTAGATATTCCCTATGTCAAGCATCAAAAGCCTTTTCTGGTGGCCTTTTGGAGATGGGTAGAAGGTATCTGATACATTTTTTTTAATACGGTTATATATACAGGCCAGTGGACTGTAAGAATACAGAATTACCTCCTGAAGCGTGCAGTGAAGGACCTGAAACACGGCTAGATGGTTAGAGCTGCATTCTAATATGCTGTGAATTTAGGTATTCAGTATGTTGACTGTTTCAGATAATACTGAGAAACTCTTAACCTCACGGTCACAGTAAATTATAGATCAGTTGTGTCCACAGTAACTAGCACTCATATCCTTTGGGGCTTAGCACACTCAAGAACACCTCCAGACTTAACCAAGGACAGTCATGAGATGTCTGATAGACTACTACTAAGTCCACTGTGCTATGCCTCTATCTGTCCAAACCACAAACTGCCAGAGATGAGATACAGACCTTCACACACACAACATTAAAGGTATCAACAAAAACATGTTGCTAGCAAATGTAAAGCCACTAAAAGCTGCAAATCTGTCCACAGTTGTATAAAAGGTAGGCCATTTTTATGGTGATGATGGCCTTAATTCTTTTTGTCTACGTGTTCTCAGTATAACAACTTATTCTGACTTGGACTTATGTTTCTAGTCATTGAGAATTACAAAGAATCTGTTCTAATATCATTCAAGCATTTGATGACAAATATTCAAGCTGAAACTCCATCTTTACTACGCTAAAATTCCACTGATCCTCAAAGATTTTATCAAAGTTGTAGGATTTGACCCTCAGCTAGTAGATGTCAAATGAGATGCATGCACAACTTTTCAGCACAGGAAAACAAGAAAGGTAAGTCCATGACAGCTAGACAGAACAAAATTAACAGTTCGTCCCAGTTTGTGCGGTATTTCTGGAAGCAAAATGGAAAAAGAGCCAAAACTTATTTTGCTTTACACTAGAACTTATTCAATATTGCACCTATCTTCATGACCACTACATAATTAGGAAGCACACGTTTTGTCTCAGACCTGTGTTATTTTTCCATTATGACAACAGCTCTTGCATCAGCTTCTTATTGTTTTAACGTGACTGCATGTGACTGCAATGCTCAGACATCAGAGGAAGACCACTCATCTAATTACATTAAATGAAATTTTGGGGAGAACCAATGCATTTGACTTGATTATTTCGAATCAGTATTTTGGTATTATTACATTCATTTTGGATAACACAATCCTTTTCTATCTAAAATTTCTTTACAGACAGATGCTGTATCACTTTTACTTCATTTTCTACTGTGTTACCAATGCTACTTATATTTAAAACCTTAGAAACTTTGCCATTGAAAAAAAGACTAAAGAATTCTTTTCACCATTGGTAGATGAACAAGATTTTATTTTATATTTTTTTTTCTGAAGCATAAATACATAAAGAAGACGTATTATGGTTTCAGTCCTTGGCATACAAATATCCAAAGCCTCTGCACTTGAAAAGTAGGCTTCAAAAGCACACTGAATTTTCAAGTCTCTTGTTGAATGCATTTGTAATTACAGGTGCTTAAATGCATATAATCAACATCTGATTCCCATTTAGTGCTTTGTACTATATGTTCACCTGATACTAAGTTACAATATTTCTGTCAAAAAGATGCTTCGCGATATTATCCCAATCTCACATAATATAAAGCTAAAAGCAGTTACTAATGCTGCTGTCACTTCTTCCACGTCTTCTATAAAAATTAAAAGTTACTACAAATGTGTTCCAGATAAACAGGCAGGAAAGTTAAGATTATAAACTTGTGCTTACCCAGGAAGTATTAAAATTAATTTATACAAAGGCTCTGGTGAAGGATGGAAATTTAAAGAAAATAATAATAAAATAAAATCAGAGAAGTCAAAATACAATAGAAATACATTGGTAATTTCCAAGTGACTTAGAAGAGGAAATATTTTTTTGTTTTGTTTTAGTAATTGCCCAGCTGTACTTTAGCACTATTTTTAACTAACTGCAGACAGCAAGAAGTTTCTGTACCAAATCTTCCAGGACTTAGAACCACAATACAAACGCAGCAGTTGTATCACTTTATTTTACATTTAAACACTTTAATTGTAACAGGATATAACTTGGCCATCCTATTTCTCATGGACATACAAAGCAGACTGATGCAAGGGAATGTTACAATATTGTACTGTATGTGGGAGATGGGATTTCTTCCACTATCGTCAATACCTGAAAAATGTACCTTCCTACACAATAAATTAATAATAAAATATTCTGGGTATTAAAATTAACTACTACAGTGAATTGAGAAACAATAATTTTTCCTCCAATTATTTCTATTTTGTAGCTATAGCTGTATTTTTAGGACCATGGAGCAAGATTGTTGAGCCTGACTTGCATTAATATTCCAATAATGCCAACTTGATTCGTATCAATGAGTACATTCACGATTTATCACAATAAAAACGAGAGGGGCTTACAGAAAAAAAAAAAGTTTCTAATTATTATTTCTCTCAAAAAAAGACCACAGACAGAAAGTTGGATTAATATTTATTGGCAAGGCTTTTGTTCCTCTCCCTTCTAACAGGAGAGTTATGTAGTATTCTTGTACCTCCTTTTCCTGGAAAGTCACTGCTCTCCTGAACTCCTTTCAGTATTTATTCAGTCATCATCTGCTGTAAGGACTGAAGAAGCAGAAAATTAGAGCTGATGGAGCCTCTTTTGGCTCTAAAGGGACAGCATCCACACACAGCAGATCTAAACCTCTCATTTCTTGACTTACCCAAAGACGCTCCCTTAAGCAGGTGACAACTGCACCTTAAGCCACCACAATATTTTTATAAGAGAAGCAAAGTAATCTTCCACCAGAAAATCATTTAGCAGAATAGATTTTGCAACGTTTGCTATGCTACGGTCTTTTCTATTAACGCAAGGGACATCTACAGGCATGAACAGGAACATGCAGCGCTCACTCTCAACCAGTTTTATTCTTCCTGGAGTGGAGATTCCTATCCCGATTGTAGGCATCCTGCTGCTTCTAGGAGCGAAAACTAGGAGCCACAAACACCTTCCTTTGTACATTTTACTGACATGCTTCCATGGTTGCCTTAAACCATGGCAGAATGCCATTCACTTCAGCAATGCAGAGTTGGTAAACCTTTCCTCATTAAGGTCTTTTGCTGTGGTGTAGCTGTTTTCCCCTGTTCTTTTCCAAACTATTACTTATTCTCACAGATAATTAGTCTGACATTTCCATCATATCATTAACATGAGTCGCAGCCTGGGAAATAATGGTAAGGAAAGGAACACAAGCTGAGAATGCAAAAGAGCTGCAAGAAGCATGGTTTGGAGAATAATTGTTGGAAGCGCATGTATGAAACATGAAGCCACGGGGGCCAGCTTACAATCAGTGAAATTCAGATCATGTTTAAGCTCCAGACAAGGTGACATCAATTTGAAACGTGTTCAAAATTACAGAGGGAGGGGAAAAAAGAGCATTTAGGTTCCACAGCCTTTTTAAGGCCTTGCTGAGACCAATACTGCATTCTGCTACCTAAGAGTCCTGCTGACTACAGCTCTGCCAGAAGAGTACTGGGTGTGAGAAGAAAATGATTTTAAGTGATGTACCTGGCTAAGTAAAAAGTACCCTGTAAGTGAGGATGGAAAACAGAAGTACTTCAGAAAGCCTAAGAAATCATACCCAAAGTGAGTGAATATTGCTTGCAGTCATTTCTTTGGGTAGAGAAGAGATACGAAGATTCACACTTAAGACCAGCAAGAGACCAGACCTTATGACAATAAACTTCAGCCTATAGACGACCCAGAGACTAGTGCAATGCCTATTTTTTCTGATTTCAAGCAAGGCACACTTTAAGAGGAGAGGTAATTTATTACAACAGCCATTACAGGTGGCACACAAACCCCTTCGTTGGGCAATTACACCACCACTACCACCTCTTCTTCAGAAGTTCCCATGTTTCTGGCAGCACTCCCAGCAAATGAATGTCAAAATTGCCAGGAGAACTTTAACTGTTGACTGAATGACTTCACTGATGGAGCTTTCAGATCAGAACAGAAACATACCAGAGAGCTTGACATTATTTAACATTTCAGCCATTAGAATAGAAATTAAATAGTAAAATTCTAAGGCAAATAAATCAGGGAAAAGTCTCAAATCTTTCATTAGCTTTTTAGACTGAACAGAAAACTGTTTAAAGTAAATGCAGATTAGGAATGCAGGAGTTCCCATGTTAATTGATTTGGAAGAGGTACTAATGATAGGAAGCAAATCAAGATTTAAGACTGCATCACATTTAGATATGTAAAAGCCAAAGGAAAAAAAAATTACTTATGGCACATTGTTTGAGTCCCTGAACTAAAGTAGCTTGAGGATGAAATGCATTAATCTTGAGGGAAGCTAGAGGGGGGTAAATACACTCCACTTGTTTACTGCAATAAGAATACTTGTCTGTAATTTTCTGACACAGTAACATTTTATTTTGGGAACTAAGTATACCACTAACCATGATTACAATTACTGATCATCAGTGATTGATACATCACTGATCATGATTACAACTATTATAAGCTGTGATATATTTGCCAAAAGGGAAAAAATATCTGAATATCACCTCTTACCTCCACATAGGAATTTTCATCTATTGAAAGTAACTTACTGGATCAAAAGAGAAAGTGCATTTGTCACTCAGTTAACAAATAGCTTGGACATGCTGGAATACAATACTCTGAGGAAGTGACTAGTAATCGTACCGATGTTAGACCATCTGGTAAGCAACTCTACTAGCACTAAATTGATTGAGTTTAACAATTATTTCACTCAAATCAACATATTATTTGTATTGCCAACTAGTACAATCAATAGGACTTCTCATGTATCCCACACCTTTTCAAAAAGTTGTTTTAAAATGTTTCTTTCCCTGTTTGAATATAAATTATTATATACTCCTTCCACTGTATAACAAACTGTGGATATTGAAACATGCAGGATATCCTGATAGTCCTATTACAGAGACAATGATACTCATTTTCTCAATTAATCTACTTAATCAATTCAATTCTTAAAATTGTCTTATTTTAAAGAATTTCTAGGCATCTTTCCCCTTTCTGTAAGCTTTCTGATTCTCCTTCCTCATCTTCACATAAATTTCTAGCTTGAAATTAACTATTTTATTTCATTTTATTTCATTTCATTTTGTTTCATTTTGACCAACCTGCTAACCCTGGGACTAATAAGTCTTTCAGGTAGCATTAGTATTGGTGACCAGATGGAAGATTTGACTCCAGTGTCCTTAGGTGCAGATCAACAATACAGATCAATAATACTTCTCTGAGCATCCCTCCCTTGTTCCCTCCATTTAATTATGTAAAATTAAAAAGTGGAAATCATAACATCAGAGAACTAGTTCAGCTAAAGCAATACGGGATGAAAAAGAAATTTCCTTTTGAGAGCCTAAAACCAGCCGAAGTTAAATAATGTGATTTTTGCTTGTTTTTGTTTTTCCTTTCTGTCATTTTTCCAGAGCAGCAAGGGAATGGAAGCTGTGTACAGCAACACAAGCAGGGTTATACCTTGCATTGTCACACTAGTACATGCACTTGTAAGGCCACTTATTTGGTAAGATGGCCTGAGAAGGCTCTCAGAGTTAAAGGGTAGTTACAGGCTGCAACTTTCACAGGTTTGGGAAAATATGCAGAGGCCTTCAGATCCAGCTAAGGTCTCAAATCTTTGACCAGTTCTTTCCTTAGATGGATTGTAGCATTTCGTTATCCATCTTCTGTCTGCCATAGACATAGCTTGCATCTTTATGTAGACATAATGTGTTGCAAACACATTTTTAGCCTCTCATTTACTCCTTTATGACTTTCTGCCTTGGATTGCCTCTTTGTTCCAGGCTCTTCTCTCAGAACCTTCCTATTACTCCAAACCACAAACATAACTTATTGAACAAACACAACTTTATGCAGGTCAGCATTTCCTGCATCCCTCAGTGAAACTGAAGATGAATGCAATGCAGGAGAACCTCTGGCAGCTGATTTGTCAATTTGAAAGCCAGGTGAGGATAAAAAATAGCTTAGGAGTTTGAGATTCAAAAATAATACAGTATTTTTGCAGAATTAGTTGGCTGTGGATACATGTTCTACACTGTGGTCTACACTTTTTCTTTTTTTCCCTATAATAAGGGGATGAATTATATGTGATGGCTATATGAGGATCTCTTGTATTTTATACAGCTGAGATCTTCAAAACTTGGTGTTGACTTTTATCTCAGTAATATAAATGCATGTGAATATGTACCTGTATGTTTTTCACTCCTATCATGACTCTACAAGCTACAATATGTAATAAATATATCAGGAAAACATTGCTAGATACAACAGTAACAACAAAAAAAGATGCTAACATTCAATTATTTTTTCTCTTTGCTATGGCTTTACACCTGACTCAAGGTAGACATAAGACACTAGTGTTAACTCAAATCTACTGAAATAAATTTTCTTCTGAGCTAGAAAGAAGTAGACAGAACCATATAGAAGCCTTAACTTTGAGCAGACGTGCTTCATGCTGTTATCTTCTCCCTTTTCTCACAAAGGTTTATGGAGCAAATACAATGGGGGCAAACTGATCAAGTCCTGATCCAGCTTATCCATGGTCAGAGGTTATGGTCCTACTGAGCAACAGCAATGCTCATAAAGTATTGGTACTGGTGAATTCAAAAAAGTGCCTACCCAACCAACTTCACCCTCTTTAAGACCAGGAAAAGCAGGTATAAAATATATAGAAATAAATATATCTTTTGTGATGTACACTTTTAGCCCTTGAAACCAGCACGTACCAGCTCAGTACCAGTGACCTAAACTTTCTTTCAATTAAGTCAATGACAAAACTTCTCAAAATATGCAATACTTTACATAAAGATCATGGTACTTTTTTTTTTTTCTTCTTCTGATTGCATTCCGTAAGACCTTGTGACTTCACATATTTTTCTCCCAATTCTATCCCTTTAAGCATGGCAGCTATTTAAATGAGATAAGTGGACTTCGCATCTGTGATTCCAAATGCACAGTATCTAATTTTCACGTAAGTATTTGCTATTAAATTCAAACATTAACCATTTATGGGACATCATATAAGGAGAGTGACTGTAAAATTATTCCAGAAAACAAAAGAAGATAGACTTATATCATCTCAAGTACTTATGTTCTTTATATCATATGCATTTTTTCCTTCATAGCCCGAATATAATTCACATTTAAACTCTTATTTTTCTGAAAATAAGCCCTAGATCTTCATAAGAGAAGCTGGTGATTTCTTCCAACTACAGCAACAAATTAAATTGCCTAAAAATGAACGGCATACTCCAGGACTAAAAGGCTGCCTGCAACAAAAGTGAACAAGATCCTACATACAGAGTTCTTTCAATTCACTCATTGAGATTAGACTATTAAGATTTATGTTTTTTAGCTAGACTGCATCACAGCTATTACTGATTCTGGATAAGTAGCTCTAAATAGTTCAAAGAACTGATGAAGTCCTTCCAACTTATTATTGTTCCCCATAAAGGTGATGCACTTTTTTTTTTGAACGTGCAGTGAAGGACGAATGAACCAGAAATCACACTGATGATTTGGAAGACAAATTTTGAGAACTTGATTTCTAAAAGGATAGTGTGCAGTACGGTTCATTTAACACATAAGATCATGTTCAGAGGTGTTACTCTTTTATATATCCATTTAGATTTTTAAAACTTAATTTATTTTCAAAATATGCCTGGCCAAAAATTCCAAAGAAGGCTCAAGAGACAAAAGGAAAGCATGGCAATTCTGTAAGCATCCATCAGGCTTCTTCCTCTCAAGTGCCATACTCCTGCTAGATTGAAGAATACAGCATAACTGGATTAATACAATTTTAATATGCCCTACAATTAAAGAATTCATATTTAAGTTACATTGTGGATAAATGTATTTTCCACTGATTTCATATCAGTTTATGCTGAAGTTTCTTTAGCCTAGTGACATTTGAGAGCAGCAAGTTTTATTTCTGAGAGAAATTGCCTGAGCTTACTCTATTACGATTTGACATTTACATCGCAGTCATACCCTGCAGCTCCAGCCAAGATCAAATCCCCACTGTTCACGCACATAGAAATGTATGGTCCCTGCTCCAGAGAATTTAAATCCGAGGTCACCTGCTAAGCCAGCTACAGAAAACCAGAGAATTTAAATAACAAATTATAAATGTAGCCACTTAGACAACTGCAGCCCTGAGGTTATTGTTACTGACATAAAAAAAGCCCGAAGGAGGTTTTTTGCTTCCTATTGTGAAACTACTTTTTGTATGCAGCCCACATAATCCGGGTAAATATGCTTTCTAAGATGGAAACCAAACAACACAGATTTGTTGTGGCCTAATATTTGAATAGAGTAGTTTTTCTTGTACATATACGTCATCGTATGATTCAGACCACTGAGAAAGGGTCATTAATTTAGAATTCAATTTCTTTTACTTGTACATGAAAGGTTTGCATTACTGATTTTGCTGCAGTTCTATTATGTTTGCTTTAATGAAGACATACTTCGTAGGAAGATAGGCCTTCATTTTCAGTTTTAGAAATGAAGACTTGCTGAAGTCTGGACTTGGTCCTGTCTTTTGATTGTGAAACATACCTTATCTTGATTTCTGTTTCAAAAAGATTGTACAAATTTAGAAGGCTTTCTGCAAACCAAAGACCTTAAGTTTTTCTTAATGACAAGGATACAAAACACTGTACTGCTTAGCCCTTTTAAGATCCCTTTTAAAGTCCCTTTCTCATCTCCTACCCTATAAGATGCCAACTATATTCAATAACTATATTCAAATATGTATTAATAAATGAAACACACAGACTCAAGGCTTTAAGTCCTTTTACCTTGCCTAAAGTCTACTCCTTGATTTAATTGTGCAGCCTGTCTGTGAGTTGTGAGCACTCTGAATCCAAGATTTGATCCTATCCTACTTGGGAAGCTCCTGCAGCGACATGCTGAAGAAGTTTCACAACTCTCCGTCATTCTGTCTCTCATGCATAGACGTCCTTGGCAAGAAATTCTCTGGTGTCAGATAAAACACCCCCAGGCACTAGCAGTGTTACAGAAACAGGCCTTTCTCAAACAGCATAGCAGCAATTGCTAGTGACCCAACTTGTTTCGATTCTGCAGTCGCTAAGATAAGAACCATTCTTTCTTACCAGAGATTTCTTTAGATTAAAGATGTTGCCATCTGAAATAGCTTTTAATGCCATCCCTTGAATCTACCGCTTCTTTCTTTGGAAGGATATGCCATATAGAAGTTCGCTACTGTATGTGTTTTCAAGTGTTTTCTTCAAGACTGTTAGACTGCCGCTACATACAGTATTTTCTTCTTCTGGGCTTATTTTTTGCACATGCAGAGAAAGTGGTCTTTTTTTCTTCTAATTTTACTGATATTTAACATTTATTTGCAAACTACTACTCTGAATATTTAGGAAAATTAAAACACTTCTTTTTTTAAGGCTAGAAAATTCTCACTTTAAATCTCTCATTTTGACTAATTGCTTTCATATGCTGTATTTGACATTCCTTCATCTCACATCAGTAAGAGAAAAATGCAAAAGACAGCTATTTTGCTCAAATATAATTCTGCAAGGTTTTATAAACTTTGAGGGGAAGCATGGATATTAAAATTGAATCCTACTACCTATAAGGAGGCCAAAAAGTTTAGCACACTTTGCCCTGCCATATTTATAATGTGCCCTTACTAAAATTTCCTTTTTCTTCATCTGCAATTAAGTTTGCAGAATCTCTGTTAAAAGAATACTTTCTTTTTAATCCAAATCCAAGTTAAGATTACTTTTTACTGCTATACTTGGAACGCTTTTTGAAATGCTATTTAAATTCCTTTATTGCATGACTGCACACCTCCGTCGTGAAGGATTTTATTGGTTTGTTGGACATACTTCAAGTCCCATTAAAGATTATTCAGGATGTTGTTTCACTGGTTACTTTTCCACCAGTGAACAAAAACTATTTTGTTGTACCTTTCACTGATCTTTATTTGATCAATTTTGTACTTTCAGGTCCTTTTTTTCAAGTCATTTGCCAATTAAGTTGCTTAAATACATCCTTATTTACTAAAAGTGACCGCATTTTCTGCTTTGTTAGCAATAGTGGATAAACCTGTTATAAATACATAATGTATTAAAATAATGACTGATGCCTTAACTGCTATCATTTTCTCTGCTTTAGTTTATACCAAGATCTGTATTATTCATAGTGGAATGCTTTGAACTCTGAAGGTTATGGAGAAACTGAGATGCCACTTTCAAGTTAGTGAAGTTCTGAAAAGCTTGTAGGCTTCATGGTGAATTTAAAATCCAGTATTTCTGTCACGAAGCTCCTGTTACTGTATGGCCTGAACACATTTCAAACGCAGTCACAGACAGGATTAATGTCTCTGGCCAAACCTGTAGATAGGCCTGTTAACCGTCATTCAGGTAAACACCTCTCTGTACTTTCAGTGTTCCCCCAGTTGTCTTCATCTGTGAAAGCCTGTTAGACTTTGAAGTCCTTCAAAAGGTTCAAATACTCCCGAGGCTGTTACTTTATTAATGGCCAGCACCCTCGCACTCACAAAAGGGAAGGGAAACATCAAGAGGAAACTGAAGCAAAAGACAGCATCTCTCCAGTGCAGCGGCAGCTTTCTGCAAATGTTGGACCTTTCTTTTTCAATGCAGACTCAGGTGGCAGTCAAGAAGGAAACAAGGGTTGATCGTATTTGGCCTCCCTACCGTCATCTCTGTGATTTTACTCCCTTAGGCTCTCCATACATATCCAGGGAGTGTTAAACCACAATAACCCTTCTGTAGTGTTGCCACTTCTCAGTATGTATCGCAGAAACAGAGGTTTTTGTTTAGTTTTCTGCTTCAGTTTTCAAAATACATTTAAGGTGTACAAACATTTCACTGTAATGCTTGAAATACCTACCTGAGTCTTTATTTTTTTTTCCCCCAAACTAGATGCTTCTAATGAAGTCTTCTGTTACCACAGCTGGTCAACTTACGAACTGCCCAGACACATCAAGACCACAGGAGCACCAATATCCCAGTCCTGCCCAGGCCCAGGCCCTCATATTAGCCCCAGGGCCATCAGCCCCTGGTCAAGCAGGCTGCAGCAGGGATGAGCTCCAGCTCCCCACAGCCCTGATCCTGAATATGACTAATCATTTGGATTATATATTTTCTGTGTAATTGAAAACCCGAGTGCTTATTTTCAAATAATGATGGTTTACTATGCTCAGCAGTACTGGTGTAGTAACACTTGCAGACCAAGCTATGTAAGTACTGAAAAAGGAGTAATGCCAGAAACAGGTACATTTTCTCATGACATTACAATTTTTTGCCACAGACTGGACATAGTATTCTGACAAATAAGATCAAAAAACAAAATTCAGGCATAAGAACTATTCACTTTTTTTTTCTTTTTTTTTTTTTTTTCTGAATGTTTAGCTGAACATGGATATGCAGTTCTCATAATGTCACTCAGACTGAGTTTTACGTAGTCAATCTTGGCAACAGGAAAGTTGCTAAAAAATCAGCCGTAACTCCCCAAACTCAAATATCGAGCAGCATACTGGTTGTTTATTTATCTTGAAAAATGACAGTAAGAGGTGATCTGACAGTCAGTTTGCTAGAAATAGATGACGATTCTAGACTGGTCCAACTAAATTATCTTGCTTTTCGACATGACCAACTCCCTAATGGGAAATGTTGACACTGCAGCTATGTATTCATTAGCGACTTTGTAAAATATGAAACAAAAATGCTCACACTTACGTGCAGATTATCAAATCTCACACTATCACAACCTATTTTATTTAATATTCAAACACTTCATTTGTAGTTGCAATTATCTCATTTTTACTGTCAACCTTTCCAGATGTCTCCTACTTACTAAAAAAAAAGCTTAAAAATGCTGTAACAGAATAAGATTAGTTAACTAAGAATTATTCATTTTTTGTGTATGAATAACGATATGACATTCCCATTACTCTTTCAGAAACAGTGATTTTATACAGCCTATGGATGAATACTATAAATGCTAACAATCTCTTGACAATGTCAATAATTCTCTAATGGCTATGTACCCCTGGGGGGTTTCTTTGGATTAAAGTGAAGTAATCAGTGTTCATTTCAGAGGGGTAGAAGAAAGGTAAAGAAAATAATAGACATGGACATTTCAGTGTCCTGTTTTCTAGAAAACCTTGCCTGGTGAGAAAAATTGTTCTCTAGAGTCAAAATGGCATAGAAATAATTGCAGGGAAGCATAGCAAATGATGAAGCGAGATTTCTCAGTCACAGCAATCAAAGCAACCATGTGGCATTTAGATGTTAACTGGAGTTCCTATGTCTGAGAGTTTTCTCTGCTGCAGAGGTGATACAGTATTGTATATTTGCAGTGGTAAAAGACAATTTCCATTAGTAGCAAGGCAACTAATTTTAATTGGTCTTCCATTAAGAAGGAGCTATTCACTGAACAGTGGAAGTGTGTACCATGTAGGAAGGGAAAGGTTCAATAGTATCATTGACAGATGTATCATTTGGCACAGATAGTGCATACAGAATATTAAAAGCAGTGCTGCCATCTCTTGGTTGTATTTGGCTGTAGTAAACATGTACTGTGCTTTGTACATATTTAAAAAAAAAAAAAAAAAAGAAATGCAACAATATGACACTGTTCAGCAATATCCAAACTCCAGGATATGAAAGGGTAACATTCTATATTTTTCGTAAATGAGGCTACCCCTGCAGATGAAGTTCTTGCTTCCCTTCTGGCTGTATAGTAAACATTTATAAAGATGGTGGTGTTTTTTTTCTCCTCTCCCTCTCTTCTTGCCTTTGGGGTAATTTTACTTCCTGAAGAAGAACACATTTGGAGTAGACAGAAGGGAATCATCTCAACACTTAGGATGTTATCTATTAAAATCTAAGCCTAAAAGTAAACGAGCTCTTCAGGGAAAATTTCTTCTAGGATTCAGGCATTTTTGCTCAAGAGAATATAAGTGCTTTAAATTTGTGTGTGTGTAAATATATATATATGCAAATTTATTTATATATACAAGAACGTTAAAGCATATATAGTTGCCTTATTACATTGGAATAGTAAAAATCGATTTGCTTCATACCACACAGATGTTGGTCCTGCCCTTCTGATCGAACTCAAAAGGCAAAAGTTGCTAACTGAAATAATCTACTGGAAAGGAAAAATGTATTTGTTATTTCAACTTCAACAACATAATGAATGTGCTTCATTAGCTATTTGCTGTTACTTTAGCTGGACTCACCCTTGTTATCATGGAACTGTAGGAAAACTAAGGTTGGAATGGACCTCTGCTCAGAGTAGGTCCAATTAGACCAGGTTGCTCAGGGCTGTGATCATGTAAGGATTCACGATGTCCAAAGACAGAGGTTACACACGCAAACCGTGCACCTGATCCCATATTCAGCCACTCCTGTGGTGAACATAAAATTCCTCGTTTCTAATCAGTAATGCACATGTGGCAATTTTTGTCCATTGCCTTTCATTCTGCCACTTCTAGCTCAAGTTCCACCTGCTGTCCAGCAGGTCCCCAGAGCTGCTTTCCATCCAGGCAGCCCCAGCCTGTTCTGTCACACAGGGTTATTCCATTTCAGATGTAGGACATAATCTGCATGCAAAACGGGAAAAAACACAGGACATAAAGGACATTTGTCACAAGTGATTAAATGGAGTACATGGTGGAAAGGTAATAACGAAACCTATTCTTTCCATTGAATACCCACATCTAGCTTTTTTACAGCAGCTATTTGGCATACAGTCCATTATAGCTTAGGTGCGGGTGCAGGATGGAAGAGATACCAGATTATCAAATCTTTGATTCAGTATGACATCCAATTTTTGCAATTACAATTTAAAATTACAACACAACTCTGTCACAGCTTACTACTGCTTTATACATTGGTAATGCATAACTCTTCAGATTCTTTACAGTTAGGATATAAGATACAGGGAAGCACTCTGGTACTGGACCCCCTTTGTACATAGTAGGGGAAGAAAAGTACAAAAAAGAGAAGCCAAAACACAGAAGGGAGAAACCATGCTGAGCAGAATTTACTACCTGTCATTGATCAAACTAAAACATTCTGCATATAGTTGCAAAAGTAGGCTAGCAATTACTGTCCAGTACCACACAAGTAGAAAAGAAATGCTCTGGCACTCAATGCAATGGAAACAGAACCAAACACTTTAATACACAGTCCAAACTTAGCTGATTAAACTCTCTAACTCACTGCTGGGAAATCCTACATCACATCAATATTAATACATTCAAGCAATGCAATGGGTGCACAAAGTCAGTCATTAATTTCTTTTTCTTTCAAGATGCTAGCTTTTTTACAGATGTGGATGCAAAGATTGCCTTTACGTGAAGAATCTCATGCTCAAGGCTGAATGGTCATGCCCACCTATCCAACTGAGGTTTTGACTTGATATGTCCTAACAAAAAAAAGGATCTTTAGGTCCCAAAATTGCTTTAGTATTTAAAACCTGAGAGGCTGCAATGGAATCAAGAACCATTCTTTATTTTATGAAGTGGTACAAAATATAATATGGAGTCCCACATTGTTGCTATGAGTCTGAGGACAAAACAATCACACGGTAAAGGAGGAGTCTCAAGTACAGATATGCAGGTTTATTTTCATGGCTTTATCTGCCTCATAGAAGATCTGAAGTTTTAAAGGAGAGTTAAATACCCCCTGAAATGTAACTGTTTCAGCAATAGTTTTCCTTTAAAAGTAATCAATTTATTTATTGAGAATGCCAAAGAAAATATGCTCTAGGCCAGTTCTGTATTTTGTTTCAATAGCTGACTGACTCTAGAAAGTTGATAATTTGGAAACTCTTGGCTTGCACCAGGAAGGCATGTCTTGGTAGCAAATCATCACTTTGTGGATGCTTCTAACAAAAAGCATAAAATTAGGTTGCAACTGCCAGAGGTGTGAATAAGAACTGTGTTTTTTCCTGTTATTGTATGCAACTCCAAAAAACAACTAGTCCAGTGTCTTGTGTCTTACTACAGAATTGAATGAGCAGAAAAGAAAAATTACATTAAAAAAAAATATCACTGACACATCCAAAGTCTTCAGAATTGATAAAGTATGACATAACTTGGACACTATTCAGTGGGATATACCATTCTGAACCTACTGCTCAAATATTATCGAACCTAAAGTTCAATAAGAATAATAATAATAATGATAAGTGATCCTGGCTCAGATTATTATGACTAAGCATAAGTATGACAGAGTGCATCCAGAGAAAGAGATCAGCTCTGGAAGATGTACCGTTATGCCACATACAGATTTTACTTCCAAATGACCACAAAGAGGAAAACATAATCAGCTTTTCTACTCAGATAAATAATGTTGGTTAGAAGAAATAATCAAAATAAATAAAAAAGAAACAATGAGAAATACTTTTAAAGACATTATATGCTTTTGCAATATTTTACTATAAAATTCAAGAACAATTTGCCTTGCAAATGAGGGTTCCAAGTTAACAAGTGGCACCCAAAGGGCATAGCCTTGTAGTAACAAAGTCACCAGATATAAAGTAGGCAGAAAGATAACTTGCATATAATAAAGCATCAGCATCACAGAACCAAAAGTAAGCATCCTGTACTAACAGCAGGGAGCTGATAACAATATGCAGCCATTGAAATATTTGAAGCCATTCTCTGGGCTTTAAAGCATCACTTCTGTATGACTGTTACTTCTCTAGTTTTTCAGTGCATTATTTTTATTGGTTTCAATAACATTTGTATCATAAATTAATCACTTCTCTGACACTATAAGCCCAAGAATGGTAGTTACTATGGTGTCTTATGTACTACTGACACTCCACAAGTATATAACCTCTCTGACTATGAATTTTTATAATAGTTCCAGTCTTTGACAATGCTTTTGGCAAGTATTGATTAGGCTACAATACCTAATCCTTGTATTTTATTTGATGGATCCAGCAGTAAGGTGGAAGCAAGTTTTCTAGATACTTTTTGAACAGTTACCTCTACTGTCATCAGTGCAAATATATACTCTCAGTATTGTGACCGGTGCCTGTAATAAGGAACTATTGTCATATACCTCTGTTCTTTCATAACAAAATATGCCAGACATAGTACTATTTGCACAGTTGCTCACCACCCATACAGCGTTTGATATATAGCACCTACATAATAATAATTTCCTAAAAAGACATTTTTCTTGTAAATGAAACACTAGTAAGGAAAACATTCCAACATCACCACTCCAGAAATGTGAACAGGTACAATTATGTAATACCCTAATGATGCATTTCTGATAATAGGTTCTCCTTCCCCAAAAAACAATGAAGGCAATACTGAAATGTGCCCTAGAACTACTCAGAAAAGGTTTCTCAAAGCTTCACTCATGGAGGCCCATTTTATGGGTGGGACAGTGTGCCAAAGGGTAATGTAACATTCACCTGTCAACTGATACTGTCAATTTTTTTTGTACCATCCCTAAAGGCTTCCAAGGCTGCAATCTGGGAGCAGGTGATAGTTAGCATTACTTAATACTTTCACTGAAGCTCATTTTTCTGTAATGTTTTCTTGTTGGGATTTTTTCTATTTATAGGGAATATCCTAACACTTTTTTTTTTTTTTATCATCCATGAAGTGACCAAAAATAATGGTTTAGCTAGTGAAATGATTAATACTTATGCAAGAAGACAGAGAATGCTATCCTCATGAAATCCTCCTTAGTGCAGCGCATTTCTCACCTGAAATTCAAAAAATTACCTACTTCAAACACCCAGCATGCCCTGCAGCATTCAACACACCTCTTTGCTATTCTGTAAACCTTATGTCCACATGCATGGTCTGGAGCATCTGCATCATCCAGTGTCATGACTCAAATGATGCCAGGTAGTAACTGTTCTTCCTAATTGTCTCTTAACTACATGAGTTTCCTTAAAAAGAAATCAGTTGCTGTGGAGACATCTACTGAAAATGAAAGTCCATAAAAATTCTGACACTTTCTTTCATACCACCTCTATAAGGCTAATAGACAAGATACATTTAGTATTGTTTATCCCTAGTCCCTTCTCTGGCATTTCTTACAAGTGAGGCCTTCAACTATAATGAAGATGAAAATTAAAATGTGCTCCTAGAAATGCCAGGATGAAAGAGTCTGTTAGAAAAAAAGACTAAATTGAAATTTTCTTTAACTTTCCATGTTAACCCATTGTAATGTACTATCCAAGGTCAATTCAATTTCCTAGAATACCCGGGAGGCACGTTCCACAGCTGGGAACCTTTTGCAGACAAGTTTCCACAGGCTCGCCACCTTTAAAGATGAGCTTTAAGCTTAAGAGCTTATGTTATCCACAGCTGTGATAAGGATAAAAGCAGCCTTTCTAACAGCTAGGTACCAGTCCTCTTTGAGACTGGCCCCATGACATATTTTCTCCTGAGGCCCCATTTAAAAGCAGATCTGAGCAAGGCAAGATTTTTAACTGGAATCCAAAGAAGAAAACCTCAAAGGAGGGAACTGAAAACATTTTAGGGAATAGGAATTAGGTCCATTTCTCTGAAACTTCATACTCTTGGATAGAGAAAGAACTGCTGGTCACAGATGAAGCAATGATTTTAACGTCTACGTATTTTCACTGTTTTTGTTCTACAGCTGTCCTACCCTGCTTTCCTACAGTGCTAATGTAGGATGTGCACTTTCAGGAAAATATGTGTCCAGATCTATGGAGCTTACACCGTAACTGTGAAACAATGAGGAAACAATGATTGCAGTGTGACTGGGTACCAGGACTCTGCCTGTGTGCACACCCAGGGCTTTAGTCCTCAGTTTCCTGGGTGGCCCAAGAACTGCCAGGCTTGGGCAAACATGACTGAGACCCTGGAGTGGTTTGAGCCAGCAGAACAACCTCTCTCTGAGCTGCCTGTTTTTTAACAAACATACTGTCCACAAGTGTCTGTGCAACAATTATATCCAGCTGATCAGATCCTCTGAAATCAAGATAGAACATTCCTCAGTAAGGGTGAAAATTGCTAAAAGGCTGTTTTCTCTTCCCTGTTACACCTTCCTGAAGAGCAGAAAGGCACTTATGTTAATTAACAGAGATGTGTTAGTAGTTTTCAATAATGTTTGTCTCAACTTACTGCTATGCCCTGTACAGAAAAGAACTACTTCTCAGATGAAAAGACGGCCTTGAGTATTGATGGGTGAGTCCTTTGACTATTCAGGAAGACCTCAAGGCATCACATGGAGGTGACACTTCTATTTACCAAAAGCAAAGAGGACAAGTAAAAGACACATCACAATCACATGAACAGGTTGAAGAGTCTTAGTGTAAGGATTTTGACAAAATCAGTCTACTGCTTAAAACTTGTGTTTATTTATGACTTGAACTTTCCATTAGTCCAATGTAGACCCACAGCCTTAAATGTCAATTGGGAGTCAAGGTAACACAAGAAAAGTTGTTTTCAGCTGAGGAACTGGAAAATGAGGTGGCCACTTGTTTCAGGTACGTGAGAGTGTAGCAAGATCTTTGAAAATAATGAAAAGATATACTCACATCAAGAAACCTGTAACAAGAAGCTGTCCAAGCAGAAGCTGAGGATCTAGCTGCAGAGTCTGAAGCTACCATTTCTTTAAGAGATTGTTCTGTCAAGGCAATACTAGGTGAAAGATGAGACCTAAACCAATATGTAATTAAAAACACAGGAAATAATAGATTTACACATTTAGTCCAGAAGGAGTAGTTGAACAAAGGCTGTTCGACAAGTGAGATCTATCACCAGACTAACCACATAGCCAACGGAGAAATAAATTCCTGAAATAATCATTAACCAGAAGGGATTAAAAGAATCTTCAGATTGGTACACTTTCCTAGACGCAACTAAAGCTGTGTTCGTAACACTACTAGGCACTAACTTATGCAGAGAAAAGAACTCATAATAGACCCTCATTTATATCATTTATATACTAGGAGGTGCCAGGAGGTATGACAACTACATGCATTTAAGAGGTATTGCAATCGTATAAACACTCAGAATTTCCTAAAACTCTGAAGGGCATATAAATTATTGCCTACAGTGGATCTGCAATGAAAAAAAATCCTTTAAAAACACTTCAATTTCTAGTAAACCATTTCTCCTATGAAATTCATGAATAGCAACTGCACCCTTTACTCCTTATGCATTATCCTGGATCATGTGAGGTGCTTCTGCTGTTTATTTGACACCAGTTGACCTTGGGATAGCACCCACCTCAGAAATAATTTCAGTGAATGAAATTATGTTTACCAATATGTGAAAGACCTAGACAGTTCTGATGAGAGAGCGTACACAGCTTAATAGAGGTCCAGGTTTGGGGAATTGCATTACCGCTTGCATCAGCCTAAATGATCCTACAACAACCATCCTGCATTGACACAGCTTGCAGATTTATGCACTGTGTAGCAGAGAGCCAGTCTTATCATAGCTCATCCACTATCAAGTGTTTGGAAAAGATAAGAATGCATTTGCATTTTTAATAACAGTGCAGTGTCTTGACTTCTTTGGATGCCACATTGACAAATACAAATTATGGCTGCAAACATTTGCTTCCTCTAAGCTAATTACAGATGGTTTGGGGATATATTTCTTCAATAAAGATCAAGTAGTTGTATGGCACCAATTGACATAGGTGAGTAATTATATGGTATTAAAAGTTTTATTAATTCCTTGATAGAGTATTTTAATATATCCTATAACCTCTGGGGTCACAGGGTTACAAGTTTTATCTGCATTCCATCTACAACCTTTCAGGATCAGAGATCACTACAAAGGTTTGTCAATAGATATTCACAACATGGAAATTAATTTCATCCATCCCTTCTTTTCCTCCATTTGCCCTCATCAGGCTAAGGTGCATGGAAAACTGCAGCAGTCAGCATCCATTTGCTAAATTACCTAATTATTAATGATAGTAATAGGTTAGATAGGTCACTCTTTTATTTAGTTATCTACTTTGTTTAGTTTTAACATACACATAATTTGGCCAAATATACTTTTCCAAAATAAATATAACAAAATGCACATATGACACCCTGATAGAAAAACATTCACAAAAAGATTAAGATACTGCAAATGACCAACACACTGAATATTTGCCTTTCATTTCCAATATATAAATATAAGAATACTACTTTCTTAATACAAACATACCTTAATAAAGTAATGTAATTCTTCTGAGAAGCTAAGCTGATACAAAGAAGAATTAGCAAACATAAGGGACTTTCAAGGCGTTGTACTTAATTAATTATTCAGTTCTGAGACATTTCCAGGAACGTACACTCAGTTTATGTTATTTCTTAAGTCTGTATTCATAGTTTTGTACATCCTGAGTTAAACAACAATCATCCACTTTAAAGATGTCAACTTCTTATACTGTGTGACTACAGAACATTATCCATCCCTACTGAAATGTATCTCAATTTGATTAACAAGGCAGCATGCCTTTTGAAGGATTTGTTAAGGTATGGTGGATAAATGCATTTATCTAAATTCCATGCTGTCATACACAATACACAACTTTACTGAAGGATTGGTATTTAAATGAGCTCCAACACCTTGTATCGTGTGCATTCTGCACCAGCTATTTCAAAAGTACAACAGAAAATTCCTGGAGAAGTTTCCATTGAAACCACAATGAGCAGAAGAGGGACACTCTGCTGTAGCCCTTCCACATGGTTACCTTATGTACAACTCTGTTACACACTATAGTATGTTTCACTATACCGTCATACATAATTCTCACTCATACTAATGCTTTGTTTTTATACCAAAGATAAAGAAAGAGGAAGTCATTCGCTATTGAAAAAATATGCTGTACAAGGCTAGACTATGTTTTCCTATAATGAAAACAGCTGGGTATGACTTGTGAAATTATGGAAAATTTGACAAGATGTGTTTGAAAATACAGGCATAAATCAGAATGTGTATTTTATTACAGAATAAAACTTGTCTCAGTATTACCTACTCTGTTATGAAACACCACACTTAAAGCAGTAAGAGTGCCATTTTACAAACCTGCAGCTAAACAGAAGACTTGTTAATATTCATTTAGGCTAATTCATTTTGATAAAGTTCAAAGTGTGTTTCAGAGATGTATATTTATTGTTTGCTAACAACATATTAATTCATTTGAAAGTCTTAACTAAAAGATTATTTTCTTCATTCTTTTAAATTTTCTTCATTTACCTAATGCACTTTGTATATTCAAAATTGGTTATTGTTCATATTAACCACAATCTTTTTTCACGTATTTTTACATCTCTGTTTTCTATTGCACATCATCTTTTCTTAGTCCCCATATTTTTATGTTTGCTCTGTATTTCCATTTTGTTTAGGCTCAAAGCACGGTGGCCAGTGTGGATGCATCTTCTGTACACACCGATGCTGTAGTGAGACAAAGACTATGCTCGTGCCTTTTAGAAAACCTCACAAAAGATTTTCTCTGGCTCACTGCTCTCAGCCACACCCAAAATGAAATCACAAACTAAGCCTCTATCCTTTTACAATTTCCCAGCAATATTAGACTGATATTTTATTGGTGTAAGGCAAAATGTTTCATCCACAGACCTCCCCCTCTGGCCTCAAAAGAAGAAAAAAAATAAAAATAAAAACAGATATTCACCCAGGCCCATATTGACCTACAGACTCGGAACTGCAAAACCAAAGTTAAATTGCAAAGCTCATTCAAACTTGTAAAATCAGTGACGCAAAAACCCATGCTTCAAGCATTTTTCCCCATCCTACACTGAGCCTTCCCCCCATCCTTTAGACATTTGCCCTGCTAGCTGACCTGATCTTGGTTACTCTCTGTCAGCACTGCACTTAATTTTTGTTGAATCTACTAATGTTGCAATTTTTTTCTATTGCTATTTTTTGCATCCCTCTAGACTGATGTTAAATAAAGCTGACAGGCAATGCCCACAGTATAGCGCACATTAGTGTACATATCAGAAGTTTTTATCTGCAAGGTAAACTATTCGCAACACATGAGAGACCACATAAACTTAATCTGAGTGGCTGTTACAGTATCACCTTCTTGTCTTGGGAAAAATTTCCCTGCAACATCTGAAATATTTCAAAAACACAGTCAGCTAAGGCTCAATGTTTGCTATCAATGTCTTGTGCTTTTAGTAAAATATAGGCGTAGTTATTCACGTGTGATGATCTGACTTGAAATACAACAAACCTTACACATAGCTCTGTATAGAGAAGCCTCTGTCTCCATCGTTTAGTTAACTAAGAGGTTTAAATACCATTGGTCTCTATGTTGAAACAGGCTTTTGAACTAATTCAGTTTTCTCCCTTTGACCTCTACAATGGAGTATCAGCAAGTCTGCAGGGGATGAAACAACCCTGCACTGGACCCTTTCTATTTTTTACATCAGTTTTAGATAGCCAACCTTAAGACTGAAGCAGCACATATTTTTGCATTCAGATATAAGTATTGTACACAAGTACTAACTAAATACATTGATAGGATAAAATTTGACATTTGGAAAAGTAGGAACTGCTACTAAATCACATTTTTAGAATGGCCTAAAATTCTGACTTTAATAGAAGGAATAAATCAACTAGTGTGTATTCTGATATTTGTGTGCCCTGCAGCACAGCAGCTGTGTACAATCTAGAATTTTACTAGGAAACAAGGAACACAATTCAGTAAACACAAGCAATGTGAAATCACGTATGGAGAAAGGAATTGCACACATTCTGGGACCATTAAAAAGCTAGTAAATGAAGTTTCCCAAGTTGTTCTTAACAGTTTTCTTGATTGAGGCAGTTTCGGTTTGCTTCTGTTCAGCACACGCAATAACAGCAGATGCATGGAAGAAGACTCTTTCTCAGACAAACATCAATTTAAGTTTTTAAGAATTCAAAATTGCTTGAAACAATTTTGTCATTTTTCTTGTCAGGATATCTTCCTCTCCTCCCTGATATAACAGTTTGGTATTGCAGATTCTCAGCTGAGATTATGATACGTACTGTTTATTTATGTTTCATGCATTTAGGTCCTCTAGAAGAAGAGCAGAACTTCTACCGAGATACTGACAAAACTATGGGGAGGAAATATTAATGAAGTAACATGATAACGTACAGTTTCAACCATTTTCTTCATGTGCTCTTCACAGGGTTTAAAATTTTGATAGGATGAGGGCCCACACTGGATACCCAGTTTGGTATGTTACTGGTAGGTTGTCCTTCAGATCCTCAAAAGGAAGAACGTTTTTGCTATACTGCAAGGTGTGTTTTTCAAATAAATTCCTGACTGTCCAGGGTTTGATGCCGAGCACACACACATCAGTGATGATGTTTGGATTAACTCATCCAGGTAAGGGCTCCTAAGGGGGTCAAGTCCCTGTCTGAGGGATTTACTTGAAGACTATAGACTCAGTTGCCATCGATGCATTTAATGTTGATATTTCAGTGTTTTGGAACAGTGTCCCAAATTCACTGCTGTCAGAGAACATAGCCATAACTTGGGTGAAATCCACAGATTTCCATGTAATTTTCAGGGGCTGATTTGTCACCTTGACAGGCACAGTGCCTGCTGAAACATGACCAAGTTTTGTAATATCAACCACTAATGACATTTATGAGGCAGTAAAAACACAAAATGGGATTATATAGTAAATATCATTACAAAAAAAATAAACATTGCTTGTGGTAGTGGAACATCTGTGTACAGAAAATAATGACAAGCTGAAGTCAAACAGTCACCTATGAAGGTTATTACAGCTAATTTTCTCAGAAATGTAAGGTTTTCCTTTTCTCCTCAATATAAAGCCATTGCTCCCAGTTCCGTTTACCCTCACACTTTACACTGCCCCCCTCTCGAGAGCCTGCAGTAGGAAGTGGTTGTGGATCATTTTATTATCTCAAAGAAAGGATTAAGAAATCCCCATCCTTAAGTCCCTGACAGTTCTGGAAGTCAGTCCTGGCAAATAAATTGGCTATTGCCCTGGAGGCATGTGGGCTGAAGACCATGATTTTGACTTGTCAGCAGTAGCCTGAGGAGCGATGATCGAAGGAGTTTCAAAGTTCATTTTCTTTGATTGTAATTGCAGGGTTAAACCAGGAACATTCTGATGCAGAAATTGTACTTGAGGATATGCTTAACTTGAAACAAGTGCTATTAGCAACTTGAATTGGGGCCTTGTTGTTCCTTTGCTGAATTATAGTAAGGCTCAGATTCATCTCCTTTAGTTGCATTTTACTTCTGAAATGTCTCTTGTCAATCACTGGTTATAAAAGTAAAATGAACAGAGTTAATCTTTACAGAAAGAAAAGTTTGTCATAACTAAAGGCATTCTGCATACATATTCATTCCTACTTTTCTTCCTTCTTTGTAGAAGCACCTCATCTCAAGTTGTGTGACTTTGGAAGCTACCATACTCATTTTACCATATCAATGTCAAAGAAAGGAACACTTACACGAATCACCATTTAATATTTCTATATTGTTACAATGTAGTCATTTCATTCTCAGCTTTTCTCCTGCCATCACCCATCATATAATTGGAGTACTCATCAGTAAATATTAGTTATTTGTTCAAACTTGAGATACAGAAATAAGCTACTCTCCCAACACTTGCTCTTTAGAAATAAGCATTTTAATAAACTCTTATTTTTCTCCGAAGTCATTACATTACTAAAAATAATATGCATAATCTACAATATGCATAATTGCATCCCTTGTCATCAGTCAGCTAGCATTCAGTCAAGTGTACTTTCACAATGTCCAAACTGATGTCAATTACTACTGGCAAAATTAAACAGATGGATATTTACACAGACTTAAAGGGACAGTAAAGTAAAAAAAAATAATTTAGAAATATTTTTTGATGAAATTTCTTTCAAAGATGAGCAACTTGAATCAGTTTTTCCTTTTCACATGCTCTTTGTATCTCTTTATCTAAAACTTCTATTTTTTCCTCTTTTTTTGTCCTCAAACTTTTTCTGAATATGTATGTTCTGATCCTGTTGCGGAGACCAAGGTATATCAACAAACACAAGATGAAATGGTCATCTGTTGAAGGTGGGGCCAAACACAAGCAAATCTGATTCAAAAAAAAAATAAAATCTTCACTCTTCATAAAGATGGAGTGCTGCAAATCATGTCAACCTCCCAGAACCTCTGCTGGCAAGGAAGACTACTACAGCCCTAGAATTAAAATAGTGACTCATACTTTGTGAACTATTGGTGTAGGGTGCCAAAATACTTGCGCTTTAGTCATTTTTAATAGACGACATCTCCTTTTTTTATGTCTGCAAGCACTGATGTCTCTTCCTCTGTAAGACAGTTCAGAGTTCCAGGGTAAGCTGATGATTCAGCTTGATTCCTGAATATTTAGAGTAGATGGTTGCTCAAAAAAATCTAATGTTTCCCAAGAGCTTTGGACCTACAGCATATGCAGTGTGCTTCTGAAGAGTTTTGACCCTACTACACATGGGCGGTATAGACTAGACTTCATGTACCGTGGATATTGTGTGGCTGTTCCTTGAGGAAAAGACCAATATTACTAAAATACACTTAGTCACTGAAGCACAAAAGCAACTAAAAAGTGCATTTTGGAAGGAGCAGCATTAACAGTTTCCCAAATATATATAAAATTCTTTCTAATCATCACGTTAAAGAGGGTATGCAAGGAAGGTAAAGGTACAAAGTGTTGCAAGTAAAGTAACAAATATAAATGCTTCAACTCTATCATTAATATTGCTGGTGAAATATTTTTCTTTCTTTTGTATTGCACTATGATTTCACTATTGTTTTAATTTCCATAATGAAAATTTCAACATCCTTGAACCTTAAGAGAGAGTATGAGAGTATGCAACCTAACACAGAGTTAACAATTGGTATTTAAGAGACATTATCCTGGATAATAATTTGTTCAAATAAAAGTGGCAGAAAATAAGTTTGCTGCACCCTTCCAAACTTTGTCACTGAGGTAGAAGCATTCAAGTCAAGAAGTATTTGCCAATTGACTTTAATCTATTCCAGAGGACCAGAGGACGCTGTCACCTTACAAGGCAAGTTGACCTTTATCTGAAAAACAAAAAACTAACCCCCCACCTTCTTTGTTAATAAAGCAGGACAAGGAGAGAAAACTGGGTAAAAGATATTAAGTTCAAGGCCCAAGGGCTTCGCAACTGATGAGTACAGTGGGGGAAAGGTTAATTTCCTCAGTACGTTTGTATTCCATTTTCTCTTGGTCTAGTTTCAGAAACCCCAAAATCCAAGCTGATTTTTTTAAAATACAGCTCATGTCTGCAGGGGATGGGCTGGAACCTTAAGTTTCTATCTGGCCGCTCTTTAAACGATCTAGATATAGCACAGAATTTACAGTTAATTGTTTGCACTGGAAGTGTTCCTTACACAGTATGAAATAGTTAATAAAAACAAAACATACATACAAAACAACAACAAAACAAAAAAAAGCAAACCCCCTTTCAATTCATCACTTCCAGACTGGCTTCAACTACGTAGCTATATAGGATTTCTCTTCAACTCAGAGTAAGAATCATGAAATCCTTTTATCTTCAGCAAGGCATTGTAAACTAAATGTGAAAAGTAACCATTGATTTTCACTCTTTTCTTATAATCTACTCTTTTGCTCAAAATTTTACAAAGAATGTTTTATTTTAGCGAAGAAAAGAAATTACAAAAATTTTAAAGATAAATTTTTAGACAGATTTCTTTTGCAGTTTTCTACTTGATTTTGTTCTCATTTCTTTGCACATTCTTCTGTACTTATAGATGTCATTTGACCCATCCTTTTATGGAGAATGAATCTCATGCTTTATTTTTTTTATTATTTTATTATATTTTATTTTATTTGGGTGGGGGTGCTTTGTCTCCTAGTGTTATCAAGGGTGATGACAATGCATGTAGCTCTGGAGATTTTATAGTTCAAACGCCACTGAAGGAAATCACAATATATTTTGTTAAATATAAAAATAATAAATAATAAATTGTTAAAAATAATAATAATAAAGTTTTCTTTAAATATCAATCCAAAAGAGATCTATTTTAAGAAACTAAATAGACTTCTTGTTCAGAATATATAAAAACTGATCAAATAGTTCAGTCACTGTTGGGATCTAGACCTACAGACTGGAAGTGACAATAGAAACAAAGCGAACACATAGGGAACCCAAGTGTACAGCACAATTTTAAAAACAGATGTTTAAAATTAATTTGTGATAAATATGTATATATATATATTTGCTTCAACAGTTTACAGACACTTTATTCTTTTGATATTCAATGACACTTAAAGAGCATTCTGCATCAGAATACAAAACAGTCTTTTAAGTACTTTCTATTAAGTTCTGTTTTCCAAATATTTGAGAGGGGTGGAGGGGAAGTATTGGCAAGATGCAAGATAGTAAAAAAACTCCAGGATTGAAGGACTTGTATTTATTTATTTTTTAAAATCTATTAGAATATCAATTTTGCTAGCAAGAGAGAATGCTTTCCTCTACTCATTCAAGGACTCCTCAATTTAAAAGTACACTGCCAAGGTAATAATTTGAAAATCTGCAGACAAAATGGGGATACAGCATTCACAGGCAAACTGCAAAGTAACAGGAAACAAACCAATGCTAGCTGAACTAGATGCATATGCAGTTTTAGGTATATCTACAAAATGTTTACTGGAGTATATATTTGACAAAATTTGTCTTATTCAACTTGTAAAGAAGCACAAAAGATTCAAAATGTAACATCAGTGCCAACGTTTTAGTGAAAAAAGTATCAAGTTGCAGTCCTTACAGCCTTTCAAACCCCTTCTGCCTGGTGATACGTTCAGAAAAGTCACTGTAGCAAACACTTAGCCCAAGGCACCTTTTCTTGTTTGCCTGGGCTGGAAAGTTTTTTGTCCTTGTACAGTCCCTTACTAGCAGACGTGGTGCAACAACATGAAGAGGGCATGCACTAAGAAGAGCGGTTTGAGTTGCTTCAAGCCGCTGATGAAAACCTCCCTTTAATCTTCTGTTAGGAATTAAGAAATTTCCTTCCCCGTTTAGAGAGAAGCAATGTGAAATTACCCCAAAACGAGAGTAGCCTGCTCAAAGGAAGAAATAACTTTATAAAGTGCCAGCTACCAGCAAACCCATACCATGAGTAGTATTAAAGTATTCTCCTTTTTGACTGTCTAGTGCTAACAGTAAGCCTTTAAATCCAAGAATAATTAAGGCTTTGGCCTGTTATTCCTGAAGTCAAGGGCAGCTTTGTTTTGTCTCAGACTGAACCATGATTTAGCAGTTTTCTGGAAAGCCCCAAGCAGCTCCACGCCAAGGATTTTGGTGGCCGCTGAGGGAAACTGACCAGGTGCCCTTGTGAGGCTGGAGGCCTGTGGGGAGTGCAGAGCTCCCTGAAGGGACTAAGGGCCGAAGGCCGTGCCACTCACGCTGGGACACCCAGGCCCAACACCAGCAGCTGATGCTGGAGGATCAGGGAGTGGGGCAGGTGGTCTCAGCAGGATGTGAGGCGTTTGGGGATGAGGGGGAGCCTGAGGGACCGCTGAGCAGACAGGCCGCCGGAGTGGATGGAGGGGAAATGCCATAAGGCCAGTGGGGGGACGTTGAGAAGGACTCACTCACTGTACCAAGGCACGGCGGAACCACTTTGCATTTCTATTCTGTTTTTTCCTGGTCACTTGGCATTTCTGTATTTAAAAGACATTTTTCCCCCTCTTCTTCAGCATTTAAAAGTCTTTCTGGTCTCCTTTGGGGAGCTCATTTTAAGGAAGAAGACTAGGCTTATTCATCTCGCTCAAGATCTTGTCACAACCTCCTACAATGTACATCTCCTACTGGCAAGACAACTTCAGTAACACCCAGATTCTCTCCTGATGCATGGTTTTCAGACCAACTGCCACATAATTTTTGGCGTAAAGCCTTTTCCTCTAGTAAGCTGCAAAAGCAAAGATGGGTTGGTAGGTTCTGATAAAACAGAAGATGGAGTGCCGGGGTGGTGTCGTCTCTTAAAAAGGACCTGTCAGAAAGATTTTATCCTGCATATGCATTTCAATTCCATCATTCCTGACAGCAAACTACTACTTTTATGAATCATATGGGTGTCCAAACACTTCCTGATTTTGTAGAGTTTTTCACAAAAGAATTCAGGCCGCGTATCCCTTAACAACTCTCCAACTGCTAAAATATTGAACAAATTAAAGTCAACAAAATGTCCTGTATTAACCATAACATTCTGGGAATTTGGCAGCATTGCCTGAATGCACTTGCCATTTCAATATAAAACTTTCCAAATGTACTGAAGAGAAACGGTTAAAGAAAAAGAATCAGGCAGCAAAAATGTTCTAACTTGACATGCAAGCCATGTACCATTCAAAACAAGTACCTAGAAAACAAGTTTGCAGCTATAGTCAGGGTTTCTCCATGACCTCTTCTGCCTCTGGAAAAAAGTAAAATCCAACTTTTATTTCTGACAAGTACGTATTAAACTAAGTATTAAAGTAAGTTGTACTATATAAATAACTGCAAATTACCTTTATTAGTGTGAAATAACCTCCAGTTCTTCCTACTTGCTGTTTTCCAGTGCATCATTAATTTGGTAAGAATGAATAAATAAATAAATGCAAATTACTGAGACACCCACTTCAGGTCTTCACTGTACATATAAACAGTTTTGATTTAAAGGTCTTCATCTTTTCACTGAACTGTTTTGTGCTGTGTCATTGCTCAGCACTACTCTTTCCAATTTCTTGTTACCTTTTTGCATATTGGAAAATCCCTAAGTGCTGCTGCTACAGTAAATAGATCCTAACACCTGTCAGAGTTCCTGTTGATCGCAGAAGTTCAATCTTGTCCCAAGACATTATCAGAATAACTGGAAATCTGTCACTAATGTAATTAATTAATTGCAGAGAAAATGCAAAAATAAACAAGCCTTAATAGCAGCTGGCTCTTTTAGTTGGGGTAAATGCTGAGGAACTTTGAAGTGGAAAAAAAACAGCAGTTCCCTATAGACTCCCTGGAGAATATCCCCATTATACACAGAAAGCTTTCCACAGGCCCTGTATAAAGCACTGCCTCGATTTGAGTAATGAGGTCTACACAAACATGACACTAAATATCTATTCTGTTATGTCCTGGAGGCAAGGCGCACTTGTCAGTAAGTGCTAGAAGAGATACCGTTTCACCTTGGAAAGTCTGCCAGTTCAAAGGTGCCCAGAACCCCCAAAATCTTCGTTAGAAGACCTGAGAACAGGGCAGATCTGTCCAATCCAGCAGGGAAAACCAGTCATAGAAACTGGAAATCCTTCCCAATGCCAACGTGCAGAAGGAATGGCACAGGAGGTGCAGCTTGTCTACAGCAGTGCCTGTCATCACAGCCAAATCCTGCTACTCTAAATGCTCATGGGGCACTTGCTTGAAGAAACTCCTTGCAGACTTTTTGCTGCTCTGCAATATGTCCTACTCTGGCGTTGGGCCTGTAGAGCTAGTCTTACAAAATGAAATAGTCTATATAGGAAAGTGCACGCTCATGTTTAAATGACAATATTGTGCCACAGCCTTGGTTTTCCTTAACAGAGAAAGCTAATAGGAACAAAACACTGGTGACTATCTGCATTGGATTTACAGGCTAGAATTAACGGATTTTGATTTTCAGCTATTGGAAAAATCTCTAGAACTAAATGCTTCAGCGATGAAGGCAGGGATGGGGAGGGAAGGGGAAGGAAAGTTGCTGGTCTTCCCTCATTTTCTGGTGTGTATGTATGTACATTTTAGGTAGAGAATGAGACCAACCTGACCATCTAAGCTCCACTTCATAAAACGAAGTTGAAGTTTTTCTTTTGGAATGAAAATAGAGCTTTGTGAGTACCTCTAGTGGTCTTCCGAGTGTTTGGGATGGCTGCTTCAGGATGCGTTCCCCAAGGTTCAGATATAATTAAAGAGGGTTTTCTGAGCTTGGCTTCTGTTTGTGGCTTCATAAGCTGACTATTGCCTTAATGGCTGCTAAGGAGGTGAGGTGGGTGGCTGCTCTGCAGTGCTGAGCAGCCGTGCTTTGGCTTCAGGGCTGTGGGGAGCCTTCATTTTCCCTTTGGTATTTTGCTTTAGACCACATGAATGGATGATGTCACCTGTGCTAATCTGAGGGTCAGTATCTGTGTATCTTGTGCTTATTTGAGGTCCTGTTAATGGTTTACAGAAACATTTTGGAGGTATATGGAATGTAAATAAAGGGGGTGGGGGGGAAGTCCCTACCTTAACCTAGCTTTCATGTGTTGACTTGACCTCCACTTGAGTCAGTGAACTGATTAACAGAGGTACACCACAGAGATCACCCGTCTTGCTTTCTAGCGCTCCCTACATACTGCCTTCCACATCACAGAAGACGGGGATGGTCTGTGGACAGTGATTTTCGGTAAGAAGAAAAGAAATCCCTTTGCTGATAAAACCACACCCAGGGGCCTGAAGATCTTAAAAAATATTTCCTTTAGATTTGCACTATAGCAGGAATAAGCTGCTCTGCCTACCACAACTTGAAAGAGTACTTGAAAGAAAATGGCACACTCTGAAACAGTTTCGTGTCTGTGTAGTCACCAGTTGACAAGTAACATCTGCCTCCAAGATTGTACAGAGCAGAGATTAAATACCACAGATTCATGGATAAACAGTACGGACAAGCATGAAAATAATTGTCCTATGTTGTTGTTGTTGTTTTAATTTTTTTTGTAATAGTTCTTGCCCATTTCATGTGTTAATGAAGATAAACCAGTAGGTAGTCTTTGGAGGTGTATCCTGAATGTTAATGTGGTTAAATAATTAACAAAAAGAACATATTTTCCAGTCATTGTTATATGAGATACAGAGATTAGACTTTCCTGTACTGTCAGGGCCTTGAATGCCCTCCTGTCTAGCTTTCTGCTCAGAAGGCCAGCTGAGAAGCCCTGGGCAGCCTGGAAGAGCTTTTCAACAAAAAGCTGGAAGAAGACTCAGCTGCTCCCCTACCCTTTGTGCAGGAGTGGCTTTTTTAACCTGAGTGCTGGACACTCATCTGAGCTGGGCCTGTGCCTGGCTGTGTTCTCCACTGAACCAGATCCAGACCCTGACCTGCAGGCTAACTTTCTAGTGTGACTCACGAACCGTCTCATCACTACGATCTTGCCTGGTGGTCACTGGACTCCAGCTCTAGAGATATCTTGACCACGACTCACTGACTTGTGTTTCCAGCTTCACCCCAGACCAGCCTCACCACCACAAACTCGTCCAATATCTTCACTGAACCTTGCATGCTCTGAGCTCTCCACTGAAGCTTGCTACCATCTCCATACCTGCCCTACTTGGGGACTGCAGGATGGGGCCCTGGCTGGCGAGTCCCCTGCTCTGGCAGCTTTGTGAGTGCTCCCGGTACCCAGCTCCCCGCTCCTCAGGGAGCAGCCGTCCCTCGCGGGCCCTGATGGTAATCCTGGAACTGAGAGCACAGGCCGGATACGAACAGAATGAAGCTCTGGCACCGCGTGAGAGCCCTGCTGAGTTGGAAAGAGAATCCAAGAGCATCCTGTTAAGTGGTAAGAAATACTATTTTGTACGCAAACACTGTAGCCTTTGTAGAGGATGCTGGCAGAGCAGCAAAGTAAAACCTCTTGAACAGTCATTTCAAAAGCAGAATTTATACTCCTTCAGCTTGACATTGAGCAAAAAAGAACCTTAGCTCCCTGCAACTGTTTGTGGTGTGGGATGATCCTGCACGACAGGAACAGACTGCCAATGCACTGATTATCCTCATCACAAAGAAAGTCTTCTGGGGATCAAATTTTATTATTGGGCCAGTTTAACAGCAATTTGAACATAACCAGTGAGTTACAGTATCACCATCCAAATGACATCAAAACCAAAGTCACATGCACATGAAAATTGTACAGGGCTTCCTCTATCCTGGGTGAAATTTAACAATATTGAGAAAACACACTAATTTTGACAAAAACAAATTATACACTGTAACACATTATAAAAAGATGAAGAGACCATCCAAAATTCTGTTCCATTAAATTGCAATATTCAGATCACTTTTAATTCTTAGTAGAGGAACAGGTTTGTCAGATAAAGAATCATCTAGAGGCATCCTGATCTTCAGCATCAACTGAGAACACTCAGTGCCTTGCAGGATCTAACATTTACTTTAGATTATATAACCCATATCCTGACACTGGCATTTGACAAGTGAACAATTTGAAAAATCTGTATTTTCTGAAGTCTTTGTGAGTTACCAATTTTAAAGTTGTCCCATACAAGACAGAATATATTTTTTCTCTTTGTTCACAGCTTAGCATACATCAAATCCTGATACTTGGAACAGGCATCAAAACTCGTATTTCCCGCAGTGATGGTAGGAATGAAGAAGTGTTTAGGACCATGGCTTGACAAAGGAAGAAGGGTGAAATCTGAAAAAATACGAGGCAACTATTTATCCTTCATACTCTTCCTCCAGAACACATTATTTGAACCCATCTGATATATCTCTTCGCCTCTTCTACATACATAAAACAAGTCAGAGCCAGATGCAAAGCCCTGAAGTCAGCTGCTCAGCTGGCTTTGAGGGTTCCTTCTAGTGTTGTCCTCACAGAACAGTCTGTAGCTCCTCCACTGCCACTGTACAGAACAGTGACTACAGTGAAACACAGCACGGAGAAGCCAATCCTCACTGACACTGGTGTTTCTATGATCAAGGAAGAAATGAGAAAACTCATCTGGCTGAAAACAAAGACACAGCAGTCCCTCAGGAAAGGTGGCCCCTTGGCCCCAAAATGCAAACAAATCAAGAGCTTGGGCAGCAGGTCAGTGAAGGGGAGTGTCTCCAAACATTGCCACAATAAATTCTGTGTTGTAAGTTAAACTTTCCCCCTCCCCTTTACCTTTCTTGGCCCCTTCCCCCTGATCTTGGAATTTCAATTGCAGTGCAATAGGAACATTTTGTCTGCAGGTTCAGAGCTGAATTAGTCTGGCTGCGCTTTCCATGCCCAGAGCAAAAAGGTCTGGACAGGGGAAGAGACAGTATGTGCCAGGTACGTGTCCTCTTTGGAGAGTTAAGTATTGAGTTTGAGCACTCAGCCCTGAATCGCTCGCTTTGCCACAATAAGCATCCTCAAGATTAATCAAGCCATCAAAAGAAAGTGGTATATGCACTAGGATTTCTTCCGAGAAAGCACAGCAGTGACCTTTTTCTTTAAAATAAAAATAAAATAAAAAAGCAAAACCCAAAAAGACCTCTCTCTGTCAGTGACACTTACATTACTTGGTATTTTCACACAGAACCTAAAATTTCTGCGGGTGTTTAGTCATATTTTTTAAGCCTAGTTTACTGATAAGTTGATGGCTGGATTGAGAAATGAATCTTTTCTGAAAGACAGTCAACAAGCATCTAAGTAAAGTATTTGCTTTGCTGTACCAATATGAAACAAAATTATTATTACTTTTACCAATCATTTAGTACAATGGAACCAAAATCCCTGCACTCTAGCCTCAACACAAAACTTGCTTATCTCCCTATGAATACATGTTTTGGCTTTATCCTCACCTATTATTTTTGATGATAAATTCTTCAACTCCTTCAAAGCAATCAGGAAGTAACAGGGGGCTATTGTCACAGACTGAATACCAAATTCAACTGACTTCTCTCAAATATATCCAAAATGTAACAAAAGCACATATGAAAGATCACTTTTCACTATACCATAGCTTACTGTAGGTTTTAACAGAAATGTACAGACATATATAACATGATTAGGAAGTCATTTTTGAGATGATCTCGCATAATACTACCCATTTATTTATTTTTATATTTAATTTATTTATATCTTAAATCGCATAATAATTTTAGAACCATCCTCAGACCTGATCCATCCCGTTTACAGAATGACACAAGTGTTTATAGACAAATAGCACATGTTCATGCTATTAAGGATCATAACTTATAAAGCATAAAACACTGTTACCTGGTATAATGTGTAAAACAGAAGCTATCTATTGCACAACTGACCCCATAAATATGGCATTATGGCAATACGGACTTCACCCACTCTCTGGAAGGCGGGTTGTTCCTACTCCACCAGGCTCCTCTGTCTTTTCTCCAAGCCTAACCTCTTCTGCTATATAGAGTACATTTTATTTCAGCTTGATTATAACCCCAGCATCTTTGTCCTTTCCTTCAACTTCCTAGCCTTTCTCTTGCACCCCCGTGAAAGTGCTTTTCTCCACGACCAGCAGAAGGCCAGAGGCACAGTAGGAAGATGGCGGTGCAGGCCTCAGGCCCTTCCTTGGCGACAGGGGGTCATGGCGGAGGCAGCCATGGCCTGGTGGGCAGGGGCCTGCTGCCTCCCCAGAGCTGGCTTCACTATGGGAGGGCGTGGGGCAGGGTCTGGCACCCCCCCACACAGTCTCTGGGGGACAGACAGCCCCACTGGGACACAGATAGCCCCACCGGGGGACAGGGTGGGGGGCAGCCTGTGGCTACCAGGGCATGGGGAGGAGGGAGGCGGGCTGTGGTAGCAAAACTTACGGAAAAGCCCCAGGGGAAGCCCAGGATTTGTGAGGAGGAACCCACCACCATGATCGCTGTACTTGACCCAGCAAAGACCTTGGTACATTACTGGCATCCTGTGTTTGCCCAGCCATCCCCACCATACCCTCTCCTGCTCTTAACTTGACCTCCTTACCTTACTGCACTCTCAAGCTTCTCACTATTAAGCATCAGTTTGCCTTTCTCTGCCTCCTCCTCATTTCTAGTTTTGCTCTGTTCAGTTCCTAGCTTCTCTTTTTCTCAAAAAAAAAAAAAAAAAAAAAAACAACACAAGGAGAACCAGATGAAGACAGTAGGAGAGGTTTGGAAGCTTGCGACTTCCACACAGAGCAGAACCTTCTGAGAACCAGAAAAAGGGTCCCTGCAGCTGCATCCACCCCCTCCGTATTCATTAAGGGGATGCAACGATGATATTTACTCATATTTCAAACAGGTTTTCTTACAGCACCTGCTCTCATTAATTAAAGTGTAATTAATCCACATCACTTTCTCCCACCTAAGCCAGACTCTACACTTGCACTGTGCTGCAGTCTCTAACTGCAGCTAGGTTTGAGAAAGTGGTAATTTTTCTTTTCTCGACTTTAAAGGGGAGAAAACTGATGGTGAAGAAAGAAAATGGATATATATCAGGAGCAAATTTTGTGCAGTGAGAAAAGATGTAGAATGGAGGATTTGGAACCCTCAAAGCAATTTTTATCTCCCTTCAGGAACACAGAAGGCTGTCATTACTTTAAGTACTACATTGAAACTGATTTATACTGGCCATTACAGTAAAAGACCAGGATGCAGCCTTGTAGAGCTACATCCAGGCTTCCTCTTCTTTCTGTTTGGAAAAGATCTGCAGAGCTCTAACAGCTCTGCATAACTACCCCTTTTTTCCCTGTTCCTTTAGGACCCTCCAAGAGGCCTGAGACTTCAGTACCTCCTGGTGCACGTCAGGTTTTAGTGCATCAGTCCTCAGAGAAAAAAAAAAAAAACACAACACAATACAGACAATGCACTGAACAGTTAACACAATTGAGAGCACACTTTCAGATAATGTTGTTATCCACTCGAAAACTCTTCTTTGAAAGAGACTTCTGATGAGAGATAAGAGAAGGTGTTGAAGTTTTTGAAAATGTGAGTCTAGAAGCCATGAAAATCAAGAATGGGACACCTGGACTACAGGTCTTCATCACAAGCCCCACAAGACTGCTGGGCATTAGTGACCTTATATTTAGTTCTTTATGAAAGAGTTTCCACGATGCTGTATGGCCGATAAGTGTCTTAAAAACTTCTCCTCTGAGCTGTCTCCTGCAACTGCAGGAATGGCCACGACCCTGTTGCCTTCCCTGTAACAGATACATCAACAGAACTGCATACATCACAGAAATATTGTCACTTCCCACTAGGCTCACTCCTTTTACATAACATTCACGTCTTCAATGATGCATATGGTATCTAAGTATTGCTGTCAAACCTCTGACACACCATGCTATTTTGCTGTGATTCTTAGCTAGGATGATGAGAAATAGGAACTGTCAGGGTTTGAATGTCCTTATTTTTGTAACTGAGGCAGCAGTCTCAGCATAATTTAATTAGATATTTTGTTTGGTTATGCCATTGACATATGCACTGGAATATACCTGGAATTACTGACAAAGTAATTGTTTTCTTTCATGTTGTGATAAAATGGCTTCAATCAAAATAATTATGTAGCTGCAGTGGTTATATGCATTACATTAACATTTACATATACACATTCAGCTGTGATGTTCTCTACAATGCATGTAAGAAACCCTACGATCTCATAACTACGGCTTTGTACCAAGGGGCAGCCGAAGCTCAGAACAAAACAACTCGAGAGAAGCAGGTAAACCACTGGAATTACCTACCTAAGGATAATGTTAATGATGACACTGATTTATACTGTGCTGCAGGGACACGTGTAATTCTATGCTGACTAAAATAAGAAAAGAAAAATGGTAGTTTTAGTTTTTCAGACTTGGTTCTTTTTCAGCTGGTTTGGGAAGCAATTTTAATGAACAGGAAATATTCTGAAAGCAAGCTGTAGAAAGGTATATAGTAGATTTGTGACTGAAAAAGGGAGCAGTCTTGGGACAAAAAAACATTCTGTGCCAATTGTATATATATATATATATATATATATATATATACACACAGGGGTAGGAAAAAAAGGGAAATCATCCATGCAGGTTGAGAGGCACAGCTAGGTTTCATTGCCCTGATTTTGAAAGTAGGGAAAGTAGTGGTGGGTGACCCTTGCCTGGTCAGTGACAGCAGGTAGATTTTGCTGCCCGCTTCTCACAGCAGAAAAAAGGCAGAGATGTGTCTTGGGTTGGTTTCTTCTTGGAATACTCTCGATTTGTTTTGTCATGCTTAGGCTGCTTCTTTAGCTGGATGAAATTCAGAAGTGCAACAGTAAGAAGTCCTGAGAATAGACACGGGTCCTCCTTGAAGTTAGCAAAATTTAGTTTGTGATAAAATGCTATGTATGCAAATGATAACCATAGAGGGGGATTTTATTGTTATTATTTATTTATTTATTTGTAATCCAAAAATATGATGACTCTAAAGCTTTTTCTAGTACAATCCTTAAACACGCTTCAGAAGTGCTGCCTTGGTAATTCCTGCATAAAGCTCCATCACACAAACTAATATACTTTGATATAACCTGTCACAACCTTGCCGGACATATTCACAAGGGTATTTTCCCTCAGGGAAAAATCATTTCAGTTTCATGAACGGTAACCATGGAAATATCAGATCAGTCAAGGTTTCAGAAGACAGATATGTTTATCAGTGATTTCACTTTCCCAAAGCATGTTTAATATAATAGATATATAACAAACATTAAGTACATTAAAAACATAGGCTAACTGCCCCACACATTTATACGCATTTGACACAAACCCAGTACTAAACTTGGATTGTCCTAGAACAAGGTATCAATGACTGCAGGATATAAGTAAGGCCAAAAGATCTTGCTTGGTATCTGCTTCTTTCCTCACACTGTATTGGATGCTTTGTACTGTCAAACACAATGCATAAATGTTATCTGCTATTTTCACTAAAAATGTGCATGTTTAGCTATCATTCCTGGCTGCTGCACTCTGGATTTAGAACAACTATACAGAGAGAGGAGGAAAGGCTCCTAGGATGAGGCAGACATGGAGAAATGCACAGAGGGGAGAAGTCCTGCTCAGAGCAGAAAGCAGATCTCAACCGTATTGCAGAGAAATCTCTGGGGGGAAAACAAAAAACAAATCCTTAAGAGCCTAGAGGTGTTGTATAGAATTCAACTGACCCAGGAAAAAATATCTGAAAGCTGCTAATGTACAAGCAGAAAGAATCAACTTACTGTACACAAATGTAAAAGGGAGACTTGATTTTAGAACTTCTACTTCATTCTGCCCATATACCAGCACGGAGACTTCCAACTTCCAAAACTAACATGCTCTAATTAAGTAACATTATTTCTAGCAAAATCTGTATTTAGGGAGTAGAATACTTTCTCGCCTTTTGGTATGTTTATTTTAAAGTGAGGTGAGAGTGGTTCGACCATGAGACTCAGATTCAATCATAGACTGAGCAGTGTTTTAGTATGGTATTTTAAGCGGATTGGAAAGAAAACAGAACGGGAGTTTTGTCAGGCATAGGTAGAAAAATACAATGCACGGTTCCTATTTTTATCATCTTCTAAGTAGACAAAAATTAAAATTTGTAAGAGAATTGACCTCATACCAAAGCTGATCCCAAAGATTTTGGATACTAGAAGCATAAGTTTTATGGGGCATTTGCTACTTTATCTGCCTATGAATCTCATGCTGATGTATAATGGTTTGCTCTTACATTCTGAAATCCTTCCATTCTTCTGAGAAGGCCAACAAAGAAAATAAAGACATCCAAATCCAGTGTTTCTGCATTTGTCAGGAAAGGTTTCCACAAGACACCTAAAAACATGCATCAGCTGCTGCAAACAAAGCTCTCCTGAAAACAAAACAAAACACAAACTGAATGATTTGAGGAATTCCACTCCATTTTTAAACAGTGAAATCTCGGCTGTACAAATTCTCAACCAGCAGCCATAATCTCTGAATAAACTTACATGCTTCTCCTTCAGGGTGTAATTTCACATTATACTTAATTCAATCTAACAGCAGGCAGAGGCCAGAGGGGATGGACCTGCTTTCCCCTTGCTTTTGTGCTTCTTCCCTTGTGTTAAATTTAGCAACTGTGCAATTCTACAGTGACTCCGATCAGTTTGCTGATCTGAGGAAAACTCACCATTTTCCATGAGTTAGCTTTCCCTCCAAGCAGGGGTGAGTTACAGTGACAAGTCAAACTCAGAAAAGGAGGCAGAAGTGGCACACAGACAGTGATGTGAGAATGAGGGCTATTACTCATTTCAGCTCCTGTCTAGTTAGACCAAACTAAGCATAACATGAAATCACGTCCTAAGGCTGCATCTACATTACTGTTTCAGTCTGAAGCAGTCGTAGGATTTGAAGTGAATCACCAATTAACAACCATATTAAATGTTGGTTCAGTTAGCAGAATAGCTGTGGTGTGTGCAAACTGGATTCTTTCAGGAGGAAACTTAGCTGAAAATATTGTTCCACAGGTACACCAAATATTCACTAGGCATTCATACGCCATCATGCATTACCTCACTCATTTCAAGCACAACCTGCCTGTGCATTTACAGAGTAACACAAGAAAACTCAAAAGCAAGTTCTGTATCCCTGTCACTCTCACAGTCAGTCAGTCTGCAAGTGCAGTCATCTCGTACGAAGCTCAGAGAGAACAAACATATTGTCACTTGGCTGCTACGCTTGGTAAAAATTGACAATGCCACCTATCCGGGAGGCAATATCCATTTTCTGTAGGTAAAGCACTAGCATACATTCAGAAAGGCTTTTCCGGTTAAACTTCTTTCAGAGAACATTTAAATAGTCCACATTAAGTAATTCCCAGTCATTTCATTTGATAGAGTTACACTTCTTTAAACGTGCTTTCTAAAAATATCTGTCAGGGCCATATATTTATAGTCAGCAGCTTCCACTGAAAAGCAATCTTTCCCTAAGACTTGCATTTTAGAACACAGCTGTCCTACCTGTGTGTAAGGGACCAATGATCGGCACCTTGATACAGGATAGTAACTGTCCCTGTTTTTCTTTTTTTTTATCATTAAAAAAACAACCTATTACATGATTCTATGAATAAGCATAACTTAAAAGTTTCTAGTAAAAAACGTAGATTAAAACAATGAAATATTTATCAAATATAAGTGAAATAAGAACAAAAAGAACAGTTCGTGTTCTTAACAAAGTTTGAAGTTTGGAGAAATTTTAATATTTTCAGGGTAATAAATGTCAGTTTAACGCTTACGAGCAGACGTAGAGGCCCACAAAAACTCATAAATAAGGAGTATATCTACCCCAGAGAATGGGCCAGGAGTATTTCCTGACCATCAAGACTGACTGCAAGCAGATGACAAGCTAGAATGAGATCTGAGTGTGCAGCACCGTGACCCTGCACACCTTGGCTTCCACTTGGTAGAAACTTGGCGAGATGGACAGCGACAAAGCTACAGCCAGACACTCAGGATTTCATGCCCAGACAGCTGGAGGACAAGTGGCAATGGGGAACAACGACCCTGCAGGGTAAACATGGGCAGTGACTACAGAAACCTGCAGGAGGCTGACTGCTCTGCTCCTCATCGTACCAGCATGCAGCCAGTCTCAGCGGGTCCAGACTCTCCAGAGGAGAAACTCAGGTTTCTCTCTTAAGTGCCACATGACCTAGGACTTCAAGAAGAGTCTTCTACAAGTCTTAACTCAAAATATTAGTAATGAAAGAGTTCCACATGGAAGACATTTTTATTATAACCTCTTAAATAAAACAATTTTAGGTTGTATTTTTTAATCAAGAAGGCACTTTAAATGTAACATTTCTATTAAGGAGAGCGATTCATAGTATGCAAATTATCATTACTTTGAATATAACTGAAAACAATCTTTAATAATTCTGAATTATTTGGATCAATTGAATCTTTAGCTTGCTTTAATTACTTTATGTTTACAGTCTCACAGGAAATGTGGAAATCACTGAAGGCCTCACAATGCCATTTTAAAGAAACGCCTGTTATTACTTTCATTAATTAAAAGCATGATTTTGATTCTGGGAAACAGAAGAAAAAAAAACAAAACTATTTATGTAAAATGCATTTCTGTCATTCTATTGCTTATGAACTTTGCTGAAATATAAAAGTTTCATATGCTGCAATATTGGAACAAATTGAATTTCAGGAGTAATACTCTGAAATCACTACTGTTGCTACAACTTCTAATAAGGTAGTGAATTGGCTTTAATCTTGATTTTTCCCATATTTCTTTTTAAAACATCATCTTTATTTTAGAAAACCCAATGCAGTCCAAATTGGCATTTAAAGGCATTTTGACCTGAGTTCCAAAAGTAAGAATTGCCATTTTAGATGCTCCATTTCCCATAAAAGTCAGTTTACTCTTATGTATTTTAATCTTTTTTCCTAACTTGAAGAGGAACTTGCCCCGTGATGCTACCAAAAGACCATCAAGATGACAGTGGAAGAGATAAGAAGAGTCATCAAGCTGACTGTACATAGTGTCCTCTCAAATAAGTAAAGAAACTCTACTACACCTTCATTTACTCCTTCCCTCCCTCCCCGTTTCTTTCATTGCAAGTTTTATGTTCAAAAAGAATAAGCCAAGCTTTTCCAAGCAGTAGTTGATGGCGAAGCTTTCCCATCAGGCTTCATGTTATCATATTACAAACCCATGGACTGGAAAGATCCTAGCTTTAGAAAGTCTCCAACTTAAAAATAAAGAAGGTATCACAGTGTGACAATCTTGGCAGAGTGCTGATGCTACAGGAGGGAATGGATGCTTTGGCAGAACTGAATGCTTCATTCAGCCTGAAATCTTCCCTTCTTCCATGCAAATAAACTGTTGGGGTTTTTGTTTTTGTTTCTTTTCCTCTCCTTCCTCTGCATGTGGGACCATGTCACAAAAGAATTGAAAGAAAGAAATCAACTTGTGTCCATAGGGTACAGCATCTAGGTCCCAACCTTTTAGAAATGAAGCATGACAATTCAACAGAGAAGCAGAACTTCAGTATTTATCTCTGTACAAACTGCATTATGAAAAGCAATTAAGATTTGACCTTCCTGATATAAAAATGGTCTGGTTGCTACTAGAAACTGACCTTGAACTTCTGCCTTGAAATTCTCAAAAATCTTATTTCTACAGATTTTCAAAGGGCTGAGTTTCCAAAAAAGAAAACTTGTAATCTAATAGAGATAGTTTAAATTTAGCTGTGATTATATTGGCCTTTTCAAAGCTTCTCTTGCAATCCCATCTTATAAGAAAGGCCAATGTCAAATCAATGCTGTAAGATTGTTTTTGGTGAATTTTTTTTTTTTGAAGTTAGCCTCTAACCATGGCAGACTAAGTCAAAGTGGTATTGCCAACCTTGTGAAAATCAATATAGAAGCATATCTACAGAATGTAATTAACCATGTATTTAACATCTTTATTTATATGCCCATAGTTCTTTTTCATAAGAATGATGCAACAGCTCCACTAGCAATTTAAACAGGCAAAATCAAAGGTCATTTTCTAAGTTCTTTACCCAAGCAATACCTTTGAAATTAATGAGAGGTCATTGAATTAAAAACTAGCTGATAGACTTGTATCTTCCATTAAAAGTGTTCCTGCCTGCTTACAAGTCATATTGCATAGTGTTCCTCTTTGAGATTTGGCTGCACTAAAATTAAACATCAGTTGAAATGGATTTAATGATTTAATTTTTGAATAGATTACTTTACAAACTTTAGCAACATTGGTGCAATACTTTCAGACTGAGCTATTCAAAGAAGCCTAAGGGAGGAAGGCAACCACATTTCACTGAAACAGATGAAATGTCAGCTGAAATAAGTGCTTGTGTCTGCATATAATCTTCTATTTATAGCTATTATCAAGAAACATAGCATGTAGTATTTCTGACAGACCTTCATGGAAGTACTTTATTCACTCTGAGTGCAAGCATCTATGAAAGCTTTGTCATCTTTTCCAAACTTTATTACCTCTTGTCTTGGAGCCCCAGATTCCGAGCTGGGAACCATTACTGAATATTAGCAGCATATATAGGAAACTACGTGCTTTTTTCATCATTATGAATTGATGACAAAGCTTCAGTACACAAAGTGATCATTACTGTAGCGGCAAAGAGACAGAGACCTTTGAAAGACCGAAGAGAAGGTGAGGAGGGGACGTTGTAAAGTCCCGTATCTATTCCTAGGTCAGCTGAGAACAAGAGATGCTCAGCAAAGAAAGAAAACCTCTGTCCTTTCAGACACATCTTATTTTTCAGAAAGGATTAATTGGTGAGGAATTGCAATTGTTAAGACTTCAAGACCTTGGGTCTTGAAATTCATGCAAATGACATCATTCTGGTGAAATAAATTACTTAGCTCATCAGACACTCTAGGAAGGCAAGATCCTTGAATCACAAGGCAATGATCATTGCTCATTAAACGACCAACACTTTTCTAATACTAGTAAAAGTGAAAAGGCGGGACAGCAAAACAGCTATAAATATGAAAAGAAGCTAAATCAGAACAGAAATGCTGAGAAATATACAGAAGCGGTAGAAAATATTAAATTGCAAGAAAGTAAAAAAATTATATTAAGAATAGCAAGTCATGTTTTATACCACAAAAGCGTAAACCAGACTAATTACAACTGCTCCTTGTTTATACCATTAACTACAATGAAGAAGAAACAAATTGGCAGCTCAGAAGTAAAGCATGTGGATACCTGTTGGGGATCTGTCATGCATGAAGGTGTCAACATGACTGTCTCATGCAGCTCTGGGGCAAGAAGGTCCTGCTCTACCCAAGGCTGTTTCAGTTATGTCTGTCTTACTGTAACAAGTCCCAATCCCACTACCAGTCTGCTCTGTGTTACTATCTTACTTCATGCAATGCACAAGAAATGTTTCTCAATGTTTGATGAAAGATACCAACCAACCGTTGTATTTCACAAGCTAAAACTGAACCACCTGAACTTGGAACAACAAAGCAGTAACATCAAAACAACGCACTCATGTAAAATGTATATAAAAAGGCAAAATAAATCTTTAAAATCCTATCTTAATAATTGGATTAGATTAAGACTGTTTAGCAATATTACTGCTTAGCATCACTTAATATAGCTTTAAATTCTAACAGGATAAAGTGAAAGAATAGTATATCCAAAAAAACATGCCCCAGGCTGGTTGCACTCATAACTAATGCCATGCTACTGCTGAAATACTCAGGTAACTACGGTTCTGTTCTTCACTAAAAGTCAGCACTAATGCAGAAAGCTGTATATTTACCATAATATATAATTTTAATGACTAGTCACAATTCTATCTCTTCACTGTGTATATCCGGCATTCTTTTAAACAAAATAAAAATCATCCATAGCCTAGATTTCCAGCAAATGCTTGAAATAATCAAAACCTGACAAGGGTTTTATTATGTATGTTAACAGGACTTTCTTTAATTTTTACTCATCAAGGAATAAAAGCCATGCTTATTTAAAATCACTGATGTTAGGGGGTTCATGTCACAGATTATCTTCGTAATGTGAACAAGGGCATTTACTGTAACTGCGTCAATAACCCTTTTTGTTGTTGGGGGGGAGTTTAGCTCAATATAAACTGTCATCTAAATTCATTGCTAAGGAACAAAATACTGTATTATCAGTGCCTCGCTGCAGAAACAGAGCTGAATCTTGCAATGGTTGTGTACTCCTGGGCCACTAAAGTAAATATATTTACAGGCATTACTGGATATTTATTTATTATTGGTATTTTGTTCTTTTCTCTGCAAAATGGATCTATAAATTAAAAAAAAAAAGTGATTTAAGTGGAAACCTATGTAAAAATTAAAGCAGAATGCCTGAGTAAGATTTTTGGTTAATTACTCATTTCTTAGGTACTAAGACTAAGTTCTCATTAGTAAAGTTGGCACATGCATAAGAACAAAACTGAGCCATACTACAACAGATTCTTAGGGTGGTAAGGAAGGTAACACATAACCCTTTGCTATTTCTAGAACTTCTGATTAGAGCCAAAAATAAAGACTTGGCAAAGGTGAATGTCTTGCAAGTCTTTACCTTCAAATGAAAATGCTATTGTCTTCTTAATTACAGCACTAATTGAAAATACTTGAAGGAGGGAAGTCTAGAGAACAGGAATGGAGAAGCGATGGATGAGAGAACATCCAATAATAAACACACCACTCTTTTAACACCCAACTTTAAGTATTTTTTTAAACCAGAAAAAAAAAAACCAACAAAAAAAAACAATTATAAATCTGGGACATATAAATGCTGCTGCAGAAGCTCTTTCAGGTGGACTTCTGTAATATACTGCATAAGCTATGCCTCTTTTGCACATTTTATTCTACGTGATTAATACTGACTGGACAGAGAAAATCAGAAAACTTTTTGTAAAAGCTTTCCATATATGAAGTCACTTATATCCTGACATTTACATATTCCTAGGAAGGAAAATGCAATATATTCTAATGTAATATATTTAGCAGACTAGCATATAAAGCAGAGGTAGTGATTACTTCAATTTATTAATAGGGTCTTCTGTTCTCGTCAGCAACTTGCAATGATTATTTCCTCCCAACAACTACGTTTATCAATTTACATGCACTACATTTCATTGACAAATTATTTGGCCATGAATTTCCAAAGATCTGCCAGAGCTTTCTGTTAATCAACTAGAAGGGGAAAATTGGATAGCTGAACTACAAAGCACTGATTATAATTGGATCAGTCCTGTGAGTGTAATAAAGAAATTGCTTGCAATGTTCAACATATACTAGCCTAGCATTTGGACTAAAAGTGACTCAGTATAGACTAATGGTTCCACATTAATGTTCTTTAAATGCTGTTGTTGTATTAGATTGAAGTGGGTTTAAATTAAAATGCTACTTACAAACTGTTTTTTAGAATGAACAAATTTCGTGATTAACATAAAAGTAAAAAGGAATGATTAACTGCATTATGTTATTCCAACCACATACACCTTGATTTATGGAAGGGAAAGTATTTCAGCACTGGCAACAACTTGGCTTTGGAGTGCAAGATCACACAATGACATATAAATAAACCCCAGGTGCAACACTACAGATATTGTAAAGGTAACAGTGTGTTTATCACTCAGTGAACCCATAAACCTGAATCAAAAATTAAATATTAATACCTCTCTTTTGCACTAGGAGATCAGGGAAAGAAGCTGGTGTCAGATGGGGAAAAAGACCAAAACTAGAACTTTTGTGCAAGTGTTAATGCTGCATTTTCTGTACTGTGAAAGAATACTGCAAGCCTTCAGACAACCGAGATGAAGGGACTGCCTGTCTGCCAGTGTTACCCTCCTAGTTCCTACAGCTGCCTTACTTTCATAGAATCACAGAATCGTAGAATCATTAAGGTTGGAAAGGACCTCCAAGATCACCTGGTCCAACCATCACCCTATCACCTGCCATCAACCTATCACCCTTCATCCAGCAGAGGTACCTTGCCAACAGTACTTGCTGTCTTTGGCTCCTTTCTGGCAGGGCCTGACCCAAAGCAAGGTTGCTTATACCAGGTTCCAGGCAGCTCAGCAGAGCAGTTATCACCGTTGTGAGATGAGCAGTCTTCTCTATCCCAGTCATCTCCCAAGTGGGATTTGTGCTCCCCGGGGATGCGCAAGACAATCCACTGGAGTGCAGGAAGAAAGTATTTTTCATATTATTAAATAAAGTGTTTACTTCATTTTTATCTCATCTTTTACTAATATCTATTTTGGTGTGCTTTGTAATGTACGTAATATCTTAGTACAATAGTACACATAATCTATAAATAAATAACTATACATGCAGTGGGGGTGCATACTTAAAAATGTTACGCTGCCAGGGGTGCATGATCAATATGTTTGGCACCCACTGCTCTAATTCAGCAGGGAGGCTGATGCAGGAACACTGATCAGAATCCAAGGAAGCTGCTCAGAAGTCAGTCTTGAAACTGATGACTGTTTTTGTGGGGAGAGGAATGTCATTAGGAACATCATTGCTTTAGGGAACCAGTGAAGCTGGATGAAGCCCTCACTGAAGCCGTAACATGTCTACCAAGTATCTGAGGACTAGGATTTCTTCTTTTTTTCCGATAAATTTTGAAGATAATATGTTTATCTAAGCTGAAGACATTCCTTTCATGGTAATCACTGGCTCCTGTTACCCACTTATGAATACTTTCAACAAATTCAGTAGCCGTATTGAAAACCTTCAAGGCACCTTTCACAGGATATTTGGAATTAGGCAAACTTCACGCTCTACTCAATTTGATCCTTATCCTATTGCAGCTATATTCACAGAAGTCTAAGTGATGAATATTTAATTGAAAACAAAATACAACAATTTAATCTTGATCTACTTGTTTTAAGATAACAGGATACAAATGTAAAGGCTGTACTATATCTTCCATCTCTACACCTGGAGAGTAGGGTGCTCTACAGACAGTGAGGAGGTAGAGAGCTGGAGTGCAAAAGTCTATTATTTTTAATTAAACCTTTGTTCAGGCAGATGAGCAGTGTTGAGACACGAGGTAAAAATAAAAGGGGTAGAGGAAAGCCAGAAGGAGGCACAATATTTATTCACAATTAGTAGTAACTGAGACTATATCTACTATGTGCTGAAAGCATGAGAGATTTAAAAGCCCCTTAAAGTTTAACACATTAAAATCTATAAAATCTTCAGCTAACTGCTGAAATGGCAATGTGCCTAGAGAGCATATAACATTAGCCATTCAAAGCATGTTGCTATCAAATTGTGAGACGCCTGCAGAAACGAACTGTGCTCATTCATCTCTTTCCTGGAATTCAGCTAAATATATTAATACCTCCTATGTGCTTTTGATATTTGATATACTTGAGCGTCAAGGAATGCAAAGTTAAGTTTCTGCTTACAGAACAGTCATGGTTGTAGCAGCACCACTGAGATGTTTATCTATGTTTATCTATGCCAGTTCCTCAGAAAAAGCAGATAGACAACAAAAAGGAAAATAATATCAGGACCAATCCCTGTGCACATTATCTCATATGAACAAGGAGAGACCTATTATTAATAATAACAATGTTGATTTCTAAAGCAAGAGGAAAAAAAATCACCACCACCACCACCCAAAAAAAAAAAACAAAAAAAAACAACAAAGACAAATCTTTTCAAAGTGAATTGATAACTCTTAAATTTCCTGCAAACACTACAGCTAAATACAACAGTAGGATACAGGATCCACTTTCAATGTGGCAACAGAAATTACTACTGTAGACATGAGTGTATTTCTGAAAACTATGTCTAATGAGAAATCTGTAACTTCTACCAATACATTTTTATTGAAAATTTCCATTTTATAAAAAGATTGCATTGAAAAACAACTCTAAATAAAACCATGACCAAGCTTAAATAAAACCATAAACCTAGCTTAATGAAAAAGTAACTTAGTCATTTGCTAAGGACAGATAAACTACCTTGGAAGAGTTTTTGGCAGGAATTATTAGCAACTGTTCCCTTATCTACACTAGTGAAAGGTGATGAGGACGTGTCAAAGTAAGGAAGTGCAGGAGGTAAGGGCTTTATTTTGGCAAACTGCAGTGTTTAGGCACGTGAACTAGGTGGAATATAAACTTAGGCAATGGAGAAGGAGAGGAGGGTGGTCAAGACAAGTCAAGGTCACCTACACAAGCTCAGAAAGTGACAAGCAGAAGGTCAGGGTGATGAAAGGAAAGAAAATACAGTGCCTGACTGCAATATTTCTTTGAAATGACACAAAGTTGAATTTGTTCCCTCAAGAACAGGGAAAAGATAGGCTTTGTTTTCTTCTGCGGAACAAAAAAAAATGTTTGGAGTTCTGGGAAGCTTTCAGCTGGCTGCATTTGGCTCAGCCCTGGTATAAATGCATTGCTATACAACTTCTGTTTCATGACCATTTCATTTCTAAACTGCTTTGGGGATAAATCATGTTGTGTGGAGGGATGCTGTTGTCTACAGAACCAATGGAGTTTCATAAGCTGCAAGATGTGTATCATGGAGAGAAATATCTATCTGCGTATAAAAATAGCTGAAGGCAATCCAATGGTATTGTATCAACTTCTGCTGCCTAATTCTGTTGTAAAGATTCATTTGAATTGTTGTCAGGTATTCGCTGTTTCTCATTTCCCTGTACAGCCTTCCAGATATGCAGAGATCCTAATAACAAGATAGTAGTATCTCAGGAACTGACATACAGATGTGATAACTACTCATAACAGCAAATGAGATTTGTTTTCAACAATTAGACCCCACATTTCTCAACTCTAGTAGCTGTTTTGAATGAGTATTTTCAACTTTTGTCTTTGGTTTTCCCAATGGTAAGAAGGGCACAATATGGTTCCATGACACCTCTGCCTTGTCCTCCTGTTCTCTAGACTCTGTCCCAGTCTCATTTTCCTCATCCTGCTCCATCCTGCTCTTCATTTCTCAGACCCTGTGATTCACGTGTGTGCCTATTAAATTCAAGTCTTCACTGTTTAGACTGCATCTGGGTTTTCCCAAATGCCTCACCCACTTTGTGTACAAGTGTTCCCCCTCGCAAACTTTTCCCCCCCACACACACTTGTAACTGGGATCCTACAGGCCCCTGGAGGTCTGCTTCTTGACTTCTTTACATTGGGCTTGAAAAGAGTCCTTCCTACCCTGACCCCTCTGGGGGATGGATGGGATAACACCACACAGACCGCCCTTCCAGCTCCAGCATGGCTGGGCAGGGCTGAGAGAGCAGGAGCCTGGCCCTGCTGCAGCCCCCGGGGCTGCTGTGGGAGCCCAGGCCTGGGCAAGGTGGGGAACGCCCAGGGCATGGGGCACGAGGAGAGTCAGGGCTGGTGGTGTGAGTCTGGAACACCACCAAGAGCAGCGATGATGATGATGATGACGACTTGAAATCCTTGTCAGAACCTCAACATGTCTCTCAATGTGCATCTTGAGAAGAAAATATTTAACCTGGAAGGCTCAGCTTGACAAAACAAGGGACAACTGAAATCTTGGTTTAATACAAAACAGTAGACAACATTAGTGATAGATACCGCTTATAGTCTCTGTCCTCAACACTGACTCTTTGAGGCACCTTGGCTTCCCTATTTCTGTTACAGTGTTTGATTTCAACTGCCCATGGCCATTACATAGTGTCACCATATTACAGAATCTGTTCTCGGCCATAAAACACCTACTTCTGAGATATCAAAAATAAAATGGTATCTAGTATGTTTGGTCTACAAGCAGTAAGCACTAAAAATCAACTTTCCTGGACAAGTTTAATCAAACTTTCCTGAAAATACTCTAAATTCAAGAACTTTACAATAACAAGGCACTTTCCCTCAGCATTATCCTCAGTCTTGTCTTCCTCCAGCCCTATCCAAAAACATTTCAACATCTGATAAGTAAGGATGGGGACAAAAAGAATATTGTCAAATTATTAAAGCAGAGCCCAACAAAGTATCATAAAAAGTAGAGCTCGAAGGGCTGTAGAGAAATAGTTGTGTCATCCATATCCCATTCTTGACAGATATTCTACATGTGTTTAAGCTTCAAATGATAGTATTTACAGTCTCTTTAGGCAATCTACTGCAGTGCTTATCTGTCCTTAATGGTAAATGGTATTGCTCAAATTTTTCAGAAAATGGTTTAAGTGGTCCAAACACAGATCCCGATTCTGTAAGATATAACTAAGTTTTACGTCAATAAAGATAAACATGGAAATATTGATCTTAGGAAGCATATTTCAAATTAGTGCAATATTCAAGTGTCAGGCTTGCAACAAGACATAAATGTGAATGTGACAATTGTTAAGAGTTTTCAGACATCTCAGTATCATCCTAGCAATGCACCGAGTTAGAAAATACACTCTTGAACTGTCTTCATTGGTTTACTTATCAGTAAATGATTACATGTAAAATATAAAAGGTTTTTATCCTGTTGTCTTCATTATGCTTTGTTTGAGTTTTTGTTTTAATTTTCCTGGTATTAGTGAAACAAAAAAAAAAAAAAGACAAGCTAATTGAGAGAGAGGCAAAGTGACAACTGGCAGCCCCAAATAAAGGCTTTTAGCTGAAAAGACCATTTCTTAAGGCACTAGAGGGAAAAATATCTATATCATTATTGTCATAGCTTCTCTGAAGTAGTGTGGATGAGATTAAAATAAAATCTGACACCTTAATTTCATAAACATGCCAGCATTACAAGTTTGGCAATGCTCGATGTTACTGTGTTACTGCTCTCATGGAGGTGATATCTCAGGCAGAAAAGGAGAGTACTTGGCAAGCAGGAGAAGGGAGAGAGCATCTGTGGAGGGGGTGTTTTACAAAGTCTTGTTGGAGTTAGTGCCTGCAGAGATATGTCTAGAAATGATACAACCTATAATACTATTGCAAAAGATATGGATGTATTGTAAAAAAAAGAAAATCACACTAGACTCAATTGCTTGGACATTTGCTGGAAATTTGCCTTTCAGCAACAGAAGCTTATCTGCTGCAAAACCGTGAAACTAGTTAGTTCCCTGTACGAGATCAACAGGACGAATCTGTTTTCTCAATGTGCTTTATTATAGAGAACTAGCACAAAGCAAAAATCTAAATTAATGGAAATACCAAAAAAGTTTTACGACTTTTGACTACCTCATTTTCATGATTTTTTTGGTACTTCAAACAAACAAAAAACAACAAACAAACAAACAAATTAAAAAAAAAAAACAACACTGGCTCCCTAAATCATAGAATGGCTTGCGTTGGAAGAGACCTTAAAGAACACCCAGTTCCAATCCCCCTGCCATGGGCAGGGACACCTCCCACTAGATCAGCTTGCTCCAAGCCCCATCCAGCCTGGCCTTGAACGCTTCCAGGGATGGGGCATCCACAGCTTCTCAGGGCAGCCTATGCCAGTGCCTCACCACCCTCTGAATGAAGTAAATACTGGACTTCCATACAGTGAGTACAGACAAATTCATACTTATGACAAACATCAGAGATCCACCATAATCATTCAGCAGGGTATTTATAATACATCCTTTATTATATATACATTGGCTATTAAAAGAAATTCTATACAACAATTGTTTTCATTTTGTCTTAGGAATCAACTGTAGAGATTTTAAAAAATTAATACACTTCTAAATAGAAAATATATCTAACATACCTCTAAATAGAAATAACAGTCCCACTGAGGAATAGAAATAAATAAATGGACAAAAAATGTTGTCATCTAAATATGTAATAGTTACATGCACTTCTTCTTCATGACTATAGCACACACAAAGATAAAATCTTAAATTTGAAATTTAAGAAAATTATAAACAATTCTTCATTGAAAATTTCTTTTCAGAATACCAAGTTTTCGGATTAGAATCCTTCCCCCATCACTGAACTGTTTTTTTGGATTTAGGATTATATGAAAATCAAATGTTATATCAGGTTGCTCCAAATGATCCAGTCATAAGTGTGATGTATTAATAACGGTCTCAAACTAACTTATTCACCAAGTCTGGAATGTCTATTGGGATACAGTGTCCATCACTGTTCAAGTCTATCTTTTGGCTATCTCATAGCCAAAAGATCAAGAGAGAGCAAGTACAAGGCAAAACAAACAAGGAAAGAGTATTTAAAATACTTACCTCAGTATTTCCCTAACCACTCTTCTTACTTCTAAACCACATCCTCTGACTTTCACACTCTTAAATGTGGTGCTACACATGAAGCCAGCAACATCAACTATTGACGTCAAACTCACACAGGAAATCAGACGTGGTGCGTTGTGAAACGTGTCACATTAAGCAGAATCTGTCCATTCTGCTTCTTGGCAACTTAACTACTTCACAAAATTCTTATTCTTAAACAAAGACTCCAGAAGTGCCCAAATGCTGTGTTTAGGCATGTAAAACAGTAGGCTGACTTTCAGAAGTGCTGGGTTTCAGCCTTTTACCTAGAGGAAACATATTAGCACAGTAATCATCATCCACCAAGTAGCAACTCAATACCATGAAAGTCACCAAAGATTTCTGTGACAGGTGAGTAGATTGTTGGAGACTAACAACACATCCTGAAACACCATTTGGTAAATGGGAGAGCTTCAGAGAGACGCATGCAAAGACCTCTGCTATTGTGGCAGTATACATTTTAGTTTTCTTGGAAAAACAGTTATGTCATAAGAAATTTGAATGTTACTAGATCTCATTTTGCAACTGATTTTTATAAGCATATGCTCTTTACAGTTTTGGTAATGTGCTTTATACAACTAGTGTTTTCCTGTCACTGTCATTTCTTTTATTTTACTGTGGGAAGTTCTGAAGGTATCAGTAAGAATAATGGTAACCAAAGGGAAAAAAAACAGGTATGTTTTCACCTTGGCGTATGAGAAAACAAACTATTGTATCTCAAATAAATATTCTAGTTAGCAGGGTTTTTTTTAATTTCATTACTTATATTTATATTTTACTTGTCTATATTTCTGGCAAGGTCCCTATAAAGACATACGACCATGAAATTTAGCACTTCCAGAATCTAGTACTTGCTGAGACAATCTTCAGAAAAAGTGAAGTATTAGTAAGACCTAAATCACTAGGTCACTTCATATCCAAACTATTGATGCCACCCATCTGTCTTGTCTAACTAGAACCCCTTCTCACCAGGCAGGATCAATCTGAGGTATGGAGCTATACCACAGTATTGCACAGTGACTCCAGTGCTGCATAGCTATAAGCAGTTGTATTGAGGTATTAAAAATTACCTTGCATTACTTTCTGTATCCTGATATCTATGATAAAATAAAATAAAAAAAGGTTATATCGTAAGTTTATAATGACTAAAATTGAGCCACCTGGAGCTTCACAGTACAGCTGGATACACAGCTCCTTGTGGGCCAAGTGTTAGATGTGAAAGAAAAGTGCAGAAAGGAAAAAGAAAAAAAAAGAAAAAAGCAGCCAGAAATAACAAGCTTTTAGCATGTTCCTAAAAACATGGTTTCTAGGGCACAATCTTAAGACATAGAGGAAGACTTCATAAAATTCCAGTTTCAAGGAGGTAAAACTGAGAACAATTTTCCTGGTATCTCCACTATGAAGTGCAAAATTTATAAATACCTTTCTGCTATGTGCATGTGCAGTTGTTTTAAGATTTTAGATCAAGATATGGCAGTAAACAACACTGAAAGCTGGTTTAGCCGGACTACCATTGCAAATATAGATAGCTGCTGCGCATACTAGATTTAGATACCCGTGTCTGATACCACCTATGTAACAAATATTAACAAGAAAAAATCCTTTTTGGTATTTGAGTGAATTTTAAAGTGCTTAAAAAAAATCTAACTTTACGGTATTAAAATATGCTGATTATAATCAGTCCAGTTTGATTATTCCTTGATAAGAAAAGGCATATGAATAATAAATCTAGATGCTACCAGATCACAGAATCACAGAGTTGTAGGGGTTGGAAGGGACCTCCATAGATCATTGGGTCCAACCCCCCTGCCAAAGCAGGTTCCCTAGAGCAGGCTGCCCAGGTAGGCGTCCAGACGGGCCTTGAATATCTCCAGAAAAGGAGACACCACAACCTCCCTGGGCAGCCTGTTCCAGTGCTCCATCACCCTCACCGTGAAGAAGTTCTTTCGCATGTTGGTGCGGAACTTCCTGTGCTCTACCTTGTGGCCATTGCCCCTTGTCCTATCCCCACAAACCACTGAGAAGAGGTTGGCCAAATCCCTCTGTCTCCCACACTTAAGATATTTGTAAACATTGATAAGATCCCCTCTCAGTCTTCTCTTCTCAAGGCTGAACAGACCCAGGTGTCTCAGCCTTTTCTCATAGGAAAGATGCTCCAGGCCCTGTATCATCTTTGTGGCCCTCCACTGGACTCTTTCCAGGAGATCCCTGTCTTTTTTGTACTGGGGAGCCCAGAATTGGGCACAGTACTCCAGGTGAGGCCTGACCACAGCAGAGTAGAGGGGGAGGATCACCTCCCTTGACCTGCTGGCCACGCTCCTTTTAATGCACGCCAGGATCCCACTGGCCTTCTTGGCCACCAGGGCACACTGCTGGCTCATGGCCAACCTGTCACCTACCAGGACCCCCAGGTCCTTCTCCGCAGAGTTCCTCTCCAGCTGGTCATCCCCTGGCCTGTACTGATACATGTAGTTGTTCCTTCCCAGGTGCAGGACTCTACACTTGCTCTTGTTAAACTTCATTTGGTTTCTTCCTGCCCATCTCTCCAGCCTGTCCAGGTCTCGCTGAATGGCAGCACAGACTTCTGTGATGATGATGATGGTGACATCACTGAAGGATGTATGGTCACTTCTACTGGAGACTCAGAGGTAGGATTTCACTTTAAATGACAGAATTTAAAGTAAATGCAACTGATTTAAAGATGGTTTTAAAAATGTCTTTACCTATAGAGGCTTAATAATAAGAGCTTTAAGTTTTGGTTTTAGTTTACGTTCTGCCTAAAAAGCATGCTTAAAACAAACACATCATTTCATTCAGAGATCAATTGATTTTATTTATTTTTTTGAATAAACTACATTAAAATAAGAGGATCTTTATCACCCATATTCAAAAAAGTAAAATAGTTTCATTTATTCAGTAGTAATAATGAAAACCCTTGTTTCAAGAAAAGGATCCAGAGCAGGAGGATTTTTCTTACTTTCTTCCACAGTACTGCTGAGCATGTATAGTTTCAAAAATAATAGTCCTTTGTTAATTTTAAATCCTGCTTTGTCACGTTCGAGACACTTTCTGTTACTTATACAAACATGAAGGGCAAACTGCACCCACTGTTTTCACTGGAGTTTCCATTCACTCATTCCGCTCCACTGGAGGCGTAGTAATTCCTCCGCGACAGGAACAGTATTACTGTCTCCCATAGTTATGGACCCACACTTATTTCATCAGTATATTTGAAACTGCTATAGGGCAAGTGGTACCCATCTTAAGTATAGTCCTTATCGTTTTATTGCTGTTGTTGTGATTTTATATTAGCTGTAGGTCTCCACTGATACTTGCTGGCAAAGGTTATACAGTTTTTTTCCACATGGGTGAAAAGTGATCTAATGCAATTGGCTATTGACCTGTTGTGAATATACCAGAAGAAGAAAAGAGATAAAAGTAAACTCCAACATGTATTTTAATTACTTGGTTGAAGCACGCTTTATTTTTCCAGAACTTTGGTGATAGTTTTGTCCCCGGGGTTTTTGTTTGCTTTTTCCTTAGAAGAGTAGCAGTATAAGGATGGAACTAGGCAGAATCGCACAAGTTGTACTCAGGGAGCGCAAACATAAGACTGGAGAATGAAGCTTCAAAAGCAGGACTTCCCATAACAAAATTCTAGGAAGGAGGAAGGGGGCTTCTTCCCTCTCTCTAATAAGACACTTCCACATTCAAACAGCTCTGTAATTGGAAAAGCAAAAGCTAAACACAGATAAACAGAGACCTAAATCTTGATAACTGTGCTATCGCTATAATACTGACTGCAATGGAAACCTTAAGTACCCTCTATTTACATATATTAACAAGCTCTATGTAAGAAGACAGATAGAGATATTAAAATCCATACTGTTGCTTCAGAGGACAGAAGTTGTCCCATATACTAGGTTGAAAAAAGAGTAAGGGAATCCCAAATTCTTTCAGAATTCATTTGTTAGCCACAAATTTATTCTTCTGATCAGCCCAGCCCTCTTCCTTTTTCTCCTACGCAGAGATCAGTCTCAAAGGAAGACTGCCACTATGTTCAGATACAGAGATGAGGTCAATAAATAATCTTCCCAGTAAGAAACATTGTTTTCTGAGGATTTTTAATTTCTATCAAATTAATAAGAAAACACAATTATTTTTAACTTCAAATATCTCCAGTTTCCCCTGTACACATACTGAAACCTCTTAAGAAAGTTCAGGACTTAATCTACATTTTTGGAACTATTCTCATCGCTTGAACTTCTTAGCTTGAAAGGAATTGATTGAAGTAGGAAAGCGAATAAACTTTAAATGTTAACGTGAACATTAATTACAAAAAGTCATGGGACAGAATCAATCTCTGCTGAACCTGAATCTTTATTCTCAAAGGAATTATCAAGTTTTGCCAAACCCAGTAACTCACATGAATTTACTTTAATACTAAACACAAGCAGTATTTTAAAATTAATTCTGATTATTTTCTTGAAAAAAAAAACAAAAAAAAAATTACCTGCAGATGCCACAGAAGTAACATGATTAATTGGGAATCTACTAGGGAACTCTTAATGAATGATTCAAAAACTTATAATATTGTCACTTCCAGTTCAGTAGCAAAGATGTTAACATTTAAATGATTTAACAACTTAATGAATGACATTTGTTTTTATGGTTATTCTGGGAAGTGTAGCCTGCTTCAGACTTCCTGGGTTTACTCTCTTGGCTGAATAAAAAAGACATAAAATTCTTCAAATTATACTGTATCAGTAAAAGAGTAATTTTTAAAATGTTTACAACTTTCAATAAAATTAGCCACCTTGTTTTAAGGCATGTCTGTCTAAAAAGCTTAGCTTCACAGGTGTTTATATCTACGAAAAAAGTATTTTGAAGCAAGTCTCTCTCTAACTCTACAGACTCCAGTCAGCTGGAAAGTCAGCATATCAGCCAGATTGATATTTAATTTCATTTAATATTGTTGTTTGTTCTACACCCTTCCATAATTTTTGAGTATTTTAAAACTAACAAAAAAAGGTCATGTAGTATGTAAGGGAAAAACGATGACCCAACATGAACAATACTAGACTATTAGTGATTTCCTTTTTAAATCACATGCCAAGTCTACGAACTCCTATTTAATTGTAAGTTTTCAATGTTATTTCAAGTAGTTGTTAAATGTTTTTAGTTAAAATGCTAGAAATTTTAAACTCTCCTATGTAAAACATTTTGGGGGCAATTATTATTATTATTTTCTTTTTTTTAAACATGCAGTCTCCTAAATTATTCCGGGTACTGGTTTGTTCTACAGAGAGATTAGTAGTCAAACTCTTAAATTTCTCAAACAACTGAAGAGTCTTAAGAAACAGATGAATGACCTCAACAACACTGATGACTAAAAAGTCTTACTTCACTGACAGGAAAGAAATTCACCAAAAAAAACATTTCCTTCTAAACAAGAAATTCCCCAGCCTCCATATCACCAACTGGAATAATCATAAGATAATAGTATTATTCAAACTTAGTTCAGGCAGCTTTTTTGAAATGCAGTCACGCTATATGTAAAAATGAAATTACTGTGGGAATGCACCTAAAGTGCAAATATAGTACAGTACTACATTGCAAAATGTGACCTACTCTGTGTTTAAATAATTCAAAATACTACAGATTCTCTAACGCCAATATAAGTGTAGCTGGTAAGAAAAAACACATAGATTAGAATAAAGTTTTCTCTTAGGGAGTTAATTCTTGATTTATTGTTAAGAATTTTTGTACTTAAATGAACTTCATCTACAGCTTCTGTTGAATTACTGAAAGATTCTTCTGAATTTTGCCATGTTAATGGCACTGTTACATATAGCATTTTTGTTGCATCTGTTGCATTCTACTGAATAGGTATTTCGTAATTAACATGGAAAACAATTTATCTAACTGAAGTGCAATCTGAGTTACTTAAACTGAGTTTATTCTTATAGTGACAGGTTTTTTCCAATTCCAGATATTTTCATATGTTTTTCTACTCGTATCACACAAAACTTAATCCTAAGCTTGGCATATTGTACTTCATCTTATGTATTCAAAAGATATCAAACTTAATATTTCCACAAATTAAAAAGGGAGATATGTCCATACAGCATTTTTCCTGATCTTTGAAACCCAAGTGCTATCATCTTTCATTTACTAACTTCATCTGAGAAAACAAACTACTGTGAAGAAGATCAAGGCTACCAAATCTTTACTCACACCAGACTGACCAAGAGATCAGCCTGCTTTTGTACAACTGCTTAAATAACACTGCCATCATCCAAACAATTTATCAGAATAATCTAATTTAAGAAAGCCAGTGTTTAAAAACATATTTTTAAGGTGATATTATTACATTTTGATGTCAAGTTGGCAGCTTTAAGTAACTAAATTACATATGCAGGTAAAAGGATCTCTCTAAAGCTTTTAATACTTTCAATGATGAAGTTTTGATAAAACAGATTCACACACTTATCAATACATCTCTGCTCTCAGACATCTCTGGCTGAAAATGATAGCTAGAAATAGGAATTCCACCAAACAGGTAACAGAAACAGGAGTTCTTCTATTAATCCACTCAGACTATAGCAAGTCGATGAATTCCAAATATGACTAGTATGTTGTTACTGGACAAAGCAGATAATAATTACATAAAATTCATCCTCTTCTTGAGCTTTTTTTAAAAAAAAAAATGTGGATCAGAATGCAAAATTCCAAATGACTAAAATCTCATGCTCCCTGATGTATGTATATGTATTTTTTACAAGATGATCAATGCTATTTATTTTCAATGGTAATTCATAACAGCAGCAATATTCATTACCAAACAAAGGAATTAGTAATTTATATATTACCTAATGCTGCTCATGCTTCCAGTTTCTGATCCAAGCTTACATCTCTCCAGTTGGCTAGCTACAATCTGACGTTCAGCTTCAAGTTCTCGAGTCAGTCTCTCAAATTGCAGTTCCTGAAAAAAATTAAATGAAACCACTCATTTTAACTTCTCTCGATATTAATAAGGTATCTCAGTATATAACAATAATCGTGCAAAAAAAAATGCTAGTATAGTATCTTACAGGAAAACCTTTTTTGTTTTAACACATTCACAATTCAAGTTTTTGAGGTAACACCTACTCGTTCCTTCATTCACTTTAATGATACGTGTCATAGAATCAACAGTTTATCAGGAATGGAATTTACAAGCCATATTAAAGTCATTCACAGTCCACGTAGATCTCTTACTAGCATAAAAATATGTTTTTGAAAAGGTGATCTAACTATATTGTCATAAGAAACAATTTCTATTACTTAAAAAAAAAAAAAAAAATTCTGCAGATGACCACATGGCGATGAAAGCTTTTCTAAATGAAGAAAAAAATTAGTCATCATAGTACAGGCTACTGAAATAAATTATACTGAAGTTATATTGCTATGTACTGAATATGGTTTAATTTCAGCATTTAACGATGTGCAGAAGGGAAACCCAAAGTTTTGGACAAAAACTGTATTTGAAATCCTGCCACTAATTGAATATATTCTCTTTTACTCTGTCAGGGAAGCCAGACTAGCCCCACCAGGCAAGGTTTATCCACAGACCTCATAAATATATTTCTAACAAATTTACATTTTTATACACAAGAGACTATTTTCTTAAATAAATAAATAATTAAAACAAGAAAAAATAAGTAAAATCCTCACTATTCCCTACACCGCTGTATTTCCCACATATGGTATCAGTACTTTTATCAAATACAAAATAGAAACACTTTTAGGGAATTATGTTTATTTTAATTTTGTCAGACTTTGCTGCCCTTTCATTTCGGTCATAGTTACATAAAATCATGTTCATACGTAAAAGGAAGACGTTCTCTGGCCTCTCTATGCATTTGTTGAGGGCTGAAGGAGATGTATTTTGTGAATCCACTTGATAAACTATTCTTGTGTCCACACAAATGCATTCATTCTCTCTTTCTCCCCCTTTTCTTTCAAGAGACCCTCCTGTGCTGCAGAGGTATGGGAAATGGTCTGAGCCCAGCTCTTAGACCCACTAAGTGCCTCTGAGGAACTTGGCATGTGGGAGAAAGGAAGAAATGGCAGGGGCAGAGGGAAGGATCCAAAAAGCCTTTGTCCTCTCTGCTACCTAAAATCTTTGACCAAGAACCCAGTAGTATATGGAGGCATAAAATTTTTAAGTCTCTGTCAGTAGGGAAACAGTAGCTGAAATGGAAGAAGGAAAGGGCTGGTGGCTGTTCTGTCTTATTTAGCTGGGCCATCCCCCTTTGTTTCTATTCTTACCGCCACGGAATTATTTCTCTCCTGCACTGAACGTAAGGGGGAACCACCACACAGATTATGTACAGCAAGGAAAAGCTGGTGTACACTGAATGGCCACTAACTATTTGACAGAGCCTACTTAATTCTGCATTCATTACTCCAAGCAAGACTACCAAGGGTGCACCGCCATCAAAAGAGTCAGACTGATGTAAAGAGCAACCAAGACGTAACACTCCTCGCTGAATGTTAATACTGCATCAGGAATCATAGTTAATATTCTCTGCACGTGCTTTTGTTGTACTCCAAAATGTCTTTTTCTTTGTTGTTTATAGATAACACTATTAAAAATCACCTAACAGAAATCACCTGGTTTAGATACGCCTACTTCACACAGAGCATTTGCTTGCTCACCTAATAAAATCACTTGTCTGAAAAGAGACTGTAGATTAACTTTCTAAGAGTTGTTATTCAAATCCTGGCCTTGTTTGAGTGAAATAATACACTTACTGCAGAAAGGATTGCAACAGAAATATTATTGAAGTTTTGAAGAACATAACATTAAAGTGCTATAGAATTTGCTACATGACCATGCTTATAGCTAAGCACATAAGCACTAAGAATTTTTGATAGCATGAAATAAAACAAAACCAAACATAACAGTTTACTTTCAAAACAAAAGCTTTAACAGCTGTTCTATTCCACAGCCTTTTTAAGTTACTTTATTCTATCACGGCAATGCTACCAATGCAGACTTTGAAGCTTAGCTTATGGCTTCAGCCATCCTCCTTCATTTCCTGTCCCAGCTGAGGTAGGCCAGACACGTTCTTGTCCGTGGCCTAAGAGAAGGCACTTTTTTTTTTTTCACCTGCATCATCTTTTTCTTTCCTGCTATCTGCATTGTATAACTTCTCATATATTTTATGTGCTTCATATTCCTTCAGTTAATCACTCCACTGACTACTTTCCAGACACTTCTGTATCTTCCCAAAACCTTTATGCCACAAGAAAAAAAAATGTTCTGAAAACAAATTAGTCATGAATCTGTTCTTCAAAACACACCTTTCTGTATTTGATGACCATCATTTATCTTTCTTTTTTACTCCTTTCTCTTCTCTTCTGCATTCCCTCTCTCTCTCATTTCCTAGCATACTTCAAGACTCAGCCTCCACTAATCTCCTTCAGTCCTACTATACGAATTCCTATTCTAGCAAATTCCCTAAAATTACAGGTTTAGGCAGGCTTTTTCTCCAAACAATTAGTCCCTTATTGAGGGAATACTTCTCTTCTTGAGATGTATAAATCCATGTTTTCTGCTTTTACTGTCCACAATATTTAAGTCCTGCCCTGCAGAGATGAATGGAAAAGGACAGTTGTGATTACAACCCTTCTTAAACAGGAAGCAGAGAGGTGCTGGATCACTTATGGAAAAAAATAACCTTGGGTTCCTCGAGCATGAAAGTGGCTGGAACAGGTAATCAGTAACTTCATTACTAGCTTGCTTCAATGGCTGCTATTTCTTACTTCATCGTCTTCTATCAGGTGACATCAGAAGTTACCAAGGGAAGGAAGGAGATAAAGGTGGGGGGAATGAGGATGTGTGAGGGGGCAGATCCACACAACTATCCCCATCCCTTATTTTCAACATTCAATATAACAAAAAATTGTGTTAGGTATTCCCTCATGTGATGTCCAACGTGCAGGTCCACAGGGTTGCCTCAGGAGTGAAAGAAGAAAAGGACTCAAGTAAGAGTAGGGAGAATCTGCTATTCCTTTTTATCAAGAATCTGTCAGAAGAAAAAAAAATTAATAAGCTTCCTCCTCTTTGTATGAGAAGCAGTTAGAGTGACTAATATTTGAATAAATCCATATGTTTAGATTTCAAGCAGCTGTCACAGTGCAAGAAGACAGAAACTAGAAACAGTATTTGCTTACATTTTATAAAAATAACCACTGAACCTGACTCCATCATTTGTCTTACTTGTTCTGTTTACAATCATTTTCACCAGTTCACGCCATGTTGTGTTATCATCACAACCTTCTATTATTCATTGGAATCAAGCTGATCTGAACATCAAATTTAAAAACAAATTCCTACCCGCTGATCATGCAAATCTGTTGTCAAGACAATCGCAGAATGAAGAACTGTGGGACCTACAATGCAACATCAACACTGATCTAAGTAATGCCACGTCAAATGCAGCCTCATAGACTGCAAAGGCCAACGATGCCAATGCACAGTGCACATGCAAAGACAACGCAACGCTGAAGTGACCAGTCTGACAGTCCTTAGCACTTAGCAACAGAGAAAGTGTGGGAGTGTGAAGCCAACAGAAAGATTAGACATCATGATGAGAGTAATCGAGAGAAATCACTCAAGAGAGCAGCTTGGAAAGGGAGGAACTTCATGACAACTTCATCAAATTGTACTGAAGTGCTAAAAAGAGTACCTATCTGCTAGGGCATGAAACAATTTGTATTTAAAAGTCGTAGTTGTCCACTATCAACATTTTTTGGGGAAAAAAATATTAATTAGTCTATAAAGGGCAACTGGACAGGTTTCCTTTTTCAGTATGGGACTTCTATTCCATCTACCCTCTACAGCCACTAAAGCATCAAGCAGTAAATAAGACTTGAGACAAACCATGTGTCTAGCAGTGGTCCAGAAAACTGAACAGGACTGACTGAAAGTTTCTCATTTGTATCTGCTGAGTGGCTTGTACTGACTCATTTGCATGTCAGGAGCAGTAAAACAGCTCCAAAGAAATGTGGCTGATACCTAGAGCTGATCTCGCCTTACTCTGCCCTTTGCAATCTTAAAAGTAATCCTTCAATCCTCTCACAGACAGATGTGTATTGAGGCTGAACAAAAGGCACAAAAAAATTAGCAGAGATGGTAAAAAACAGCTGAAAAAATTAATTTAAACATAATTTAATCTAAATTTAGGCTGACCAGCCTTGTGAATTTATTGAATTCCTAAGAATCTTAGTTTCACAACAGTAAAAGAGAAAAATTGTCTCACTTTTGACGGTAAACAAGCTACATAAAACCACATTGGTGCACTGACAGTCATTTAAATCTTCGAATACAGACAAATAACAGTACTGAGGAAAGGTTGGGAATCCCTGGTGAGATGAATAGAGAAAGCTTGGTTACAGCTAAACAAAAGAAATGCTCTTGTGGACTGAAGTCTCTTATAGAAATACCTTAGGAAACACAGAACTTCCTAAGGTACATAGGATGTGAAAATGTACAACACTCTCTACCTTGTCTTAATATATTCAACAAGAAAAGTTGTACCTCAATGTCACAAGCAGTCTGTGTATATTGCTATGCATATCCTACAGCATCATGCATACTTCCATACACTGCACATCTATAAACTCCCAATAAAGCCATTACTTAGCATTGTGGTGGCAACAAACCCTTCCTAACATATCATACTGAAAACACACGAGCAGCTGTATGCAAGGTACCTACTTCCGGTGGAAAACAGCAAAATCTAGGAAAGTTTAACTTGTTGGAAGTCCTGGAACAGCATTCAGACATGAACGAGACCTAATAGCCCACCCTACATCTAGAAGGAAAACAGAAAATCTTGATGCTTTCAAGAATGATTAAAAACATCACTGGCAATGCCCCTATCAATCTGACGCTGAATGTTGTTCAGAAGCTCCAACATTGGGCTTTAGAATGTACCATTCAGTCATTCTAGCTTCTCTACTTTCTCTGTTATTAGACTGTGTTTTCACTTGTACTGTTCTTATTCTTTTCCACTGAAGCATTTCATTCTTCTCCATTTAATAAAATTAGGGTGTGGGTAACTGCCCAGAACAAGGCAATAATTAGATGAACAGAATGGTGCAAAATTCCAATAACTCTGCAGTAAACACTTCACAGGATCTTAACAGAGGCATAAAAAGTTAAGATTCAAAAAAAAAAAAAAAGTCTTGCTAATAGCTATGAATGTACCTGTATGAAACTTCAAGTTTCCAGGTGACATCAATTTGGAGGAAGCAATTCATACATTGAAGGGCAGGACTGCCATTCCGACAGACCTTGAGAAGCTGCAGAAATAGACCAACAGGAACATCATGAAGTTCAAGAAAGAAAAAATGGAAAGTCCTGAACATCATGAAATTCCAAAGAGAAAAATGAGAAGTCCTGCATGAAGGCTGGACTAATCCCATATAATCAGGACAGCATCTATACAAAAAGGATGTGGAAGTCTAGTGGACAAGAACTTGCAGGTCAGCAATGCATTCCTGTGGTGATGATGGCCAACAATATACTTTGCTGCGCTACCAAGAGAACTGGCAGCAGGATAGGGAAGTAATTATCCCTCTCTGTTTGGTACTCATGAAGCTGCATCTTGAGTATAGTCCCTGGTTTGGGGCCAAAAGAACAAGAAACACAAGATTTTAAAGACAAAACTTCAGAGGGTCACCAAGATGGTTAGAGGATTGAAGCACACATTGAACAAGGAGAAGCTGAATGATTTATTTATTTATTTATTTATTTAGGCTGGGGAAGAAAAGGTCTCCTGAGGACCTAATTACAGACTTTTACTACTTAATAGGGGACAATAGGGAAGACAGCACCAGACTCTAGTCAGAGGTACATAGCAAATGAATAGATAAAAGGCAGCAGTGACAAGTTGGAATAATGCCTTATATGCAGTCAGAATTTGCAAAACAAAAAGACAAAAAACCGTCAAGGGTGGTTAAGCCCTGGAAGAGGTTGCCTAGACAGGTTGTGGAATCTTTAAATTTCCATTCTTGTAGATTTTGAACTGCACATCTGATCCAACACTGAAGTCAGTCCTGCTTGGCGTAGACCTCTGATGGTCTCTTTTAACCGAGACTTCCCAGGATTCTAGAACTGACTAATTCTGGGAATTATTGTTCGAAGACGTGCCAATCTGTATTATGGATTAGAAGAAGAGACCTGCCCAGAATAGATCGGTGACTACCAAACTCTGATCATCAACTTGCTTACATAAAGATACATTTGAGTTGACACAAGTGCTAGCATTTTATCAGCCAGAATCTGCATTTCTCTAGTTCATGCACTCACCTACGTGAGAGCTTTTACAATCACATACTTATCTACAGGAGACTAGCATGGCAATTCCCAATTTAGGCTGGTTTTCGTATGGATTATTTATGAAGTCAAGAACAATTTTAGATGATCATGTTTAAATATACACTATTTCTTCCTTTTCATGTAAGATTACTTCAGAGAAATCCCTTTCATGCCTTTAAAAACTTTTACAGAAATCAGACCCCATTTTATTTTCTATTTTTAGGATTCTGATACAAATGAGGTCACAATTACATTCAGTTGCATGTTTCAGCTCTCCAGGCACACTGCCCTGGTTCCTCTTTGAGTTACAGGCAAGCCTTGCTCTCTGAAGGCATACTGCCCAATTGCCTGGACTTCTGTTCCTAGCAAAATTACATTATTTCTTCTCCAGCACAATCACCAAAGTTATTCAAATTATCTTTTTTTTTTTTTTCTTTTTCTTTTTTGTTTTTGTTACAATTACCCAGTCCTTTTTAATTCCATTTTTCCTCCTGTTTTGTATTCAGCTGCCATCTTTTAGGTCTCTCCTTTTTTTTTTTTCCTTCTCACTAGTTTTTACATCCCTTGCCAACACGCACAATGGTTTATCATGCACCATGACTGCTGTGGTATTCCACTTCCTCTCAGGCAAACTACCTCAGTCCCCAAAGTAACGAAATGTAAGCAAAAGCCTTGGAGTGTTAGGACAGGATTAGAACTACTAAGAGCTTTCTTATCTCATATGTTGGCTACTATTCCTTTCGGAGTAGCAATGTAAAGAGGATGTAAGATAAATTGACTTTCTAACTCACTTTGACTTGCTTTAGGGCTTATTAAGTGTAAAGTTCAAGGTGGTAGCAAAACAAAACCTCTGAGACACTGGATATTCTCCAAGGAGAGCGAGAGAAACAGGGCTGGAGTTAAGTAACAGATCTTGACTCTTCAGTATTAAATTGGCCTGAAATTGTAATCCCAGTTTACTCCTCAGCTGTCAAAGATTTACTAAATCTATGTTGAAAATAATAACGTGTTAAAAAATCCTTTTATGGTGGCAGTTTTTGGGGCCCAGTTTTGCATGTTCAGGAAATCTAGTACATCAGACAGAACTGTGGACTGATGCCTTTTACCTTGATCTTCTGATACAAATCTGTAGGGTATTTCTGTTCTGAAAAGAGTAACGTTGTCCTGTTATAGCTGGAAGATGTTTATGATGATGTAAAGATTATTTGTATGGTTTAAAGATATAAAAAGCTAAGAAAGTGAAACAATGTGGTTTCATAAAGTGAAACTTCTAAAAATGATGTAGACATCGAAGCACTAAGAGAACACTCTTTGATTGTGACAACACACTCAGGTTCCACTTTTCTTTCTTCTCTGATCTATGGTCTGGTGTGCATTATGCCGAGATGCTAGTGATACCTGCAGAGGTGTCAGTATACCCACCAACATATGTGCATACTAAAGCCACACAACTCTTTGCATGCAATGTTTCTGCCAACGTTTATAAATTCAGTCTTCTCCAGCATCTCACTCATGGGGTTATCCAGTTCTCCATTTATACATCTCTTACTAGGCTTCCCTTCCAGAGTTTTGAAGTTACATGTCATCCTAGGCATTGCATGCAGATGAAGAGTAAGCATTTTAAATCCTGTCCAGAATGGTCTTAAGGAATTAGAGATGTCTGGTCGCTTCCTCTTCTCCTGCTTCCAGTGGAGAAATTATTCAGGTGAACAATCTTCTCTCTTGTTTTTACTTGTCTTGTACGAGACTGATTTCTCAATCAATACATAGACAGTCATTGTAGTACATCCAAGAACAGACTGCGTAATTTGCAATTATCATTGAATGTTTGAATTAATCAGGATTGTAGATATGAATATTGTCATGAGTAGCTATTAAAGAACTAGTTATTAATATGTTGGTCAGAGATTCAGAAATTATATAAAGCAAAACAGGCTAGTTATTTTTTAGAATAACACTGTATGCAACCTAATGTCTACAAGATTTTGCTCTTCTTTTCTTCCAGCTAATAACACAGAAGCTTGATTTTCTGCATACTTGCAGGACTCAGTTTGCTACACTTACTAAACGTGGCTGGACTTTCAAACAAATAGAGAATTATAATGAAACTGATTTTAATGATTTTTTAAACAACAACAAAAGTCTAGTATTCTAGCAGACAGTACATTGATTAGTCAAATAAATTACATATTTCTACTACTCTGAAGTAGTAAAGAAAAAAAGAGAGAGTCTTTCAAACAGAACTGGCTAAAAAGTTGAGCTTAAGGACTGCAAGCCCTCAAGATTTGCTCATTTTCTCTCACAGATGATTCTGCGGCAGTAGCATTTAAATTTGATAGTCCAAAATACGCTTCTGAATTTTTCCTCTTTCATTACTTCTGCCATTAAAAATATAAAAGGATGAGAACTAGTACAATAATTAGACAATTCATACCTTTTCTGGCTACCCTGCAGAAATACCATGCATTAAGGTAATTCCCAACAGATTCATATTGTTTCTTATGAAAGAGAAAAGCAATTAGTAATGAAAATGTTAGTTTTAAAAAGGTAACATTATGATCTTAATGTGGTATGAATAGGCTCATCATTTGAACAAAGTAAAAAGGTTTTCATAATGAAATTACAGTCTAAAAATTACCTGTTTGAAAACAAGAAGGTAAGGAACACACAGTTCAGGATAACACTTGTAGTATGGACAAAGATAATTTATTTAATTTGATTCTAAGGTCTTTATCTAATTGAATGAAAATAACTTGTATGGATTGACATTACAAAAACACAGTATGGAATCTGCAGTACTGGCTGTCTAGTAACACAGAGACATTTTCAAAGAGGTTAGAGAGGAAAGGAAGGTACAAAATTAATAGTTCTAGGAGTCTTCTACTATCTCTATGGTTTGCACAGTCCACCAGAAGGGTGACAGCAAGACATGGAACAGAGACTGAATTTTGGATCCCAGCATAGGGAGTGCTCAGGATGCCCACAAGAAAAGACCAAATTCTTGCCATAGTCTCAAACAGTGCACAAAAGATGGTTTGAAACCTTACAGCTGAGTTGTTCTTTAACAGTGATCATTGTGTGATCAGATCTAACTTCTCCACCAAAGCCAGAAAATCAACCAGTTATAAGGCACATAAAGAGAGAAAACACATAACAGCAACAAAGTCAAGCATTTGCTAAGAGTTAAGTCCTCACAGGCAGCATGATACAGTATCCTTAACAACACCATACTGGAAGCACATGCAGGACCAACATAGGAGTCAAGAAAAGCTTAAGACAACAAAAAGAAGCTAGCACAGTGAAATGGGAAGGCAAAGGAAGTCAATGGAAACAAAAAGTCTCCTTCTGAAAGCTGAAATCATATTCTTCCTAAGTGACCGTAAATAATGACAGATTAAACATAAAACCACAAGACAGTACAATATGGTTTTGAGTGGCAAATATCCAAAGGCACCAAAGCTAACAGCAAATCCTCCTTCAAATGCATCAGGAGCAAAAAGCTGCCTGGGGACTCTGTAGGGCCACTGGGTGATCAGGATACAAAAGGGTTCACTGAAGAGAAACTAAGTGATTCCTTCAGAAAGGTTTGTGCTAATTCATGGGAAATTCCCATGGTAAGAACTCACTGAGGGAGCCTTATGACAGAATCTGTCAGAAAATGAAGTGACTTCAGAATAGGTTCATGAAACACAGTGACAAAATAAACAGTACCATCTGATCTTCCAGTTTATTTCCTCAGGAGTTCTGAAGGAACTAAAAACTTGCATCGCTTAAAACTGAGGCAGTACCTGAGAACTGAAAGACACTGAATTCGGTGGCAGTTTCCAGGGAGATTTGATTTGTACCAGGCAAATAAGAAGGGCCTGTTGCATGGAACAGAATTAGCGGACACCGTGATAAACACGAACTACTTATCCTAATGGCTTCTGTATGGCAAAGTACTTTCTTAAGCAGGAGATGAAGAGCAGTAATAAAGGGTAAACTCTCACAGATGAATGTGTCCACCAGTGAAGTTCTCTTTCAACATTGATTAATACACATACAACTGACTTGAAATGAGGGAACAAGAGGGTGACCATGTTTGCCAATTATACAGGAGCATGTATGCCAGTAAGGTTGATTACATAAAGTTTGAGAAGGATCTTTTCACAGTCTGAAAAAACAGGATACAAAATGAGAGATGAAGTTACAGAAGGTGATCCTCAAGGAACAAAAACAATCTTAACTTCACATGCTCTTCACAGGCCCTTCAACTGCCTCAAAATGGCTTCCATGAGTTGCATTATTTTCCCCAGAAACATAATGCTGACTAGGTCTGTGGTTTCCTGGATCTTCCTCTCTGGCCTTTTTGCAGAGGTGTATAATATTTTTTGTTTTCCATATATATGGGATTTCCCCTGAATTCCATGATCCTTCAAAGATGTTAAGGATTGCTTTTGTGATGATATCAGCCAACTATCTCAGCACCCTCAGATACATCTTCCCATGTCCCACAAAGTTGTACTTGTCTGGTTTGTACAGATGGTTCCTCACTTGACCCTTCTCTACTGTCTCTGTATGGCTATTTGTCATTGCTTCTTAACTGAGTTTTGGGGCCTGGCATTACTTGTAAAGAAGGCCAGGTACCTCAGCCGTGTCTGTGCCATTTTTAACTAACCTGCTGGCCCTATTCATCATCAGGCCCACATCTTTCTTGTACATCTGCTTCCAGCTAACATACCTGCGGGAACTTGTACACTATTCTTGTTATCTCTTGCCAATTTGAGCTTCAGCTGAGCTTTTGCCTTCCTAATTGCACCTCTGCACATTGAAGCAGTATTTCTATATTCCTCTTTTTGGGAGTCTGCTCCATTTTGCACTGCTCTAGTGCTTCTTTCTCTATTTGAACTCTCTGTAGCTCACTTCTTTCCAGCTGATTTCTTTTTATGCTTGCTCCTTTTCCTTCATAAGAGGTTAGACCTGCTCTTGTGCTTCAAGAAGCAGCTATAGAAGAAAATCAGGACTCCAGACACTTAAACTTTCCCACTGTGTTCCTGTAATTCCAATGACATTGTAACTAGGACCCCACAAGGAACTCCATTTCTTCTGTTTTGTTCTCCAGAGTGTGAGGACTGGTGCACTGGCACTTGAGATGATGTCCCATCTGCTCCTTGCCTCCAAGGAGAGTGTCGTAGCCTCCCCTCTCACTCTGCTCCATATGTGCTTTCATATTGTCCCCTCTGGCCTTGCTTGTCTCCAATTCTTTAACCCTAGCTTCAAGTCCAATTTATTGTTAGAGAGAATTGACAAAGATGTCCTTGCACCTGTTTGATAAGTGGATCTCTTCTCCCCACCGTAGCTCACAATCTTTGGAGAGTGTCACCTGATTATGGAAGCTCAAATATTGTCAATGACACCAGCCACACAGGTAGGTGTTGACCTAAATGATAAGTCCACTTCTGCCTGCATCCTTCCCTGGCAAAACTGAGTAGAAAAATCCAAGAACCTGTCTCCTTGACTTCAACCTCAAGGTCTCTGCAGTCTTGCTTAACTTTTTCCAGGTCACACTTCACAATATTATTGGTGCCCACATGGAAGGGCAGCAAGTCTTTGGGCTTGATGAGTCTTGTTAGGATTCTTGATGGAAGCAGCCAACATCCCTTGACTGTGTCAAGTCACCAGATGCACACCAGTTTCCCACAGAAAGGACTCTTCTGTTGATGATACTCACTATTGTCTCTTCCAGAGGAATGTATTCATCCTTCCATTCTATTGCCAAGACTCTGCATCTGTTCTTCAGCTCATTTTTTTTTAGATGAGAGGGGAGCTTCTGTCTTGCTGCCACAGGTCTCAAGCTTCCAGGGTGCCTTGTTCTGCTATTCTTTCCGTATTTAAGTTTGCTTCTGATCTTCTGCTTTCTGCACAGAGGCCTCAGATATTGCCCCTGGTACGCTGCTGCTGAAATCTTCTTTATTTCCTGCTCAGTCACCCTACTGAAACATAACTTACCTGCACTGCCTGCAGTTCCTACGCCTTCCAGCTCCACGGTCCATCAGGGCACGTGCTCCAGAGGCAAAGCCCCTGTCCTGACCCCAGCCCAGTGAAGAGCAGCAGGCCCTCCCTGCTGTCACTTACCCAAGTGTCTGCATCCCCCCTCTCAGGAGCTCTGGCTGAGTCAATGCCTCTGTCACTGTAGGAACAGCTTATGGTCAGCAGCGTCATGTCACCACCATTTGATCACCAGCTTTACTACCAGAATGTTATGCCACTGAACAAGTGTGCTAGAATCTAGAAAACTCTGAAGTTCTGCTCTTTTCATGTCAGAAATGACGTGGCAGAACTGAAAAGATAGAGAGAAGGGCTGCAATGATGATTAAAGGTATGAAATGGGTTTTCTGCCAGGAAAAACAGAGATGTGGTGCTTCCATCTGGAAAGAAACAGCTTAGGGAGTATACGACCGAGGTCTACAAAACCCTATATGGCATGCTCATTAGCTCTTCCAAACCAGAAAGTAGGGCGTATCAAATGAATAAGAGGCAGGCTTGGAAACAGGTGAAAGAGGCTGGTTCTTTACCTAAAAGACATGTTTATTGATGTTTACTAAACACACAATGAATTTACTGGGTTGTCGAAATATGAAAACAGGCAGATTTTTATTATTACATTGTAGTATCGTGTATTCTTTCCTTCTTCTTACTCTTCCTTCCGCATAAGCATATGGTCATTGGCAAAGTCGAATTGTCTGACCATGGACAGCTGTTCTCATTAGTGAAACATACATTTATTGCCACAAAACAGAAACCAGAAAACATAATCAATCACATATATGTATATACACATATATACATATTCATCCACGAAACATCCAGACTCGGAATCTGGACCATTCCTCCAGTATAACACAAAATATTTTTAATGAACAGCCAAACAAAAGCCTTGCAGTATTCATTCCATGGAAAATGGGACACAAGAATTTGATGCACTGTAGTGGATCTGTGGCTATGATTCTGGGAGATCAGACGAAAATGACACTTCCAGAAGTATCAGTCCTCACTAAAATAATGAAGCTGCATTCACAACAACAGTGATTACAGACTCTTGGTTCTAACACTAGTCATCAGCCACTGAAACATCAGTAGATGAAAATGGACAGAAGCATCTCTACAGGGATGTTCCTCACAACAGAGATACCAGATTTATAGCTACAGTACAATTACAAAACAAGAGCGTCATAGGAATCATTGGTATTGATCATCAAAATAGGAAGAAAAGAATTCAAATCAATGAAATCAACTTGTTCTATAACTGCAATCAGGGTATTTCATTGACATTGCTGTTGAAGTCACCTGAAATTTAACTCATTATTACAGCAAAGACAACAATCAAAACTGGATCTAACCCTGCATGATGAATATAGAAGCCTTATTCTGTCAACGTCGTTATCTCCAACTATTCCGTGCAAGACCAGGTACATATAATGCATATCATTACAGCCCCAGGCCATGAGTGCAGAGCAAGAAGATAGGAATTCATGCTCCCTTTTCAGAACAGACTGGTTTTTGGTATCAGAGTTGCTGAAGAAAGGCAAAGTAGAAAACAAAACAAAACAAAAAACAACAACAACAACAAACAACGAAACAAGCCAGACCACACTGAATTTTAAACTCAGCACCTCAAGCTAATACAATGGCAGGAAGGGGTGTGGGGGCATAAGAACTGATTTCCAGCCACAGTTTCCAAGCTATGGTTACTCTTCTCTCCGTCACCTCCCATCTTAAATCTGCCTCCCCTGACTGCGGTGGGAACGGGGGCTCAGCGAAACGCACGCTCCCTGCTCCCTAGACCTGGCAGCGCCTGAATGCCACACACGCTCCCTCTGCCGCGGCCGCAGGCACCGTCTCCATGGCAGCGTGAGGAAAACCGCTCCTGCCACGAACCAAGGCCGCGCCTGGGACCTCGCTCTTATTTCACGCGTACAGATGAAGCTTGACATTTCTGAATGATCTTGGCTAGCTTAAGCTGTGAACCTGGAATGACAACGTACGCTTGCACAGCCTATCAAGGACACGAGATTACTCTGGCCAGTTGCAAACACCAGTCAAGCCACCTGCTCGCACACCACAAGTCAGTATATCTCAGCACCACACTAGGCCCTAATCACGCACGATAGACATCTCTGCAGCATCACAGAAGGGTTGAGGTTGGAAGGGACCTCTGATGGTCATCTGGTCCAAGTCCCATGCCCAGAGAGGGCCACCTAGAGCAGGCAGCCCAGGACCACACCAAGATGGCTTTTGAAGACCTCCAAGGTCGAGGTAGACTCCATCACCTGTCTCAACAACCTATGCCAGTCACCCGCAAAGGACAGAAATGCGTTCTGATGTTCAGAGGGAGCCCTGTGGCCCCATCACAGCTGCAGCAGAAGGGAAGAATCACCTCCCTCGGCCTGCTGGCAACACTCCTCCTAATGCAGCCCTGGAGGCCACCGGCCTCTTTTGTTGCAAGGGCACACTGCTGGCTCCTGTTCAACCTGGCACCCACCAGGACCCCCTGGTCCTTTTCTGCAAAGCTGCTTTCCAACTGGTTAGCCACCAGCGTGTCCTGGTGCCTGGGATTAAATGGTGCACCCCTGTTTGCAACAAGACCTACCAAGGTTACTAAGGGAAATATCATCTCAGGAGCAGAAAACATTGACTAGCCTTTCCAGAGGAGTCTCTGCAGTCCAGAATACACAAGTACTAGTGATATTTGCAATGCTAAACTATAAGAATAGAAGAAAGACTGCTTAATTTTCTGGGTCTGCTCTGTTGTCTATTCCTTGCATATTTCAGATTATGTAACCACTTGAGGAGGAAAATGTGAAATCAGACTGATTACTTAGCAAGTGCTGGGAATTTATGAAGTGATTTAGTCTTTGGCATAAAAAGGAAGCCTAAATATTTAGTGCACTGAAGTCACGGTTTTAAGCCAAATTTCATCTCTACCAAAACTTGTATTATTATTATTGTGTTGGTTTCCCACTCCTAAAGCTTGATTTTTATTCAGTAAAGACTGATTTTTCTTATTACATGGCTGGCAAAGTCTGTATGGTTTCCAAAAGCAAAGTCACTGGCATTAGAATGAAAGAAATAATTTAATGGGATGCACTGACTGTACTTACTACACTCTACTTCATTTCCTCAAACAAGAGGCTGCATTGACTGAGAGAGACACTTCTCTGGCTCATGTCCATTGCACAGCAATGTCAGAAAGAGAGAGAAAGGGAGAAAGCAATACAGCCTTCCCTCCCTTGAATACATTCAAAAAAGTGGGCAGAGACCCCTTTGCAACAGTGTTTCGGGATGCATTTGACAGCTACATTGGAAAATAAAGTGTCTCCAGCTCCTTTATCTTTTTTTTTTCCCCTAAGAGCAAAACCCTCCCCAAGTGTAACACTACTTCAAGGATTTTGAAAAATCTCACTCTTACAAATCAGATCCCTTCCCTTTAAGCAGCTTCATATCCCCATACAGTAGAACAGCTCCTCTCTTCTTCCAGTTCATGCTCAACACATGTAGTACAGAGAAGTAGTAGGGAAGTAGTACAGAGCCCTCAGAATCACTCATCCCAGAAGCATAAGGCAGTCTCTACATTCAAGAGGAACTACGAAAAACTAACCCTATTTCTATTATGGAGTTTGGCAACCTCATTATGAGAACCTGGGAAAGAAGCCTCCTGGAGGCCGTTGAAGTGGGTACCAGTTATTTATTTTTAAACAGAGTTTTAATTTCATTTGCCGAACTTGCAGAGCATCTCTCAATCCAGGAAAACATGCTTTAGTTTACCTGCTATTGAGTTTACAAGCAGTTTTATGTACGTTACTACTCTGGGCACATTTTCTACCATTCTCATCACTATGTTTCTCGGGAAAAGAGGACGGCAGGAATCTCTGTAGCAATTGAGTATCCATTGCTCTGAATACAGGACTTAAGTCAAGATAATTCACAACATTTTACCTAGAAAAATACTCCATAATTTGACTCCCAATAAGATGGGGACTACAAAATTACATACAGTGAAAGAAACTTGAGAAGCAGTCAGGACACTGGGTTAGAAGGACAAGAACTGTGTGTCCTGAAATATAAATTCAAGTATTTAGAGTTGGGAAAGCTTTAGATAATCAGATACCAAGACATTGTAAACACTCGAAGTGCCAACTTTTAAATGACAACCACCATATGTAAATGATCTAATTACAAACATGAACACAAAATGCTTTGTTGAAAACCAGCAGGAGACGTTTTGAACAGTTTAGAAAGAAGAAAAAAATACACTTTAAAAATATTACTGTGTATGTACAATAATGAGGTCTCCTAATAAATACTGAATCTTATTTACTGAAGTTTTGCTGTGTGATTCAGATGTTAATTTCATGCTGCATTAAAGGAACAACAGATAAAAACCCCTTTAAATGCTCACATCAGCTTTAAAAAAAAAATACAGTTTGATACAATTTTGAATTAACCTTTCAAAAAAAACTGCATTTAAATTTGCAAGCCAAAATGACTTATAATTTTAATAGTTCTGGTAGTGGGAATGGAGAGAGAAGGGCCTGGAAGACACAGGATAATCTACTCATACCTGCAGACTGACAACAGGACCTTTTGATTACAGAATAACTAGATTCACCACCAGTTTTATTTATACTTAAACAGGCCTGAAGAACAATGATTAATAACTTCATGATCTAAGGATTTCATTAAAAATAATTAAGTATTCTAATATTGTACCGATTGGGTTTGGCCAAAGTTTTATTTTGTTCATTTCAGAATTGACTACATTTCTGGTTCACACACACAATAGGAAACCAAACAAAGGCAAAAATAATTCAGTTAAATAAACCTAAAGGCTTTCAGGCTTTTCTTTTTCCCCCCAAGGATGAGGTTTGAAAAGCGAGTAATTTATCTTCTCTCTCTCTCTCTGTAAAGGTACAAAGTGTCCAGCCTCATTTTCTCACCACTACAATAGCCTTCTAGATACCAAAACCACAAAGCAAGCCTAACGCTTAAATACGTTTGGAAAGAAAGATAAAAACAAGAAAGCCAAAATAATAACAGAAATTTAAAAAATCAGCAACTGAGACAGTACACTCACTACATGGCTGCTGCTAGAGGTGGACCGTTTTGTAAGATTAGCAGCCTACCATAAAATCCTTCTCCGTAACAGAGCGAATCACAACGTGACAGTAGATAAACTCCATTAGAGTGAATTTAAGCACATGTATCCATGTAGACAGAATATCCCAAACATCTGCCCATGTTTTTTTTCTGTACTTTGTTGATGCTGCTGTCATCTGGACACATTATCCACACGTCCCCTGAAACCATGTATTGCAATTTCCATCAACTGAAATTACACCTGCTGAAGAGGGCAGAACTGATCGACTACAGCTTCTCCTGCTGTTGAGCTCAGACAAGCTGTTCATGAATTCAGCAGATGTTTTAGTAAACTAGGCCAAACTGATCTTTTGAAATCAATTTTCAACTTCACAAAAAATATATAGAAATAAAGAGTAAAAGTCAGTGCTCTTCACAGCTATATGTTTCCTACTAGGGCGTGCTTCAGAATTTCCTCAGGGACCTGCATGAGATGATAACAAAAATATGTAACGAACAGTAATTCCCTAACACGTAGCAGTATTTTTATGACATGACAGAAAGGCATCTGGAAACAGCAGGGGTGGTGCTGATCATCAATAGCGACTGAGCTCCCATTGGAAAGGAGGTCAACCTAGTGCCCGAAAGTTCCTGTAAAGATCACAGCAGATGCAGAAGCACTTTCATTCCCTTCACAGACTACAGATTTCATTTCTTCCAAATTGCCTTCTGAGATGTATTAATTTTTAAAGGGAACAGCATTTTTTCTTAAATAAACGTACTCTGTCATTTAGAAAAAAAATTAATGAGAAAACATCAAGTCCCTGTGCCATCTCAAAATTGCAGCTGATTTCTTCAAACTAATAAAAAACAAAGCCATTTGGTTAAGCTTTCCAGAAACATTAAAAATAAAAGTTTAAAGGAAGGAAAGTTACACAAGCAGGTTGTGCAACAGCTTGGGGAACATGCCTGTGTCCCAATACAAGTTGCACTGATTTTATGGATAACATTTCTGTTTTTCAACAGCCAGTATTAATTAGAACTCAGACTAATGTGTTTCCTGTCATACAAACGTAAATGTAAGGACAGGAGTCCCTGGCAGGACAAACGATTTAAAAACAAATCCATTCAGAGTTTGTCCAAACATATATCCAGAGTCTATTTGGAGGTCACATCCAACCAGGCAATTTGTTTGGCTGCCTTATCTTGCATGCAGGCCACAGCCATCCCTGTTGTAATACTTACTAACAAAAGGAGGTTATTTTCAGAAACCAGTAACTGGACACCCTGCCTCTACATTTATCCATGCTCATTTCCATTCTGGGGCAGTATAATGCTGATGCCGAAAACTAAAAGTAAGAATAGGAAACCGTAATAATCACTGCTGCCAGACTTTCCAAGCTGAAGCAATGCAGTAGCCCCAAGTTCTGAACATACTACAGGAAAGAAATGGAATAAAGGGATATTGGCAGTCTAACAATATCGTAGATTTTGAGCATTCAAAATACTGAATTTATTTCTAGCAACCCAGTAACAAATAGTTGGAATCAATATCTGAATTAATTTTTGTTTTAAAAATCTCAATTTCTTTGAAAGAAAGGTTTGCAAATTCAAAAATATACTCTACAAGAAACACTTTAATCTGTATGTATCTACAGACAAAATAAAGCTGTGCTCAAAAAAAGAAAAAAAGCAGGTAATATTTGCATTTGCATTTCTGTTTATGAGCAAACGAGTCTTCGCTTATCCCTAGGAGCAAATTTACTATAGCCATATGTGCAATTTCTAAGCATGTCAACAACTAAAAAAGAACATAGAATTCAGTTAAAAAAACTACTTCTGCTTTTAGATGAACTCATGCAATTCGCATTAAAAAACATACCATATGCTTCAATACATAACATCAGGTAAGAGAAGGACAGCCCTAAGCCAGAGCAGCCTTCGGGAACTTAGCAAGCCTCATTCATAACAAGGTAGGATGGCAGGAGCGAACATGAGTAAAAGCCTAACAGAGGAAAGGAAGTGATGCAGCACTGCCAGAATCACTGACACAGCTGGTTACTCCTGACGCGACATGCTTTATTCCTAGTTTAAAAAAAAAAAAAAAAGTGACAGTAATGTCAAAGACAATGCTGTTTCTGAAAGTTGTATAAGCCAGAGAAGACAACTCTCACAGTCAGGAGATCCAGTACAAGTAAGACCACCGTGCACTCTTGAAGAAGAGACACCCTTCCAGCTGCTCAAGACTTCCTCAGTGGTCTCATCAACCATGGAAACACTTTGAATATGAGAACACCTAAAACAACCCCAATATAATTATGATAGCTGCCCTGAGGATAGGTTAGTGCTAATATGGTGTATTGGACACATATGCCTTACTTGCTGTCACCTGTTGTGATTACAAGCGACTGTCTCCTTGTCAGTGCTGTATTTCTGAACCTAAACATGGGCTGGATGGTAATCACCACCTACAAACACGTGGCTGTTCGATGACTTTCTTGTTTACATACAATAACAATAGTTCGCAGTCCAAAGCATATGGGATTTGGCTACTAATTCCAGCAGTGAGCATCTTATCCTGTGGAACACTAGCACTCATGTCTTAAGAGAGTGCACCTACAGGAAAGTAGATGACAAACTGAAGCCGTAGCCAAAATCATCCCGCCTGTTTGTTTCTCTCAAATATCACCAAGCATGATTTCCACTGCACCTCGAAGGCTGAGATGTATCACGTCATTTCAGATGCCAAGGGTATAAATATATAATTGCATACTCAGTGGTCTATTGGTGTTTCCAGAATACCAGGACAGGTGACATTTTCTACAAAGGGAGAAATTCACAAACATGGTGCATGGGGTCTGAAGCAGTGCTGTTGTTTGTATGCAAGTCATCACCCACACATGGGGAAACTGACATAACTTAAAGATCCTGACACAACAGGCTAACAAAGATGTCCTAAACATGCAAGTCTGGGGAAGGTGCTATAACAGCTCATCCATGAAATGAAATCCTGTAACTTTCAGGTAATGTTTTCAGGTAGTCCTCTGGATAGTGTTCTCTTTGAGTGCACAGAAGAACTCCTTCCCAATCCCTTGATCCATCCTACTTTAGTGGAACCTAATATCCAAATGCATACAAGAACACTGGAAAGGTGCTTTGGGTCTCACTCAACACATGATGATGGATCTGTAAGTCTTGCTGCTTGCTTCCTTCCTTCCTTCCGACCATCGATCTCCTGTTAGCATGCTGTTAAAGAGCAGCAGCCTTTCCCTTGGAGTTGGAAGGATTGATCTCTGAGCTAGAAGTTTGAACAAAAAACAGACCCTAAGAACCTTTTAAAGGATCTGCATATTGTTTATCCTCTTTTTCCCTCCCTGAAGTCTAGAGTTATCTTTAGGTCCAGCACAGAGCTATGACTACAAAGCAAGTTAACTTCTGGCCTAGTCAGCCACCTGGAAGTGAGCACTTAGCTCCTCAGAACAAAGGAAAGCATGCCTGAGTTAAAGTCCTAAACATACCAGAACTTAGTGACAATATATGACATTCAGCTCCTACAATATTTATTACGCACTACACAGGTTCATATGATAATTTAACATTAAATTAATGATGTAATTTTAAATTACCGTTAAGCACTGTGAAAATAATACACTGTCAAAGTAAAAGGTACTATGAACAAAACTGTTAGGAACAGTGTTTTGTGAAATGTTATTCTTCAAAGGCAACTTGTGGAATGAACACAGCATTACATGCATGTTCCAGATAAAATTCTTATTTAAATGCAGAGCTTATTTTGATATTGTTTATATTTATGTAAATCTGCACAGCATATAAATGTGCATGTGCTGTTAAACAACTGCAAAACTTTATTTAAGAGGGACAGTGGCATTTGAGAAGCCCTGTTACGGGTACACTTTAAAAGAGAAAGTTTTTCTTATTTAAGTATTTATTAGAATAAATTGCATGGGGTACCTAGAGCAATAGCATAATAATAGCTGAAAAGCTAACAAAATAATAGCTATTTCACCTTGGAAATAATATCAGAACAATGGTCTTAAACAAAAAACAAAACAAAAAAAAAAAAAACACAAACAACCAACACCACAATAAAACATGGATTGTCTGCACATCAGTAAATGCAGCTATCTGTGGTAATGAGATACTGGAGGTGCATTCTGATCTGCTCTAAAAATGGATGTGAGAAACACCCAGAGTTGAAGCCCTATGACAAAAATGAATGAAAAATCTATATACTCCATTATGTTACTGAAAATAATTTCCTACCCCTATAACTACAATTTCACTACATTTCATGTTTTGATTGTGAATGCACAGCATCTCTTACAGAAGCTCTATTACTTCTGTTGAAAATTACTAGCATTACTGCACCAGAGAATCCAGGCTTAAAGTAAAAGGAGTCAAAAAAAGGAAATATGGTTAATGCAACACCTACTCAATACACGTTTTATACTACATATGAGTATGCAAATAGAATAAAACTGCTCTAAATTATTTTCTATATGTTTGTTCAATTAATTATTAGGAAGAAAAAAAAACCCAACAAACTATTAATCTAATCCTAGCACCACCATATCACTTATTGGGAACGATTTTTTAGGTATCTGTGCTTTGTAAAAATTAAACTAAAATAAGTCAGTCTTTGAAGCATAATAAACGTTGAGCCCATGCTTTTCTACTGTGACGTCTAACCTCATGACTGTTTAGAAGGAAACAAACTTGATCAGGATGCTGAAAAGTTAGTTAAAATGTTTTTCACAATTTTTATACAAAATATGTTTTTTGTTCTTTTAACCACATCTTCCTAGGTGAACAGCTTCAAGCAATTTATGTAGATAAAGCTGGTGATGTTTCCTCCTCCACAGGTTATGCCAATATGTGATTTCATTCAGTATGCCCAAAGTCACTTAAAGCAGTTGTGCATTTGCTGAAACAACGTTTCACAAGAAGACCTATGACTCCTGAAAGCTCAGGTAAGTCTCTTCCACAGCTGAAGTATACCATACAGCAACCCAGCACAGACCTACCTTCTCTAGGTCAGTTAAGCTGCACTAACTTCAATAGATCTCATTATCTTTTTTTAAAACCACCTGAGAACTTGTTCTGGCTTTTATTGCAAGTCACTGATTTGGTTAGGAAAGAGAAAGCACTGGAAACAAATTAAAAATATATTCTTTGACCCAGCAGCCACAGGTTTCCTCCTTGACAGCACTGAATTTCACATGAGAACCAAAGGACGGTTCCCTCCCAGGCTAATGGCAGGGACTAAACTGACAGAAGCTTTTTTGAAGGACTCACAGGGTAAGTCTGAGCATCAGTTAGGTGGGAAGTTTTCTAAAAACTGTCATAGCCTGGGAGTATTTGGCTGTGCACAAGTAATGGCTTCTAGAATTAGGGAGAGACAAAAAAAGAAAATAAGTCACTGGGCAGTGAGAGCTGGAGAAAAGAAGCACAGCCTGAGTATGAGGAGGAGAACTTGCTCCTCACAAAAAACTCACACTGAGCCATTTGTATGCCCAACACTCCATCTGAAATTTGGCCACTGAATTTTTTAGCACATCCAAACCAGATGAGTCAGCTGTGGAGCCAAAGGAAAGCTGCTCTGAAACCAGAGCAGTGCTGATGCATGACACTTCAACCTTGAAGGACAGAAGAAAAAACTGAAGCAATTTTTTTAAATCTCTGCTAGCAGATCTTTTTATTTTTCTGTACTAATTGACAATTTATCATCTCTTGCTGAAGAATTTGAAGTTTTCCAAGTTATAAGTTTCTTGCTTATACACCAACATGTGAGAACAAACAGCTTTAACAGTCCAAAAGAAAAACATTACAAGGTTCATGCTATCACTGGGCCCAGTGATAAAATATTGGCCCATCTAAAGATAAGCCACTAAAGTAACAGTAAAAAACAAAACAAAACAAAAACGTATGTAACACAGCCTCTTCACTTTTATGTTGTTATCTACATTTTAGCCAAAAGTACCCCTTTGATATTATTGATGATGGATGAATTTTCATATCTATGCAAGACAATGTGTTAGATTTTGGCATATCCCTTCAACACACTTGTAATCTCTGGAACTTCAGAAAAGTTGAAGTTGTACACATTGAAAAGTGAACCGAGCACTGAACCAGGTCAGCTGAGGTAAGAAATCAAGATGGAACTGCCTATTAATGTTGAAACGTTACCAATAAATTCACTCAAAAACAAGAGTGAGGGGACCAAGAGACAGAGGCTAACTCAACCATGTTTTACCTTAGAATCACCACATGGAAACTGAAACACATGAAGATGCAGTGGTTTCACAAGTAAGAGATGAGCACCTGTACGACCAAGGCTGGAATGAGGATGCTTTTGTTTCCTGTGCCGTTTGCTGGGCCACATTGCGGGCTGGAAAAGCAGCCTACCTTTCTCTCACCACAGTACACAGCTAGAAAGCAAACTATGTACTAGAAAGCAAAGGCATCTGCCCTCAGTTCCCAAATGAACTATTTGCTACCACTCCAGGCACAAATATCCTTAGACAACACTTGTACAACCCTAGCAGAATGGTTATAGTCAATATAAATCTTTATTACATGATCAAATTATCTTAGCACATGCCACACACTCACTGATGATACTATTTAAACAATGCAAGTCTTCTTTTAATGAAGAGAAAAATCAATATTAATCACTATCAGCGAAATGAAGGCCACAGCAAGACAACACACAGTGACATCTTCCTGAGTGCCAGCTGATCATCAAAGGACCTAATGTTATATCCCACAGTTTCAAATATTATCTATTTCACTGCCTGAAGTTTCAGCAGAGGCTGTCATTGAATGCTCATTTCATTCTCTTACAGCCTTTCTTAGCCCAGCAGGGAGAAGCATCCAAACTGTTAGCTTCTCCAACAACTTCTACAGCTGTGGAAGTTGTTCAGCTTCAGGATATTTCAATCCACCGAGAAAAAAACTTTTAGCATTGGTCAAAGCACAGGTTTTACACAACATTAATAATTTTCAGGCACTATAATAACTATATGTTTTTTTCCTATCCACTCCCAGGTTTTGATCTGTCCCACTCCACTCCTCTGCTGTACAACCAAGGCCCTGAGCTGAGCAGCACGGTCACGCACCATAACTAGAGGGTGAGGTGCAGGGCGTGCAGGGAGAGCCTTACCCTGACTGGCAGCCAGCTGTGTTTCCCAGGGCTTTTTCTTCCAGATCCTGAAAAAACGTAGTTCGGTAGCATTTGAGATGGACTGAGACAGATTCACAGCTCTGCAGCCACACAGGGCACATGTTCAAGGCTGGGAAAATGAGGTGCCCGCCCTAAGTATCAGGCAAGCTTTTTCAAAGGCAAATTAATGGAGTGGCCACATTGAGAGCTTCACGCCAGAGGTCGAGACCTCTGGAGGAGGCTATTCGTAACAGTGTGAACTGCTGCTAGCACTCTTCTGAAAGGACCTCTTTGGATCTCAAATAGAAATATTAGAAGTTTCTCATTAAAATGTTCCCAATTATTTCCTACAGCACTGATCTCTAATTAAAAAAAAAAAGTTTAAAAAAAAAAAATCAAGAAAACACCAATAAAAGAATGACCAATTTTATATACCAGATTTAAATGTAGGGCTAGCAGTGACCATCAGATGCACTATTTACTCCCCCATCCGAACATCCAACCTGATAGCAGCATGTTACATCTTGTGTTAGATCAAGGCTTGCCGTTCTCTGTTACTTCTGCCTAAGAGAGGGAAGTCCCTAATATATTTAAGATACTGACATGCGTTCAGCTTATACACATATTTACATACATGTATGCACACACACAAACGTAGCAAGTGTATCATGGACCCACTGTATGAAAAGCTACGTAAAATAGGGAAAAAGTCTCTACTGTAAAAAAGTATCACACTACAAAAAAAAGTGTGTCAAGACCTTCTAATTTAGTAGGTTATTAGGATGATTTTTTCCTACAAGCACACAGCAGTTTTGTCACATCTCCGTCAGTTATCTTTGGGTCCAGCAAATAAAAGCCTAAAGCAGCAACTAGAAGACTGAACATGACTTTTTCTTTGTTTTCATTTTTTCCATAAAAAGAAGGGGAAAAAAATGATACCTTCTGCTTATGACTATTTTAATGAAGGAATGCCTAAGCTACTGATACGTTATTAGTTTCTACATAAACAACTTCCACCTGTATAATAAAAATCACTGAAGCAATTCCAACTTTGCCTTGAACTTCCAAAAAAAATCAAGATATACATATGGTTGAATTAGTACAGTTACTCAGAAATTGGTGGAGTAATACTAAAGATAAATTTGGCCCATTATCTACCTGCAAAGCACAAATGAATAATGCAAATGTGCATGCAAAGGACCATGAAGTCTCTCAGCTTAGCAATGCATTTAAAATGTATCACTAACTTTCAGCTTCTTGAAATATTTATCAGCTGCACTGGGTTCCACAGAGCGCACTCGATTAGGGACTTCACCGAATTTGGATTTCTACACCTGACTCAGGGGATTTTAGAAAAGGAGTCTGAAACCAAGCCCTAAGGCAATGTCAGGTCCATCACTGCTAGCAGCACGCACTGCAAAGTTCCTCACTAACCGGCCCTGGTTCGCCTCAGTGCCCACCCCACATCCCACCAGACCAGGGTCTCCACACTTTGCGTTTCAGAGCAAGGGAGAGGAGAACAGGATGCTTCTCATGTTTAGCTTCAGAAGCCACTAACAAAAAGTTGCGTGCAACCAGAACTAGGAACAAGCTTGGAACAACTGGGCAAAGCATTTAAGCTACTGAATGACTGTCAAATGCTGATTTAGTTTCACCAAACTTTTTTGAGATAAAATTACTTCCTCATCTTGAGGTGATTAAAATAGTTTCGTTGGTTTATTAGGGGTCAGAACATTCAAAGCAATAGTTTTCATGCTGAACACTCCAGAATATGCAAAAAAAAAAAAAGGGGGGGGGGGGGGGGGAAGGGCATGGTGGGGAGAGAACAGAAACCAGTCCTTACCTTAAGACTGAGCAATAAGGCTGGTTTAATCTAGAAAGCTTTTTGTTTCTAACAACATCTAACCCCTATGGGGCAATATCAAGAGAATTCCCTGAAAGATGTATGTTTGATTCATTATGAGCTTTTGGAGGGTACATGCTTATTCATTTAAGCCAAAAAACACTATCCCCTAATAAACAGTATTAATCCACAACAACGTACTTCTGCAGTATCTTGAGTCAATACCTAGAACCAATCTATCGCTCTGTACACTTTTTCTGTAGCAAGTATTAGACACGGGGGGATTTGTTTTTCTCTCAAGCTTTGCAGATATTTCTCTTGAATTTGGCCAAAAGATGAGGCCAGTAAATAACCTGTTACTTTAAACGCAGATCTGTACACAGACCCGTGTCAGAACACAGTCCGTGCTCAGACTGTTTCACACAACTCACTTGCGCATGAAACTAATTTAGTTAGCTCCTTGAGCTGTCAGTCCCATTTCCCTGGGACTTCAGCAGCACCAGATGAGTTGAGCAGGTCGTAACCACGCATCGTTTTCGCTAATCTTCTGTAACGAGTTTCAAGTTAGCCGACCCATCTACACTTAAGTCTACCTGGAAAGCTTACTGAGGACTTTGAGGTTACACAGAATTACGAGGGACGCAAATCCCACTCTCACTTACTCAATACTATACTCTGACAAGAAAGAAGAAGAAGATACTAATCTTCTGGATACAACACTGTTTATTGAGCAGCTTTTCTAGGGTAAAAGCGCACAGCAACAGGTCCGCGCGCCCAAAACGCGCTACTTGGAAAAGACATTTCGGGGCAAGAGAGATCAGCCCGTTAGATGCCTTATCTCGGCGGAACGCCTCCTTCGCTCCACTCTGCACCCGAGGCAGGCTGCAACAAGCCAGAGTCCCCGGCCAGGACAGGCAGGAGGAGCGAGGCACGGCCGCTACCCAGCCGGCTCCAAAATGGACGCCCCGCGCCCCTCCGCCCCGCAACCGCCGCCCCCGGCCGGAAGCCGCCCCCGGCCCCTTACCTGCGCCGCCCGCCCGCCCGCAGCGGCTTCAACCCCTTAGGGCACGGCGCCGCCTGCCCGCCGCCACCCGCTCGGAACCGCGGCGAGGGCACGGCGGGGAGCGCTGCCGGACATCCCCGGGGCAGGAGCAGGAGCAGGAGCAGGAGCAGGAGCAGGAGCAGGAGCAGGAGCAGGAGCAGGAGCAGGAGCAGCGAGCCGCCCGCCCGCCCAGCCGGCTGGGCCGAGCGCAGCCAGGCACAAAGGTCGCCATGGCAACAGCGCGCGTGCCCCCGCCGCGCCGTGCAGGCAACGTTTCATCACCCCGCTTCGCCCCGCCCACCGGCCCGCTTCGCCCCGCCCACCGCCGCGCCGAGCCCCGCCCACCGCCCGTTCCCGCCCGGCGCCCCTCTGCGGGCAGCTCTGCGCCCTGTAATGGCGGCGTGCCCTTTCCGCCCGGCCGCTGTAGGACCTCGAGACGTCACAGCCTGGAGCTGAGTTCACCACAAGCGGGGCGGCTTGACTTGGTGGTCCCCATAGTGTGAAACACCGTGTTCTGGGCACTTGCTGCTGCTTTTAAACTTGGCGGAGTTAGCCACAAGCAGCTATGAATCTTTTCTATTAAGTCATAGAGCTGTATTGTAGGTTCATAAAGTACACATGAATCATAAACCATACAATCATATCGTAGATTCATAAAATACAACTGAATCATATCACCTAGACTGTCCCTCAACTAACAGCACACTTAGCCAGCAGCACTTGCCATCAACCCCCATCGCTCATGCCCACACCTTCATGAGCACGCGCAGCACCAACAGGCGAGGCTACAAGGCGAGGGCCACCTGCCTCTCCCCTCTATCCTGCCCTCGGCCCTGAGCCCAGAAACAGCTGCCCCTGTGGGACCCTTCACGCCCACCCCTGCAGGCATGCAGTGCCTCGCCTGGCAGCAGGAGAGGCTTCGGCAGGAGGAGATGCCAAAGATGGCAACAAAGCAGAAGCAAGATGGTTGACGGATTCCCACAAACTCCTGCCAGATCGCTGGGGATGTGGTCGCGCTTGGGAAAGCTTATTATGGGTCTTTGGAGAGAGAGGTGCAAACAGGTAAGTGACTCAATTATGCCGCTCAAGTCGAAAAGGCTTAGCTTGCTCCCGAGGATTTCCTGCTCAAGTGCCTTCTTCGCACTGCACATCGCAGTTGGCCAACATCTACGCAATCTAAACACTGGAGGATAACAGCTATTTGATTATTTTGTATACAAGGTTCTTTCATGAAAAACAGCCTTCTCTTTCTTTCACAGAAATATGAGCTTCATATTCAAATATTTCATCTGAATAAAACTGCATCAGCTTAGACTCCAAAATGAGCACTTCCCTTAATGATGCTTTTAATGAAAGTAAATGTACTCATTTTACTTAAAAAAAAAAAAATCACAGTACATACTCTTCATTATTTGCTGGCGATGTTTAGCTAAAAGGCTGATGGATTAGACTACTTGCATTTTAGCCTTAAAAAGGAAAAAAAAATATTCAATCCAGATTTTCAAGAAATAGCTCCTTTCTACTTACAAAGTAGAAAAGTAGTCCCCTTTTCTGAAACATGATGGTCAAGTACCTACCATCCTCTATCAATCAACAACTTGTACCATTAGCGACTGGGAGTCATAAAATTTCAGTGCGCATTTCAGTAGTCTTCTCTCTAAATGTCACAGTGGAGCTGAGGTCAGTTCTGCCTCACTTTATAGCACACCGGATATGCATTTGAGAAGGAAGAGCGACATTTCAGGGTCTGAAGAAAATAAACAACCAGTGCTGACTCAGTTTCTACCAGTACTTCCCTGGGATAAATCCACCCTCCCTGGGGCAGAGGTGAGCACAGGGGCTCCCAGGGCTCCCCAAAAAGGGGTCAGAGGGAAGAAAGGAAAGTGACTAAACAGGCTCAGATGGGCACCTGGGCTTAGCATTAAGAACTTCTTTTAAACACCTGAGGAGGCCAATGCACTAACGAAACAGGATGCCACCAGCTGTTTCTCCCAGAAACTTTTGGAAGAAGAAATCACAACAATTAACTGTATTTCTAAAATTTCAAGGATGTAAAATGTTGCTGGGGGCAATGGATGGAAAATACCTTGTAAAGCCCTTTATTTTAGCTCCCAAATTGCAAGCATACTGGCTTCCTTGTAATTCTGCCAAGCTGTAAGTGTCACTTAAGGAGAACAATGGAACAATTTATTGTTGTTCTCTGTTGCTGCCTAGGATGTAGAAAGAAGATTGTTTATGATAAATTAAAGGTCACAAATGAATGGCAATTTAATAGAAGAAAATCTACTCCACATGAAATAATATCTCCAAGGGGTAATTAATTATGCAGCAGTCTGAGCACGTTCTGTTTCATTGAAACATTATGAATGGCCATCCTGTTTCATTTCAATGTGCTAATACGCATCACTGTCTCAGAAAAGCTCTGCTGGAAAAAGAATGCAACGGGTACTGGAAAGTCATCGCATCTGTTGCAGCAGTACACAGAGCTTGCAATCGAGCAGTATATTTATTAGAGAAATTTATTATGACTATCAAATACAAAGGGATCTCACTCTTGTTGCAGAGGTCAATGATTTTTAGTTAAAATGGATTGGCACTGAATCATGAGAGGGTTGTTAAATATCTGAAATTTGCACAGATTGCAATCTTGATGTAACTGGATCCTATCTCATATAAAACTGATTGATGAAAGTGGAAGAAAGCTATTTTTATTCTAAACCTATATAAGCCCTTCATGTTGTTAGAATACATACTTTTTTTCTGAATCACAAGAATTCCTTTAATTTGGTCAGATCCTTAAGTGCTTTGTTGATGTTTGACTTCAAGATGTGTGACTGAAGATGTGCAAACTTTGAGAGTTTGAACAAGGAGAAATAGGAGGAAATTCTATAATATATTTTAGGCTTTCTACTAATACTCACTGCCCTTAAGTTGGTATACTAAGAATGGAGCTTAGATGTATGTGCAGGATTTTTCTGTTGCTTATGCAGCATATGAATGATTCTCTCTAAATCACTGCACTGACATTCACTTCATTTTAAATCGACATAAATGCACGTGCCCATCTTCTTCACACTGATTCTTTAGGAATCATTTCCAACATCTCCAAACATCTAGAGCGTAGCAGCTAGATGCATTCTTTATAATTTGAATGGAAAACAACAATATTCAAATCTACGTTTTTTCAGAAGAGATAAATCTGTAAACATTTCAAGGGAGCAGTACTAAGGCCAGAGTTAAAGGTTAGCTTGTGCGCTCCTTTATGTGTCTAGTAAGCCAAGAGGATGCATACATGCAAAAAATTGCTGTGCAAAGCAGAAATAAGATTACTACACTTAAAACCACATAAATATTTACTGAACTAATTTCATACAGATTTCTATTTTTTTTTTCTTCCTCTCTACTAAATCCTTTCTAGCGCACATTTAGCTGTTCTTCTGCTTGACAGTCTATGCATATATAGGCTGAGATTACTCCAGAATCATTCCTTTTTCTCTACTACCATTTTCTGTTTTGTGACATTAAAGCTACCATGAAACAACTCTGCAATTACTGCAAAACTTCAGATGCTTTCCAAAGACTCAGACCTACGTCCCATTTTCTTCTGGTGCTTTATTCACATTTATGTTTTACTTTGAGGTTAACGAAAACAAACAAGGTTTTTGTGTTGTGCTGTGCATGGTGACTCTGTGGACCCCTACAATATCTCTTGCATTGCATAGTCAGCTCAGTCAAACAGTATACATAGGGAATTTTGTTCTTCCATTAAAAAAGAAGAAAGCCTTTTTCATGGTCTGAATAGAAAGTCATATATAACATTTATTTCCACCAACTTCCACTCTTTATGTGCTCCAAAATTAATGAATAGCAGAATTCTTTTAAAAAGATACTATAGGGCAAGCAGTCTTTAAAACTTACCCTGTTACACTGTCTGTGGGAACAATCACTTCACTGATTTTAAGAAAGAAGAGAAAATGACTAAGCACTAGAACATATTCTGCTAAACTTTGTTAAAAGAGCTACCTAGAAATTCTCTACCATTTTATAACAGCTTTAAGTATTCCTGAAAGTTCTTCCACAGCCAACAATAACTTTGCAGAATAGGAGCCTCTTTGAAGTATGCCAGCATAGAATAAGACAATTTGAAAAGGGTTGGGCACATCCATGACTTCCTGGTACCCAGAAGTAAAACCCAGTCTGATTCCAGTGGTAACAAATGGGTGGCAATCAGAGTTACTATGGAGAGCTAGCACTTATGGAAGTGCTGTTCTCAAACCCCAACTAACTGGGATAGTGGTGATTTCTGCAAGTTACAAAAAGGTTTTCTGGATATGCTGTTTGGAAAATTTTTGAAAAACAAGATTTACAATTAAAAAGTTCATATGGTGTTTCTGGATTTCTCATAGGTGTACAGTTTAATTGTATTTCATGCTTACAGTTTTAAAGGTAAGGATATCCTTTATGGCAATCAAATCTGTGCAATCTGCTGTGGCAACAGTACAACATACAATATTTATTATAACGAGAAATTATATATCATTGGAGAAATCACACACACACACACAAACACACATTCTATTTCTACAATTCACGGAATTGTGTTGTGTTACTATAAGCACAAATAGGACCAGTTTGTAGTTCACAATTTGTTAACAATATCTCCTCTTGCAGTTAAAACAGAAGAAAAATGGCACGCCAGCAGGCACGACTGCTGGTTAAGTCTCCAAGAATGATTCAGTTGCCTGTTCACTGCATCAAAAAAATCCACCCAGCAATACTGAACACAATGCGCTGGCATAAGAAAACTACCTGTTCACTTTAGTTTCACATCAAAGAGTTGCTAGTAAACGTTTTCTTATCAACCAAAATCTAATTATCCATGCTGATTCAGAGTTCAAGGTCTCATTTCATATCTTTCTGACACATACTTCAAGCTCAAAATACTAGAATGGAAAAAGAAACAGCACATCACAAACAATGAAAGGCTTTCTTTTCCCCTGACTAGCAGTATTATGCTGAACAATTGACAAAGAAGGGGTGCAGGAGTACCCACACAATGAATGATCTTACACACTAGCAGAGGATGCCCCTGTTGTCAGAAGTGCTGTTCCAGGAGACCAGTATTTTGCACAATCACAAGAAATGAAAGGAAGGCAGGTGCTTCTTTCGCAAGTGCATTCATAGTACGTCTCACCTCAACAACTGATTTGTCACAGTGGCAATATGGAACCATGGAAAACCAAATTAATGAGAGGATATGCTTCACTGTTAAAATCTTAGAGGACTGAGTGATGTGTGCTATTTAGCCATTAAATGTAGGATATTTTTTTTTTTCAGTTAAAAGTTATTCTTCAAATAAAGGAAACTTCAAAGTTACTTTACGTAATAGTAAAGTAAGTGCCGTGAGAAAAAAAAAAAAAAGGGAATATTGAAAAAAAAATCAATATTAGAACTAACAAATGGAATGTGAAAATGTATTATTACAGTGGTGTACTGCACAGCTAGTGTAGTGATCAGTGACAGAAATAATTTATCACCACAACACAATGTCTGTAACATAATTCCACTTACTACTCCTTGTTTGATGTATACAAATGGCAGGTATAGTTCAACACCTGTGATGCTGAAGCTTTGTAATAGTCAAACGTTGTGATGGGCTTTCTATCAAACTAAAATGAGTTCAAGAGCCAAGGGGGCACTTTGAGTCTGCAGAACAAGCACACTGTAGCTTCACATGTCATAACAGTCTTGCACAGAGTCACTTCTTCAGTCTCGCAGTCACTCCAAACAAGCAGAAAGCTTTTAAAGTCTGACTTTGTGTCACAAGGCAAAGAAGAAATATATCCTTTTATCTGGGAATTCATCTCTGACCAGGAATAAAGTCTTGCTGCTCACAACTGGTTATCTTCCTTTTCTTTCTGAATATAAAACTATTCTACTTGCCTGGTGGCGTGAGCCTGCTATTTGCCTCCAAAAAGATCTTGAAAATGAAGGTATGCCTTTTGCCAAAGAACATGGTGCAATGTAAGAGATGAGAACAAAGGTGAAATTTTGTATGGAGAACGAAGATTTTGATTTTCAAGAAAACCTCAGTATATACAGGTCAGGAGCTAGTAATCAAAAACATAACGGAAATCCATGATGGGGTTGGACAGTACTGACAAACATGCTTTTAATTAGAAAATACTTTCTGTGTCAATTTTTGAATTAAGAAAATCAATCAGAAGTGAAGATGTAGACATAGCAGCGCACAGAAGCAGCAGAAGTAAGTACAGCAGTGAGAAGCTGAGAAATCAATTTGACCTTTAGTCAGAAACTTTACCAGCTCTGCAGAAATAATACATTAAGCAAATAGCCCTAACACAGGCCGAATTACTAAGCAAGCATGGGAATTCAAAATCATCCTAAACTCTGGCCTACCTGTATCAGTAAATCCTGCTGCTCTGGAAAAGGGAGCCTTCCAGGATGCAGCTGCAGCTTGCTGGGAAGGCAAGAATAAGGAGGAACTCTTCAGGAAAGCCAAATTCTGTGTTCAGTTCAATTACCAAGCAGATGTAACTAAAATTTTAGAGGGAAAATGGAAGTGTTTTTAAGGTCAAAGATGAAGGGAAAAGTAGAGGGAGGGTGTGAGGGAGAAAAAAGCCATTTCAGGCTTCTCTTTTGATAGTTTCAATACTCCAGTTTTTGAAAATGTCCATATACTGCTGCTTTTTTTTTTCCTATGTATATTTAAAACGTACATTATGAAATCATTGGGCACAGACATAATGTTATCAACTTCTCTTTTTTCATGCAAAATTTCTTTGACAGCTTGGCATATAGTTAATCACTTTTTAAAACTGAATGCACCCCAACACAGAGGACCTAATTTTCCAATCTGTCAGCCAGAATTTGTCATTAACAAACTTTGCAAAACAGATTAAATACTTCAGTTTTTTTTTCCTCGTGCTTATGGCTTGGCAATGGGCTGAAGAAAATGTGTATTTCCAGCAGGATTAATGAGTAATTATTAGTTGAGATTAACCTGTTATACAAATTTAATGGATTTCTATATCAGTTGTGCAAGTTCTCAGAATAAATTGATGAATGATTGCTACAAATGAAAACAAGTTAACCTGATCAGAAGGAGTTGTGGAGGCTAAGGAAGAAAAGGAGAATAGGTAAAAAGCAGGGAGTGAATCCAAGGTTCAGAAAGCTATTTGTGCCATTGATACCAACAGAAAAGAGAGAAAAGCACTCATTAATTACTGCACCCATCATTCCCTTGGGGGCGACAAACACATTAACCTTTGTGAGCAATCCTATCAGGTACAAAATAAATCGATTTCAGAGAATTCTTTGGGAAAACCACGACTGCTTGGCTACTGGGATTTTAGTTCAGGCTTTTGATCAGACAGAGGTAGAGGTGTTATTTCCTCCAAAAAACACAACGTGCACCTGGTTTACAAGTTTTATTAAGGATATAATGTCTTAGTGGAACAGGAAGATTTGGAACTATACTCACATAGCTTAAGAGCGGATATTCAAGGCCTCAAATATTACTATTTAAAAATTATTTGCAGAAAAAAATAAACAAACAAAAACAAAAACCAACACCGTTATGTATGCTCAAGAGAAAGCAAGCAATTTGGCCAGTGACTAAGACTAATTAAGTGACTTAAACTTTTGCAAACATCCTCCAGTCAATCATGCATTCACTCTAATAACTTACTTACAGGTGCTATATTTAGATAACATCCTTCCTACACCACCAACTTCACTCTGCAGGTTCATCGTTCTCCTTTCTCCTCAATATCTCTCGTTACCTTTTCCTTCCCTTTCACCCGTCCCATCTCTCTCTTTAGGCCAGGCCCAGTTCCCCCAAGAAACAAAACAAAAATACCAGCAACCATCTGCAAGCACACTTTCCTTCTGCTTCTGTGCTATCTCTCTGCCCCTCAAACGATCTTAAAAATATTTTGGAGAGAAAAAACACCTACAGCCATTTCTGTTCATGCTGTTGGAGCCTATGTTGCGAGTAGCTCACAGCATAGTAAGCACGAATAGCAGAAAGAGCTATACATCACTTTCAGTCTAAATTGCTTCCTATCTTCCTCTTTACACTTCAAAATGTAGCACAGAGCAATCAGCACCCCAAAATCCCTAGACCCACCCCTACACCCAACCATCCCAATGCAGGGTGACCCACTGCTGCCCGCTCCAACACCGTAAGGCCTCAGCGCCCACAGGCCCAGCACCTCCATTTTGGCTCAGCCTGGGCCTGCAACGCTGTTGTCAGCCCTCTCCCGGGGAGCAGCAGCCTGGGGGCGGACGAAGGTGCCCACGACATGGGCAGGGCAACAGCCCCACTGCACCTCTTCTGTGTCTGAAAGGAATAGGCAATTTTTCTGCGCACAGGGTACTCCTCCACTCTACTTCCTTCTCTCACTCCACAAATTTCAAGAGATTTTGGTCATGTCACCTCTTCCCATGCAGGGATATAAATTTGTTGCCTCCTTTCTGTTTTTGGCAACACATCTTGCAAGAGCTTCTGGATGTGACCTGACCCATGCTGAGCTGTCTGTCAGCCTTTACACTTTGCCTGGGAGTGTTAAAGTCAAAATCTGCATCCAGGCTTTTAGAGAAGCTGCGCTCGTGGTGAGATGTTTGTAGCTGTTACTGATTCAAGCTGATGATACGCTGTATGGAAAACACTAGTGAAAACGACCTACGATAACTAAAGGGACTGGTCTAAGGACTTACTTTGATATTTGGCACCACATTATCTTTATAAACTGGAAGATGCAAAGTTGCATCATGTTGATCCACCTAAGAGCTCGAACTGACCTATGTTAAAAATATCTGCTGGGAGTGGGCGAGGAAAGGCAGCAACACATTTCCCAGAATGTCTTACTAGAGAAAAGAAAGCGAAGCCTCCTAACAAGTACTTTTGCTGGCTGTATAAATTTCCAAAAAAGAATGGCTATAATCTTCCTTAACTCATGCCTCTTGAAACATCTTTAAAATAGCTGACTTTTGGATTAATCCATTTTAGGACTTACAGTATATTTATTGTACTACCTGTAGCTGTCGGTGATACAGCTTTCTAGCTGTAGTAATACAGCAAGACTTATAACCATTAAAAAGTTGTGTGGTTTTTATGAAAAGATTTTTTCTCATGCAGAATAAAACAAACTGCCTTCTCAGCTACTTTGAATCTTAAGCAGATGTAAATATGTGATAGTCATAATTGATAATCATATCTATGTTTCTGCTCCTTCATGTTAATGAAGACAATGAGAAAACAAGGGAAGGTTCAGTTAAAAGAAAAGTCTTTTGCCAGCTGTACAGCAGTAAATATTGGAATAAAGTCAGTCTGGAGATTAATTCACACTACTTCATAAGCCTAAAGCAAATTACTGAGCCTGTGGGAACATAATTGAAAGCAGTCAGTAAGGAGAGCGTAGAGCCTAGCAAAGCTCTTTCACCAGCTCCCATAACCTGTGGGATATTAGCTATTAGTGCTACTTCAGGAAATCACAACCAAAAGCTCAGGGAGGAGGGCTTGTTGCCTTGCCTCATGAGCAGTCTTTCACTGAACAAGACTAAGACTTACAAATGATGCCTTAGATGTCAGAATTATTCCTTAAACTCTTCACCAATTCACAAGCAACTCCCTTTTGGGGGAGTCCATCATTGGCTTTGAAACATCTTAGGGATCTGACACAAAGGACTGTGTAGTAACAGAAAAAAACATGAATGACTAAATCTAAGTCATTCAGAAAGGGTGAGGCATTTTCTGGCCTTTCTGTCCCATCATGGTAGTTGTTACTCTTAATGCATCAAAAAGCTGGGTAAAGCGGTAGGCAGCACTTAAAGCAGAACACGAGGCTAGCTGCAGAATGTGTTCGCTTGTTTTGCTTTTTCCAACTCTCTGCAACCTAACATTTAGAAGCTATTTTTGTTAGTCTGCCTTTTCCAGTCTTTTTGACCTGCCTCTCACAGCTTTTACTTTTTCTATTTGAGTTCCTCTAATTATTTTCCTGCATCCTAAGTTAAGGGCAAGTATTCTATTCCTTCTTTTAAATTTAAAATAGTATAAAGTTCACATGGAAGACTAGTTACAATGCAATAGTCTTCTTTTTTTAATTAGGACAGCTGCTTCACAAATCTAATATATTATATTGCACTTAAAAATGCCAGGTAGTTTTTCAATTCAGGATTTTGCACAAAACAAAGAAACCCCTAGCATATTACTGAGTACCTAATTAAGGAAAAAAATGTCTATGGCATAAAAGATTCAAATAATCTTGTTTATAAGCCCAAATGTTTTGTCACCTGCTGCTACTTCACTGGAGGCAGAAACCCCATACACCTTCATAATTTCTTCTACAACAAAGACATTTGAATTACTTACGTCAAATATCCAGGAGAAAATCAAAAACAAAAACACAGAAAGTAGTGTGCCATATGTGAGGCACATCATATTTTTCTTAACACAAAGAGATTTTTAATTTGATAAACTTACTACAATTAAATTCACAAAGTAGATGCTAACCATATTGAGCAATTAGGTGTAAGTAAGGAGCTCTATTTAATACCTGACAGTATTATGGCCTTATGATATGCATGCAAAAGTAGATTTAAATAAAATATATAAGTATTTTTATCTGACTATAAATTAAAATATACTGTTGTTTTTTGTTTGTTTTTTTTTTGTTTGTTTTTCAGGGAAAAAATGCAACACTTTAGAAATGGGGGAAAAGTTCTTAAAGTCTAGACCACCCCTATATATTAAAAAATAAGTTTTTATTGAACCCCGAAACAGATTAGAGATGCACTACCGAGCTAATGAAAATACCAGAATATAACATTTTAAAATTATGTGAAGGTAAAAGTAATGAAAACGAGAATTGTGTATCAGCTTGGAGCATAATTCAAATGAATATAGGAGATATACAGAAGAAATTTTGAAGTACATGCCTAAACAATGACAATTCCTTTTGATTCTACCATTATTTTGTATATTTGTAATTAAATATGTGAAAAATACAGACACAGATGTAGTACTTTATGGAAGGCCACTTCAATATTAGAGCAGTAAGGACTAAACTGTTTCTGTATAGAATTCAATTTTTATTCTGTTATCCAAAACAATTCTTTACTCTGGAAACACAAAATGCCCATGATGCCAATACCTACTATAAGTACTAGGAGATGAACATACAAGGGCATTATTACAGTGCTTCAGGCAATTTTACTACTGTCAGTCATGTGTCCAAACAGTTCAACAGTTAGATACCATGGTTAGAAACACTTAGACATCCCCCTAAGTTACATTAAATCATTAAAACTTTCATTCTTTCAATGAGAAGGAATTTGGAATGAAACTATGTGAGATTTAAAAAAAAATAAAAATAAATAAAGGCAATGAAACGAACTAGCAGGCTATGTTTTTAACCTCATTAAAATATATGAAAAAAATACGGCATGATACATTTATTATTTTCAAAATGGCTGGGACAAAGAATAGTACTATGAGGGTGTGACACAGAACCTGTCAGGCTGTTTGGAGAAAAAACATTTAATTTTGAAAAAAGAAAGTTACATGGCTTTAGCAGTGTAATAGTCTTACATAGTACAGGTTTTGCATCAGCATTCAACCAAAATGGCACTGCCATGCAATCCATTTGAAACTTATTTTATGGATTTTTTTAAATTTTATTTTTCAAATAGCAAACCAGAAACTCTGCTAGTTGGAGAAAGGATCGAAGCCTTCAGAGTATTACATTACCCAGTGGTACGTGTTTCAGACTTGGTCTTGGGTGGAAAAGGATGGCAAATTAAAACCCATATCCTTCTCTCTTCCAAAGAAATCTTTGTTACTTGAAATCCAGATATATGAAATAAATAGAAAGAATTTATCACAATAAAAACAATATTGAGGCCAACAATGTCACAAGATAAATGTACTCTGAAGGTAGTATTAACTGAAGAATGTGAAGCCCTTCTTTCTTCCCACCTTCTATCCTTCTCATGGCCTGACCTCAGCAACTGAGTGCTCTCTCTCAAAAACAAATACAAAAGTACAGCTTCTCTGTATTTACTGGATCGATGCTGCTAGAAGAAATGAAGTGCTTGGAAAAACTACCGTAGATGCGCCATGTCAAAAAAATTGCCATGCACAAAGTAAATTTAATATTTATACCTCAATCTTGCCCTCTTTTTGATTTTAAAACCTCTTCAGACCCTCTGGTTGGCAATCTACAGACACAGAACTGTTTGTCTGAGAAGGTCAGCTCTAGGTACTAGAGCCCTGGCAAATGACCATTCACCACTCTAAATGTTTTGCACGTTGTTTTGCATCCAAGCTATGAATGGAAATAAAGACTGAGGTCTTAGGAAAGGAAAGAAGAAGTTTCTTCTTAGGGAGAAACTGCAAGGATGTTCTGTGCATTATCTTCACCAGCACATACTTCTAAATTCTCCTCATTCACATGGCGTAAAAACCTTTTTTTTTTTTTTTTTTTTTCCACAGGAATGGGTGAAGTGGTGATAATTACTATGCTGTATCAAGGCCCTGGAGCATGTCCAAAGAAGGGCAACAAGGCTGGTGAAGGGTCTAGAGAACAGGTCTTATGAGGAGCAGCTAAGGGAAATGGGGTTATTTAGCTTGAGAGAAAAGAAGGTTCAGGGGAGACGTTTTTGTACTTTACAATTACCTTAAAGGAGGTTGTAGCAAGATGGGGATTGGTCTGTTCTCCCAAGCACCAAGTGACAAGATGAGGGGAAATGGCCTCAAGTTGCACGAGGGAGGTTTATGTTGGATATTAGGAAAAAGGTCTTTACTGAAGGGGTCGCACAGCACTGGAATAGGCTGCCCAGGGAAGTGGTTGAGTCACCATCCCTGGAGGCCTTCAAGAAGTGTGTAGATGTAGAAATTAGTAGCATGGTATAGCGGTGGACTTCAGTGGTACTAGATTAAGGGTTGGACTATATGATCTTAGAGGTCTTTTCCAACCTGAATGGTTCTATGGTTAACAGCTCACTGCACACCAAAAACATTATTAGTAATCTAATCCTTCTGAAAGAAAACAAAAAAAAAAAAGGAGGGGGTGCACATAATTTCCTTGTTATGTACCTCGTGCATCATTCGTTTTGCACTGTGCTACATATGAGTTAGCGATACTGACATTCACAATGGAATAACAGCTTCAGTCACACTTTTTATAAGGATAGCTAAAAAATTACTTTCAGGGTATACTTGAACCTTCAGACAAAGCAGATTGTCTCACTTTTATAGTGGTTCCCGTGGTTCCCAACAGTGTTCTTCAGTTTTTTTTCAGACTTTCAAAGTGTTTTCAATTATTTTCGTACTGTCATACTCTATTTTTTCACAACTCAACATTTAAAGATAAATTTAAAAATTAAAATAGAACACACTCCCTGGTTACCTGGTGATTTTTAGTTTTCTTTTATTTCATACATTCTATTGCCCTAACAGTGTTGTTCTCCACCTTACCTGGGTCATTACAGGAAAACTTGCAACACAGGCGTACCAACTCTGTACTAATCTCTGGAGTCCTACTCTAATCTCAGCCTGACTGATATTTCTTTATGTCAAATCTATTTCATGTTACTTTGAATTCTGAAGGTGAATAATGTTGGGACAGACTCCTTTGGGCAGTTCAAAATGATAGGTTTGTTTGGTTATTATTTTCATAGTTGAAGGTGGAAAATTAACATAATATTATTAATGATGCTGAAGCTTCCAATTGGCATTGCATGCTTTATCACTGGGCATGCTGCGCCGATTTGGACAAAAAGAATGACAGCATGAAAGTAGTGATGTGTGTACTAATCACAGACATAAAAGGCCATACTGCCTCAAAGGGTGATACTATCTCAGAGCATTGCATTTTACTGAGTAAGGGTACGAAATCCAGAAAGAGACATTATTGTGCCAGGGCCTTTCCAGACATAACTCAGGATCCCTTTCTCCACAGTTTTGCTGTCACAGCAGGAGAACCACAATGCAGCTGGAGGAAAGGAAGAACATCCAGGAAAATGCTATTGCCCCGTATCTTTTGTAGCCACACACATATGGGTTGAGAGCCTGGAGATGTCACTTGACTTCTGTGAGAAGACACACTCTCCAGAAATGTCAAAAGACCAACAGGCTAGAAAACAAAAAAATAAGCCAAATGCTATTTAGGCCAAATATTTCCTGAATCCAGTCCCCAGATTCTAGTCACCTGAATTCAGACAAAGGATTGCAATTACTTCCAATAATGTTTGATAAAAATACTATAAAACTGAAAATATTCAAAATCAATGAAATTGATGAATCAATGGATATTCAAAGTCATGGCTTCCATGCAATCAAGATTTGTTTGATTCTAAACCTGTGACTTTTCCTATGCAGCTCCTGTAATATTTACTCTTGGTGCCATCTATAGGTTGTCCTTACTGAAAAATGCTTGTCTACTGAGACAGCCAAAGATGTTATGATCACCCATATACTTTTTTCTACTACAAATGCTGTTGGGCTCACATTAAGCAGAAATAAAATTTCAGTTGTTTTTTTAAATTGCATCTAAGTGATTTGTACCTTCAGAAAACATGTCAGATCCGATTCACTGTCCTGGTTTTGGCTGGGGTAGAGTTAATTTTCTTGATAGAGGCTCATATGATGCTGTGTTTGGATGAGAATGATGAAAATAGTGGTGATAGCACACTGATGTTTCAGTTGTTGCAGAGCAGAACTCACATGGAGCCAAGGCCTTTCCAGCTCCTGGTACTGCCCTGCCAGCGAGGAGGCTGGGGGTACCCCAGGAGCTGGGAGGGGACACAGCCAGGACAGCTGGCCCAAACCATGTGCTGTCATGCTCAGCAATAACAGCTGGGGGAAAGGAGGAGGAAGAGGCGGACATTCAGAGTGATGGCGTTTGTCTTCCCAAGGAACCATTACACACGATGAACCCTGCTGTCCTGGAAGTAGCTGAACACCTGCCTGCTGATGGGAAGCAGCAAACAAATTTCTTGTTTTGCTTTGTTTGCACATGTGGCTTTTGCTTTGCCTTGTAAACTGTCCTTATCTCAGTCCATGAGCTCTTGCACTTTTCCGATTCTCTCCCCATCCAACCTGGGGAAAATGAGCGAGTGTCTGGGTGATGCTGACCTGCCTGCCAGGTTAAACCACAACATTCACCTAAATCCATGACTTCAATTCATCTTTACTTCTTCCCATTTTTATAATTCACTCAAGTAGTCACTGAATATGTTAAAATTTAAATTGCAATCTGAGCAGAAAGACAAGACACAAGATCAAATCCAAAACTTCTATGAAAGTTGAAAAACAATCTCTTCACTCGGCATACTGTAAAAATGCAGTATTTTGTGCAGACATTGCTAGGCTGATATGAAGAAATATGTGCTTTGAAGTTGTTCCTCGAAGAACAGAAAAAAAATAAAAATAAAAAACCCTTCATTAATATGCCATGGAGGAGCACAGCAAAAAAAAATAATCAACTTTAAAATATGTAATGTTATTATAATGTATCATGTGTTGCATAAGTCTTGGACACATGTATCCTGACCGTGATAACCTCACCATTTTATGATGGGGAAAAAAAGAAATTATTGTCTCTAAATTGGAGACGTGGATTTGATGGCTGGACCACTTGGCAGGTAAGGCATTGGCTGGAAGGTCGCACTCAGATTTTTGCAGTCAACGGCTCAATGTCCGGGTGGAGGTCAATAACGAGTGGTGTTCCTCATGGGTCAGTATTGGGACCGGCACTGTTTAACATCTTTGTCATTGACACGGACAGTGGGATGGTGAGGCACTGGAACAGGTTGCCCAGAGAGGCTGTGGATGCCCCATCCCTGGAGGTGTTCAAGGCCAGGCTGGATGGGGCTTTGGGCAACCTGGTCTGGTGGGAGGTGTCCCTGCCCATGGCAGGGGGTTGGAACTGGGTGATCTTTAAGGTCCTTTCCAACTCAAACCTTTCCATAATTCTATGATTCTATGAAATCTGTTCTTGAAGTTTAATTGCAAAACTGTACTTGCCATCACCTAAACAGGAAAAGAAAAAAAAAAGATGCATATGCATGTGGTGTATGCCACATTTCAGTTTGTTTTATGGAATCTAAAAGCCTAAAAGGTAAAACTAATAACCAAATCCACAAAACTTCCTCATATTCAATTTAGGACCATGCGTGGTTTGGTGTCTCATCTGAACTTGAATGCTTTTTACAAACCACTAGCATTTCCAGAGCATTTTATTGAGTCGTATCCTTTAAGAATTACCCCACTTTAAATTATTTCTTGTAAGAAATATTAATAAGTGTTTTAGCTTTGGAATATAAATAGGGTCTACATGAGAAGGAAAAGCTCTTTAGTTGACAGTTTATTTGGCCTAGCTGAAGGAAAAGCAGAACAAATTGAGAAATAAGATGTAAGCTTTTAACAATAAAGGAAATAAAATATAAGAGTCACTTCCCAGAATTGTAATGGATTACGCATCACTTCATATTTTTAGATTGACTGACTTTCTAAAATGACTCAACTGAGCAGCCACAGCTTTTGAGATGGATATTTATGCCTGAAATCTTATGCCCACAAAATGCATCCTGGGTTATCAGAATGGCTCCCTTTATCCTTCAAGTCTCTTGTATCAAAATCTGAATGGATGACAACTGAAGGCTCCGCATAAAGATAGTTGAAGATAGATAAATACAAGTGGGTAGAAGGACTAAGCAGATAGAAAAGCCTTTTTTCCTTCTCCTAACACAGACGAGGTATCTCAGCCTAAGGATAACAGTATACTTGGTTATTGCATGTGTGCTAGAGGGGAACAATACCAACAGGCATTGATGGAAAGAGAAGCTTTCTCACTGAAATGTGTAATCCACTTCATTCAACCAGGAATCAGTGAAGATGTAATAGGACTAGAAACAGAAAGCAAATCAGAAAAAAAATGATTTGAATATTATCACAAAAAGGAAATATTAACTAATGTTATTTAATATCATAGTCAATAATAAATATTTTTGATGTCTCATTATTAGAGTTGTATTGTATTTGCCAGAGATAGGTAAGGGTATCAGACATTTTGTTTTCTTACTTAGCAAAATGTGGTATAGTGTACACAGTGAGTTGTGTGACAAGCTTCTACCAACATTTTCATGGCTTCATCAAGCACTGTTGAGTACCCTCCTCTGGCATCCTTCCTACCTACCATGTATTCCCTGTTTTATATGTACCCTGGAGCTCAGATTATTTAATTAGCCAATAAACAATAACAGCAAAAGGTTTACCTATTGCTCCTTTTGATTGTTCAACTGCATGTTATAAACCGATTATTTGTTGCCCAGTGCTGCGAACTGATTACCTGATTTAAAGCTCTTAATTAAATATCCATTCATTAAACACACCGTTAAATAGAACATGTGATATTTTGTAATTAAAACAAATTGTTGCACACAGTATCTTTTAATTCAATAGATTTATACAGCCTGTTAACAGTATGGAAAGCTTGAACAGAAAAGAAACTGTGACTGAAGAGAAAAAGGGATAAACCATATAATTTGAATGGGAAATAACTACAGGGCAATCAATAGCAAGTTATTATTTATAAAAGCTATTATCATTTTATATCAATTTTAAACAAGGTTACAATTATCTCACTGATTAGCCCCAGTTTTCCATACCTGTACCTACACCAGGTGTTTGGCAAGAGGTGATTGCTGCTCCCTCCACAAAATATTTGACTGGGGATGGCATCCACTAGTATTAGAAGAAAGCAACCAGACTCTCCTACACAGAATATGTGCACACAAATGCTCCAATGCATGTTAAAGAATCTGGAGTTGTTTCCCTTCCCTGGTAAATCAGTTTCCTTCCCAGTCTTTTTTCTATGTTACAATTTGCTTTTTCAGCTCCAGTGCTGCTTCCCCTATCTTGCCTCCTGCCAGCAAGCACAGAGCCTTCCAGTTGTGTTCTTGTCACTTGGTCACTACAATTTTCTTTCCTGAGCTTCTCTGTTTATTTATCCTGAGCCATCTGTGGCTAGTCAGGTCATACTTCTTTTTTCAGACAGGAAACTATTTCTTTTTTGTCCTCCCAGGACAGTGCATTGACCACTGTGACTAGACATGAGATGAGATATGGAATTAAGGTTATTTTTATCATAGTAGCATAAAAGGTAAGATAAAGACAGCTTCTGCAACTCCATACAGTGAAAAAAATACTGCCTTGAAGCATCCGGTTAGCTTTGGATACATATGGATGCATATGAAAAACAATGGCCTTTTTTTTTTTTCAAGAAAATAATTTTAACCTTTAAATCACTGTGCTTTTGCTGGTTTATTCTTCAAAAGCCCCTTCATTTGCCTGTTGCACATAGCTAGATTTTTGCCCTCTTGCAGAATAAACCAGGATCAGAAGAATGAACTCCACTATTCTTGATGAAGAAGAAAATAAAAAGAAAGAGGAATGAAGTACAACACTTTACCTCTTCAAACTAAAAATCTTCACATTATGGAAAACAAAGACCCCAAAAGTTGAAGTATGTTTCAGGTGAATTTTTTCATTAGAGGGCCCAGAAAAAAAAATGAATAAAGTTTACCTAGCATGCTCTCTGTGTAGAGTCTTTTTTTTTTTTTTTTTTTTTAATATATTCAAAGTAGACAAATAATTTCCTGGCTGGAAGCTTCTGAATAGTGGTGCTTTCTTGTAGTTTGAGTTCATCTATTTTTTTTCTTTTGTCAATTAGTAATAACTTGATAAAAATAACTTTATAATGCTTATAGTTTAATCCTGTAATGAGAATTAGCACAGAATACCAATTTTATTCAAGTGCATTTAAAAATCTTACCTACTTGCTGCTAAAAATGAGTTATCTGAAAGTCAAGTCAATATCAAAATTAAATCTTGGTTTTATTTTGCAACAGAATGCTCATGAAGATCATAACATCTGCAAGATTAAAGCAGCATTACTAATAATGGGTACAAGAAAAGACATTTGATTTTACTTTCAGGGTACAGCACTCTGTGCACCACAAAATTGGCCTTGCACCCTGACAAAAAGCTTCAGGCTCCATTAGTACAGCTGCCTATGCTAGGGCATGATGATGAAATACACACCTTAGTAAAGCTGCAACCCAAATTTGTTTGGCTATTTGAGTTACATAACAGCACATATAAAATATTTTTCCTCACTTCAGCAAAACTGAAAGCAACTCTCAGACAAAATAGTCATAAAGAAAGAGTTACAGCCAAGAATGTGGTCTTTTAAAATAATATTAATAGAATATACAATTCATAACCCATCTTAACTACTTGTAACTGCTGTTAAGTTGCAGGCATAGTGCAACTCCAAACTTAATCAGTCATCATGAAACCTACCCATTTCTCACCTTTAACTACAAGCATGAACTGAAAGGTCTTAGTACATGCCCTTTATTTACAACACACCGGAACAGCCTTTCAACCCCGCTGGATTACTTATCAAGGAGATACAAATCTACAGAAGTGCAAAATTTGTCTGCCCAGGTATAGGACCTGATGTTTAGTCAAAAGAATTGCACCAGTTTCAGGGGTCCATGTATCTGTTTCTAAGCTGCAGTGTGCATCTCCACACAAGAAGCAGTTCTGAGAATATCCTAGTTCTGCTGGTAATGGCATATATTATTTAATACTCCCGAAATAGTGGCCTGTACTAAAGAATTGAGTCATTTTCTTACATTAATTTATTTCTGTATAAGTGCTGTGTTAAAAAATGAATATTCTCCATTAGAGAAAAATGTAGTCTTGCAGCAGTAACTACAGTTCTTTTAACTCCCCCCACGGCACCCCCTTTTTCTCCTGGAAAAAATGCATGAAAAAAAAACAAAAACAAAAAACAAAAAAACAAGTGTTTAAGTGCAGTTGTAGCCAGACTACACCTGCCCTGACTCCCTCCTTGTTCCTTCCATGTACCCCACACAAGGGTGTCCTCCCAAACAAGGTATCCCCCTATGCTTTTATCTTTTCACAGTCATCTCTTTTTCTCCCTCTCTGCATTCATCTCCATTCAGCTCCTTCCCTACTCCAATCAAGCAACCTCGTGCAACTTGCTCGTACTTGCCACGCTACTCAGGCTGGGAAACTCCTCTGGAGGGGACAGGCTCTGTTTGCCAATCCCTAGCATGGCAATGTTCGTATTTCATTATCTACTAAATATAACTTCTAAGTATAGAAATATGGTTTATGTGGGGCTAAATGACCTCTGCTACAGCAATATCTCAGTATCCAATCACTTTTTATGTATTTATCCTTACCTACCCCATTAAGTTGGGAAGCATGGAGGACTGGGGAACAGAGAAATTGTTCTAACAGTAACAAGAAGAAAATCACATAAGCATCTGCTACTGCATTGTCCATAATGTCTGAGCAGCAAGATCCATAAGAATCATTATCTCTTTTCTCAGGATGAAATTCAGCCTCTGTATCACACCAACATCCTTTTAAGTGCTCCAAATAGTCTTGCTTTCGACGCCATAGCTTCTAAAAGTCTAAACACAGTATAGTGTATCAGTAACCACTCCGCCTCCAGCTATTTTAATATCTGTCACAATGAATACGGAGAGGAGCTGAATTGACCTATATCAGTGCTCACACATACGGTTAGTTTATTTTTACAGCTTCAACACAATGGGCTTGTTTGCTTTATTTTAAAATTTTAATTTGCTGAAAGAGTGACAATCTTTGCATTGTATTTTCACTTACATGCATGTGGAAAAAAAAAACAAACACAAAGGCCTTTGTTATCAACAAAAATTTCTGAAAATTTGCAGCGCATTCAGTTTTCATTCTCAGTCTGAAATATGAGTTGCTATTCACAGCTGAAATCTCTCTCTCACTAGGTACAAGTGAAAAACAGCTAATATTTCAGGGCATTAATATAGTGAATTAAATTATTCATTAGGAAAATATACTAACCACCTAAAAGTAACTTCAATTGACATAAATCTGCCAGCACAAGGAAATGACTGTAGTATTTTTATAATAGATTGGTTAAGAAAAAAATTGCTTAGAGCATTAGAAAAAACGAACATCTTTAATGGGAAGTTTTCTTTGGGCACCTGAATATGAGAGGCATAGAAGGCCAAAAATCCAAGAGTACAAGCTAGAACAGGGCTCCTTGATAACGTAAAAAAATGAAATACTATTATTTCAGTACTATGATTGTAAAAAAAAATTGCCCAATATATTGTCGGAAAACAGCATGTATGTAGAAAGTGGTTTTTGCTTTCCAGAAGATGACCTTTCAGAATCCAGTATGGATGAGAAATATTATGGAAATGCAGATTATGGGATATACTTTCAGAGATAATAAACTTCATTTGTGATTAAGTTTCAGTTACGTTCTACCTTAATTACAGTTCAATATATTACAATGACCAAAACATGAACACTGGCAGAGATTTTTCATGGTCCAGAAGATGTGAGTTCCCATAGTGGGACTGTGAATGTGTTTTTCTACTTAAGACGGAGTGTGTCTTTCCCACTAGGTGAATTTCCAAAGGGAAAATAACAGAGACATAACAGAGTTAAGAATGACTTAATCTGCACATATAGATCCTCCCTCATAAAATGCCTTTTTGCACGTTAGAAAAAAAAAAAAAGTTGCTCAAAGCTGTTAAATCAAATTACTCAATGAGAAATTGTTTGTGTCCTTTTCTTGGCTCTCATTCACCTAACCAGAGAAAACAAATTTTGATAGATGTACTGCTGAACCCTGCTAATCAATGCATTGCCAAAAATATTTGCTTTTGTAAGCAAAATGTGCGATTTTGTGTCCTGGAATAGCTGGATCTCTTGCCTCACACTGCTGATAGTGGGTCTTGAAAGGGTGTAAAACTTGTCTTGACCAAGTGGACAGGCATTTTGACAGTCTGATGACCACCACTTAAGCTTGTTATAGTGTTCAGGGATTTCCCACACAAAATATTCTAAAATTCAGTAATCAGCAAGACCTGAATGGAGTCAAATTATCAAACAATTTAAACAACACAATGTTTAAATGGTCTTCGCAAAAACTCATGTAATAATTCTATAGGATTCATACCCAAAGCAAAAGGTACAGAAGTGTAAGAGAGATGCTGATGTGACGAAGACAAACTAGGAATGGATAGCTGCCCAAGCCAGCACATCCTAGCATGGCTGCAAAGGATGATGACAACACCAATTAACGGGATCACTCTGTGCACTCTATTAGATAATTATCCAGATAAGGTCAAGGCTCACATTCTCCTCAAGTGCTTTGATAATGGTTTATTACAGCAGCCCATTTCAAGTTACATTAGGCTGACAGTTGGTGTATGGAATACGTTTCAGCACAGCTGCAATGAACCAATCTGGAGGTTAATGGAGGGGCCTGGCAGCCAGACATGTGGGGCTCTCCCCTCCGGACCGCCTCTGCGAGGGCTGAGAAACCACCGTGTAGCACTCTCTGTGCAATCCCCACTGCGTATGCACCGCGGCGTGCATTACTTCTGCAGTCACAAAAGCCCTGAGCATTGTACAGACAACTCCTGCCTCTGTGGGATTCCTGCTGATGAACATTTAAGACAAAATGCCTCTTGCGGCATCGGGGTCCCACCCCTGGGATTCCTGTTATTTGCACGAGCCCTGCATATATAACCACAGTCAAGCCCTACATCACCAAGCAATTTAATCGTTTTAATGAAATCCACTTTTCATCTATATTTTATTTATAAATCTAACTTTTCAGAAGCATATTTCAAGAATTAAAAAGTACTTCAATGTTGTTGTTAGGTAACCCATTTAAAAATTATTCAAGACATATATGCACTTGCAAAGCTCTGGCTGAAATATAGAACTTAATAAAGAGATACACCTTTTTCTTCCGTTGACTTCACTGAACTTTGAATTACGCCCGTAATATTTTAGCTGCTTGGTGCCACTCACTGCCTTTAAAACACCTGCTGTAGTTGCAGACTCTATTCATTTGATATTAATATTAAGTCCTGCTTACAAGAGTTTATTTATGGATGAAGTCTTCACAGAAGGCACATTATGACTTCCCTATATAATGAAAGCCCTTCTTAAATTTTTTAATATTCTGAGAAGCCAAGATAACTAAAGCTAGCTGCTTAAATCCATACTTGAAGCAGCTGTTTAAGTGACCTGATTAAAAAAAAAAAAAAAAAAAAAAAAGAAAACTTTGCACATTTCCTCTTGACTTCAGTGAGAGCTGCTGAGTACTCAGAACAGAAAATGAAGTCACATATTCAGAAGCCTTACTTTGATTTAATTCATCCTGCCACGGTTCAGAAATTATGGTCAGATAGATTTTAAATCAAATTTTCAAGTGCAAGCTGCAGAGGTTTCTCACTTCCCAGGATTTCGCTTCCTAGATTAGAAAAGGAATTTGTCTCTCTGACTTCAATGAGATTACACAGATAAAAACACAAATAGATTGTTCTCTCTCATGTCTTAGATTTTTATAGGAATAAACTTTCATCTTTGAAACTTTTTCTAAATATCAACTAATTAATCCTTACAAGATTGTGGGAAGAAAATACTCTATTTTACCACTGGGAGAAGAGGAGCTACAGCCACACCTGCAAAAAGAAGCATGTAACAGTGGGTACGCAATCTCACAAGCTCTGTCCTCAATTTACACCACCAGACCTGAGCATCCTGCTACACGTGCACACTGTCCCCATAGGCCTGTGCTGCTCAATCGTTTATCAAAAGAATAAAGTAAGTAGTGGCAGTGCACATGCATCAACAGTCTTGCTGTTACTGCATAATCTTTTGATTATGACACTCTACCAGTTGACTAAAAAAGCTGTCTCAAGACAGCATGCTATCTGGAAGCACACCTCTTGAGGTCTCACAGCAATTCCCCTCGTAACAAGAAAATCACTGCCTCCAGTGAAAGGACACTGCCAGAACAGGTGAGCCAATGAAAGGGCTGACTTCAAATAGTTTCATCAGTCATCCTTCTTTTTCTGTTGGGAATTCATGACAGATCATGGCTGTGAGTTCACAGTATGCTTTACGATTTTGCTTATGTGCCTGGAATGTAAACTGCCTAAATTGTGCTGATCATAAAAAAGGACTAAGTATCTATCCCAGGTACCCCTAAGATGCCTGGCTATACCACATGCAGGCCCTAATCACACCCAGCAGACACCTTCACAGAATCCCAGAATGGTTGATTTTGGCAGCAACCTCTGGAGGTCATCTAGTCAAAGCCCCCTCTCAAGCAAGGCCACCAAGAGCCACTTGCCCAGGACCACATCTAGATGGCTTTTGAAGATCTCCAGTGATGGAGGCTTCGCAGCATCTCTGGGCAACCTGTGCCAGTGCTTGGTCACCTGCCCAGCACAGAAGTGCTTCCTGATGTTCAGAGGGAACCTCCTGTGTTCCAGTCTGTGCCCACTGCCTCTTGTCCTGTCGTGAGGTACCCCGGAAAAGAGCCTACCTCTGTCCCCTTTGCACCCTCCCTTCAGGTATTAATACACATTGATCAGATCCCCTCTAAGCCTCCTTTTCCGCAGGCTAAATAGTCCTGGCTCTCTCAGCCTCTCCTCTTAGGAGAGATGTTCCAGGCCCTTCATCGTCTTTGCGGCCCTTCGCTGGACTCTGTCAACTATGTCCAGGTCTCTCTTGTACTGAGGAGTTTAGACCTGTACCCAGCACTTCAGGTGTGGCCTCACCAGTGTTGAGGACCTCATCCCTCCACCTGCTGGACTCACCAGTGCTGAGCAGAGGGAAAGGACCACATCCCTCCACCTGCTGGTGACATTCCTGAGCAGCTCAGAATACCTAGAGCCTCCTTTGCTGCTAGGGCACGCAGCTGGCTCATGTTCAATTTGGTTTCCACCAGGACCTCCAGGTCCTTTGCTCTCTTGATTACCTTGATATATAAATTTGGTGTGATAATTGTGGATTGCAGAAATAAAAGTGATACACCACAGAAAAGTTTTGTCCAGCCTGTGATGGTGGACAGTCAGAGAAATGTATGAAAAGCTCTCATCAGACAAGACTAGATGTAGTCAGCACATGTTGGGACTTATCTTTATTAAGAGACATTTCAATGGCTTAAGTTTTTCTTAATAACTTGTTTCCCCAAAACTGATACTAAATATCTGTAGAAGGTATTTCCAGAACCCAAGAACACAGTATTTTTTTTTTAAATCAATCAAGGGAGCTTTGAGTTGATTTGTGAGTATAGAAAGTATTACTGAGATATTGAAGTTTAGCAAAGACATTGCACATGTCCCATCCTCTGTCATGAAATACTTCAGCAAGTACACAAAATTGGAAGTTTAAAGTATAGGAGTTTGGAGTGAATGCAGCATGAAGAGTCATTCCTGAATGCATATATATCAAGCAGCAACATTTTTTCTAGAAGCTAAAGTCACCTCTCCGATAATATATTTTACTATTTTGTTACTAGTTTCTCCCTCTATATTTGTGACAGCTAAGCAATAATTTATGATATAATTTAAGAACACTTTGATTTTTAATTTGAAAGCAAGAATGATTCTATGGTTCTATGCTTCAAAGTCCCTCAAGTACTGAGTAATAAATCTAGCAGCAGCACTCATGAGGCATCATTTGCCAGATTTGATGGCACCAAAAGTGAAATATGCCATCTAAGAATGAAACATTTTGAAAATACTTAGATGACTTCTGTCTGGGATGTTATATGTGGAATATGTTGCCCTTATGATGGTGGAAGAGAATGAAAGTGACTACTTAGAACATACCAAATCAAAAACCTTTAATGCACTCTTTAAAACAAAGTACTTTTGCTCTTCAGTGTCTGCCTCCTTACTTTCCTCACCACATCAAGCCTGCCACATTCACATCACAGGAATTCTCTTTTAAAGTCATGCCTGCCCAGCCACCAAATATGCACAAGATGAAACATCCATAAGTAGAGCCACTCCCTATTACAGCCAAGAATCCGTAAAACCAATGGTGTACAGCAAGCCAGATTTCATTTCACACCTCTTTTCTAGGACGATTTCTTAGAAATATACTATTTATCTTCCTTCCAGGTACAAAATGTGATTTTATTTCTCACACTAAAACAGCTTAATGGAGCAGACATTAATCCTTATGTGAATGCTGTACATTACGATGTGTTAGAAACAATCCAAGTTTTGATCTGCAAAACATTCACAGTAACAATCAATGCTATAGAAATAAAAATAAAATAGTGAGAAACAAAGTCTACACTTGTGTTGTATAATAAAGATAGGTCTGAAAACAATGCTGAAAATTACTGTTTCTCTCTTAAAGGAAAAATTAAAGAAGAACATATTACTGAGTATGCCTAAAACAGCAAGACTATTTCTCACTCTAATAATCTAAATCTCTTTAGAAGTGAGACTCATCAGGACACAGACACATAATGACATCTGCTGAAACTGTCAACAAATCAATGAAGATAAACAAACAAATGAAAGAATGAAATTAAATTAGGCTTGGACAAGAGTGAAACAGTTCATTTGCTTTTGGATGGACAAAATATAACTCGAAGAAGCTGTTGCTAGGGAATGAAGGGATGGAAAAGAAATGTAATTTCTCTTATTTTTCTCATGGTAAGGACCAATTGTTTATTTGCTTATATTTTAGTGGACAGAATTTTAGGCATCCAGCATTTTATGGGCAAAAGATGAAAACTGAATAAAATTGTTTATAATTATTAATAGAATGAATATTTTTCATATTTATATAAACTAACTTTACATAAAACATTATGTTCACTTTTACTGTTAAATATCATATTCTTCTATTATGTGGTCAAGTTGGCAACATTAAGGTTTACGTTTCTCTTCTTACTTTGTATTCCCTGGCTGAAATATTTGTTATTGTAGTACACAATAAACATGCCTTTGTCTTGGAAGGGGCTTACATACGTCAGATTCCCTACTTACATCATGAAAAAGGTCAGTGCATATTTTACTTCACAACAGTGGCATAGTGCAGGATGAATAAAATCTGTTCATAAAGTTGGACTGTAAGACTGATTTTGAGGCAACAGTCTTGCATGATTGGAGAGAGAAGATCAACTTAATAACAAAAAACAATCTATATGTATAGCAACTAAGCTAGCTGCTAAAAATGAGGAAACAAACAAAAAAGAATTACAAAATGCTGGAATTGACTATTCTGCCTTCTGACGATTCCATCACAGTGGAGCCCCCACCAGCATATGTGGGAATTGGAGGAATGTATCAGAATGTCAAAATAGCAGAGAATATTCTTAAAAGAGCTCTTGCCACAGAAAGGAATGCAGTCTGTTTAAGCAAATTAAAAGTTTTGTCAACGAAAATAGTAAAACATACATGAAAGTATGGTTACTGAAACCAAAATTTAAAAATACTGTGAACCATTTCTGTTGTAATAAAAAAATGAAAAGTTTCTTATTTATCAGGTACATCTTAATTCAAGAAAAAATTCTGCATCCAAGTAAATGATCCTAGGTTAAATGCTGTAACAAATATATATTTTTCATCTATATAGTTGCTTACAGTTCAAATATGCTACAAATGTTAACACTTATGAGAACCAATGGCATTTCCTCATTGTAAGTGCACCAAATAGGTGGTTGTTATTGGTTAAATATTGGTAAAGTGGTAATTGGTTAAAGTGGTAATAATTATAGATTTGAATGAACTTTTAAAGTGGATCCACTGCATAGATTGTTGAAATGTTAAAGCAATTAGAACATTATTTTTTTTTCAGCAGATTAATTCAGAAAAAAATTCCGTGCAACAGTGAAGTAGCTCTTGGGAAATAATTACTAAGATAGTAAATGAAGTTCACAATCAACAAAGACGCTAAGTTAATGAAGCACAGTTTCCTCCTGAATAGATGATATACCATGTCATGCTAACCAAACTGTGATACAGGTCACTTGAAACCATATCTTGAGAGAAGAAACAAACAGCTGCACAAATGATGGCATCTAGATCTCATTCCTGCTGGAACTGATTTAGCTTAGGGAAGCTGCGGCTACTCATCACTGAAACTTACCCTAAACACGGTAACGAATGCAGATGTAGGAGGGAGAAAAGAGAGAAAGAGTTCTGGTCATGATAGCTATTGTGGTATATCTATGATGGGAATGACTTCAGTAACTAGTTTCATCAATCAGAAAAAGCTCAATTTGCTTCTAAATAAGTGCTCAAGCAAAATTTACACAGCAAAAATTGGGGCCTTTTCTGTGGTCTAAGCTAGTAGAAGTACATGACAGATCACATTGGCTATCTATGAGAAAAACAAGAACTTTTGGATCTGTTTTGTGGTATAGTTAAAATCCATGTTGTTGCAAATCAACAGATTGCCATATTGTTTAAAATCTGTAGTAGAATTTTTTTTTGTTACTGTTCGAAATGCTTGGATGCTGCCATTCAGTATATTGCAAATAGCTTTCAATCTCTTAATGTATCCAAAAAATGGCAGCCCAAAGTGCCACAGCAAAAATACCACATTTGAAAGGCAGGTTGCAGCATTCGGTTCAATACAACTGGGAGGATGGAGGCACGCACAGCCCATGCTGGAAGCTCATCCCTCTCTAGTTGCAAGGTCTCCTGTCAGGTGAAACCAGGTCACTTTAGGAACCTGCTCTAGCACTAGCCCTTCTCTACCTCAGCTGGACGCCACTGTCTGTGTCTGCATCCCCTGCTGCTGCCTGCAGCTGGATTTAAGAAACATTTCTGCATGGGCAGCTCTTCATGGCAGGCTCTGTCAGCATCCTTTCTCAGCAGAATCTGCAACAGCTGCTCAAGATGGAGACTGCAGTTGACACATGGGAGGCTCCATCATGAAGAAGCCACCTGGACCCTGGTAGATGACTCTTTGATACACTTTGATACACTTCTTGAGCATTCATATTGTTGTACAAGATGTGGAGATCCTTATTTAACCCCATTTTACATCTAAAGGGATAAAGGGCAGACAAAACAGGATGGGAGAGAAGGATCTCAAATAGGATCCATGTGACACGGCAGGTTGAGACAGGAAAGATAAAGGTCCAGTACCAAGGAATAATACTTTTTGAAGACTCACACTGAAGAAATGTATATTAATGAAGCTCTAACATAGGTTTACATGCACTTTATCCTGTTTTTAAGGATCAGGAATCAAGTTACCTGGAAATGTAAAGTTTCCTAAGGAATTTGAGACATTGGTTCATATGGACAATGATGGGAGAGTCCCAGTGAAAAGGCTTTAAGTACTCACTCTTAAGGTTTAGGTATTCATGACTCCATGAAGTTGTTGGCCATGGTGTCAGTAAGCTCACCCATCCTGGCCTTGCTTACATGACTTGTACTGTCACTTAGAGCTCACTTCAGGCCAAGCTGGCATCTGACTGACAGTTTATAATCCAAACAGTATTGATCCAAGTGGTTCTGGAAGGTTGCCCACTGGTTTGTGATGCTGTCATATTCCTAGGCATGGTCAACCCTGCAGAGGTACCCAGTGTAGATGGTATAGCTAAAGTCCAGACAATGCCTGGCAGGGAATTTTAGATGTGTGCCTGGCAGACCTTAAGCTCTGAGGAAAACAAGTTGAAGTTTTAAGGCACCTGGCAAACTACAATTCTTTCTCTTTCCCCCACAATATTTCCTAATAAGATTAGGGAATGATATTTCCTAACCATGGCAGCACATCCGTAGCTATGCAGTATTTCTTATGTTGCAAGCTGTACCTTTGTTCTTGCTTTCTTGTGTTCATGACATCCTTTTGCAGAACCTTGGAATCTGTATGGCTCTGCCACAGTTTCAATTAACAATAAATTAATTTTATTTTCTTGTTTGTTTGTTTGCTTTAGAAATTGTTCCAGCAGGAATTTGGCTAAGTGAATTCAGGTAGGACAATCCTACTAACTGAAGACAATACAGTGTGATACAGAGGAAAGACATAATAGTTTGTGAAGCTTGGGGAAATCTAGGTTGTTTCCTCTTTGATGTAGTGCAGAAATACAAAAATGGGTGGTGGTGATGGGGTAGTGGTGGGGTGTGACATGACACAGATCTTCCCTTTAAATCTTCCTTTCATTTAAAAGAAAAACAGAAATAAAAAACATATCATACACTTAGAGGAATAAATGCTTTGCTTTGGATCCTCCCCACCATAATATGAAAACTTACTAGTTAAACTAACAGATGAATCAAGGAAAGACAATGAAAATAACCTACTTAATAGGATACAAAAGCCTGACAAATTTTGTCAAGACAGAAAGGGGATATGCATACAGTGTTACTTCACCTAGAATATATCCTATTGTGGGCTTACCTAGTTTCTTTTACTGTTTCAAATACAGGTATTATTTCCGGTTGGAACAAAATGTCTGCATTGAAAAGTATCCAAAAAAGTCTTGCCAATTTAATGAAACTTTAATTGCAACAGTAATTGCAAGGGCTTATCTTATTTGGAAAGAGTATTTTACTGATCCCTTCATGCAAAAATTAGAAAGTTTATCCTAAATTGTTGTAATACCTATTACCTATGAATTAAATCCAGGAATAAAGAAAAAGGAATATGAAAATAACTGTAGCTTAATCCAATCCTTTGAAATGATGAATGATTTTTTATATATATAAAATAAAAACATTCATCATTTATATATATATATATATATACACACACACACAAAGAAAACTTATGCCAGGATAAGACAGCATCTGTATATTCAGCGTTTTGAACCACTGAAAGGATTATTCATGTTTATTTAAGAACAGACGCTGTTATCTTCATTTCCATAGGTAACTGCTTTTCTAGCCAAGTAGTCCAAGTCAATGCTAGAGTTTTAATGTGGAATAAGGCATAAGACATAGCAAATAAATATGGCAGGAACAGGCACAAAGTCAGGTTTTCATTTCCTTCTGTGAGGACCCAAATTTCATTTACCATACAAATTTCCAGCCACCTTTTTAATGTGATTACAAATTCATACAGTTACTTTTTTTTTTTTTCTCTCCAGAAGCAATTGCAGCTGAACATTAACAACTGCAATAAAACTAACTTAAGCAGAAAGGAACTTTGTTGACACGTCTCAGTGAATCCTTTACAAAAAAAACATATTTCTACAGCATAACAATACTTGTTTTGTGGAACTTTCTAACATAGCATGAAATGAATCCAATATACATAAATTTAGGACCAATTTCAACACAAAATTCTTTGTCATTGTTTTAACTTCAGTTTTCCAAAGATGTAATCTAATGATCAAACACATACCCTGATCTGAATTCATTAGAATTTCTCATTAATATTCATCCATTACATTAAAAGCATTCAGGTGGAGAACTGCAAGGGCACTCAACTTGCAAGTGATCAGAAAGCAAAGGAGTTTAACTTGTGCCGTATTTCAACCAGATCAGACAGCCTAAAATTACATCAAATATATTAGCTCAAATTAACCCCTGATGTTGCAGAAAATCATGCCAACTCCTCAGGAGATGACATTCCTGTGCTTACTTAAGTGAGCTGCTGCTAAACTGATAGCTTCTGATTGGAGGTCAAGTAGCATTGCAACGGGGGGCGGGCAGAGGAGCAGCACAAGTGCAAATAATTTCTGCTCTTTTAGCATTATCTTCAAGGTCGAGAAAGAAAAGCAAAGATCTAGCTAAATTTCAGCACTGGCAAAATATTTCTTTTCAATCAAATTCATTCTACTTCATTCTTCAGGAAAAGGTAATATTCACTACCTCTGATGTATAACCAAATAATATACAAGGGATTCCTTTAAAAAGGTTTATGATTCAGTGTTAGGTTGCAGTTTGGGATATTAAAGCCTTAAATCATGGAAATACTTCATTAAAGATTAGGTGATAAAGTATTACTTTTGACATTTTCATGTTAAGTAACAAGACCTAAATAACTTGGGAAGAAATGCTAAATCCTAGTCTGCTGTATTAGCTTCCTTCATTATACATTAGGTTGTGTATTATTTCACTCTTTCCATCAAGAGAAATAAAATAGACAAGAGTATATGTTTACATGTACAGAAATGAATTCAACAGGTCAGTTGCCACAGCTGGAGCACCGTAATTCCTCCAAAATTGAAAATCTAATAAGAGCCCCCTACACAGATTTTATTCTCCCCAGCTGTGGTCAGTTACTCAGTCAATGTATCTACACTATCAAATAAAAATCCAGAAGTTAGCTGTAAATGACAGTCTGCATTATCACTGAAGGGAAAACTTGCTTGGACCAGAAACACTCTGATCACTTCTTGCATCAGGAAACTGATCAGTTATCCTTGCTAGAAGATGTCAGGAGGCACGGTATACATTTGTTAGAAGGAAACTCCAAGCTGATGACACCATGATACCAGCTTCCATGTTCTAGGCTACTACGGAAGTAAATGCTTATTGCTTCTGCACTCAGATTTGTATTGCTGAAACTCCTAGTGGAACTGGAAAAATGGGAAGAAGTGAAGTTGCTTTTGCAGGGCTTGTTCAGATCAGAGAAAACCTGTAAATATTCAGACAGCCTGCCTCTATTCCTTTAGCCTTCATTGCAGCAAAGCATTTAAACACATAGTTAGTTTCAATTGGCTTTACTGGGATTTAAGTGCATGCTAAAGTGCTTCTAATTGTATTCTGAATTGACATCTCAATGATTAACAGACCAAGAATATTGTCTGCTGCTATTACCAGGAATCCAAAGGGATTTCAGGCAATAGAGTGGCTGGTCAGGAGCTGAGAAACTGCTTCACAGCAAATCCGAAGACATTTCAAGCATGACATTTTCACTCCATCATTTTAAAAGTAGGATCATATGTACTAGGAAATCAACACACATGGCAGGGTTTCCAGAGGCTTCTGAAATAACTTTTATGACATAATTAATTATTACTTAAATCAAATTAGGAAATGTGTTACTGAAAACACCATTCGCTAATTTTACACACACAGAAGTTAATTACTGCCATGCTCCTGCAATTTAGGAGCATGCAAGAGGAAAATCACTGGATTTGTGTTTGAAAATATGTATTATAATTACAAGAAAAAGAGAGATAATTCTACCTGAAAGGGATTTGTGAAAGAATTCTTACATGAAGATATGGAGGGAATCTACAAGTTGGTAGTTTCAGTTTCCTTGCATGGACAGCTTTCTCTTACTAGGAAGGAATGACTACTCCCACCCCACCCAGAAACCTTTTTAAGAAAACAGAGAGGAAAAAATATTTATTTTTAAAAAGGAATTAAAACATAACCATCAGAGAATACAATTTTGGGTCAAGTCTAGTCAAGTCTATGGCTTGAAGCCAGACCAGAGTATGATAATAGAGCTTTAAAATTCTGTTTAAAAAGAGTTTTAGTACTCTTACAATTGTTATTATGTAACATTAAATGCACTTTAAAAGGCCTTTAAGGAAGAAATTCCCTTTTCCAGGTTTACAAGATACTCCAGTTAACAAAATTCCCCAGGTAAATAAATATTATTACATAATGTTTTAAGTTCTTACTGACTAGGAGACAATTCTTTGTGCATCAAAAGTAATGACACATTGCAGAAGCAGTCAGGCTGTTCTTCACCTGAGAAGTGGCACAGAAATGCTACAGGAGTATCCAAGACTACTCCATTTTAAGACTGTTGCTGTGACTTTCCTGGTAAGATTACCAAGTATTTCAGGGATTAGGCCAAAGCAGCAGTGTTTCTGCGCATTATTCTTGTAACAGGTGTGACTTATTTGTAACATCAGTCACTTATTTTTAAACATCATTGTAACCTCAATCTGCAACACTAGCTTCTGCAGGTGTAAAATTAGAAACCCAATTTTCAGGGTCAGCATGTAAGGCTCAGATTCAAGAAAGCACTTAAGTATTTGACTTTTAGTATCAGCTCAAATGCTTTACTGCAGTTGTTAATGGAGTCTGCAGCAGATTTTAAAAATATCTTCTGCACTGAATGAAACAAAAAAAAAACAAAAAAAAACCAACCACCACCATGTGGACATTAGCTAGCAGAAAATGAAGTGCCCCTGTGGAGTGAGAACTGCTCTTATATTAAGCACAGCAGGGAAACTCATGTTCCCTGGCTTGCCTGTATGTTTCTCACTTTTTGCCAACAAACTGCATAGATTTGAAAAAAAAAAAAAAAATAGATCACCATTCCCCAAATAAAACACATAAATTGGTTCCCATCACACATGCCCTATAACAAGGCAAGCACTTAGGTAAATTTTGACTGACTTTTGGATTACTGGCCTTGGTTACAAAAACCAAGAAAATTATTGCAACAAACCTTTTCTTCCTAACTAATGAAAAAAAAAAAAAAAAAAAAAAACAAACCACTGATTCCAGTCATTGCAATATTTAGCAGCTGGCAAAGTTTTCCCATGTAAATAAAACTCAGTCATTTAAATATATGCACGAGCAGATATAAGTAATAACAGAAATCAACAAACAAAAAAATCCTTATTTAAATGCTGGCAGCTGGAAAGAAGGTTATATAGATATTAATTAGTTGAATTAAATTCTCTTTAATGCTGAAATAACAATGGAGTGCCATAAGCATGACACGAACTAAACATGTCTGACTTGCTGGGGAAGCTGACCAGGGCCTCTGCTATGCAACTGGTAGAGTGGTTACGAGCAGGAGCATTTCCTTCAGTCGAACCAATCATTGAAAAAGGTGAAATACACACAATCCATGGGTTTTATCTCCATTCACACTACTACTTTTATTCAGCTGACCACCATGTGGATGCGAGCTTGTAAAACTGTTTTTGCTTCTTACTTCTGAATGACTTCTTGCACATTTGAACAGTGCATCAATGTCCAGTAATTGTAATAACCACTCATGTCCAGGACAACTCCATACTTTGAAGCCACACTCATCGCTCTGCCTCCCACTTAGCCCAGAGGTCCAGTTCCCTTTCTCTCTCAAAGGTATGTGATTGCGGGTCCTATACAAATGAAGATTTTGGCAGCTAATTCGTAAGGTGAGGAAGGACAGTCATATGGCCTTGAAATATTTTATTTTCTATCAATGAAAAAAAGACAACTTTGTGCTTTTTATGAATTAACTGTTGTTTTTTGTTTGTTTGTTTGGTTTTGTTTGTTTTCAGTTGACTTTTAGATCTGGTCAGTCTTTCCCTTTTATCATGAAGTGATGCTTAAGACAACCGAATACTGTCTAGTCATCACCTTTTTAGGTTTTTCAATTTTCTTTAAGCATGGGGTCAGTCCGTATCTGTTGTACCTGTTCATACCAACCTTAGTTTTAGTTCCCCCTTCGCAGGGAAAGTAATAACATTCACTCAAATTCTTTCCTAAAAATGTATTTGGAAACAAGCATTGTCATTATGCTTTTCTGAAATACAGAAAAATAATTTGATTTCCTGCTTCAGGCAATCACTGAGCTAATCACTTTGTAAAATCAAAACTGGGACAGCTTAAAAAAGTCAGTTTCCTTTCTAGTATTCCTAAAGACTTTCTCCATTAAAAAAATAAAAATAAAATAATAATAATAATAAAAAAACTTCTTATTATCCAAAGGCTCCCTAGAGGCAAATTGTCTTTTCAACCTCAGGAGGAGTTTCTTTTATAACACAAAGATGACATACTCAATAAAATCTTCCTTCTGCTCTCTCAGTTTCTATTTAAACAGGCATATTCTATCAAGCAACCTCCAAAAATTGACTGGAGAAGGCGACTCTCTCACCTGACTGAAGGTTTCCAGCTCACCAGTTTCATTGCTAAAACTCACCGTCTAACCATTTTCCTTATTTAAAAAGAAAAAAAAAAAAACTCACTTTTTACTGCTTCATCCTTGAGCTTTACTGTTTAAGCTTTAGTGTCTCAGCCCCATGGGCTGCCATCATCAACCCATGTAGAAAACAACAATAAAATGAAATCACCCATAGAGGTCATTCCTTTTGTCCTGTGATAATATGAAGATCCAGAGGACTAGCAATGAATTCCAGAACTTTAACAACCTGAATAAATTGTGAAGTACAAACCAGAATGAATATAGGATGTGACATTCATTTCACATGAGTCAATGCACAGAGGTGCAGTCTGAATTCTGCAAAGATATCTTCTTGTTTTTATTGAAGAAAAATGACAAAGAAAGGAGATCGGCTGGTTTTTACATTTTTTTTTTTGGTACAGCAAAAAATCATTTTTTAGATCTGTAAAGTGGGAAATAGTAAATAAAATACTATCCAAATGAAAGCATTCCAGAATTGTAACCAAAGTTCAATGACTGCAACAAGACTTCTCATTGTTTCTCTCCTCTCCTCTCTTCTCCCTCCTCAAGACAAACCAAATCCCCCAAACCCTGCCCTAAAACCTGTTATATAGGTCATTATTGAAATAAATAGGCTTGCAATGACTCAACCTGGAGGAGTACAACAGAAAAAAATATTTAAAAGCACTATCTTCTCACTGAAAAAAGCCTTCAGTCAAGCCTGACTCATCAAAATGGCGATGTCATTGAAAATGTTCATTCACTCATTTTAACACAATTATATAACTTAACATAAATACTACTTTTTCTTATGTGACAGCACAGAACTGAATATTTAGGAGAAAAAAAAAAAGGTCACAAACTGTCTAAGTTCTCAAGATGATCTCTTAATGACACAGCTTCAAGGACCCAAACATGGCTGTCACTTTAAGCTTTTTTAGATGAATATTTTGCAAGACTGTTCCAATACATATGATAATGTATACCACACATGGAGAGAATGAAAAGATTAAAAAAATTACCAAGATTTAATTTTGTCAATGAACTTTCTATGACATTTTCTGCACACTCAGACATTTAATATGCACAGAAATTTAATTCTTATGTTTCATTCCAGATTTTCAAGCAAATATCTAATTACTCCCATTACGGAAATTCTCTCTGCTTTTGAATGCAGTACTAACTCAGAATGACCATAACATCAAGAATGTTCCCTTGACTAACATGAGAGCAAATTACAAGGTGGCAAAGGAAGAGGTATTTAAATATCGATGTGACTTTAGGAGACTGAAACCATTGGATTAATTTAAGAAAGAACCTGCAGTTTTCAGAATGGTCTAATCAGTGACCATGGACACAAACTGCTATATCATACACTCCCACCTTTTCCTGAAGAAGGTGCATGCTTGCATAAGTTAGGATGGTTAGCAAGGACAAGAAGAAAGGCATTTGAATAGGTGCACAAATGGTTCCCAAGAACTGAGTCTTGCTGCAAATACTTCTAAAATACGACTTTTCAGAACAAAATAATAGTAACTTTAAGAGCAATCTTGAGCCAGGTACTACAGAAAATGAAATAGTGTATTAAGGAAAATCACAGAATCACAGTAAAAAAAAAAAAAAAAAGTGCAGATCATATATGTATATATTCTACACAGTTATACTTTTTATATAAATTTAGAACCAGTAATACTAGGAATTTCTGAAAAGACTGATGGAACTGTCGTTGACCACTATTCTCCAATAACATGTATACAACTACAACTCACTGTATTGAGAGTTTCATGTGTGTAGCTTGAACATCAGTGGCATAACAAAAGGGATGAGATGCACCAGAACTGTGGTCACATAACAGAAGTACCTGGAAAATCAAATGACATTTGGCAGCTAAGCCTGAAAGACATTGTGAGAAGTCCAACCAGGGAACTCCTATAATACTTAACCAATTTATTTAGCCTTAGAGAATACTTTAGGTACCTGGTCGTATGTCTACTGGAAGAATAACTTTTATTTTTTATATAATAAAAGAAAAGAATAACGATCTTATTTTTCATCTGAGGCAACCCCAAAAAGTAAATACAAACAATTTTGTAGATGCAGCATCTTCAAGCCTTTCAGATTCCTAATGCTTCCTCACAAGAACAAGACCCCACATCTGTTATTCTGTTTTTCATCTGTTTTTCAGGGAATCCTAAAATTCAGGGAAACCTCTCTGGGCAACCTGTGCCACTGGTTTGAACACCCTCACAACAAAAGGCATTGTCCTCCCTGCAAAATAATAGCATTAGATAAAAATTAAGCATAGTAGTTACATTCAAGGAACAATTTCAAAAAATTCTGACAGGAGAAATGATCAGGAAATGCTCCTGCTTATTAATAGTAGTAGATGTTAAAACTACAGTTAACAGAATGCTACTTTAAAGAAGAATTTTCCAGAAAGAAAAATAATCTGTGCTTTTCATCTATTTTTTTTCGCTCTCTACAAGATACCTGAATGAATAAAACAAGATTTTAGAGACTTTTGAGAAATTTTTTACACGTCTCTTCGTGGGCTTCATTTGAGTATGAACTGAAATCTCACAGAAAACTCTGAAGTGATCAAAGCTGAGTGGTGTATCTCTGTCCTCCTCAAGTAAAAATCTTTCTTACTGAAGTGGACTACACTGATACCAAGAGCAATTAGCATGAATAACACTAGTTATTCACCCTTCTGGCAGAGAAAACAGAAGAGTACTCACTGCCTTTCCTAATTCTATTTTCCTGCCTTGTGTAGGTTTCTCTTAGGCCATTCCTACCAAGAAAACCTCTAAACCTCTTATCCTTCCTCATATATAATGTACATGTACCTATCAAGATGAAGGAAGAGAAAACTAAAGCCCAGCTACACCCCACTCCCCATACCACACAACTAGATGGCTTCATGAAAAACTAACTTCAGTTAAGTCCTGTCAGGGAAGCACGTTTTTAAAAACCTCTCTGAAAGAAACAAAAGGGTTCCTTTTAAGCCTGTGAGATCAAAGTATGATACACCCTCCCTCGGAACAATTTGAAGATCTTTTTTTCTTCAAACTTCAATTTGAGAAAACCAGGGAGCTCGAAAAATGGTTTAAAGGGAATACTACTACATAAATAATGTTAGTCACAATGGCTTTAATAGAATTTTTCTTCTGGATGCTTCAACTGGCAATTCAAATAAGCCCTAATATTTGGAATTTCTAATGACCAAAGATGGTGACTGGCAATAGGAAGGAGAAATACATCAGCAGGAGACATCAGCAAAGACATAATATATATACCATCTATGTACTCTGTCTTGTATAGGCTCTGCTACCCGTAGAAAATAAACTTTTTTTTTTATTATTATTTAATATATGTTAAGGAGAAGTAGTGGAGTAACGACAGCAAGCCATAAGGCTGTGCAAAGATGAAAGTCGTGCTGCATCTCACTCAGCAGCTCCCAGAATCTGCATGAGACATCTTATCCAGCTTATGAACTGCATCTGCCTCATACCAGAAGACAGTAGTCCTCCGGCAAAGCAAGGCACTGTCTTCACTTGGATTGGATTCTAGGGGGAGCAGTCAAAAATGACATAAATCCTAACAACTTTTCTGTATACAATAGAAAAATAATTTGTAAGCATGGTTAAGTATGGCATCTTAAATTCTTTAAATTCTCTAAACACTGGAAAACAATCTAATTTACTAGCAGATGATGAATTTCAAAAGCATATGTCATTTGTATTTCCAAAACAAACAAAATGAAACACAATACAGATTATGTCATAAACTGATCTTCCCTATCTTTAAATGAATAAATAAATCTTTGTGATACTAATGGTTATTTTGTTGTTCTTCACTCTTTCTCTTTCCTCAGAAAAATAACTGTAAAAATTACACAGTGCGGTGTGTGAGTCTGATTAAAGTGAACAAAACATAATAGTACGAAGTTACCAAAAATATGTGCTTGTGTCTAGAACATTTATAGTAAATTTAATAAGACTGTATCATTTGTTCTCAGCACAGAAATGCTTTCACTGCTTATGGGATGTATAATGACTCTAAGAAAAAGGAGCAAAAAAGAGGATTCTCAAAGAATGACTTAAACAGGAGAACACAATGAACCAAAACAATATCAATGACTTTAATGGATCTACTTGAGAGCTATTTCTGTTTGCTTCCACTTTTTTTTTTTTTTCAAATGTGCAAAACTTAAGTTCATAAAAGAACTACTTTTCATAAAATGTATTTATCATGGCTCATTTTGTCTGCCTCCTGAAATTGTAACCCTTCAAGGAGAGGGATCTGTGTCTAACAAGTCTTAGGAGTTTCAGTCATAGTATTTAGCAAATACTCTCAATGGCAAGTCTACACCTGCAATTTCTTGGGTTTTACAATACTAACATAAGGAAAAACCCAAGTCATTTAATTTCATTACCTCATTTAATTATATTCATAACTGTAAATCATTCTTGATAGTTTTTGAGGCAGTCCAGTTTTGTAGGTGGACTGCAGAATTGCAGCTGGACAGATAAAATGAAACAGACCTGGAATTGAACTCAATAGGAAATAAAAGTAGGGAAAAAAGCTATATACCTGTCAAATGTTAGTCCAAACAAACTGGCCGAGGAATAGTTATGCGTATCTGCCATCCATTGGCTAGAAAACTCAGCTAGGAGCAGCTTTTGAGAAAAAATGGTACTGAGATAAGGGAAAAATAGAGTCTCTGGGGAAGGTAGCACAGCAAGCGTGTGCACACTAAGCACATAATGCCTTCTAGATCCTGGAAAACTTGATACATTCCTGAATATCAGGATAAAATGGTATTTTATCCATCTGTCAGAAAACACCTAAGAAATAACTATGTTCTTAGTGCTGATCTATGCATAAAATTACAATTACTATCAGTTGTCTCCTCAGCTTCACTGACAGAAGCCCATGCAATAGATGTGACACTTCCAGCTCTGTAGTTCTCAGCATGTTACCCCATGTTGAAAAGTGCTTTCTCATTTACCTTTGGAAAATTTTCCCATCTATAAATAGAGGAAAGCTACATAACCTGCTATTATCAAGATTACAAAGCAACTCATTCAAAACTAGGACTTATCACCCCCCACCAAAAAAAAAAAAAAAAAGTTCAAGAGAAATCTGCCTATTTCAAGGCATGTGTTGAACATATCCTGGGGATATATACATTCTGTAATCACTGAGACCATTTTCTTCACAATTTGTTGAGGAAGCTGCAATTTACATTCCTTAGCTTTAGTTTTAATGCATGAATAGACAGGATAGCTAGATAGTTCAGGCACTCCAGTGCTGTACTATACAAATTAACTTGAATTTAAATAAGTGTAAGGCTTTTCAGAGTGAGTCATCACAGGTTGTGAGTTCCTCGCATTTCTTTATCTTAAGAAAATGGGAGCTGTGCTTTGAATATATAAAACATTGTATAAACGGAGTATAACAAAAGGTCATGTTCTAGGCATCTCAGATGGGTAATGCAAAATAAATACACACCTTTGACCGCAATTTTTCTGTGCCCCAGTTCCCCTTTACTGAAAAGCTAAACGTATTTTTGCATTGTAGTACAGTGCATGCTATTGAAAAGCGTCTTGGAAAAGCCAATGAGGAAATTGAAAAATCTATTTCAACACAGAAGTCAAGCGGTTTTAATTAATAAGACCTGAGGCTGAATGAAGGTAAAGAAAATTACTGAATAGACAAGTGAATACTAAACACTTTTTACATTAAATAAGGCAAATGTTCTGAAAAACTGTGGTGTGATCACGTAACAAGAGATTATCTGAATGTGAACACAAATAGGTTCCTTACAAATCTTAATCCTAATGACTCAAGTTTTGAGCAACTGATTTAATAATCCTGAGTTTTATTCTCTTTCTTCAATCATTTCAAAAATTAATAATAACATATTTAGTTCTATTGTACAAATTTCATAAAAAAAAAAAAAGAATGATCAGGGGAATGTCATTCAACTTCTCTGAAAATCACAAATTCCCATTTCCTTGCTTTAAAATACTTTTCTACCAGCATCTTCATTTACCTCCTACTTCAGAGTTCTTTCCGTAGGCATTTATCTCTGGAGTGAAAGCCTGTCAAATTCTTTTGAAATGTAAGGATGCTACATCCTCTAAATTCTCCTTATCTTTCTTACCACTAATATCTTCAAAGAACTCAAACAGATTAGTTCAGCATGACCTCTTCTGCCTGAATTCAAGCTGGATATCCTTTATCAAAATGTTTTACTAGGTGTTATTCTACTTCATTTTAAAAATAGATTTCCAAAGTTTTTCTCAAAATAGGGGCCTTGGGATACTGTTTTTTTTTTTTTTTTCCCTCCATGTAAACAATTTTGTAAGAAATCTTAAGCATGATATCAAGTATCTTTATAATATCAAGTGAGAGTTGAGCAGGATTTTATTTTATTTGCAAATCAGTTACTTTGTAGATTATGTATATATTTTGTTAAGGCTGTATCTGTTCTCACTGTATTGCCTTTCAGGTCCCTGCACAGTTTCTGTACTTGTTACTTGCATCTTTTGCTAGGAGTGTATAGTTTCAGGTAGCATGTAAGTTGGCGCATGTTCTCCATAGATGCTCAAGTCCTCAGGCACATTTTCTCTATATGCACTTTTTAAGCACTCACGACTACCTGGGTTAGTGTCAGAATGGAAGAGAAAATAAGAGAAACCCATACTCAGACCACCTCTTGGTGCCTGAGATTTTTACATTTCTCCTGAGCTGCATTTCACTAAAATTATACAGGACTGCTAACAATTTTTAACCGTTTATTGCCACGGCAAGAAACCTACCCTGATATACATGTGGAGGAGCACACTATCATTAAACTGAAGGAAGGTAGAGTAAGTGGGAGCTGGCAGAAGCAAGACTACCAACCTTACGGGGAGAAGAGAGAGCCCACATGGAAAGTCAAACGACAGCAACAGATTTGGTCACTACAATGAACTACTACAATTTTACCTTTTCTCCTCAACTGTGTGACTGTTTCTTGTGTGATTTTAGCCCTTCACCAAAACCAATATTCTGTCAAAACACTTGCAATAAAACCATACTTATCCTATATAAATAGCAAACCATCTCATATCTTCAGCCTTAATAATATGCATTTAGGCCTCTTTATGTGGTGGCTAGATTTTCTTTTTCTCAGCCTCCACTTCCAATTAGAAAATCTATCTTTCATGGTTGCTGATGTCAGTTTACTCATTGTCCATTTCATTCTTTATACTTATTTCTATAATATTAATACTAAATAATAGTGATCAGCCACTTCCCTTATTTCTCTGCATTTTAATGTTTATGTTGTGTACTTATTTCTACTAAGCCCCAATGATTTCTGTTCCTTTTCCAGATATTTTAGGTTTTCAGTATGACTTTCAAGTATGGATTATTCATCTCTTTTAAATATCCCTTTACGTTTCAAATGTCCATTTCTCAGATGCTTCTGAGTTTTCCTCCACACTTTCCATTTTCTTTCAGAACAGAGCCAGGACTCTGTTCTTTTCAGTACAGAGCCAGGACGGGTAATGCATTGGCATCACTGGAGCTGAGTCCTAGTCCAAACACCAAAGCTTGCTTATTCTCCCCTCACGTATTATTCCCCTACATCTGCCTCTACCACCCTCACATGGCTTTTGTTGCGGTGTTCTCTTTGAGCACTCCTGCCTCGTAATGTTCTATTTCCTTTTATATTTAAAACAACAACAACAAAAGCACTCTTTCTGGCTGTGTCATTCTGCTCCAGAGGATGGAGGATGCTCTCCCACATCGCGTCCGGCACTGCAGCATGCTGTAACTCAGTGTTCTGCCTTGAGGTTCGCTCAGGACATCCTACAGAGAAGCTCAAGAGGCTGGCAGTGCCCTTGCACGGCTCCTGGGGCAGCATATTCTTGGCACCAGCTAGACCCTGCTGCGTGTACTGAGAGGCTCTTGCTAAACTGCTGTGCTTAGGAGACCATTCGTGTGAACACGGTGAACAAAACTTGCTGTCTTTGTCCTTATTCTGTGTCTTACTGCCACATTTTTTTTGTGCCAAGTGTTTAGTGTTGGAAACCACTGCTCTTTTTTCTGCTTTTGCTTCCTGCCAGATTTTCCTGATTATTCTTCTAATTATCTTCTTGAATGAATTTTTTACTACACAGGTATAATGGACTAGTTTAAATGTGTATGTCATCATACAATGCAAATACAAAACAGGTTAAAGCCTTATTTTATAACACCTACAGTTACATATGTTGATGATTATACTCATATTTTATAATGAAAAATGAACAACAAGAACCTCATAATAGTATCTAATCCTTAAGAATGGAAGTATTATGTTTTTTTTCCAGTCAAATTTAAATACCTAAATCAAATGAATCTATCTTGGGCAACTAGCCTGAATATAATGAAGTGGTATGCTTACAGGAAGAAGGCTCTTTGGTATGATTCTTTATCTTCCTTTTTGGAAAGCAACTATAACAGCAATGCATTCCTTGCATTGTTTGTCTTTTTCTAGAATCAAACTCCAAAATACTAGATACACCTTCTTTACCAATATTTTATGATGGCATGGGCTTATTATCATCTGTATAATGTTTGCTTGAAAAAATTCTCTTAAATTTTTCCTGGCTGATTTGCTGGAACTAAACACCTGTTTTCACTGAGTTCATGATCTAGGGAAAAAAACAAAATCAGATCTCCATCAGGGAGAACCTGATTAAAGGAACAATCTGCACTCAAATTTCAGTGAAAAACATCAGTCCTTAGCTCAGCAGAAGTGTTAAAATTGTTAAACAAACAAACAACTCCCTATCTGAAATGCAGGTTATATCCCCTTCCTTGTTATATTTTGTCTTTTACTAATTTAAAATACCTGAATTCATAAAGAAAAAGAAAAAAAAAAAACCAAAAAACAAAAAACATATTAATAAATATGATAAAAAAATGTACAGATTCTGCCAAATTTTATTTTGTTGGGAATCATATGATGGGTAAGATTACAAATAGATAACAAATCTTTTCAAAAAGGGAAAAAATACATCCTTGATGTGTCTTATTTTTAAAGCTTCACTGTCTTTTTTTATGGGCAAAACCACTCTGGTAGTCAGACAATTTTATGTAAAAATCAGAGTTAAAATGTCATTCTTGAGAAGATTTATTGGTCCTGTTACAATTTATCACATTTGAAATGTAAACTTCTTAATGTACTCACTGGCTTAAAACCAAAAAGTATTTGTTTATTTATTTGTCTTGTTTTACAGGCATGCTTGTATTTGGTGGAATCCCTACAGCAGTTTGTGAATTATGCATGCAAAAAGCAAAAATATCCCTGTAGTGGATATCTACACACCCACAAAACAAAACAAAACCCCTTCACATCAGTCTTATCACTTCTCTGCCATTTGCTGTGGAATAAAAAGATAAAATTTTCACTTCTCTTAGCCAAGATTGTCAATTCAGCTTATAAAATCTAAAACCAAACTCATGTTTATTTGAAGTTCTGAAGAATTATTTAAATTGCCCTTCTTTATGATCCCTCCTAGGCATTCCACATCTTTCAAACACCTTTATGCATAAATATCGATTGTGGCATACAAAGGATGTTTTTTCTTCTTGTTCACAGTTCTTTGATTTGAATCAAAATGAAATTAAGTCACTAGTTTTAAAACTCATTTTCTGTGTTTATTTTATATCCTTCAAAAGAGTTGGCTTCCTTTAGTTGGTAACCATGAAGACATTTCATTTTCACTTAAAAAATGACTAAATACAGAAATGAACAAAGAAGGTTTTGTATAGTAAGGTTGCAGAAAAAATTAAAGGCAATCAAGATATGGACTAAAAAACAGATTAGTAGTGCACTTAATTTTTAGGAAGAGCAGCTTTTTAGGAAGGATGAAGGATGTCGGGTGGAATAAGGATATTGAAACAGAAATGGCTGCATCCAAATTGAAAAGAAAAAAGAAAAAAAGTCATCGAGCTTACCAAACCGAAGTCAAGAGCTGGCATAATGTCCATGACTAATGCAGCTAACATAAACAATGCTACTCAATGAGAAGTATCAACAAATGCATCAAGTGACCGTAAAATGTGAAACAGACTAAGAGGTCTGCAGGTACTGCAGATACTTTGAACACATCTGTTCTTGACAAACACCAAGGGACATTTTTGCAAGGTCCTTTTGGTGGCTTCCCTTTTATCTTCTATCTACAGCTCTGTACCCTTTCACCCCCAGGCCAGGGGAATGTTTTCCAAAGTCTCTGTGGATGTATTTTGCCCTGTTGTTCCCCTGTAATTGCTCTCATGCTATTATCCCTATGGGCTTGCACCTGCAAACTGCACCAGCATTGTTACAGAGGTTCTCAGGGGAAACCACCACCACCAGTCACTCCTTTCTCCTCTTTTCCTAGCCCTTCACTGTAGCTCTTGGTTTACATATGGGGAAGCAAGAAAAGCAAGCAGAGAGGTTAACAGCCAAGCAGTGTGCAGCGCTGCTGCCCTCGATCTAAGCGTGCTATGAGAGGCAGGCATCTGGGAGTTGGAGTCGGCCCTGAGTAAAACTGTAGGGAAAATGCTATGAGGGGAATTGCCTGCTGCCCTAGAGAGGACACACAGGGAAGGATGCCTGCCTGGGTTCCCCTGAATGCTTCTCTTCCCAGCTGGTCACTGGGAGAGTTTGCCCTTTCTCTCTTTGCCTCTCCTCTCTTCTTTTTCTCATTTTTCCCCAGAAGTAGCTTTCACTGTTAAGAGTCAGGATATGTCATCAGATGCAGATCCCTGCTAATAAATCTTCAAGCTTGTGAACTTGTCTCAACATCTTTTGTGTAACAGCATGGTCATCTACCCTAGCAGAAGACTGTCACTTTGAACTCAGGGAGACTGTCACTTGTGTCCTTGCTAATAAAGCTTAAAGATGACCAAAACCCTTCTTTGCTAGTGTTCTTCACTTCTAATTTTCTTAACCACACATAGAAATAATATTGTCAGGTAGACAAACAGACTCAAACATGACTGCTGGAATATACACAAGACTTTCAACACACTTTTCAATGCATACATTGTATTTTGTACTTTTGGAATTTCAACACATATTCCTATATTTTTTTCATCTAAACTTCTCACGACAACTTAGAAGCCTCATTTGAATCATTCCAAAACCATTGTGGTAAGTGCTCTTTTCCTTTCTACTCTGACCATGTTGCCACAGTGAGAAACCTTACGAGTTGTCCCAGTCACGAAAAAATGAGTAATAGAGTGCTTCTCTTATAATATAGCCATGTACACTGACAATGATAAATGACAGAGAACAGGATCCACAGTTTAAAGACAACTCTTTTTTTCTTTTTTCTGCTAGCATCCAAATAAAAAAATGTTTTGCTTATATTGGTTTTAGTAACGTTCCTTTTGTCATCCAGTGTCACAGTGCTCTCAGTAACATCATTGTACTGGGTAAGAATTTAGTCAATATTTAAATATATATTGAAAATGAAATTATATGAAATCTTCCTTATCAGAATTATCTGATGTCAGAGTAGAATGCATCAAAACTTGGTTTTTGAGATTCTGAGCTTTCAGTTGCTGTGATAAATTACCATGGCTGCAGGAATCCCTTTCTACACAAGAGAAAGGTTCTCACACTGTAAGACAACTCCTTAGGTCATGACACAAGTTTGAGCCTCATTAGAGCTTTTCAGAAAATAATTCTAAGAGGATGACCAAGTTTTCTTTCACTGACAACCAGTCAGAAAACTCACCTGGTCATCATGATTACTATTCAGATCTGGTCCCCTCGTCTTACCAAAAATGAGAGACTGTAACATCAGATGAGTAAGAGGGTGCTCAAAAATGTAAGCAACTATTTGAAAAGCAAGTGATAGAATAGAAGTAGATATCTAAAAAGAAAATATGACCGACAAAGAGTAAATAAGGAATTTCTCTTCTAGTACAAGACCAAGCAATCACCAAAGGAAGAGAAGTCGCTATTTCCACATAAGACAGTGGTTCTTACAAGACATAGTGAAGCTGTGTAGGCTATCATAGCTGATAAAAATGTACATGGGTTTTCGGTGAAAATCCAAAAGCACCATTTCTGGTCCAGGAAGTAAAAGGCATCCTGAGGAAGTGTTGGTACATGTTTACCTTCTTATATTCCTTTTTTAGACACTTGCTTATGACTCTTTTTGAAGACTGGATACTAAGCTAGTTGGATCTTTGCCCTAGCTTGGTGTAATAGTGCTTATATAATGTACAAACTGCACACTGCTGTACACCATTGAACATAATCCTTTTGTATTATGAAGGATTACTGTGTACTCAAAATCATTTTGAGTAGTGACATTTGAGTTTTGATTAATATTATTTCTCATGTTTGTTGGATTGGAGAATATATTCCGTAACAAGTAACTATATCTAGTTTGGTTTCCAATATAAAAGAAGCTATAAGGTTTCTCTGAACTAAGCAACTTCATTTTAAAATACAGTACACATAGTAGAATAATCTTAATGGCATATGCATGATAACTCTTACAATAGCTTACCAAAACTTATTTATTACTACCTACTTAACTCTTTAACTTAAATTTATTAATTTATTTAACTATGAACTTCTCCATTAATGATTCACGACTCATTACTTGAGTCTGAACTTTCATAGATTCCATTTCTAGAGTTTGGATGATTTACCTCTAACTCTCTTATCACATATGTTTTTCCTGGGTAGATATATCTCTATTTGGTCATCTCCTTGATGAGCTAATCAGATCAAATTTTCTGAATTTCTGACCACAGGAAAAGTTTTCTATACCTTTGGCCATTCTCATTCTCCAAATAACCCTCAATTTATCAGCATCTTTCTTGATCTATTGACAAACAAAAATGAGGATATTTGTGTAAAAGTATTAAAAACAAAGACTGCTAAAATGACTACTGGTCTCCAACCAAATATTCTCACTTGGTTTCAAAGTGACTTGGAAAGGAACTCTTGGCAAGGAACTCTTGCATCATGACTCTCTGCCATTTCCACAACAGAGTTGATGATTTTTAAGTGTGGTCTGAAATCTTTGTATATGCAATATACAAATACATACATAAATATATGTATATGTATAAATATGACATCTGGGTTTTTCTTTGTCTCTCCTGAGATAACACTGATTAACCTGTCTGTAAATTTACCATTCATGACTGCTCCTTTACCAACAATTGTCCTTTTCAGTTGTAGTAATCGTTGTGCAAATATCTAAAGCAGTAAGTTTATGTTGCCATCTGGGACACTACCAAAAAAAACTTACAAAAAGAAGAGTCAAAGTTTTTTTGTTGTTCAGTAGACACCAATAAATTTGGCATTTTTTTTCCCTAAGGGAGTTTTGAAATTAATCAAATACCTGATTTTTTATTTATTTAATTCATGCCATTTTGAATTCTCAATACAGAGGTAACACCAAATTAAGTATTTTAAGGAAGTCTGTTCTACCATTACTGTCCCTTTTATCAATGCATTTTGAATTTAACCAAAACAAGAAAAAGTATATTCATCTAAAATTCCTGACTAAATAGTGATTCTATTTCCTCTTTTAATATTTTAATAGCAGTAACACTAATAAGAGTCCTCCTAATGGGAGTAATTTTTTGACTACAAACATTGCATAATATGAACTTCTACTATTCTTCAAAAAACACTTTTTTGTCATCTTAACTTTGCTAATTACAGACTTCTGCTTATATTTCTTACCTCTTAAATTCTCTAAATCTCTCTGATTGATTCTAATTGTATTTACACTTAATAACTTGACCTTTTTATCTATTTACCTGTGAAAGCATACATACACACATATATATATTATTTAACTGCCTTCATATTGTATTTTGCCGGCTGATCTTTTCTATCCATTAACTGCATTATTGCCCAGTTATCTTGAAAATTAATTGCTTACTAATTATTTCATTTTTTCTTGTTTAAATACTTTCTTCCAGATAATGTGCCTTATAATTGTTTTCTCTGCTGTGAAATCAGCTATTTAGAAGCAGCACCAGTCATTCCTACTGACTTGCATTTTATTCCATATCAATCCAATAATTAATAATCCAATAATTTATACAGATCACTTTATTAACCAGATCAGATGCGGAAAGCATCTCTGAATCATGAATTAGAGCCCAACAACTAACCTCTCCATACCTACAATCCAAGAGCTCTGAACATACTCTCTTGCATTTTTTACCAGTCAATAACTACTGTTTTGTTTGTTTGTTTTTATAGTGGTTTTCTGACCTATTTGTAACTCTGGAAGATGACTACAGAGAAAAGAAACCTTTACACCTAACTCGCTCACTTTTTTTTCATGTTTTTGCATTTCTTTTGTGTTTCTCACTCATCTTGATAGGTCTCCCATTTTTGCTCTTAGTCACCTGCATAAAATGATATTATTTTTGTGCAATTTCCTATGGAATTCTGATGTAGGTAAGCATGTTTTTTACAGGACTAAGTACTGGATAGCATAGCATAATTGGGACTCTCTGTTTTAATAAACATAGCTGATAGAAAACACATCCCCATTCCAAGTGGAATCTACCATTAAAAGTCAAACCTATTCAGCTGCAAGTTAATTATCCTGAAGAGTAATATGCAGGGTCACAAATACCAAATGCAGGACAGATTTTAGAAAATGAGAAGTTGTCTGAAATACCAATATGAAAGATGAATCAGAAGAAAGAGTTTTAAAATGGCAAAGCACCTGTACAACTCTGATATGAACCCTATGATATTGTGTTCAAATTAAACAAAACCAAAACCAATCATATTAAACCAGATTACAGTCTTGCTGAGGACATCATGATAGATATTATGAAGCTGAAATTTTAAGGAGTACTGCAGTAAAAACAAATAAATTACGATGGAAGAGATGAAAATATTTCTAGATTTTTTTTTCTGATATAGGTTATGTACCAGTTATTCCATGTCTGATGAACAAAAATCATTAGGACTATATCACTTCACTTTCAACACTTAAGAGAGCAAACCAGTTGAGATGTTTTTTGTGTTCTTCTCAAATAGCGTGATGAAATATTGCAATTCCGGTTTATTTCACTGCAACTGATTAGGGTCATTATTCTTTAAGCTGTACAGCCCTGGAATAAATGTACTTATTTTTATCTTCTGTAGCTGAAACTATGGAAAATTTTCCAATTTTGTGCCTAGTTTGAGAAAAGGAAGGGGAAGCCAAAATATATTTGAGCAACTTAATGTTTATTCGTATCTTCTAAAGGGATTTGAGATGAAAGAATAGTTAGAAAACACATAGTATGGGATGAAAGAAAATCAATAAAGGCTGAAAAAGGATTTAATTGATTGTCAATGCAGTAAATTAGTGGTCAATTAAATGAGTAAATTACAAATATATATACTTATAACATTAATATTAAGTATTTATTTAGTAATTATCTGAAAACACTTTGCAAAGAAGGAATTAATCTGTATAAAGAAAAAATATCAAACAAATTACATTGACTGTGAAAAGTAAAGTTATGAACGCTAGAAAGTTGATTTAATTCAATTTTTTCTTCAATATTTATTTTAGAGCAAAATTAGTTACCTGATTCTAATGAAAGTCAAGATTACAAGGAGTGAGAACAAGCCATGGTTCAACAAGTTTGAACTACCATCTCATTTAAAACAGTTTTTCTTCTTGATGACTCGCTTATACACAACTGACACTTTGTTTTATTAAACAAGTGGAGAAATTCAAATGTCAGAACAAAGATGTCAGATGTAAATGAAGTAACCTTTTAAGCCTGAAAAGAAATATTTCATGTTTGTGCAGCAAACTATAAAGAAAAAAATAATGACAAATTTATGTAAATGTAGATTTTTAGTCATGCATATTGTGATCTGAGCCTGTGATTCAAATGTAATTTAAAGCTGTGTAAACCCATTAAACAGCTTAGTTCACTTGCAACAATACAGCCAATGCAAGAGTAAAGGAAATAAAGTAAAGCAAGGGCATTGGAATCAAACAATTGAAACTACATTCAACAAAAACAGTATCTACAAAACTTAATTAAACAGAGAGGGTTACGTGTCTGGTTTGTTGTTGTTTTCTTAGTTTACAAGAGGTAATTTCTCCATTCTGCTGGTGGAATACAAACAAAATATGCTTTTTTTTTTTTTTTTTTTTTTAAAACAGGCTGTGAATGTGTTAGCAATTCCATTTGGACCAAGAGTGCATTTCTCAGGCCAAATCCTCCAATTCACTTCACTGAATTTCCTATGTAATTGCTCAGCTCTCAGAGCAGTTTTGTGAACAAATCAGACTTAGGAAAACTAAACTAGAAGCATTGCAGCAGAGCGCTCTACAACTTTTATGGGTATCAATGGGTCTAAACTCAGGTGGGTGCTGACACCACCACATACAACACTAGCACCACTAAAAGGTTCTTAAACCATCACAAAAAATCAGGAGGTTCCTTCCACCACATGAAATGACAAATTCTGTGTGTCTTCCTATCTGCCAATAACAGTAAGTCCTCAAATCTTTCTTCAACTCTGCTGCTCCTCCTTCACTCATACACATCCCTGGTCTAAAATCCTTTCTCTTCTTTACCTATCTTTCCTTCTACTGCAATCTCCTTTTGCTAAACTTTATTTTTCCTACTGTAATTTGTTATCCCGTTTTACTTTTAACTCTCTTCTGCCACATTAATCAATGGCTCTCTCTTCCCAGTGGTTGAAAATCAGAAGTGTGACTTGATGGCACAACAATATGATAATACTTATGACTCACCCTCTCCAAGAGGGCCGCAAGTTTCTTGGGCCGCAGCTTAGCTTGGTGATAACATCGCCCAGTTGACAAATTATGACTGCAGACTAATATGAGAGGAAGACAGAACATAGTACCGTGGCTGAGCAGGGTGGGTAATGAAATGCCAGTGGATACTGCTGAGGCTCCTGGGCCTCCTCCATGCTTAAAGGCAGGGCTCAAGGAGGAGAGGAATTAGCAGCAGTGAACGATGACTAGGTAAGAGATTACTTCTGAGAACTCTACTTTTGCAAGTCTGTCGGACTTGTTGAACTGCATTCAAGAGCTGTCTGATGTCATAAGCAAAGCCAGTCAGCCTTCCTTCAGCCCATGGGAAAATTGTGGACAAATACCTGTTTGTGTAGGAGGTTGTAGTAAACTCCTTATGAAGTACCTTCCAACCTTAGTATCATCTGGAAAATTTACAGAGACTTATGCCACTTATGTGTTTTCTGTATAGGAAAGCAAAAAGGCACTGAAGTAAATGTGCAGAAAATGGAAGCATGACAAAGACTAACCTAACATTACAGAAAAGTCTAAATATAGATGACAACATGCAGAGTGCATCAATGACAACAATTTATAAAAAGTCAAGTACAACCTCATGTGCAAACTGATTTGATTTATGCAAACCGCACAAACCAAAATGCAGCTAGAAAGAACTGTGTCTGAAGGGATACTGCACAATTACATGTATAGTCTGGCAAGTGATATGAACGTATTATGAAAGAATATAGATTTTAGGATGGAAAAAAAAATGTAGTTGTTTTTATTCCTGTATTAAAAATACCAAATATTGTTCCTCACAAAGAAAACATTTCAAGTTGAAATTTTCTTCATTATTAGATACGATAAACACCAAGAATTCAGCATAGAAGAGAACAGATGACTGTACCATAGAAACACTGAGCACTTGCATGAAGATGATACAAAGAAACTTTAAGACTTCTGGAGTCTGTGATATGACAGTATGCCACTACTAATGTGCATACAGACAGCTGAAATACAGTAATACCAGCCTCTAGGATGGGACTTAGCACCACTGACTCTAAATGTCTGAAACAAAATGTGATTAACGAAAGAAGGAAAAACGAGAGGGGAAAAATCCAGCTAGCCTCAAACCCCTTCCCTGAATTATGATATCCAAGAGATATTATCCTAATTGTTTGTAGGGTTCCCATGAACACTTTTACACAACATTTGAAGAGTGGCTGCATAAAAATACAAACAAAAAGATGTTTGAGCAGCTCATTCCTCATCCTTTTGCTAGCAATGCTACTAGTTCCTCCTTCACCTTTTTGCATTCTCTCTGATACTACCACCTCAGAAGAGGCAAAAACCGTTCCACTCTTCAGGAAGATTCCTTCTTGAATCAACACATAAACCCATTCTTCAAGCAGCGCATATCCATTGTTCAGCTAGCATTTGAGGCAGGGTAAGTGTGAGTTCAAAAGCAATGTTTTACTTAATGGCAATAATAATTTAGTTGTAGAGTTAATACTGCCTTTGGAGTCAAAAGCTAGATGACCTCACAGGTCTCTCCTAGCTCAGTTTTTAATGATGCTATAAAACAAACCAAACTAACAATGTGGAATGAAAGATTATAATAATCTTTACATGAACAATAAAAACAGTATGTAAAACTGTATGGCATTACGTTAATACAGAAAAAGACATACTAACTAAATACACCGTGAAAGCTTATAATATTAATCCTTTGGTAACAGTAGCCTTTCTCCTACTATAATGACGTACTGGCTTTATTGATAATAAGTCTAACTATCAAACTCCTACATGAAGAGTTAAAGAAAAAATAATGACCTTCTTTTGATAACAAGCTATCACACTGCATCATCTTACTTGGATATTGCAAATGAGTGTTGGGTTCCCTAAAGCAATTCAACAGAAATAATCAAGCCTAATGCTGTGGAAATGCAAGACAAAAAAAAAAAAGTTTGAAAAAAGACTGTAACCATCTGCAGTAGCTTGCGGGGAGCATTTCAACTACAAGAAAAAAAAAAGTGAGATAAATATATTATATTTTACATCAGTCATTTCCCACCATTTAAAATTAGCTTCTTCCATTTAAAGTCATTATCTACAGCTAACATGCCATCCAATTGATCATCCTCTCCAAGTCTTCATGCCTTAAATTGTGATTTTTGAGACAATAAATGAAAACAAAACACTTTAATCCAGGGTAAAATACTAGTTACTGTGGTTCCAATGAAATAAAATACATAAGCACATACTATATGCATCTGCTTGGCTAAACACATTATGCACAAGGCTGAATTTGGGGCATGTGCTTAATATGAAATTCATGCTTAAAATACGAAGTCAAATGTGTGACTGAGTGACATTTCTAACCAAAAAACAGAAAGGATATGGTACTGTCAGATGTTGTTTACAGAAAGAGTTTCAATACACAATGAATTATTTAAAAAGAGAAAAATTGGGTACACCTGTTAACACTGAATGAGACTGCATAATTTTGTCACTTAAGCAAACTTGAGGGAATTTGAGACAGAATCCCATCCACCAAGACAGACAGAACTGCAAAAGCAGTAAATAAGAACTAGAGAGTGATCAGGCTTTCTGCTGTTTTCTAACATAGATCATCATCCTGAAAAGCACCTTGGGGAGTTTGTTCTCCCACAGACATTTTTCAGAGAGATAGACAGACTGTTAAGAAGAGAAAGAGTTTGTGTAATTAATTTCTACCTAACTTTAAGATAAAAAGGATTAAAATTATAAGACAAAGTCATCAAAATACTTTTAAAATTATATGATAGACTATCTTCTCAGCTAATTGCTTTGATGTTATCTTTTGTCAAAAATATTTCTTTTCGTACTTAATTGTAAATTGGGTACAAATAATTGTACCTTCTGTTGTAATATCTATACATTTCTACATCCTCATTTCATCTTTCTAAAAAAGACAAAAATGTATTTGGTCTGTTAGATACTGAACTAAATTGTAGCAAAGCACTTTTTTTTTCCCCTGTATAAAACTGCTAAAAAACTGCTAATACATGGCTATGATCTTTTGTGTATGATGCTCATTTTGACTGTGCTATTTATATACCATCTTGCGCTGTAATCCTTGGTATAGAAGTAGGAATTATGCCAGCTTACTGGACTCTTAGTCCATACTAACCCATCCTGAAAAGGGTTTATTTTTCTTAGTTGCCTCTGGATTACCAGTAAGTGAACAAAAAATTAATCTTTAGTTTGCAAAACAGTCAAGCTGCCCTCACACACAACTAGCTTTGAAGAACAGCTTGCTGGCCCCTGTGCAGGTAAATACTACAATTATTGTCCCTGCCTTCCCACTGTTATTTTGTAATTCAGTAATACACCATCCACAGCTCACTGCTGGTGAATCATCTTGCATTCTAATGCACCATTTGAACTATCTACATGCTATGTAGTGGACATGACGTAAAGGCCATAACCAAAATATTTAAGAAAGCTTGCTGGGTGTCTGTCTGAGTAGCTGCTCCTTAGGCTACTACAGGAAAGTTTATAAAATTATCTAACCCAATCTTATTTAGACAAAGTACATCTTACCACAGAAAACATCTGCATAGCCCTACTATTACTTACTATTAACAGACAGATGGCAGTAAGATGATATTGAACTTTTCCTATACCACCCAGAATTTCAGAGATGTCCTTGCAAGAGAAATTTAAATAGACAACCGCCTAAGTTCTCAAAGAAGCCCCCTGCCCTGATATTTGTAACAGATGCCAGATTTAAACCACAAAATTAAAAGTACCAGAATGTCTTATTTCTCTAGATACCATCCTTGGGAAAAAAATGGAAGAGCGCTGGATCCTCCTCCCATAATAACAGTACAGGAGAAGTAGTATCTATGGAATATAACCTGGGAAGAGAGCAAGAGACTAATGGCTTCTACTTTGCTATAGACTCAAAATATTCTAAATGCATCTTACTCCACTTTGCCAAAGAGAATATCTTTTTCTTCATATGAGACACCAGACTTCTCTCTCCCATTACTTCTGCTTTATCATTTTGGCCCTTCCTGAGCTCACAATTCCTGTATGATCCCGTAAATCCCCCCCTAAATGTCCAGATGCTGTGAATTTCCCAGAACACCCAGTCGTATTTTGTGCATCCAGTGTGCTCCCCCTTCTGTCCCATGCACTTTAGAGATCAGTAAAAGACAACAGCACTTCTGCCTGCCTCAGTTGCTTGAGCTCCAACCACTGAAACAGAAAACATGCATTTATTGGCAATGCCACAGAAATAACCTAAAGATTTTCAGGATCCTCTAGCCAGGAGAACAAATCCAAGTGTAAAACCCCAGGGAACATATGGGGAGCAGGCAACAGAGAGCTAGTGCCTCCTTCTCCTCATGCATCTGCTTACACGCATCAACATTTTGCATCCACACAGGTGATACCAGGCTGCTCCACCTCTCCTTCAGAAAAAGGCCGAAAACTGGGGAGGAGAAAGAGGCATAATGGTAATGATGCTGCACAGCAGCTCTTTAAACAGAAACAGTAAGCAAAAGGATGCCAAGCTCTGGAGAAGTACATGCATTATCAGGAATTAAAGTGACTTCAAACCTTCTTGTAGAGGCCACAGAAAGCACTGGGACACTGAAGCTTCCTAGAAGGGAAGCTGTGCTCACCAGCTGTTCGTTTTCAGAGCAGCCCTCGCCTGGTGGAAGTCAGTGGTACAAAAAAGCTCTGACACTCACCTCCAGCTCAAGCAGCTTTCCAACCCAAGCAGTCTACATTGTACACTTCTGCAGAGAAGCTCAACAGAAGGAAGTGGGTGGCAGTAACTCCTGGGGGCCTGGCTCGGGACCGACAGAAGGGCAAAAAACCCTACTTTGCTCTGAAGTAGTGGTCACTGCTTACACCTCTGCGGAGGCTTGATGAAGCTCTATCACACTCAGCGACAGAGCCTGCCTGCCTCTGTTAGAAACTGCTGCAGAATTAGGTGACAAACCAATCCCTTTCCTACCCTGAGATTTTGTAGCACACTTTCCCCAAAACGATACTTAGAAGTAGTTCAGATCAGACAGCTGGGGTCACAGAACAGCAAACTGGAAGCTAGGGATGCTGTGGACATACATGAGCTGGCTGAGCTAACGCCCCTAATCTTAACTTGCTATATAAACCAGTTTGAACTTGGCACTGAACACATTTTTGAGACTTCAAATCAGGTTCATACTTCACCAGAGTGAAAGGAATTGCATCATAAGTAAAGTAAAGCAATTTTCTCTTGCAATTTGGACACATAATAAAGATGCAGGCTCTTGGATTTATTGTTTATTATCCATATGCGATTTAAATAATCCCTATTGATTTATTACCACATTGACTCATGGAAAGGGAAAAAAACCTTCCCAGCAATTCTGCAGAATGCTAAGAAGTGACACACTTTTATCTAAAAAGACCCTGAAGCAGGAGTGTAGGATATAACCAGACATTTTTCCCTTTTAATCTGGCATAATGAATATACAATCCAGTTACTCTTGATTTATGCCTTTTTTTTTTTTTTTTTTGACTATGGGACTCAATTGGCAGCAGTTTCTAGAAGCCTTGCTAAGATGACATCAAGAATTGACAGTCATTTTCATGCAGAACTTCTGCATGAAATTCTGAATTTCATGTACTGGATCCAAGGCACTTTATGATTATCCATATGGGACTTGGAATTAGGTTTTCTATTTTTGAATCATTTTATCAAGCCCTTCTCTCCTACAGCTGAAATTTAAGTCAGCTAGAAAGTTACCCGCCAAATCTTTTTTTTTCTTTTTGTATAGAGAATTAAAATTTTCAAAATTACATAGTTTAAGTAGAATTTAATAAATCTGTGAACTTGAGATATTTTGCCTCCCACTTTGATTTGACATCTTGCTTAGAGCTGATCTGAAAAGCTATGATTTTCTCTTTTGAAGCATTTTTGTTACCTTGTTCTATCAGTCTACTTAATCATTTGCAATTGTATTCATCTCTTTCCTGAATGTGTTAACATTCTTAGATGCCACACGTTCCTTGTATCTTTATTAAAATTAACACACCCCATTTCTCACCTTGCTTCTGTGTCAGTTTTTGCAATTATCTTTGCACTTAAAAGGCTTTGGTAACTTCTCACAATGTCCCTATTTAGGACTCCCATTGTAGTTTATAGGCTAACAGTGACAGGTTGATTTCAATGTGCATAATCTGCATTTGATTTGAAGAACTTATACTTGCAAGGGGTATATATTAAATGCTATCTAAGTGTTTAGGAAGATAATTAGTACCTAAGACAATTATTTGAGGCAAATGATGCAAGCCTAGCACAGGAACAGAAATCACAACACCTTGAACAAATGTGTCAACTGGTGTTCAGAAAAGTTCAGGATAACACTTAACAAGGAATTTTAATGAAGTGAGATTCAGGAATATATATGCTGAGTTTGAGGTACTCAGAACACATATGAGAGAGGTGTAAAATAGGAGGTACAGATGCCAAAGTTGAGAGTATTAATTCACCCGATTAGAAGTAATATTGATGAAGAATGGAGGAATTTAATGAGTAGCAGACCTGGACTTGACAATGCATTCTATCAAACACCTTCAAGAACTAAACTGGTTGATGCTTATAAAAGACCAGAAGAAAGCCAAAGGCTATGAGAAACAGAACTAAAATCCAAGAATGTAACGAGTTACCTAAAGAAGAGCAAGATCGGAAATAGCCAAGAGAATATAAGAGATGCCTTATTCTCAATAAATCTGAGCAAATTCTAGCCACATGGAGCTTAAAAAAACATCTCATACTGCCTTAAAAACTGTAATTCTTCACATTTCTATGAAAAAAATGCTGTGATCTTTCTGAAAAGAAAATTTCATAGGATAAAATCAGATCATTTGATTTTTAGAATTACAAGGTATTTTTCAAAAGAAAAGAAGCAAAAAAACAATGCCTCCTGAGAAGCTCACTCACTTTTTCCTCACACTAAGTGCTTTAATTTAAATGGAACAGATTAAGCAGACTTCTCAAGGTTTTTTCCACACTTTTGCAGGCTCCATCTAGTTGTAATATAAAAAAACCTGTATCCGTTATTGAACAAATAAAGCTTAAAGCAGACAGAAATGTTACATTTCGCAATATCAATATTTGTTGATTTATTAACTCCAAATTCTATGGATAATGGTTGGCACTTCGTTTCCATTTTCCTTTACCTGCATATTATAAACAAAACCAATCTATTCCATAGCACCTCAGTACAACACCATTAATATTGGATACAAAACAGGAAGACTGCAGCAGGCTACTCTACTGGAAGACTTCAGATATGTTCAGACCTTTTTTTTTTTTTTAATATTAAAAGTTACTACATAACTTTTACATTCGCATAATGTTTCATTGGACTACTCCTGCAGAGTAACAGAAAATACAGAGCCCTACACAGCCAGCAGTTGCATCCAGCCAAAAAAAAAAAAATTACTAAGGTTACACTGAATATGGGCACCTATAACCCACTCAGGTGTCCTGCCCTCCAGAAGCTTCCTCTAAACTTCAGTTTGAAGCTTGTCAGCTTTCATCCAGCATGGGAATATAAAAGAGAAATTTATTTGTACGAAGAAGCTATCCAGTGAAAATAAGGCATTCTTTTTAGGTAATTCTGGAACTGAAAATAGTACTGTTAAGAATTTAAAGCTGTTGGGATTATTGGTATTGAAATCATGATGTAAAGAGAGATTGTGAAGAAATCTAGTTAAAATCAGTCCTAAGCAAGGCACAAGGAGCTGACCAAATGGGAAAGACCACCAAGCACAAAAATAATAGAGAAAAAGATAGAATCACAGAACCACAGAATGGTTTGGGTTGGAAGGGACCTTAAAGCCCACACAGTTCCATCCCCCCTGCTATGGGCAGGGACACCTCCCACCAGACCAGGTTGCTCAAAGCCCCATCCAGCCTGGCCTTGAACACCTGCAGGGATGGGGCATCCACAGCTTCTCTGGGCAGCCTGTGCCAGTGCCTCACCACCCTCTGAGTGACGGATTCTTAATGTCTAATTTAATTCTACCCACTTTTGGTTTCAAGCCATTACCCTTTGTCCTACCACTACGCTCCCTGACAGAGTCCCTCCCCAGCTTTCCTGTAGGCCCCATTTAGGTCCATTATTTATATCAGTTTATTTCCTTGTTCTTGTTTAATTTCTTGATTTCTATTTTCTCTAAAACTGATCATCATCTTACCTTTCCAGGTAAGGAATCTTAGACAAGGTTTGCAAAAAACCCTCAATTTCTATTCATACGCTTGTCCACCATGTGATCTTAGACATGCACGTTTACAAGGTTAAGTTTCCCAACCCCTGAGAACCAGTAAGCAATTGCATTTCCTTCATTTAGATTGATCTACTTATGTACAAACAAAAAATTCTACAATAAGTGCTATCCTCCCAGCAACCCCCACCCCCAAATAAATAAATAAATAAAATAAAAGAAAGAAGAGTAGTTTAAGTTATATGAGGAAACAAGAAAATTTAAGGAATTAATTCATAGTTTTGAGAAATTTACAATGTTTGCAGCTTGATAAATATTGTCTATTCCAGTGCATAGGCAATTCATATTCCAATGGCTTGAGTGGCCAACAGTTACAGTCTATTTCTAAAACACTTTAAAAGAAGAAAGAGGGTCTCCCATACAATGGAAATGACGAGATCACTTCAGACTTTACTGAAGCCTATACTACATGCAGTAAATCCCCTAAAGTCAATGAAAACCAGATACAAGTTGCACAGGTTATTTTTTTTATCTTAATTCATAAAAAAAAAAAAAAAGTGAGTATCATTAGGTGAGAATAAAAGCATTGTGAATGTATAATTAAGCATATATTTTGATACTGAGGATTAACATGTAGCTTAGTTTGGTTTATTATTTTACAAGGTACAAAATGCACAGAGATATGTATCACATTAGTTATTCAAATATGCAGAAAGTAGTATTTCTTTCCTCAAACAGGTTTTTAAGGTTTTATTTATTATGCTGTGCCTTAGGATATTGGCCTTTTCAATTCACACCTGATTTGACAAGGACAGAGTTCGAGTGATAATTAGATTCTCTTGTATTGATTTTGGCTGGTAAGTAACCAAGCTAATCTTGTTACATTCTGTCCTCACTTTGAGCCCTTTCATGATTAACTGCTCTGGACACACATATGAATTGTGTCGTGGCATAAGTAAATGCGGCTCATATTCTGACAGGTAAATTAGTATTACAATTCAGCCAGCCCAATACATATGCAACTGTTGCTTTTACGTATGCATACATTTTGCTGATACACAAGGAAGGTGAACTGTATTAAAGAGGTTTCAGGAAGCTTTGGGGACAACAACATTCTTTCCACTGCCTTTTAGTATGTTATAACTGAAGAGAACAGAAGATTACAAAAAAAAATGCTTGGGATACACAGATACTCCAAAAGCAGAAAGAAAAACTGTTATTGGGATTAATTGTTGAAATATTTGGTAATATACAGAGCTTGCAAAGTAGAGATTGCCTCTTTCTACTTCAGACATGCAATTATACTCTGCAAACTTTGGGTAGCAAGAGAGGAGAGAGAAGCCACTAAATTTAGACAGCTAAATCCCATGCAATGAAGCTTAGTAAACTAAGAGAAAACAGGAACAAAAAAGCTTATTAGTTTTCTGTACCAGCATCCCACACGGGAGGTTGCAGCCTCAGTTTATAGGAGGGGATGGATGAATGGATGTGTCACTGCCACGTGATGCGAGAGCATCAGCTGTACCAACCAGTGCAATAAAAGGCAAAGTCACCTTAGCTCATGTGGTAAATCTATATCTGTCTCTCACTTGTCATACCACTCTCTTGGGCCTGCGACTGCCAGTCATTATTTACAGAAGGTTTACTATTTCTTTCTGTGGCTGATACTGCGATTTAAGTTCAGCAAATTATGTTACTTTATCATGAAGTATGACTCCATCATAGTCTTAATCATCAAAAGTTATCAAAATAAAGGAAGAGAACACAATTTTCTGAAATCATTGAGATATTTTCTGAATCTGCTTAGGAAGCCAAAAAGCTGAAGTCTTTGGCATGCTTCCTTAAATTAAAAAGCCTCTCAGGAAAATAATATTCATAATAATTACATCATCACAGGGGAAAAAAAAAAAAAAGAAAGAAAGAAAAAACTGCCAGGGAGACAGTCAGAAAAAAAAATGAAGTTCCAATTTAACTAGTTAAAATGAGGAGAATTAAGAAAGGCACTACTCTGCAAATTCCCAGTTAAAAGTATCAAGCATTTTAAAACCTAGGGCATTGAGAAAACATTTCTAATGTATGTGAACTAAGCAATGGAAATTAATTTTTCAGTCCAGCTTCAAAACTATTCATATATAAGCTTGCTGTTAGAAATTCTGAATCTTTAGAGAAGTAATAAGGATATGAATTTAACTGTTACTTTGAAATCTGAGGTGCAGACCCACAAAGCAGTTCAAAAGCTTCTTTCACATCTCTTGCTCAGAAACAATTGCAGCTGACTGTAGACAACGCTAGATATTCTCAATTTATTCAACAGAAAGCAGCTAGAACCTTGCAAGGAGGGAAAATGGTTTCTATGACCTCCTTACTGTAAACTGGTCAGAAGTCATGTGAGAAAACGAACAGCTTTCAAAGATATAATAATCGTAATCTGTTGCTCGCTGGCTTCATGTTGTCTTTTTAATTAGTTTGAATTTATATCAACAGAAAACTAACATACCTCACAGAAAGCTTAAATGTGTACTTTTTAACATAAATCTTATGTTTCATTACTAAATTTACTTTTAACCCCATTCTTTAAAGAGCAGTTAGTTATAACGTAGATAATAAAGCAAATCACTATCTTTAAAACCCATGTATTTTCTTCTCTGAAAATCAGGTTTCATTTTGATTCTGCCACCTTTGTTCAACCCTTGTCACTAATAGTCATGTCCTAAAAGACATACTTTTACTGGCAAATGAATTAAAGCACTTCAGTTGTTGCTTATTCTAAACTTAAAACTCAGTAAGATCCAAGACATGATAGTTTTGATTAATACCCTCACAAGTTTGCAAATTGAATCAAAATAATTTACCTGTTTCCTTTAAACTCACCCTGTAGACCAGCTACTTTATTTCTCTAGTTTGCAGTTAATTAACTTAAGAACATTTTTTCTGAACGACAAAACAGATCAAAGCATTTTTTAATCAGAGATCTACAAATAATTTTAAAATAATAATTTTCCTAGACAGCAAAATAAAATGCAAATATACAGCAGTAATAAAACTTATGTAGCTTACATTGCACTTTGAGGTCAAAACACAAAACAATATCAACTATAGTGTGGTCTTAAGTATAGCATTACAAGTTCATAAAATGAAATATAAAGAATATTGAGTGGGTATTGAGTATGGCTTCCAAGCAAATTCATTAATAAAGCAATTGGATTACAAGACTAACGAAAATAAAAACGAGACAATATAGATATATTATTTCATTTCTGGAGTAATTCATGCCCTTTCTAAAAACAAATAATTAAAAAAAAAAACAACCAACCAAACAAATGAAAAGCTAAATAACCCTGGAGTTTTACTTGCAACTAAGATGTGTACATAGACTTCTGGAAAACAGATTGTGTGAAACTATTTTAGATCTTTAACACAAAGAAGGGCAAAGCAGCTCTCTTGAAAAATATCCTCTATAAAAGTATCTAGTATTATCACCATTGGACATAATATTATCAGATCTACACACATATTATATCCACTGTTTACATCACAGAACTTCTAGTTTGAAGCTCTTTATCTGAAGGATTTTTTTCATGTGAAATGAAGGAAGGGAATTAACATTCTTCCTCTCAGCATCCTAAAGTATTGATGTCTCAGCCTTTAAACACAGTATGTTTTAGAAGTAAAACAGATGCAAGGGTCATTTAAACATTCCAGCCGAGAACATAGGTCTTCCTTTCTGGCCACAAAACCATATAATCTCTGGTGAAAGGAGTGACGTAATGAGTTACATTAATCCATATAAAACAAACAAACAAAAAAAAGCCTTGTCCATTGAGGAAAAGCAGTATAGAAGAACAACTCTTTCCCTTCCTTAGCCCTTATCTTGCTTCCCCACACTAGGAAGTCTGTCAACCTGTGCTACAGAGGTAGGATTTACTCTTTAATCCGATTTTACTCCGAACAATTACTCAGTACCACTCTGTGGCATATTTTATATTCTTTCTTCCCACAGAGGGTCAAAACATAGTTGCTAAGATCCCAGATCAAGCTATCATCCAGAATGAGACAGCAGAAACATTTATTTAGCATACTCCATGAATTGGAGTATATTACATTTCTTAGAGAGGAAAGTGTTTTTTTTTTTTTTTTTCCATATTTAAATGAATGGATCAAGACATGAAATGTAACACCTTCTATAGAAAATTTTATGTTATATTTTTCTAATGAAATACTTAGCTCATCTATGAATACCTTCAAAGATGTCTCCTGGTTTATGTAGTTTATTCCTTGTCCGATCTGCAGTATATTGCTATGGAGACTCTTTGATAAGAGAAAGTGGAATCTGTATGTAATTACTGTACACACACACACAAAAAAAACACTTTGTTGTTGTTGTGTTTTTTTTTTTTTTTCCATAAATCATGGTTTTTGTAATTTTTTTTACCACTTTTCTATACATAAACTTGAAAATTCAATACATCAAGAATAGTCATAACCCCTTTCAGTATTTTCAATATTAGTTGATAACCTTTATAAGAAGACTCAGCTACAGGGCAGGGAGCCAGAAACTATAAGAGGAGCTAGGAAATATCCTACAAGAGGTATTCATACAGCTAATGAACCTGAAAAGACCAGAGGTCAGTGGGGGATTTGAAGAGTAGGTTTTACCCAAACATGCCTGTAGCTACAGAACAAGCACAACAAATGAAATGAATCAATATTATCATCTTCCAGAATTTTTAAAGCTTGATGCCTTAATTTAGACTTGTAGATCCTGACTCATTCACCAAATGCATAGCTTGATTTCAAAATACAGAGCACTTGCAGCTCCCGCTATCACAGAATTCAATAATCCAAACCAATTCCATCTTCGTGATGCAAATATTCCAGTGCACAGAGACACAGACCTTTAGAAATCAAGTTTGAAAATCCCATGTTTTCTTCAGTTTATGAAAAACAATGTTCTTGGTTACATGAATGTTTCATTTTGCTTTTATTCATGTAGTTATATTATCCTTAAATATCCAGGCTATTTCTGACTATTATGTATAACGGTTGTTTCCTCATTGCCAAATCGTGTAAAGAAAACTTACAAAATAAAAGCAAATAACTTCTCATCCAAGCCTCACTTATGTGTAGACCAAACAAGTCTTAGCAGAAACATGCAAAAACGAATCTAAAATATGAATGTGGGTGTCTTAAGAGAGAGGTGCCAAATTTACAAGCCAACATTTTACTTCATATACTCGGATAACCTGTCATACAAACATGTTTTTCAATATTTTCAAAAGTAGTCTTGTACTTCAATCAGCAATACAGCTGATTGTATATCATATTCTGAAACAATCATGCTGCTGTAGAATAGGCTTTCCTGCATCAAAAATGATTATACACCTTAGGCAGGACAGAACAGATTTTTTTATGGATAATCCCAACACATGTGCGTGGGATATAATTCTGTTCTCATGTACCTCTAGCAACTCAACAAGGAATGATGTCAGACCAGACTTGCACTCTGCATTCTCACAATCTAAGGATTATCAAGCAACACGAATAAACTTTAAAATCCACCAGGAAAATAAAGCTGGCATTATTTTTGGCTTCAAAAATAGGAAGAGTTTCTTCAGCCTTTTTAACAGCACAGAATGAACAGGTCTAGTTTCTCCACAGTATGACAGAGTTTGGATGAATAAATTATCAACTGAGTTTAAGGTATTCTATGGCTGACATATAACTGATTTGTGCACTTCAAAAATATTGGCATATGCACTGCAGCTCTACGATATGCAAATCCTAAGTGAATATTTATGTCAAGGTCATACCTACAAAATCCCTTGCTTTTGGGCCCACTTTCCCAAGTCAACTCCACACAAAACACTCATCTTCTTCTAATCTCTGCTTATCTGTAGTGGTTTATGGGTTAGGTTACCTGTCTTTATTTATAAAGACGGATCGTGACACATCCACTTGGCTGCTCAGGAGGGTCAGCAGTGACATTTGGGATTTTGGAACTTTTCAGAACGACACTGCTGCACTTCGGGCCTTCCTTTTACTTGGATTAACACCTGTGTGACATTTGATAGGCACATCTGGACGAATGCTTTGCTCTTTATTTTACAACGTCTATCCTATTCAAATGTGTGTCCTATTTCTGCAGTACTCCTGTCATCTGTCCCAGACAGTATTGGAAGCCATCACCCCATCACACCACTGCCTGGTCAGAAGCTTCCAGGCAGCATTCAGAGTGATTTCTGCATAAACATGCATTTAACATTTTAAGCTAAGTTTTTAACTATCACTCTGTGAACTGAGTTTGACTGAGCACTGGTGCTTTGACATCCAATCGCCACTAACTGCATTCTCAAATACCTACCCTTGTGATCTGTAGATTAAGAACAACATTCAGGTTTAAAAATTTATCTTTAAAAGCATAAAGCAGAATACCTTTTTATGATCTATAGATGACAGAGACTTGCTGAAATGTTTCCAGTTATGTAACATCCAATGTCTAAGTCTGACATAAACTTTGCTATACTAAAATAGAATTATTCCTGTGTTCAAATACATTCTGCCTTGAAGACTTCAGTGAAACGGAGCTGTGAGTTTGAAAAGCAGCTGCGATAAAGTAGCTAAGGTTGTGTGGGTGCTGTGAGAGGGCTGTTAAGGTTATATGGGTGCCCTAACTGTGCATTTTCACATCACAATATGGCTGACTTAATTTTAGAAGACAGAAATAGCTGAAACATCACGTATCTAAATAAGGCATAATCTTACCATATGTAATGGTCTTGGTTTGATTCACTGAATAACTCTTCTAAATTACTACATTACTACAGAACTCCCCTAAACCTATGGCTTCTGGAATATTTGGTATCACTTATTGTCATCTGTATTTCATAACAAATAAACAACTTATTGTCTCTGTTGTGAGACTATTAAAAGAAAACATTTGATCATCATGTGGATTATAATTATACTGAATATCACAAGATATTAATTGAGCATCACTAAGATTATAACTATAAATATTTAGAATAGAAACAACAGTTGTTTATTTAAGAAAAATGAGTTACTGCAATGGTAGTTGAAGACACTGGATATAAGAAGTTACTACATAAAACAACTATAAATTAAAACAACTGGTATTTTCAGTATTTTTCCTAATTAATATTGTCAGTATATTTAAGATATAATGATCATAGAGTGTATCCAACTCTTGTAAGATAGTTGCAAAAAGTAAAACAAGCCTCCAACATTTTGTACATAGGTTTTCAAGTTTGCTAATGTAGCTATCCTTCTGAAATAGTTTTTGTTAAATTTTCAAATCTATGTCACACCTGAAGCATTTTGAGCATCTATGAGCTTTTTAACTGACAAACTATTAAAAAAATTCCTTTTACCCTGAAGACATAAACTTCCCTGTCCATCCATACAAAGCATATGTACAGAACTTCTTATCAGCAGTTCTGAAAGCAGAATATATATATATATATATATATGTATCCATCCATACAAAGCATATGTACAGAACTTCTTATCAGCAGTTCTGAAAGCAGAATATATATATATATATATATATATGTATTTTTCTCCAAGACAGTTATCATAAGTAAGTTCCAAAAGGAACTATGATTCTGAATAATTTTATCATCAACTGGAGTGCTAAAAGCACTCTTCAAACACAACTTTGTACTGCATCTATAAATAAACTTGGTCAAATCCCAGTCACTCTAGTGACGCTAGGGGTAAATGATGACAGAGACTGTTTCACATGATGCATATCTTATCTTCTGTACACAAGCATTTAATCCTGTTTTTTTACCTCATACCTATTACGTAGAAACTGTTGAAAGAAAGCCCATACAAATGTCTACTTTGCACATGCGAAACCACAAGCTGCATCTTCTTCTAGTTTATATCCAGTTCGCCAGCTTTCTCACACATGCAGCGAGCATTCACATAACTGAGGCTAAATATTTGTGGAATAAAACTCTCTCCACTGTCAGGAGATGGAAGCAGAAAGAAGCTACAAAAGAGGGAGTTAGAAAACATTGCCTAGGCATGTAGGGATGGTCTTGGGAAAAGCCAAAACTCAACTAGAGATAAGACTTCAAACAGACACTGAGTACTGCAAAAAGACTTCCTACAACTACATTACTAGTGAAAAATAGAACAAGTGAAATGTGGGAACATGGGTGACTGGGGCAGGTGATTTAATGACAGCAAATACAGGCACATGTTGAGGTACCTGATGCCTCCTCTGCTTGTCCTCACCAACAAAGTCTCCCGAGGCTCTGTACTCAGAGGAAGAATTTGGAAAGGAGAGAAAATACAAGGAGTGAATGAGGATCAAGTCAACAATTACCCAAGATCTCAGCTCACATATGAGACCTGATGGGCTTCATCCAAGCATGCTGAGAGCTGCCTGATGTCCAGATACAGAAAAATGATAGCTGGACAGTGGACTGCAAGTTAATGATAAAGAAAAAGGATGCGTACAGTTCTTATTTTTTTGTTCATGAGAGAGTGGGGGAAAAGAGTGTCTCAGACCTACCAGTGTAGAGCCCTTTTCATTTCTCTTTCAAGGGACTTGGATCTGCTAGCTGTGCTAGCTGTGTCCTTCTCAGGCATACATTCCTTGTCAGTGTCATACATTTCCTTGTCATGAAAGGTGAAGTCTCCCCCTTGTTCTTCCACATTTGAGGAAAAACAGCCCTGTGTGGACATGAGTGGCCCTGGGACCCATCCATGCTCTTCTGTGAGCAGAGCATGGGAGGCCTCCTAAGAGGCACTCTGAGTGTAGACCGGGATGAAGAGCTAAAAACAGCCATGATAGTTACCTGGGAAAGGAGGAATAAGATCACAAAGATGAATAAGCCCTTGAACCTTCTGGTCCTCTTGTATTCATCATTCAATTAAACAATAATAAAAATTCAACATCTGGTGAGAACACTTTCTGCTTCTCAATATCTTTAGAAGAATCAAGATTAAATTTAAGGAGAATTTATAAGTGTTATTAAATTTGCATATTTACTAATAATGCAAAAGTTTGGGTCAAATTTGAGATCGATACTGGAGGAGAAGAGAAAATGGTTAACAGATGATTTTTTGTTTTGTTTTGTTTTGTTTTCCCTTTATTGTTTTATTTACTGGGTTTTGAGGTTTGTTTTGTTTTGTTTGAAGACTTAAGTAAAAGCTCTTATGTTGTAATAACTAAATACATATTCCAGACTTTTTTTTTTTTCCTCTCCATATTACAATTACAATCCTCTGTGGAAGAAATGGTCAGAGGTATACGCAAACCCTGAATTTTTACCATGGATAAATAGCTTAAGACACAATAAATAGAAAAGCATTATTTAGCATATAACCTGAGCTAAATGGTATTGACAGATTATATGCTGTCCACATAATATGCTGTTTTGCAATACACTCATCGAGATGAGAAATAAAAGAAAAAAGGTCAATGTTTTAAGTATTATTAGCTTCTAAAATGACTTTAGAAGGTGGGGAGTGGGTGAAAAGTTAAAAGTAATGACCCATATGTTGAAAGGGATGCTAGAGTAGGGTAGTTAATCAGCTTAAATTTAGGAGTTCTATGCTTATATGCTTATAATTACTTTTCCCTACAGCACCCAAAGCTGGTAAGGCTGAAATAAAAACTGTGATTCCATTCACCCATCCCATTAAGCAGTTAGGCTTGCAAAATTCCAGCTTCGGCCATTTCCGCAGCAGTGCAGTGAATGGGGAGAAGCCCTCAGTGATCATGTACTATCATTGACTAAGTCAACAACCCCAGGCTGAAAGTCTCATATGTGCGCTGTATGACCATGGCTACCAAAAAGAAATACTTCCATTACATCTTACATTAATGACAAGCTATGGGGATAATGTATACATAAATTTGGCCAATGCTATCTATGGTCTTTGCAAACCAAGTTCACTGAAACTCAAATATTTAGAAATCTGACATTCAAGTTACCTGTCAAGCCTAACTGTTCCTCTTCTCCAAGGACTGCTTCCAACCCTACACATTTTAATTACAAGTCCATTACGACTTGCTGTATACAAAGAAAGTAATCTCTCTGCACTAAACATTTTTTTCAGCCTACACAAAGCCTCCCATTGTGTACCTGATGCTATCTAATACAGCACTTGCACTTACCCAGCATTAAACTTAGGGCCCTCATTTAATTTCCACCTCACTGCTAATAATCCCTAAGGAAAAGACTACATGTATCTGTACTGTAAAATATGACCTGGGACAAAACTTCTGGTAATTTTTTTTTTTCTTTTTAGATACCAAAAAGTTATTATCCAAATAGCATTCTCCTTGCAAGAAACCTTCATGAACTATTGTTAAAATGAAATAAAACCAAGCAAAGAGCTCAACTCTTCTAGATTTAACCCAAAATTTGAGTGTCTGTGGATTGTTCTTTTAAATCCTTGAAAGAGGTAAGTGCTGAGATGACTTCAGTTCATTCAGAAAGCCTTCTAATATGTCAGACATTATAGAATTATGATAAGGCAATCTTACATAGCAAACTTTCAATAGTTTAGAGAAACAACTGTAAATATTCAAATATTGCTTTATTCATAAACACAACTTTTGCTTTTCTACCATGCATTTCTAGAAGACTGAAATAGCACGCTATTTATGAGTAAATTTAATTTGTATCCATTGCAAGTCTAACTGCTTGAGTGTAAATTCTTTACAACAAAGTACTTCTGAATGAAATGGGTGAAACTTAATGGAAGCACAACTCTTCAGATTTGTACTGGTATTTTAGGTTTGCCCGCTTTGCACAAAAGCTATTTCAGCAATCTTTCCTTTATATACAAATCAATGTAATGGTTAAAGAGCTAATATCTCATAAAATAGTGTTTTACAAGGAAAAGCCCAGAGTTATTGCATCAGTTTTCTTTATGTGATGATTACTGTTCAAGGGTCTAAACAGTCTATGAAACAAGGAAAGTTTAAACAAATGCTTTATATTTTTAGTGCTACAGTTAAAAACATGCATCTCTCCTGTAATTTCAAATAAAGAGGACTTTTTTTTTTTTTTTTTTAACTTAAAGTTAATGACCTCAAGTTGAAACCAAGCCTGGAATAATTTCTGCCCACCTAAAAAGGACATGAGGAAGTTATGAGCATTTAAAAATCTATGAGCTATGTAATGAAAACTGCATTTCAACATGACATTTCCTTATTAGCACTGCCTTCCACAATCCTTCAAAAACTGTTTAAGCACTGTCTGAGCTTTGTGTCTATACACTACAGCTATGCAAATCTTCCTCTGCTTCACAACGGTATATCACAAACAACCAGACACACGGGTGAGATTCCCAGCTGTATTCTTTTTGCAGGTACGAACAGACTTTACAGTTAGAACCAGAAAGAGTGTAAGCAGCTCAGTTTTCTGTAGGCAAGCTTGACTGCATCCATTCATGCACGCAGCACTGAGGTAATCATTTTTTAACAGAAAGCTGGCAGCCAGGAGCAAGACATCAACTTTCTTGAGAGTCCCTCCGCAAAGCCAAGCTTTGCTCAGGTATGGTCAACACAGAAACCAAGTCAACAAGGTGCCTTATATAAAAGCACTAATTAGCAGATTAGGTATCTGAACCAGGAACCCAAGAAGTTCATGGAGATTAAAAAGAACAGTCTTGCTGAACATGCAGAGGACCACTTTGGGTCAAATTCTACATCTGAGCTAAAAGCTCTTCTGTCTCCCAGAGCACTGCAGCACTTAGCACAGACACTAGGCAGGAGCCACCTCTCTGAGCCAGCCAACCCACTTATGTTGCCTTGTTCTGCACAGACCACACCACACATGGGCTGCCCTAGGCAGCATGGGATGTCTGCATGGGCACAAACCATTGCTACCGGCAGTGTCTAGGGCAGCTGCACTGCCACCAGTTCTCCTCACAGGATGGTCCCATGAGGTACTCAGGTAACTGGAAGCTCACTCTTTTACAGGAAAACCCATGCTCCAAAATATCCTTACTAAAGATGGGGTATCAAAACATTAAATGCATAGTCTTTACTGCCAGAGAAAATCTTTTTTCTTTTTTTTCTTTTCTTTTTTTTAAATCTCTCCATGAGATGTGGTATCAAAGAACAACTACAGGTGTTGGAAGACAATGATTTGGCTTTTGTATTTCCAAGTGGCTATTTCATTCAGTTAATATGGCCATTTGAAAAAGACTTTCCTTAACAAGAATGACAGTCTCTGAAAAATATGAAGCTTGTCCATAGAGTTAGTGGACTACACAGTGAAGATCCAGACTAAATAAATTACATTTGATTTGAAATTTACTATAGCATGGATTTTCAGACGGGAATCAAGTGGAAAACTGCATTAAACATCTGTTGTGAACTTTTAGTGTTTATTCAACAGGGGTTAGTACACACAGGATTGAAGTATTAATTACGAATGAGGTACTGGTGAGCATTCCACATTCTCTGAGCTCCAGTTACCTGCAATTGACTGTGGCTGGGGAATCCAAAATTTCAAATTGAATCATGAAATCAAAATATCAACATGCATGTATAATGCAAGTAGCTTTCTTGTAATACAACTCACATTAAATATGCAAGTTGAATTGCAAGTAAACTGCTCTCTATAATCAGTTCTATGGCATGACTATATATACTACCTGGAAAGACTTTTCACTATTCGTTATGCTGTCATCAGAAATGCTGTGTGTCAAAAACAACATTCGATTACTCATTCTTACACACCCAGTGCTTTTGCCAGATAGCTTTTTTATTTGGTGCTTAAGTAACTTAAGACAGAGTCCTATGCAACTGGATGCATCTTCCTAGCTCTCAGAAGAATCTAGCATCAAGCCTGATAATTTCAGACTTTTTGAGTGGTGGGAGGCTCAAAAATATAATACCTCATTTTTTATTTTTATTTTTTATATTAGGAAAAGTTACATTTTCTGTCTCTGTTTTCATGAGTCTGTTTCCTGCCTCTCAGAAATTTTCTATTCAGTTATTTCTGTAATAACTTGTTCCAGCAAAGGAAGTCTTTATGTCTCAATGACTGTGACATTGTGGTGAATCAAACCATGATGTATTCTACTGCTTCATGGAGTGCTGCAAAATCAAGGCTCCCCAATGCTTTCACATGTTTTACTAAGCAGGAGTTCAAATACAAAGGGGTATCTGCTCAGCTTTCATTGCAATGTAGTGCTGCATTAGGGTCATTCAAAGTTATTACATATGCCCCTTCAGAGGACTATGTTAGTAGCAAGGGAGGACTGCACAACAGGACATATTTCTGGTGACAGCTTTTATTCATTTACTCGAGCTGAGCTGGAGTATGCTTAAACACAAGTGTAGTTAGTATTCAAGACTGCTCAAGCACTCCCTTACCTCAGGAAGAATCCTATACCACCTGCTACTACCAAGCATTCTCCAGGTGCCTGGGTCACTGGCATGAAACATCATCTAATGCAACACAAATTACTTTTAAGCTGACTTTCATTTTAAGAAGAATTCAAGCCCTTTCATTTTAGTGACACTCTAAAAGCCTCCTACTCTTTATTGTACTTCTCAAACTTGGACAGGTTCACATCTATCATTTCCCCATAAAACAAAACTGAAGCAAACTGGTAGTCTTGGCTAAATTATTGGTACCCACTTTCAGCTTTAAATTCTTTTCTACCCTTAACTTAACAGTTGTCATGCTATTTTTATTTTCTGCCCAAGTAAAATTCTGCCATTTGTGACACTGTATTCAGCGTTTGAGATTCCCACACAAGCTCAGCAGCATCCAGAAAAGTAGATTAAAAACTGTACCTGTGCCAGCCTGTCAGCATTTCTAATAAGACTGTTATTTAAATTTAGCTTTGACAGCAAGTTAAATATTAGTTTAATTGTAAATTACATTCTAAACCAAATTTTCTAGTAAGGGCAATGAATGTTTGCTATTGAGTGATGGTTTAATTTATTTCTAACAGGGTCTTAAAATACTTCTCTTGCAATTGTACTAAAAGCGGAAAGGATGGAATGAAATAAGAACTCATTTGTAGATATAAGTTTAAAGGAAATTTTGCACATTATAAAAATACCAATTTAAAATCTTACAAAAACTCATAGATTGGGAAATGCAGAAACCAGAAATAACTTTTTAAACCACTAAAGGAAACAAAGGGATTGAGTGGAATCAACGTTTGAGACATGGGTGGAGACTGCCTTTGTATTTTAAGTAATCTCCTAAGTATTGTAAAGAATTTCTGAGAGTCAGTTTTTGAGTTTGAAGCCAGTTCTCCCAGCTGCCACACACTGCTACTATTACTACTAAAAAAGACTGGATTACCTAAAGCATTCAAGTATGAAATACTGATTTTCAGTGATTGCTAGATGCTTAATATAGCTAGTTTCATATGACCTACCACGCTTGGAAATTAGACTTAATTTACACATCCAAACATTAATTTATTAGGCCAATATTAAGCTTGAAGAAAAAAATGCATACATATAACTTGGCGTAAAACAAGGAATGCTTCCAAAATTAAAAGACTCTATAGTAACAGAAGTGGAAGCAATAATGCCTCATTTATGCTCCCCAAAAGCCAAAGCCATCTATCACATATGCGCTGCGCCGTTGCTCACTGCTTCTGGGTGCAACACTCCGCATCGAGCTTCCTGCACTGCAAGAATTTACAAGGCTGGGTTATCAGCTTTACTGGATAGTATAATGGATGTTGTTATGGTCTTTTTTAAGCACTGGTGCCACTTCCAATGTTCTGGTGATATAAAGATTTAGATCAATAATAAAAATGAAATAAAAGTTTTATTTTCCTCACTATCCTGAAGACCATGTTTGTTAAAAACAATAGGAAGCATAGAGTTGAAACCAACTTAAACACTTTTAAAAAAGTGGAATTAAAAAAAAAAGTATCACCAAAAATGCTTCATTCTTTAACTGAGATAAAGGTTTTGTTAGATTTATTTGAAATTAAACTAGGAAATATTTCTTATACAGAGCTTAGTTATTTGAGTTTGTAATTATTTTGCAAACATGAAAAATAAGTGTTATTCCTGACATAGATTTAATAATGCTTCCTCATTCATTACTCATAGTGTTAACTGAAATAAGGGGTAATTTTACCCTTTGGGCTTAATCTAGAGAAGTCACACTTTTAACTATATTTACATCTGTACAACCTATCTGTATTGTGGCTCTTAAATGAACCTCCAAGTGGTTTATTTATACCTCGACAACATTCATCTCAACTTCAAAGAGATAATTTTAATGAAGTTACACACCATTAATGAACTGAATAAACAATACCTGCTCATTTAGCATACAAATAATCATAAATACAGTTAATCTAGAAATTTTAATACTGAGAAGAATGAGCTAAACTTAGACTATTTTCTAGTTTAAGATTTTGTAATTAACCCTGAATAATGATTTCCTCTGTAAATCAGAATACTTTCTGAAGAACTCACGAGAATATCAAGAGATCCTACTGTTAAAATTCGTATAGGGACACAACAGATTTCCCATGTTCTTTATCCTTACCTACTGCAAAAGGTAGGTCAAAGTGGCAGCCTTCGGGTTATTTGGTGTCACATTTCCTGAAAGCTTTGCCTTTTTTCTCTCTGGTAGTTCTAAGAAAATCCCATTATTATTATTTTTTTTTTCTTTCAAAAAAGACATACCCATGCCATGTACTTATGAAGAAGCATGAAAATGTTAATCACTCAGTTCAAAATCTGAAATATTAAATAAATGCGCTCCAAAATAAAATACCAAGATTTTTGCTGGCCTATGCAAGAATATTTACGTTTGTACTAAAAATCCTTTTTGGGGGAAGCTAACTCTCTTCAGTCTTGTTTCTGTAGGTACTACCACTGTGACATAAGGCAGGAGGCCTTCTTGCCTTTTTTCTTTTTCCTTCACTGAACACTTTGAGTCCAAAGTAAAAGCTCTTCTCTCCATAAAGTACTATATAGTTTATCGCTGTCTGTGAAAACACTGTCAGTCTTCCAATTAACTTTTGATGTAGTGTAACAGTGACATGGAATTATTTCTTGCAACAAGAGATGAATTCAGCTGTTTTCACATATAAATCATGGCAGAAAATGTTCAGCTAGTTGGTTAGTTTGTTTGAACTTTGAAACAAACCATGCAAACCCCTGAGAGACCCAGTGGCATATAGCAACTATTAAGTCGTCTCAAAACATTTCAGTGCTCCTTATCCTCCAGCGAGCCGGCTGCATATTGACATACTGATCTCAGCAGGCAGACAGGTCAGCTAAGGAGGAGACAGCACTCTGCACTGTGTTGCAGAAAGAGGGAAGAAAATGCTGTGTGTAACGCCAAGTCAGCAGCACCTGCCTACTGTCTTGCTCCCCTCTCCCAGGTAGCCTGTACGAAGCAGCGAAGCATGTGTTGTTCTCAGGTTTAAGTAAACTTCCATTTTTATTTATATACCCATATAGGCATAAAGTGAACAAAGCAACCTTTTTCCTACAGTGGAGTAATTTCTTCATCTAACAAAAACAAAGATTGATTCTAGCAACTGAAAGCTTTCACTGCATTAAAATTTGACAGGTGGGAAAGAATTTTTAAAGCTGTTGACAGGTTTACTTGGAGGGTATGCAGGCACATCAGGCAAGAACATAAAAAATAACAACCAAATCAGGAAAATATAATTTGAATTCTCATGTTTTACTAAGAGCAAAGATAAAATATTTAGATGTTATTTGGAAGTGCCTCTTTTGTTTATTACTATATTTGCTTGTTTCACTGAAGCTGGTAACTAGGCAGATAAGGTATAAATATGTACAAAGCCAAAATAATTTATAACAAATTACTGAAAAGATGTGGATGACAGATATAGTTTCTTCAGTCCTCTCCTCTAGTTTCAAAGACTGTCAGAAAACATTAAGGGGAGGGGAGGGACAAACAACAACCAGCAGCTCAAGTTTAAAAAAAGTACTACAGAAACAAACATCAATTTAGTTACCTTGTATATTAAAGACCAAAAAGCAAATAATAAATTGTTACCAATTATTTTCTTTACAAAGAGCTTTATAACTGATCATATTGGATTTGACCTTTTGTAGCCTTCCGGGGACTTAAATTCAAAAATTTGAAATATATGCTCAAAAAGTATATTTAATTCTATTTTGTCCAAAATCTAGAGAAATGGTATTGAAACAAGTATGCCACAGGGACTCATTTCAATCCTTTTGCTTGCTAATGCTTGTTACTGTGCATACCTATGTATGCCTATAAAACTGTTTTCCTGATTTTCAACTGTATCAGATTAAAATAAGCACTTTTTTTTTTTTTTTTTTTTTTAAATGAGAGTAAAGATGGAAAAGAGTCCTACTGGTAGAATTATAACCAGTGCATATTAACATATTTTTTTAATGTAGGTTACACTGTCATACCCCAACAAGTGTTTTTTTAAATAGTTACATTTTTGCAGCACAGGAAAACCCATAACTAGGGAAGAAAATTCTTAAATTTACTACTGAAATTAGCATACATTAAAAAAAAAGGAAATATTGCTTAATAGCATACAGACACAACACCCCAGGAATTATTAAAATAATTAATTTTAAGTTCCGAAGTCTTCATAATCTCCTTCTGACAGACAAAGTCTACGTTTAAAAACTTTTAGAACGGAGGCAAAATATGACTTATTGAACAGTGCGTCCCTTTCAACTGTTCTACTTCTAGACAGTCTTTCATTACCTTCAACCTCTGATGGCTCTGCAATAAAAGTACCTGATGTCTTTTTGTGCCTATACAGACTATTCAGCCATTCCTGCCTCATAAGGGAAGGCACCTACTGGCAAGTACCCAGTTCCATGACCTTCTTTAATATATTTGCCTTTTCATGCCCCCTTTAGGTATTTGCAAAGCCTAGCCTACACTCTGCTTTTGTGATTCCACCGGTGTAACAAGACTGAGATGCAACTCGGAACAGACGTGCTGCACATGCGTAAGCCACAATGTCTTTTGAGCTCTCAGAAGTAATTTCTTTCTCTATAGACTGCAACTGCCACCTGTTTACAGTGCCACTTGTTAAATTAGCCTGCATAACTGCTAAAAAGCTCAGAGCAAACCAGCCTGAAATTTTCAGGCATCGCTTTTGTAAACATATGAACAGGAAATGCAAAAAAAAAAAAAAACAACAAAAAACAAAAAACACCGAAACTACACACACATCCCAAAGAATTTCAGATGAACAGGATTTTTTTCCTGCGGGAAAATGTAAACATAATTTTCAGTAGTTGCATACACTAAATATGAATTACAAGCTGCGGTTCAACAGGTATAATCCTGATAGGCAGATGATGTCCCTTCACCCCAGTCATCACGCCTGCTGCCGTACCCTGGAATTAATTAGCTGCGCAGTAGAAAAAGATTCATTCCGGAGCTGAAGTTATATGCTGCTATGTACACAAACCCAAATGGTGTTATTCTGATATCCAGTATCAGTTTTCGGCCACAACTATTTCTGTCACAATTACACAAGCCCATCTTAAATGCACTAAGAAATAGACCTTTTGCTCAGTAAGATAACTGAAATATCAGTGAAGCGTTCTGTATACTGGTCCAATTGTCAAAAGATGGTGGGAGCCTACACTTCTCACTGACCTTAGAGGAAAAGGAATGTTCAGCATCTGTGTGGAAAAAAAAAAATACTCTTTGCTTTATTTTTTTTTAATTAATTATTATTATTTTCTTTCTTTCAGTTTTTAAGATTCCTAGTTGAACACATTTCAGTTTTGAGAAAATCACACGTTTATTAGTTCTGGCAAAGCTCCTGAGATCTATAATCAAGCCAGTTTTTTCCTCTTTGCATATCACTGCAAGGATGATGATGCAGTACACAGACTCATACTCCTGCAGCTGTGAATCTCCTTTTATTTTGTTTGTCTTGCAGTGATAACCAATAAAATTCAATGAGCTTGTGAAGGAGGTAGTGAAGACAGAATACAAACATTCAGAACACAGAGAAAGATCAGACAGCAGATGCATAATAAGAAAAGGAATTTTGCTCCCTCTTCTGCAACATTATTGTGCTACCATGGCTAAAATAACTTTGCAGTTTTCACTAAATGTATCTAATGAGTAAGATCCTTAAAAATAATTTAATCTTTATGCAAAATAAACAACCTAAAGTTCTTTTCTATCTGTAAGTTGGTAATATTTACAATACTAATTATAAATATATTAAACTTTCTGATCATATCACAATTGGCTGGTTAAGTGGTCTAGAATTCCTTCTGCAAAGTGACTAGATAGCAGTAAAATTTTAGCATTCATCTAAATGAATGACCTGCTTTTGAACACCGCACCAAAATATTTTCTTGTGGGGAAATGCTTATTGGTCAAGGAGCAAGATGGTACCCTGAAAGACAATTTTAGTTGTGAGGCTGGAGTAGAGCAGGGAACAGAGAAGCATTTCATTAAGGCCAAGGTGTTTAATCTTGAACATCTTGGGAAAAAAAAAAAAAAGGTCTTTTGTTTGAAAACAAAACCAAAAAAAAAAAAACAGAAACAAAAACAACCTCACATTCTTTCTTGCAGAGTTCTTTTAGGAACCTCACAACATTGAGCATAAAATTGAAAAGATTTTAATCCTATTTTTATTTTATCTTAAGGAAGAAGAACTAACCCTGCTACAAGTAATTCTCAAAACATTAGCTTGTCCTACATGTTACAACCCTTTTTCAATGTCATTAAGCATGCGCAATCTAACTTTCTATTGATACAGAAGTATTTTAATAATAACACTAAAGTAGAATTAATTTATAATGTTAACATTTTAAATTATTAATCTGGATGCTTAACTAATCATTTTCTTTCAGATAGTTCTTTGTAGTCCTTATGAAGACAGAAGAACAAAAGTACTTCTTCAGCAAAAGACAAGTAAAAAGTGCTCATTCTCAAAACATTGCCATTGATTGAATTTCTCACTTCAGATTTTCTCAACTGCAGACCAGCCTTTTCACATTCTACAGACTTTCTACAGTATTTTAAAAAACAAAAAAGCAAAAAAGTAATTTCAAATTCCCAGCAAGCCTAACAGAGATACGGGTTTCTTAATCTTGAAACCCATCCTAAGTATAAAATGTGGAAAAATTAGACAAAACCCCTCTGAAAACCAAACACACTGTACTACATAAAGTATAACATGAATTATGAATAAAAATGTTTACAAGTATGTTATTTGTAAAATTATGTAAATTCAATGGCCTACTTCTTTTTCATGCAGGAAATAAGTTTCTAGAGGTAGGAAAAATAAAAATAGAAAAATGTAAAAAGTCATAGGATTTGGATATCATATCATTTACATTTAGAAATTTATGTTAAATTTGCTTTTATACTTTTATATATGGATTCACTTTTATAGTTATCTTCATCTGGTTCCAAGTCTTCAAAGGTGAATCTTCAGAATTAAAACCAGGACTCAAATCTCTAAGCCATCTGACTTGCAAATAACTCACATGAATAACTTTATTAGTTGTAATATGATAGTCACGTGAGTGTAGTTAGTCATGCTCAAGAACTAGACCTTTTTCCCAATTATATTTACACAGAAACTGGTTGAAAATTGAACTTCGGGCTATTCAAATGAATACAGCTGCTTGTTCAGCTGCCACAGGAGTCTGTCTGCCCTCGACACGCTCTGTGGCAAGACAGTGCATAAGAAAGGAGTTCTCAGATATATCAGTATAGGGATGGTATGGTGGGGAGCTCCAGCTAACTTTCCTACCCAAGGAAAGATAAGATTATTTCCTATTTTCCATAACCGGACAACTAACATGCTTTATGATTCCTTTTATACCACTGCTTTTTGTCCCATTTCCTTTTCAGACATTTCTGTAGTTGGAAGATGTTTAGTACCTCTCACAGCTCAGAAGGCTGAATACAACTTGCTTGAGAAAAGGCTCAGTAGCAACTTCAGAGCATGGAAAAAAGGTAGGTTTTGGAGAAAACAATCCTAGGAGGTAGCAAGACACACTCTTGCAGCTACAGAACTTTGAAAAATTGAGAGGTCAAGAAGAGTCTTTGAATTTTATTAATTCAGGTACAGTGCCAATCTTTGTAAGCCATTACACACCTGCTGGGCTCTAGAAGCAACACATTTCTTTTGTTTCTTTACTTTTGAAAATAAGTGCTGGAAAACATGGTGAATTCCTCTGATCTCGTAAAGCCAGCTCGGGTCTCCCTGAGCACATTGGTGCAAGCCGAGCATTAGCCTTCCCAGGCACTGCCTGCCTGCTACACCTCTAAAATCCCATCGATCCATTACCTGGCGCACGCAAGTAACAAAGTCTTGTTTAGAACAACTTCAAGAGATTGTGATAAATGTCTGTTAAAGCTTATTCTGAAAATCAAGTTATTCTAATTCAAAAATTTCATGACAACATCCAGAGGTCCCAGCAATAGACAAGGATGCTGCTGTATGGGGCGGGGCGGGGAAGAAAAAAAAAGCTAATAGAGAAAAGTGGTCTCTACACAACACACATGCTCTTTCCACAAAATTCAATAAAGCAGACCTCATTTAAGAAACAAAATTAAGACACGGACATAGTAAACGGATGACAATTCTTGCTCTGCTTCATTAGGACTAAAATTAAAAAGTGCGTAAGTGACCAATACACAGTAACCAACAAGCTTTAAAAAACTCATCCTGATATAAAATCTTTGCTTTCACAAGCTCCAAGTCTTTATTCAACTATTTTAGAATGTATTCAGTACTGCATGATCCACTGAGAACTGGCCCCTCTCCCCCCAAACACTGCCAGATGATATCTTTAATCCAAATCCAGACAGTATCTAAGAAGGAAAGCATATTCATTGATGTAACCAATAAAACTATCGGAAAAATACTTTAAGTTTTTTAAAATAAACTCTCTGAAGACAGTACAGCTTGACCAGCATAAGAAAATGCAAAACACACTTCAGTTTTATTGACAATGATGCAACAGAAGGAAATTGGGCAAGTAAACTTTAACGGTAAACAGAGACTGTTGAAGAAAACACTGACATATAGTACATTACACAATATAAACTGCAGCGGGTTTTACAGAAAACTTACTATTACATCCCCTTTCTGGGCACTGCTTGAATACACAGGAGCCAATAAGGTATAGAACAGAACTGAAAAAAAAATCCATTAAAATAGCACAAAAACTAAAACAGTATGGGTGAATAACATCTCAGTAAACTACATGATGCCAACCTAAGGCAGTTAAGTATGGATTTTCTTTAAAGGACCAGGCATTTCTCAGGATTTGACCTGGTAGGAAGGAGGGGGGGAGGGAACGGGTATTGGTCTACAGCTACTGTACCAATAGTCAAATAAGGTAGACAGAAACAGGTCACAATCCTGCTTGTGTTGCATGAAATCCTAACCTGGCATTAGAAATTCCTCTAAATAAGCCCTAAATGAACAAGAACCATCTCCGACACGAACAATCTTTATTTTCATAGCAACCACTTAAACATGATGGAGATAACAATCAATGTACTATATCCTAAAGTACATTACTGCAAGTATTACATTGTATTTCTCCCACAGCTTTAGAAAGAGCTGAACAAACACCAGGAAATACCTCGCTAAAGCCAAGGATTAACGTAAAAAATTGTCTCCTGCAGACCTGGTCATGCAGTCAGGGAGTGTTTGGCCTTTCTCTGTGCCACTGAGACCAAGCACGTCAGTCAACCAGCTTATGCAGCAGCCGGAATAGTCACTCAGCTTCATTTATTAGGAATATCTTGCCCTGATTTCCAGTCTATTTACCCATATGCTACACACAGACTATAAGGCGATTAATTTTCTTACTGGAGGCATAACTGACTTGCCTGCCTTCATTTTTTGTGTCACCTGATGTTCAAGTCACACAGGCGGATACAGAGCATCTACAAATGAGTTCTGAATCCTCTGATGGGAAGGTTCAGCTGCCATGGTATAGCAACCTTCACCACATTAAAGTGTGCAACATAGTTTTTGTACCTATTTCACTCTTTGTCAACTATTCATCTGATACAGTCAACTGATACAAACTGAACTGCCTACCTTAAGGGACCTATACTGTTCTCCTCATGTACTTATACACAAAACCTGTCTGAAATTTAGGAAGAAGTTACTATTACCAACGCAAAAAAAAAAATGGAGCTAAGAGATTGTGAAGAAAATGGATCTGTTACATAAAGTTTGATAAAAGATATCAAATTTAAATGTGTATTTAAATGTGTATTTAATACTTTTGTATTATTAACTTTAGGAATGTTTTTTTTCCATGTTGCTGTCCTTTAACTATTTAGGTCTGGTCAAGTTTGAGAAGTAATAGCTTGGCCTTTAAAACCTGCTTAGAAAGTGAAACTTTCATATAACAACAAAGATGGGAGATATCACCAGGAAACAGGAAAAAAAAGTAGATCTTAACAAAATCTTCCAGTAACCCATTCTGCATTCACTAGCTTTCTCCTTCATCCGCCAATCCTGTTGGCTGATTTATTATTTCAGTCCTTATCCCTTAACACAAACATTACAAATTAATGAGATTATTCTTCAATAATCAGCTTTCCTCTGTCTCTAATCTTATTTTTAAAAGTGTTGAAAACTAAACTAATCAAATGGGCGTAATTATTAAGCCACACTATCCTCCTTCAAAGTTTATTTTCCACAGTCTAGGTACAAAGGTGTAAATTTGAAGGAAAATAAGTGCATTAGAGTTGAATTAATAATCTTAAAACTACAGAAATTTTGGCTGTAAGTTACCTAGTCTCACCTCCCACTAAAAATACGATCATTTCCAACACCAGATTGGGACTGATTCCTGAAAGCTCAGGCTCAGAGCCTCTCTGGGTCACCTGTTTGAATACTACGGTAGCCTCTACAGTAAAGTTTTGCTGTGTGCAGTCTGACCTGACCAAGCTGCCATTTATAGCTATCGCTACTGGCTGAAGTGCATGTCACCTCTGAGAGAAGTTTGGTGCCATTATCTTTGTCATTCCACTTGAAGTTATTGTGGGCTAATATAAGAATCAACCCTCAGCCTCATCTTCACCAGCCGAGCTCCCTAAAATCGCAGCTCCCTATCATCTGCTGTTACATCATGTGGTCCAGGCCTCTCACCATTTTGGTATCCTCTGACTGAACTATTTCCAGATTCTCACCATCCCCTTTGTATTGAAGATTACCAAAACAACACACAGCTGTCCAAAATCAGCTTTATCAGCTCCAAGCAAAAGTGATAACAGCTTCCTTCAGTCCAGCAGTCATGTTCCTCCTTCCTTCTAATGTAGCCCAGTATGCAGTTAATCCTGTCTGCACTAAAAACACACCGTCTCATATCATCTCATATTCAGATTGACATTCATAATGATCCAAGGTATTTTTCAGCAGGGCTGTTACTCAGCCAGATGCTTCCCATCCTGGGCTGATGCATGGGGTTCTTCCACCTCAGATGCAGAATTTTAGTCTGTTTATTTTTAAATCCACAAGCTTCCTGTTGTCTCAGTTCCCAGGTTTCTTAGGGTCTCAAGATGCTTTAAGATTGAAGTTGTACTTCAACTTTCTAAGCATCACCCTAATTTAGCATCATTCACAAATTTGCTGAGGGCACTTTCTGTTCAGTTCTGTCATCGAAGTCACTAATGAATCGAATAGCAGAAGAATAAACCCTTTAAGAATCCCACTTATTACTGTCTGCTAAGTAGACAAGCTATTGATTACGACCCTTTCAGTCCAGTAGTTCAGCCAATTTTCAGCTCACTTAATACCCAGCCCATGCTTCCTCAGCTTACTGTTGACAAAAATGTGGGAAAAGGTATCATAAGCCTTAATAAAGTCCTAGTTCCAGCGTATCACCTATTCTCCCCTCATTCACATTGCCCTAGAAAGCAAGACATTGCCTAGATTAGCCAGATATTGATTGCACTTAAGAAATCTGTGTTGACTCTTTCCATTTACCCTCTTGCTCTTCACATGTCCAGAAACAAGTGCCAAGCAGATGTGTGCCATGATCTTTCTGGGGACTGGCACTGACCTGACACAGCCTATAGATCCCTCCATCCTTCTCCTTATCTTAAACACTGGTATAGCGTTAGCCTCCTCCTTCTCAGGACTTTCCTCAATTGCCATGTTATTTTTTTCTCAGATGATAGCTGCCTTGCAATCATATCACCTGAAAGAACTCTTGTCAGTCTTGGCACAGAGTCCTATGAAGCTGAATACACCCACTTTCTCTAAATAGTCCCCCAAAGTGTGGCTCTTCCTCGTTGTATTCTCTTGTCTGGAAACAGTTAAAAACCTGAGAAATTCCTGCCTTTTCTGTGTTGTCCATCATTAAATTGCTGCCAGTGTTCATCTCTGGACATACCTTTCCCTGGGTTTCCTTCTGCTACTCACCTAGTTGTAGAATTCTTTCATTTACAGAAATTCTACTTAATGCCCCAAAATTCAGCTCCAAATAGCCTTTGGTCTTCTTGATTTTATCAGTTTACCTTCTCCAGAAATAACTTAGAAATTAAACTTAGCATATGAAGCACACTACAGCAGAATTGCACTCAACTTCTAGATCAGCATGTGTGTAAAGTTAGACATCGTAATCTATATTCTCTGAAAGAGTACAGGCAAGGTGAATAGGTGTAGGCTTGTTAATCACTGTCACAAAGCATTGCACATTGAAACTTTCATCCCACAGGGAATGTGTATGCCAAAGTTCTGAAAAGTATCTGGAAGCTTTGTAGAAAAAAAGGAACAAAAACTGATGAGTTTTTCCTTACTATAAAATAATTGATGCACCATTAAAAAAAAAGAATACAGCTGGTGTTGATCTTATTAATTCACTTATTAAAATGAATGGGACTGACTTAATTTGTTTCACACTATGCTTTTCAGTAATGAGCAGAAGTATTTTGAAAATAGCACAGTATTTATATATATCTAAACCAAATATTGATCTTACAGAAAAAAGAAAAGCAATGCTAGAGCACAACTTCAAGGATACGTTGTCTCCATAATTTAATGACTCTTTCAAGCACATACTGAGAAAAGAGAGGCTAAGAATAAACATAGCCAACTAAGAAGGAATATGTCAACAATATTCAAATTAAAAAGAATTATTTTAATTTCAGTAACTGCTGCTTCTTTGTCAACATTAATCCAATCCTTTCAAATGTTAACCTGAAGCTTCACAGTTTTCTTAAGTCAGTCCATTCATCCCTAGCTTACTGATGAGAGGTAAAACCTCTATCTGCAGTTCTCCCTTTTGAGGTAAAGCAGCTTAGTGATCATAAAAGAAAAAAAAAGGCGGCAACAGACACACACACACATTGAAACCTTAGTCTGACAAAATAGGAAGTTTAACAAAGTATCTAAAACACTGAACAGAAAAGATGCAAATTAATGTGCTTTTAAGATACTTTCCTTCTCTGTATGCAGATGCACTGACATACCAAAGGAGCCACTGCCTGTCATCATACAAGCACAAACCATGCAAACAGTGCAGTTATTGCAGTAATATTCAAGTATATTATCAATGCAAGATCCAAGAAACCTTTTTTTTTTTCTAAAATATTTTTTTAAATATTGAGCCAGAAAAAGACGAACACCATTTATGATATGACAACTTCATATCAGGGAAGGCTTGTAATGAGAAGTATATGCTGTTAGAACAACCTAATGGTGGAAAAAAATAAAAAAAATACAAGGTCAAGCATCCAGGTGCACAAGTCAGACCAGCAGAAAAGGTTGCATATCTTTTTCCTTTAATAGTTGGTCTCATATTACCTATGTCTATAAATCTTGCATTATAACTATATACTAACAGCTTATCTTGTCAACGAAAAGGCAACAAAAAATTCTCAAGGGACATTAATTATGTATCATTCAAATTTACAGAAAGAAATCGTAAAATAATTCCTTGCAAGACCACAGATGAGCTGAGAGGGAGCAGATACAGTTGTCAATGCAAGAAAATCAGGAGCTAAATTGTGGTGAGAAAAACAGAGAAGGGTAAGCGCCACATGAATCTTAATATGGTTGAAAAGGGGGAGGGAACACATTGGTTTCTGTTCAGATGAAACTGAAGAAAACCAGACAGATTCCTCTTAATCCATTTGTTCCCAATGCATTCAGGAAAACACGAATAGATATGGTCTTCAGAAACCAGCAAAATGTACCAAAAAAAGTGACAGTGATAATTCTCTTTCTCTCATACTCTCTCAAACAATCTAGCAAAATGTTAAGTATTGGATAATTTCTCATGCCATGTAAGGGAATACAGCTGCACATTACCTACATCCCACTCTGCCAGAAAGTACTTTTTCTTTTGTATATATACTTACAGACTCACAGAATAAACTGTAGTTCATTTCCTGAAGGTGAATGACAAGTGCCTAATAGACTTATCATCAGCCTCCAAATACTCACCTGCTACTAAAGAAATAAATGTACTAATTTGAGTCATTAGCTTAGCTCTCTTCTGCATGTACATTGGCATTGCTGTGGCATATGCTATCAATGAATTTGTATTTCTGTGTCTGAGAGTAAATCTGCTGTGTTAAAGTACAGTGCAAGTAGCAGTGCCAATTCAGTATCAGCAAACGGGCAACATGTCAAACCTCACTCCGTGGCTATCAAATTTATTACGGACAACTGTCCTTTTCCTACAGTCCATCATTCAGCCTCAGCATGAAAAACCTCCGAAGAGGATGCCCTGGTGCTGCAAATAAACTGTGGGATGCTTACAAATCTTTATAGACTGCAGTGGGGAAAAGTCACAGTTATGTACACCTTTTATGATGCTTTTCAAACCCAATATGCATCACTGCGGTACATCCAGTCCTGCTTCCAGAAACAGAAGTACTTACTAGTGTTATACCAGGTTTTGCAATGCATTTGTGCATATAAAAAGAGAATGATGAACCCACATTATTAATTTAGTCCTAAGAATTTAAGCATGATTTAAATAAGGTTTCAGAACCCACAGGAGAATGTGGAAGCAGGAATCAGAAGTTGGTTATTTTATATGTACAGCAGCATACATAGCAGTCAAAGGCTTCAGACAGAAAGATGCTTGTTCACCAGAGCTACACCTAAGTCCCTTCCCGCAGTTGTAGCCATACAGAAAGTGCAAACTATCGCAGGTTTTTCCATGACTGACAGCCTTCAGCCAGTAGAACAGTATCTTGGAGCTGTACCGGAAGATCGCCTTAAACTGCAGCAGTAACGCAGGGTCTTTGGTTGGTCCCTGCCACAATTTGTCATAAACAAACAAACACCCTAATCCAAAGAAACATGTATTTTCACAGCACACACTGCTGAGAATGTGTAGAAAGAGTAACACCATCCTCTATTTTTTGTGATCTGAAGCAAAGAGAACAGCATAAACTGTGCTGGAGCAGGTTCTCGTACAGAAGCGTTGCTGTGTGAATTAAAAACAGAAGTTTAAAAAAATAGTTTGACTGGTCCATTTTTTCCCCTGCAAACAAAACAAGTATTCCCATGTTAATTCAGAATGATTCAATTCTAGAATGTCAAAGTTTCAAATACTTCAATACATTAAAAACTGTTATGCTACTGGTTGACAAAAGAAAGAGGTAAACCTTCCATTTTATCAAACCTATTACGAACCTGAGAATTTTCAAGTGATTCTGCTGAGTTGCTATGAAGAACCAGGCCCATTTATAGCATCAGATGCAGTTACCCTCAGGTGCTCTTTCAACAAAAGCTTCAAATAATGACCTACACTGACAATGAAGCGAACAAAGATGGGTGTAACTACATACAGGAGAGATGGTATTTAAAGAAAAAAACCAACAAACAACTACTTTGAGAAAGGAAAACATTACTTTCCATGGGAACCAGTTGTAACACCTGAAGCACAAATATACTTCAGGAAATATACATTAAAAACATAAATAGGATTTTACCGAGATATATTGCTGTGCTGGAATCAGATGGATGGCGAAAGCAGGATATTTACCAGTTTCAAGACAGCATTCTTAAGTATACCTATGTACAACAGAACTATGAAGATTATGAAATACATAGAGGTGAATGGATAAAGTCAGGATTTTTTTCCATTCTGTTTTTTACCAGTGAAAAAATGTGTTGAAAAATGCTTATCAATGTGAACAATAACTAAGATACTTCCTAGATGAAGAGGCTGGTGATGGTATACAAAAGTCCTGATTTAAATCCTAATTACACAGCCAGACATGTAATTGCAGTGTTGCTGTCTGTTGGGGTGGATAGATACTTGTGACCAAGGGATAACACTGCAACATGAGTTGCAGAGGCTACTGTGGTGGAATACCACATTAACCAGCACGATGCCATTCCAGGCAATTATTTTGGAGGGTGCTGGACAGCTGAGGAAGTGAGGCTCAATGCAGACAGGTACCAGTTATACATACGTGGAACTGTGAAAAATGCAGGGAAAAAAAGAAAAAAAAAAGTCTTATGAGGACTCAAGGAGAGCCAAGTATGGAAACTGAATGAACACAGATGAAAACTGAGAAGCACAGCTCACATTTTGAAACAACCAAGAAGCTACTCACTGTGTGACAATCCAGACTAAAGAAATTGAGAGAATACTAATGGAAATAGAAATACTACTTTGTATGCTGTCAAGTAGATAACCAGTGGCAGTTTTTCACTGACAGAAGTTGCTGTCATGGGATATTATTACGTACAAAAGTAAATTTCTGCACATAAGAAAGAAATATTTTGTACCACTATAGGTAAGATAAGGGGACAAAGGGCTGGGAGTGATCAGAGAATTCCCCCCCACACACCCCCACAAATCCCCATCCACAGCAAAGGAGTGCTCTGAAGCGATAAGTAGAGGCTACATGGTCTTAAGGCCCTGGGGAGAATAATGAAGTGATTGATCACAACCATTGAAAAGGAAGTTAAACTCACCTCAAAGCTGAAGGAAACACAGGGGTGCCTTTGTTTTAGACAAATCCGCTATACCAGCAAAGTATTGCAACTGTTCGCACAACTGCTTGTCCCTGATGCACAGAAACAGGCCAATGCAAAACCACAGCAATGCAGAACTGGGTGTTTAGCACAGTTAGATGCTTTGCTGTAGAGCCCAGCCATCCCCTCAGCAAGTGACTTTGCCTGCTGTGATTCCACCTACAGTTAGTGGCTGATGAAGCAGCAACGCAAGAGCACAAATAGGAGGCAGGCCAGCAGAGCTGAGCCCACCCCACCTGCCCCAAGAGCCTCACTGCCCAGTGGCAGCTGGCCTTGCACAGCAGCTCGCCCTGGGGCTCAGAGGGAGGGATGCGTGCCCCACTGCTGAGCTTGCTGGGCAGCTTCACATGAACGATGTTAACAAAATGGTTCAGCGTGGCACCAAGCTCACAAGAGCTCGGGACTGATCCTTGTCAGGCTTTCTCTGTCTGAACTTTGCTTGGCCTGCCTGCAGCTTTGTTTTACTTGGTTTAGCTGTAGCTGCAATTTTTGTAATTGAGCAAGTGCCTATGGCTAATTTGTTATGAACATGGTTTATATAGATCACAGTATTAAGCAGTTCTTCTGTGTACAGCAAGGTATTTAATGCCACTGCAATGATAAGAGACAGGCCTGATGTGATAGCACTGGCCTCAGAAGTGAAAAAAAAAAAAGTAATGTAGTGCAGGCACAAAGAGATAAGAGGTGGGCCACCGGTTTGGCACTGGCAACCTTACGGCTATAACAATGTGACTGGACCAGTACTGGGAGCATGTATGTGGCTAAGATCTACACAAGGTACCAAAATCAAACAACAACAAGCAAAGGGCTCTGAAAAGAGCTATGAACTTCAGCTGCTTCAAACCCACATACTCCTTCCTGCTGTCTGTGGGTGCTCAGCATCATGGTGGTGAGCATATTCTAGATAACAAGATTCATATTTATATTGTTATCTGTACTGTAATTTCTATACTCCGATAAGTGTAACTTCTAATTAAATTGTAATTTGAGTGCACTGCTGTGTCACTGCACTAAATCAAAATCCTCTGCAACTGCAAGTAACTTCAAATTAATTAAGCTTGATATTATATGTTAAACCCTCCACATGTGGAATATCCAAAGGAATGTGGTCAGAGAGTATTGCTTGTGACAAGGTCTCAACACCAACGAAAAAGATATCCTAGAAGACAGGTTTCCACATTTAAGTATGCATAACCTCATCTCATCTCATCTATCCCTTCAATAAAAAATAAATAAAACTTCCAGCAAAGTCTTTAAAATAAAAACCGCACGAAAAAACCTGCCCTGGGCCTTAGAATTTGGATTTGCTGTTTGCACAGAAGAGGAAAATATACGTACAAAGGTACAAAGAGTAACAACAGGAAACCCATGCAAAACCAGCGTGGCTCCACTGTTATATGCTATGGGTTATACAAGTAAAACCTCCCTCCGAAACAAAGCGAGTGACCTTCCACCAAAACTGCAATTTAAACTTGAGGGAAAGAATTCATGAATTAAGCAGTTTGTCTAGAACTTTTAAAAGCTGTGAAGATTCTTAGCAAAGGTTAAAGTCTTTTGCTGGCCTCTTATCCCTTCACAATGGAAGCATTCTGATCAGAGGCAACTGTAGAATAAGTTTCTGTCACCAGAAATTTCAGAGATACACTTCATCTTCACTACAAAGGAAGGAAAAAAAGATAAGTGCATACACTACACACTGTTAAAAATAGTTTATCATGTGATTCTAAACTGTTTTAATATTATCATAACTACATAAGTGAAAGATAAGGTTAAAACATATTTGGGTGGTAATGCACCTTAACTCTCAAGTGTAGATTTATTTTACATTTAAACTTAGCGTAGCATTTGCTGGGTTCTAGTTTTTATCATTTGGGGATAAACAGAATTGTAACATATTTTATCAAAGTGTAATATGCATAGTGTTCAGCTACCCATTAAAGCAGATTTTTCTTAGAATAAAAAAGATTTAAATTACCCACAGAAAGACAGAGTTCCATTTAGCAGTAAATGCATCAAGGAGCAGAAAATGCCATCATGTGACAAAACACGCAGAAACAGATGGGAAAGCACAATGGAAGTATTCGAGTTTTCAAAACGACATAAAGGGAACAAAAAAAAAAACAATGATGCAAATTAAATCCCCTTCAAAAATTCTTTTCAAAGCTGAAGTTGTAAAAGTAAGCTGCCTGAAGAGTACTAGCAAGGGAAGTTAAAGGAGAAGGGTCACTATGGATGGGACCTGGGGAGTGCTTTTACTGTTCTTTCTTCATTTCCAGAGAAGACACAAGAAATTAAAACAATCACTAACTGAAGTGTTCCCAGTTTAGTCTTTTAACAGCACTTTCTTTTCTCTGTAGAAGAGGTATGCTGTCTTGGAAGGCTTGGAAAGCCTTACAAACTCTTATTTTTCATGCAAATAAAAACTGATGTAGATTGATTTTGCTTATTAAGCATAGAAGGAGAAAAATACCAAAACCAGATAAATCAGAGGAACATCAAATATACAGAAGCATGACTTTGACAACTTTCAGAGAACAAAGTGGGGCAGAGCTGAGGAAGGCACACCAAAATCTCCTGCTACCCTGCACATTTTGCACGTTTGAACAGAAATGTTACATTAGACTTTCTGAAGCATTCTAAACACTGCAAAAATAAGTTAACCCATGGTTTGAAGTATACTTTTACACCAGCCTTGCTAAAAGGCCTAGCTCTTGAGAAGAAATAGGCAAGCTAATCCAATCACCATTCCCCCCTCAAAAAAAAAAAAAAAAAGGCAAAACAGCTCAACCTTCCTTATCACAAAGCTGCCTTCTAATCTCTTTGAAGAGTTGTTTTCAAACCATTCAGCTCCCCAGCAGCATTCCCCTCATGGCTGCATAAATCCACATGCTTCATTCAGCACAAGTTCAGCAGCCACTCCTGAACATTTCAAGTTCAGTTGGGTCTTCACAGTGACTTCAAGGTAAGATTGAGAATCTATGCCAATAGCATGGTTAAAATACTTGAGCTTAGATGTGAAAATATTTTAGATTAAAAAAAAAAAAAAAAGCCCCAAAGAATGATATCAGAGAGAAAGATCAGTAGTGTTAAACTGTTACAAAAGTAATATATTAAAATTCCAATTCAGAGCTCATTATTATATTGCTTTCTTAGGGTATCTTTATTCTCAGTTTGAAATCCTTCTACTAATGACAAAAAATGAGTTGAGGCAGAAGTGCTTGTAGATCAGAAAAAGTGTGTTCAAATTCTGGCTGCATGAGAACAAAGAATATTTTGCCTTTACAATGCCCTTTAATAGTGCTTTAAATTAGCATTAGACTGAGCTGTCACTAAGCAGTATTTTACCCAGCTTCTCTGAAATTCTTGGCTTTGAATTACTAATTTTTCAACACTACTTTAAGTTAAAATAGCATAATATTTAACTAATTTTATTCTCCTAATTGGCATTTTCTTCCTTCTCAAAGATGGTCTTGCTGGGAGGTTGTATTCTCTCAATATCCTAAATCTTACACTAAATCTTCACAGAAGCCTTTCCACTCCTAGCTCATCTTCAACAATCTGTAAAATATGTATTTTAGATTATCACCCCATCCCTTTTTCCAGTAAAGTAATTTTTAGTTTCTTTATACTCCATTGTGTACAGCTTCTGTGTCTTTGGGATGCCTTACAGAATACAGGCTTCTGAAAAGGAACTACTTGTTTAGGTCTTTACTCTTGTAACGCTGCCGTTTTCTGAGAAGCACAACATGAATATACCCATGGCTGCTCCACAGTGCTCTATGAAAACAGAACCAAATTAAATCAAGAACTTAAGAATCCTACAGAGCAGAGCATACAATATATTAAATGATTTTCTTCTTCACCAGCCACTGTGATGCCACTCTTCAATACTTCTGCACTTGACTCCGGTAGTGGGAATCGTGCATCTCAAAAGCCATGCCATCAATTTGAGAATGTATCTAGGAAGTGGTAGCTGTACTTGCACAGCCTCAAATTTCAATAGCAAGTTGGTCCATCCAGCACCTTAGATAAACGGTGTCCACTGTATATATACTTGTGATATTCAAAACATATCATACAGTCAAGTTCCTGTTATACCTTATTAACACCTAAAGTTAATATATTAACGAAAAGTAAAGATGGCAAAAAGGAAGAGGAATATCTCTGAAATATTTTTTAAAACTCCATTGGAAACAAGTGAATTCTATAACTAAAAAAGTAAATACATTGGCATGCTACTGAGAGAGATGGTGAAAGAAATATATAAATTGAATATAATTAGTCTGGGTCTGAAACAGAGCTGCCAAAAATTGTAAAGGCAAAGACGGAGTCTGATGTTTGAGGGCAAGAAAGACATGAATATATCATAAATGAACCTATTTAGAAAAGCTACAGAATACTTCAGGTTATTACACTAATTATTGGTTCCTATAATGAGATTTTATTTTGGTGAATATTATGCATTACAATATGGCATTCAGTTTAATAGGATAAACAGCTGCAAAAGTCATTCTGTGATCTGATTTGCAGCTCAGCACTTGGATGACTGTATGAAATGAAGTGACCTGCTGGTCAGACTAAATGATTTCCTAACACTCTTTTGTCCTTAAAACCTTAGAAAAAATAGCCTGAATTCAACCATTCACTTAAACTTGTGATTTCTATTCTGAAACTTCTTGGATGATATAAAGACATGGCATAAACAATCTGGCAGAACCAAGAAAATAAAGGAAATCTTTCAACTTTTAGAGCCATTTTCTACCTGCAGTTTTACTTACATATATAAAACGTGCATAACACATATAACCGTTTCCAAAAAGTATTAATACCAACTAAGTTAACATAAGTTGTATGTATTATTTTCATTTAATACTGACATGCATTACAAGGCTAAGTTATTATTGCCTTTTGTTTGGTTTTAGGCCAGTTTCAGCCAGAATATCTTGACAAACAGGTAGTTTACTAACAATAATATTGGTAAATATTTTAAAGTATCAGAAGTTAGAAAAAAAAATCTAAGTCTTACAAAGCTGGGAGAGGTTTAACCCTAGAGATCACTCTTTCATCCTTGTTTTAATAAAAAAGCCATCAGTAACCATTGCAAAGCCAGAGACATCTGTTTTCTCTGAAATCAGCAATATGATTTAAATAACATATTAATCAATCATTTATTTTAATGGTGTGAGAAAAATTCCAACAACGTAAGAGGCTAAGCTTTTTTCGGAAGGGGAAGGGAAAACAATCATCTGAAAAAAAATATTTCGATTTGAAATAGGTAGATTTCAAAGCAATTCAAAAGAAAGATGAAATGTTACACAAGTTGCTCTTTACACAAGTGTTCTGAAAGGTAAAGGAGCTGTTCTCTGGAACAGGCTACTACTAAGATGGTGAAAGAAACTATATATGTCACAAAAATAACCCAACAATGCAAATATATGATACTATTTCTGCACTGAGTATAGATGTCAGTTCTTCAAGAGCTCTCTTGCTCTTAGGAAATTATTTTATCTCATGTTCTTCAAGCATGTTCACAAAAAAAATAAAAATCTGCCATAACAAGCCTCTACTAGGTCACTGTCACTAGACTCTTCCTCAGCTTCCAAGAGAACTGTTTCTGTACACCAGGAAGTGAAATACTGTCAACCACAGACCTCCAGGAAAAGCATTACCTTTACTGCATATTTACTCAAAAGGTTCTGAAGCAGCTATTTCTACATTCAAAACAGTATTAGGGACAGCTCTCTTCCCACAAACCTTTTATCACCAAGTGGGGTCAAAAGTCTCTTGCACAGATGAAAATTCCCAGCCAGAAACATACCACGCTTTTTGCAGAAGAAATAAATTCTTCTAGTTGCATATATCTTATATGTTCTCAGAAATCATAAAATCACATCTCATCTTGTTGAAGAATTGTTCTCATACTTACAGATATAAAAGCAGATGACAATGCAGAAAAAGGAGTGGCCTAATAATGTTTTCTATAGCCTGTGAAACATTTTGCCAAATGTGTTTGCCGCTATATCATAATAAAGAATAAGTCTTTCTTCATACGGATATTTGACCACAATTTATCCAGCATGGAAAACTGAAATTGTCTAGTGATTTTAAGAGTGCTTGATGTTTTCTCCTTAAAAGACAGTATTCTGACAGGAGAAAAAAAAAAAAAAAAAAACTTTCACAGATGTTCTTAACCCACAGAAGTTCTTATTTATTGGGACAGCTTGAAAACACCTGAGCTAAATTTCACTGCCTAGCATCTTGTGATTTCTTAAAAGTATGGTGTATTATTCTGACCTCACCTTCAGCAGTGCTTGTTGACTTTTTAAAAGTTTGAAACATGGGACAAAACCTGGGTTCATACTGTTTATCCGTTGCTTCTTTTCAATTGTTTCTTAAAAGTCTGAAACTTGAATGTCATTCAGTGTGCTAGTTCAGGGTTAAAACACAAAAGAAGCGTTTTATATGTCAAAGCAAGGAGCACAGCAAAATTTCAGATTTTCCAAATAAAGTATTTGTTTCACATAGGAAATTTAAGTAAAGCAAATATAGCACCTATGACATATTCTCTTGCCTTCTTTTACATATCCTGCCTTCTTCAAAGAAGCACCGATTACAGTCATCAATATCAAAAATCCCACAGTTTACTCTGTTGCAGTCACTCAAAAATACCTAGATATTTCCTGAGAAATAACATATGAAAGTGCCACAAGAGTTTCAAGATTATTTTAAGAAGTAATGTCACTTTTTAAAGTTAAGAATCAGCACAGACAAAGAAGAAAATGGTCTATATTTGATTCATCCAAACATAAAAATTCTGAACTCAATATTCTTTTTCTTTACTAGCAACACTTTTGAAAAAATGCCTGTTTGTATTTCTAAAACTTGAAGTTTATTTTTGACTACAGTCACAAACAAAGCAAAATCACATACCAGGCAGTCAAGTCATTCATTCATTCTTCTAAAAAGCAAGGGATAGCCATCTGAACAGACAGAGACTTCATCTACTCTACTAATGTTGAATTAACACAATGCATTTCATCTGCCTGCAGCATGGGAATGATGGCCTAGGATTCCTCCAATGAAACACTAACTAATGGAAGCCTGTCAAAACATGTACTATATTATGGAAAACAAACAAACAAACAGTTTGCTCTTTCTAAACCTTTACTACAACACAGAAATATAATATTGGAGTAACATGGCTTCCCAGTACTGTGGCTGAACGTAGAAGCATGTCAAACTGACTTTGCTGAAGTAACCATATACTCTGAGGAATGCATTAACATCCCTGAAAAAAGTCAGGCTTGTTTTTGAGCTTAGTATATACAATCTTCCAGCTTCAACACGGATATTGACTACAGACCACCTATCAAGAAGGAAGTTCACTTAAAAGAACACCTGTCAAATTGGTATACTCTGTACCACAATGATTATCTTGTTAGTCAGCAGTACCTTAGATTAGCTGTCTAGGCTGTTCTTAGTGGTAAGGGAGTGCAGAATTCCTTTCCTGCAGGCTCCTTTTCGCTGTGGTTCACAGGAATCAGAAATAACTTAAATTTTTTTTTTTTTCAATTAAAACCCTTTTTGGACAGTGGGTTCAGTGACAATTCCCTCTAGTACTCACTGATTTATTGTTTTGTTTGTCCATTGGTTGTTCAGTTGCAAAATATGACTAGGCATAATCTAGCAGCACCATCACAAAACTCACCAACAGAAAAATACTTCTCACTATTCCATTCCGCGTTTCACATTTCAACAGACAGGTACAGTCTATCTTCTACCCATGTAACTTCCATGTACATTCTTTCAACATCAGAAAGTCAATAGCCAAGGCAGATACTTTTCTTGGTAATAACATAGTACACCACAGGCTGAAACACTGGTCTTAAATGGTTTTAAAACACAATCACATGCACAGGTAACACTACTGCCCTGGAAGAAAACATACATTAAAACATTTAAACCATGGTAAACCCGACACAACAGCATGCCATAAATCCTAAGACAAAAATCCACTTTACTACCATTCTTCCTTGCAATTGCCTTTAAAAAAAAAAGAAAAAAAGACCCCCCCCAAAAACAAACAAACAAACAAAAAAACATGAACAAAATATAAATAACCTCTAACACCTGAAAGAGATACTTGATATGTATCAAACAGAAAAAAATAAGAGCAAGGTCACATTTTTTTTGTAAAAGGCCAGTGACTGGAATGGTGTTAGATATCAAACTGAATTCATGTATTAATTTCACTCAAGTAGCAGTGAATGTCTTCAGCAGGTAAGTTCACTACTTCATAACACGAGGAACAATTTAGCAAGAGAAAGTTGACTAAAAGCAACCATCATATGCCTCTTGAGGATATCTGCTTCTGCTGAGGCAAATGAGGTGGTAGTGCGGATCAGGTGTTTTCACGAACTAGAATACCAACCATCTCCTCATGTACAAAGAGGCATTAAGCAAAATCTGAGGCAATCAGCCCACCAAAATTGACATAAAAATGTCCAAATCCATCTTTCTAGAATCATGCAGAGTGTCACACAAAAGGTCTCTCATTCAAAGATTTCTACTAGTTTTGGTTTCAACCTTCTAAGGTCAAAAGCCTCTGTCTATACCCAATTTTGCCCTCATCTCATTTCAAGTTGTGCATACAATAAAAACATTAACAAGCATATGTTAAATTTAATAATCTTCATATTCTTTAAGTTTTTACCTAAGAAGTCTGGAATAACACTTATTCAAAGCTACTTGTTTGTTGGTAGTTCTTATACATCATGCCTACACGCTGGAACTCCACATGCAGACTGCCAACAAGAAAAGCAGACATCTTTCAAAAGCACCATTCACAATAAGCAAATGTGCAGAACAAAATGAACAGTTCAATTATATTGCAACTATCATAGGACAGTACATGGAAGAATACTGACATGAAGAAATATTTCACATTCTTTACAATTTGCATTTGCTAATGAAATTATTCGTATACCACCTATGCAACCTTGGTAAAACCATTAAATCACATTATTCTCTTATAGAATGCAGATGCAGCACTTGCATACCTGTTCTTTAACTGAAGCTAGAATGGCAGAGGTCGTCTCAGTTTCCGAGCCATCGCCGTTGGATGTGTTCAACACAGGACTAAGGGAACTTGTCTTATCAGAAGACGAGGGCTGATCTGGCACAGGCATAGCTTCTGCAATTTATGGAAAAACAAAAGAATGATTTTGTTACAAGAAAGCCAATATATATATATATAATAATAATATATATACATGTCAGAAATAATACTAATTTAAGGAAAAATGTAGAACATACATGCATCTGTTGTATAATACAGACATAATTTATAACTTATTTTAAACTACGAATACATAAAAAAGTGGTTTCAAAACAAAATATTAAAATATCTCCCAGCCTTACTCTTAAATATTCATGACAATACATTTGGAGAGTATTCAGATCATTTATATCTGTGATTTTTGTATAGTATTCCAGTGGCAGTATCCAACACAAAATTACTGTATCATGAAAGTAATGAATCATGAAGTGCTTTGCAAACAGTAAACCAACAAAAGATACAAGAGAAATATAAAACTTCTAGTGTTCCTAGAACTTCCTAAATTGAGTGACTATTTCATAGGTATTGTACTTGAGGCCTAAGGTGACTATGTCTTCATTCTACTCTAAAAGGTGTTTTTGACAATATCTTATCAAAGTATTTTTGAAAAAAAAAAAAAAAAAAAAAACACACAAAAACAGCACACCAGTTCTTAAGCCATTTTTGAGACCTGTTACAAGAAAAATGATTCTTTTTTTTTTTTTTTAAAAAAAAAAGAGTGACTGTGGAAGATACATCTTTCTGAAGGCTAAGCTACAGAGTAGTACCTCTAGTTAAATACCACTACATGCATACCTTAGTAGCAAAGTCATGCCACTTCCCAGAACTAAGTGAGCAGAGAAGTAGCATGCATCTTTACACACAAGTAATTTAGGACAAGATCAGACCCATGTGGGAGATGGACAAAATTATTTTGTGGAACAAAACTGGCCCACAGGCTGTCAGCTGGATGGCCTTCCTAAAAAGCAGTGGGGAAATTCCCAGGGATGTCATCAGCGGGGTAATATGTGCACAGCAATCATCATTCACATCAGTGGCAAAACTCCTGCCTTTGCTCCACCCTGCTGTTCAAAGCCCATATTTCTATAAAATGTAATTTTTTTTTCTTAAGCAAAATCTCAGGCTAGATTATAGTTTACATATTGAAGCACAAGATTATAAATCAGAAAAAATTATTTTTAATTAAAGCAGCTACATATTTCCATATGACTCTTTTTGTAAGCAAATCAACTAAAGTGGTAAATACTGATTTTTTAGCTTTGGTAACGTCATTGCTCCAGATACATAAGTAGGGTTTTTGGGGAGGGAGAGAGTGTACGAACGTGTGCACATGCATGTATGCATGCTCAAGGGAGGGACTGTAGGAAGAGCTCACCCATCACCTCACCTAAGGGACCGAGTCGAACAGGTAGTACTGGGAAGGGACACCAGGGTGGGGAGAAGAGAGGTGTCTTCTCCGCATTTTCATTTAACCATTTGTCTTCTCTGTTTCTCAATACCAGAAACAATAATTTGAAGTTTATGTTAATTAGCAATATACCTAATTAAGAAAAATTCCTGGACTCAGGCCTGGTTTTGGCCTGTGACACTCTCCAAGAGCAATGCCAAATGAGGCCAACCAAGGATTGGTGGTTTTCTACTGCTGTTAGGTTTTCAGGAATGTGGGGGAAAATGAGCCTGCATGAGTTGCTGGAAAACCAAAATTTTGCAACACAAAATACTTGCCTAGCACAAGCACTCCAAAATATTTAAAGTCTATGTGTGAGAGACAGCAAGGATCAATGGGGAAGCCTCTTGGTGACCTTAAAAGACACTATTGATAAGACAGCAGCCATTTCTCCGTGTTCAGAATGATTACATCAGTGTGGTACTGTGTGTGTTTCTACCCTGAACTTTTTTTTTTGGAACCATATTCAACTTTTTTTTTTTTTTAATTTTAATTTTCAGGCAGATTTTTTTCTTTTTTTTGTAAACCCTTTGTTTCCACCGAAGAACACTATGTCGCTAAAGCAGTTTTTGAAATTTTGCAAAAATCAATTTGAGTGGGAAAAAATCTGGTAACATAACCAACTGTTGCAATAAACTGTAAGTACAGTTTATTGCAACAATCAAATAGGCTCAACATCTGGACTGAACAGTAGCTAATATACAGCCACTGCATTTCCAGAATTTCTGTTTTTGTTTCATTTTGTTTGTTTTTATTTGGAGCTTGAAAAATGATTAAAAGAAAAAGGCATGTCCTGTTTAGCTAGAAACAGAGAAATCACAAGCAATGTGCCTGATGTTAAAAGTAATGTGTTGTGCACCCATTAAAACACTTCTTTTGGACAAAATATAATTTTTAATTTCATTATGTCATTAGTTCAGTTTATTACTACAGGTATTTGAGATGGAAAGATTGCAACAAATTGCATTTAATTAGATAATGACATGGAATCTTCAGCGTGACTTTATCCAGCTGAGGTTTTAATATTATGTGTTTCAGCATTTTTGTATTACACAAATTTATATGAGAAACACCGTGTAGAAAGAAAACAGAATGTGTCTTCAAAAATAACTGAGAAGCTACTGTACTAAAGGTAGTTATGTTCAAAAAAATCATACATGGATCAGCAGCAATAGCATTGCTCAACACTTAACGGAGCAAAGGCATGCATTTGCACTAGTCCACCTGATCAGTTTAGGTACACGTTTTAATTCAGCTTGGTCCTCAGCATAAGAAATTGGACATTCTTGGGTCTTAATGGGACTTAAAATTGATAGTACTGAAGAATTACAGAGGATACAGCTGAAAAGGACCTCCAAGTTCCCTAACCCACTGCCAAACCTCCTCAACACTGTAGAATATTTTTTTTTCTGCCCAAGTAATCTGGAATATTTAAGACACATAATCAGTCCTTCACAACATCCCTTGCTGAAGCCTCCCATGGCCTCCTCAGTCTGTCTCAGGTTTCCACCCACCTTTCTGGCAGAAAGCTTGCTTTACTGCTTAATATGAGCTTTTCCTAGTACAATTTAAGTTCCATGTTTCCTGTCATATGTACAATGGACACAGAAATTGAATTATTTCATCAGTCCTCTTCAAAAATCACTAGCATATATAGGATGACTACCGTACCCTTCCTTCTGCTCTGGGTCCTTTTCTTAGAAAACCCACCCCAATTATTTTCATCTTCCTTCACAAATTAGGTTTGACGATGACCAACATACAAGGGCATTTAGCACTAAAAACAAATGGAAAAATAGAGCAAGTAGAAGAAAAATAAAAATTAAGAAGCCTAACAGAGTACAACATAGCTGAATAACCACAATGTAAAATAAATCCGTTGTATTTAACTTCCACAACAGCAGCACTATTTCATACCAGTGTCACAGAAAAACAAATGAGATTCTGTAAGTCAGAGCATATACATGCTCCTGAGAGAATTAAATTTAAATCTTGGATGATCATAGATAGATGAACAGGAAAAATACTACTAGCCTGTTGGGAACATACTGGAAGTCATACATAAATAATTCATGTATTCCTGTCCCTAATATCACTGCTGAAATTCTGCTTGGAGTTTGAACACACACACACACGCACGCACACACATAAACACACAGAGAATTGTCTTTCTAAGATTATCTGAAAACTTCACCTCAGTTTTCATGGAGGGAAAGAAAAAAAGAAAAGCTATACATCCAAACAAAAATATCTTATCCCCACTATTGGACTTCAGGTACCTAGGCAGCAGCAGGGGGCTGCAGGGCCGCTGTGTGAGGGGAGGCCGGAGCTGCCCCATGCCGGACCCAGCCTGTTCCGGCCAGCTCCAACAGCCCCACCTGATCAAGGCCGGGGGAAGCGTATTCTGATTTTTGTCTTTCTCACCATCCTACTCTGTTTTTATTTGACAATACATTAAATTAATTTTCCCCAAGTCAAGTCTTTTTGAGTCTTTTGCTTAGGACAGTAATTGGTAAGAGCTCTCCACCATGGAGGTGACAACACTGGCTTTTCCATCTAATTTCCTGTTGAGGAAGGGGAGTGAGACAGTGACTGGGTGGTGGCCTGGCTGCCACCAAAGATCAACCCACCACACCCCACATACTCTTTTTGACTTGAACAAGAAAATTAGACAATAAAATTGATTAAATTCCACAAGAAACGCAAAGTTCTGCACCCAGGAAGGAACAACCCCAGGTACTTGGTGAGGGCCACCTAGCTAGAAAGAAGTTGTGCAGAAGACCACCTAGGAGTCCTGGTGGACACCAAGTTGAACTTGAGTCTGCAATGTGTCCTTGCTGCTACATTAGCTAACAGTATTCCTGGCTGCATCAGGCAAATTATCCCCAGCAGCTCAAGAGACATGATCCTTCCTCTCAGCAATGGTGAGGCTGCACCTTGAGTATGTGTCCAGCTCTGGGCTCCCAGTACAAGAGAGACCTAGACATACTGGAAAGAGTCCAATGAATGCTACCAAGATAGTCAAGGGACTGGAGCACCTCTTCTTTGAGGAGAGGCAGAGAGAGTTGGGACTGTTCAGCCTGGAGAAGAGGAGGCTTAGGAGGGCTTAACATAAACACCTGAAGGGAAGGTGCAGAAAAGGACGGAGCCAGACTCTTCAGTGGTGCCCAGTAACAGGACAAGAGGCCGTGGGCACAAACTGGAACACAAGAGGTGCCATCTGAACACCAAGAAGCACATCGTTACTGTGTGGGTGATGGAACACTGGAAAAGGTTGTCCAGAGAGGCTATAGACTCTCTCTCCTCAGAGATCTTCAAAAGCCACCTGGACATGGTGATGGGCAACCTGCTCTAGGTGTCCCTGCCTGAACAGTGGGGTTGGACCAGGTGACCCTCAGAGGTCCCTTCCAGCCTTAAACATTCTGAGATTCTGTGGTTATTTCTTATTTATTTATTGATCTTGTGACAGCATGGTTTCCTGGACTCATGGAAACAATCTACAAGAATATAGCCTACAATCAACAGCTACCATTGTGACCATCTCATGACCTAACAACAGCTGTATAAAATGTCAGCAGGTTAATATTTATTGTTTAATCACTGTTAAGTACAGTGATGGAGGGTATAAAAAAATTAAAAATGGACTGAGCAAAATAAGAAATAGAAGTAAACAATAACAACTACGGTAAAACAGATAACCATCAAAAAACAGCGCCAAGGTACGTAATTGAATTCCACTATATTGTCTGGAATACAGATAGAAAAATACTGCTCAGTGCATAACCGAATCAGAGAAACTCCCCATCTTACACAGATATATTGGTTAGTTTAACTCCCCCATCACAGTAACTTCAGCAACACTTCACTCTTCAGTATCTACCCACTACATTTCCATAACCTGTAACTAGCTGCCAAGGAATCCATCTCCTTCAGGATAGCAACTGATTTCAACTTTTTTTTTTTTAATTACTTTTTCAAAATGGAATAAAATCAGCCAGCAGAGTTAAAAATCTTTCTAAAATCTACCTTCTACATATGCTCGAAAACAGAGGTTTCAGTAACTTTTAAATATTCATTCAAACTAGGCACTCAATATAAATTTCAAAATTATTTTTAATTATTTCTCTTGTATTTCTTTTAAACATTTGTAACAGCTTTTTCCAGTGAGTTTTTAAGATTCTTCTGGGACACAGTTCTTGGGCTGGTAGTAGCCCTTTCTTGGTCACGTGAAATTCCATTAAAAAATAAATGAGGGGATGGCTTATGTATCTAAGTCCTTTCTTACGGATGCATCATGGAAATTTTTAGCAATGTGGAACAAAATGGAAACAATTTTTTTTTTTTTTTTTTTTTTTTATGACTAGGCTCCAGAAGTGCCCAGTAGCAGTAGTAACATAACATTTAGAACTGGAAGATGAAAGATTGCAAGACCAGATTCCTTCTGTGACCCTTGGGATGACAATGGATGGTAGATGGTGGACACCCTTCCTCTTAGAAGGGTTTCACACCTCAGAGGTTATACACCCAACTTTGCTCACTCCAAGGTCAAATTGCAAAAGCCTGTTCAGGCTGAACTCAGGCACAGGTACATAGAGGTATATTTTATACTATACATAAATCCTTAGGTAAAACAAAAAAATATTTATTCTATTTATTAATGCTCATGGAAATGTCGATGTCAGACGCTATGGTTTCATTTGACAGCTTAGTCTTGTACATGCACTTTTATACAAATTTTAATCATACTGGACATGGATTTGCTAAGTAGGGAACTCATTGGGTGTAACCATGAAGACATCGCTCGTAAAAGCATTTAGGTGACATAGTTCACTGCTGACATGCTGTCACTCTTTGTCAGATAGTGTAGCTGCATCTACCTTTCAGTGATCTTATTCTCCTCCTCCACAACAGAAATACCATGCTTCAATCAGCACATCCATGTAGAATACTGAAAAAAAACTAGAATTGAAAAAGCAGCATAATCATCTGTAAACTGATCTCTTAATTCCTTTTCCAACTTAAACTGAATTGTTTTAATAGGTTCTTGTTGTTTTGTAAACTATGTTTAAAGAAGTGAATCTTGTTTAAAGAAGAAGATATATTTTAAAATATTAGACTGACATTCCTTTAAATGTCACTTTCTTAATGTTGTTTCCATGGTCTACTGTTACATCACCTTTCTGTGGGTAGAAAGTACAGATACATTTAAAAAAAGCTCCAGTGTCGGGAAATCTATGGTAAAAGCCAAATTATCCACTACACTGGCAACTGCATCAAATCAGTGGAATAAGAAAATCCAAATATGTTTCCTTAATTAAAAGGTATTGCAGTAAGGAATATGTACTCCCCAGTGAGTTTTCTTGTATGGTGAATCATTAATCAGTATGAGTATTCATTATAAAAGTGTAAGTCATGCTGTCTTACTGCACAGCAATCAAATTTGGCTCAAAGAGGTAATCTGGAGAACCATAAATGACACTGAAGTAGCCTTGGATAAGAACCAATGACTTACGAGAATCCAATGCGTAGTTATGCATCTAGAAATATTTTTTGCTTCCTTTCCTCTAACAGGAATTTACTGTATACAGAGATTGCAGTGTGACTACCATTTAATAATATGCATTTCTATTATTCCTATTAAAGTTTGTTCTTTTTTTTTTTTTTTTTGCTATTGTTTCAAAATTATGGGGATTTACCATAAAATGAAAACATTTGAATGTTTTTATTTTACCTAAAAAGTGTATGTTTATGGCTATACTTCAATTTAGTGTTTATAATTTCAGTGACTCACATCAAGATTTCAGAAGCAAAGACTAATGCCGATCCTGTTGTTAGCTGATTTTAATTAAAAAACAAATATATAAAATACTCCAATGTTCTTCAACACAATAATTGCATGATTGCAATACGAAACCTCTATTTCTCTCTGCGTGAATGAACAACAGATGTTATGTGTAAGCTTACCATTGTGAAAAGCTCTGACGCGCTAGCTTTCAACAACTAGGGTAAACAAAAAAAGCAACAAGTTTGGAACTGTATCTATGAACATGAAAACAACCCACTTTCATGGCATTCACTGAGGCATCCTGACAAGGAAAGAATTCAGTAGGTATAAATTAGGAGCCAGAACAACATAGAATACAATAGCTCTGGCAGTTCTTGCAGATTATTACCTATATATAATTCTATATACATCAAAAGTCTTGTTTGGTGCAGATATAGAAAAAAATACACAAAATAATCATTTCCACTATTATACATTGTTAAGCCAATTCAAACATTTGAGACTTTGCTTAGTCTAATTATTACATACATACAACTATTAGACTAACCAGGATGTTTTCAGTAAGTTTTCAGAATAAAATCCCAACTGGAGGAGATAGAAAGTGGCACTGCTTGAGAATTTACACATGCAAGGAATCAACATAGCAGAAAGATCACCCTCTTGCTCTCCTTTGGTAATGTCAAACTACAGAGGTGATGGAAGACTGAGACAGCACTCGCTATAGGCAGCAGAATACATTATCTACTAACACTGCAATAAACTTTTCAGTATTGTAGTTCAAATACTCATCGTTGCATCATATGTGTAATGAAACTAAATCCTTCAGCTGTGTGGTAGGGAAACAGGAAGCACGTAAAGACATGCCTTCCCTTCTTCTGCACACTGAGCCAGTGAAACTGTAGATTTCTTTCACCGAGGGCTCATTGTGTCCTATCTTTGCTGACAGTTTGATACAATTTGTGCCTGGGTAAGTGTTCTTAAAAACAGGTTGATAATCTCGAGTCCGTGAATCAAGGAGAAGATAAGAAAATCTTCCAGACCCTGTCAAATACCTCAGAAGAAAATTTCTTCTGATTGCTTAAGTAATTATCACAACATCCTAAAGCATGTATCTGCTGTGTTGAAATTACTAGATGGGAAAACAGATTAGTTAAAGGAGACATGATATCTTAAAGACCTTTGTAAAGGCTTAAGCTCAACGAGGGGCCAGGGATATGAGGGATCAAGTCAGCACTCTTCCTATTCTAGCTAGCCCATCACGGGGGCTTTCCAAAAAGCAGAACTCCTTTCTCTTTCTAAGATTGTTTGCTTCTTTCTACAATAATTTGAATTTCATGTACTTTGAATTACTATTCAGCCTTCCTCCTTAAAATCAAACAAAAACTCCTAAAACATGCCCAATGATTTTAGCACGGTAACTCGAAAGAAGTGCATGAGAGAAAAGCTTCAGCATTTAGCCCAGAGAGCTTTGGAAAAAAAAAAAGCCAAGAGAAAGATGTCCAATCGTACATCACATTTTTATATATATATATATTTTTTTTTTTTTTTTAACTTGAGTAAGCATCAATGCTGGTTGTGTGAAGATTTAAAGACCAGACTCAACCCATGAAGACAAAGTACTCTGTCAGTTAACTGCTCCCAACCCCCTTCTCTACCAATATATCATTGCAACTAAGTGATTAATTAGGACAGATAAAACACATGCTGGCTTGAAGTATGTTCCCCCATCACTGGTATTGAAACCACCTACTTAATCTGTAAGAATTTTCCCTTTCCAGTTAGCATTCATCATTTGAGAACTGAACAACCTCCTAAAATTCTTACGAAAATATTTCACAGTTGGAGTCAGCAACATGATCACAAAGAGAAACAGACATAAAAATTCATACTGCTGCCAACATTCTACAGGTCTCAGCATGGGGATATACAATAATTGATTTCAGTTTTGCTGAAAAGTCTATTCATAAATCAAACAAAATTGTTCTATTTGTGGAATCCTGTAAGAGGATATTGTTTGCTGATGTTACTGAGGGAACGAGAGTTCTTATTTTAGTGACAATGCCAATATCCTCAAGCATTCAGAACAAAACACAACTACAAACAAAAGTTAAAAACACTCCTATAGCAAATTCTTAAAATTTTGTATGACCTAGACATCATAAGAGAAGATGATACTAACAAAATATGTGATGTTTACTTTGTATTTCTTCAGTCATCATTTATATTCACAGGTCACCTCAGTCAATAAGTTGGAAATAAGTTGGACATTTCAAGTTGGAAATTAGAAATTTCTTCTCAGAAAGAATGGTTAGGCATTGGAATGGGTTGCCCAGGGAGGTGGTGAATCACCATTTCTGGGAGTGTTTAAGGAAAGGTTGGACATGGTGTTCAGGGACATGGTTTAGTCAGTGACATTGGTAGTAGGGTGATGGTTGGACCAGATGATCTCGGAGCTCTTTTCCAACCTTAATGATTCTATGATTCTAAGTGACACCTTGTACTTGGTCTGGTTGGGATAGAGTTAATTTTCTTCATAGCGGCTCATATGGTGATGTTAGGTCCTAGGTTTGTGACCAAAACATTGTTTTAGCTCCTGCTGAACAGTGCTTGCACAGCATGAAGACCTGTCTGTTTGTCACACTGCCCCCCGCAGCAGGGAGGCTGAGGGAGGGCAAGAGGCTGGTAGAGGATGCAGCTGGGACAGCTGACATGAACTGATCAAAGGTGTATACCTTACTGTATAATAGCATGCACAGCAATAAAACTGGAGGGAGTTTCTCCAAAGCAGCTGTTGCTTGGGGACTGGCTGGTGGTGAGTGATTGCTTTTGCATCACTTGTTTTTCTTTCTTTCATTTATTAAACTGTCTTGATCTTGATCCACTGGTTTTTCTTCTCACTTTCAACCATCTGATTCTCTCTTCCATCCCACTGGCAGTGGTGAGCAAGTGACTGAATTAGGGCTTAGCTGCCAGCTGGGATCAATCCTCCACACACCATTAGTAAGTAATTCCCCCCAGCATTGCCAGCAGTAATGAGAGAAAAACATATTTCCTAGTTCAAGAGATGGGGTCAGTGGCAGCAACACCTGAAGGCACATCTATTAAAAAGAACGGAAATAGCAAGGCAAGACCACAGCTCTTTAAGTCTAAGGCAAGTCATTCACTAAGGTTTTGTGCCCAAATAGACTGTTTACTACACCTACTTAAATTTAAATTGCAAGCTGATTCATGCTGACTACTCTTAATGTTTCCCATGGCTTTGAACCTGAAGTAGGATAGACAGTTCTGTTACTGGTGTAATCTCAGGACTAATCTACTTCTGCACTAATTCCTCCAGTTAAGGAGCTTACTTATATATATTATGCTAAATTGCACATATCCTCTTTACCTCATCACGTCTCAGTCTTTTATAAGAGCCAGAGAGCAGAATGCATACTTCCAGGCCCCATACAACACTGTGCAGTGTATCTCTAGATGATCCTTCAGAAATACAAATGACCTCTAGCAGGCAGGACTGCACTAGGGAAACAGTGTCGCAGTCCCTCTGGGACTCCTTTCACAGCTGTATCCCCTAAACAGAAAGCTGCTGAAAGAGCACAAAGTATCCTCACTCACTCACTACATGCTGAACTAGCAACTTACTGGGGTAGGGAAGCCTTCTCTTTTGAATGGCTGGACCTACCTCCCCCTGCCTAAGATAAGCATGACAATCAAACAGTTTCTTAGTATTTTCCTGAAGAGCCAAGGTGTGTCTGCAGGGTGGGTGACTGCTTTGCTTTTGTCTCCCCACACACAGTATCTTGCTGGCAAGATACTGGCAGAGCTGTCTGGTGGTCTGGCAGTCCTGAGCAGTACTCCTGATGGGAGCTGTGGCTGGTCGTTTCCTCTCTCCTTTGCAGATGGACAGCAAAACTCACATCAGATTCCTCCCTCAGGTTACCAGAGCTTTTGACCATGTAAGTTATCAGAGGGGAAGAGCTGTCTAAAAGAGGTCACTGCGGGACCTATGACACTTAGCACATTACCCAAGGGAGATACTACACACACCACACACTTAGACTTCTCTGAAGATCTGTGGACATTGTGCATTGTCTGACATACCTTCCTGAACCTTTCCTTTCAAGCTTGTAATTACACACCACTCTTGTTTTCTCACGCTATTCCTCCTTATGCTGGGTTTGATCCCAGCTTCATCCATTCTTTCACAGACTTTCCAATCTGTTCCCCACCTCCTTGCTTCTGTGTAACAAAATGATGGATTCTGAGATCATTTTAACACATGAAACTGGGATGTTTTACCCTGCTTCTTCTCCACAAATGCTTCATTTTACATTAATCCACATAAATTTTCAGCATGCAAGCACTCAGCTTTGCAATTTTTCCCACATTTATTTATTATTTATTTTAATCTTGAATAGCTTAACATCTTCATAAAACTATGTCCTTTCACTATTCACTTCCTTTTCCAAGCCATTTATGGATGTGTTGAACAACACACACCCACTGCTGGATGTCACTTTGGTGAGCTACCTCTACAGTGAAAACTCACCACTTACAGATACTGTCTCTTTCTTACATTTTAAGCAGCTTTTCATGTAAGAGCTTCCCCCTTACCCGATGGTGACTTAGATTCTTTAGGAAAATCCAGTAAATACCAACTAGAAACACACAGGCTCTTTCCAGGAACTCCCTCAAAATTATGATGAACGGCTTCCCTTTCACAAGAGCTAAGCTTCACAAAACTTCATTTTTATTTATTTATCCACTAATTATTAAATTTTAAGTAGTTTTAACAAATTGCCTAGAATTGACTTGTGGTCTCTAGCTAATGAACATCCCCGACAGCCCTTTTAAGTCTCTCCAGTGTAACTGGGCACTTTCAAATCCGCTAGCACTTGTAGGGGAAGTTACACAGCACCAACCTTATAAATTCAGGTATTTGATTCTTGAGTTACCTTAGAACTCTTAAGTGAACATCACCTTTTCCTGGCAATTTATCCCTATTTATTTTGGTTTCTGTCTTCAAAGCCTTTTTACAATATTTTGAAATCCCAGGCATCCCCACAAAGAATGGTTTCAATACAGAGAGTTCCTCAAGCATACTTAAAGACCAAGAAAAACAAAAACAAAAGAAAAACAAAACAACAACAACAAAAGAAAAACAAAACAACAAAATAAAAACAAAACAAAACAACAAAAAACCCTTAGCTTTTCTTCACTATCTGTAGTAGTTAACATGACTTATTCCTAGATGGATAGCTCTTAGCATAAGACTGTAAGCATTAACCAACTCTTTGCTGTAGCAGAAGCAGATGAAATATAGTCAACCACCTGTTCCAAAGAACAAAACAGGTTTTATGTGCTAAAGAAAACAGATAGCCAACCTATGCAATCAACCTGTTGATTATCAGAAAGTGCAAACACATCCAGAAGCATCTGGAACAAGCAGATTGTGAGCAACAACAGCAAATCACAATTTGAAAGGACTAACCATCAATAAGGTATTCCCTGCCCAATCCTGCAACTAAGGATACTTAATACTGTGAGTAACCAGAGTACCAAACAGGCATAGGGGAGAACGCCATGACAGGGCACCAGAATCCCATGGAAGAAGGAAGACTTCTTAATTTTTAAAATTGCATAGATCTGTGATAAAAGCTTTTTGCATCCAAATCCATTTAGCCTCCATACTGTGATTTGGTCTTAAATGGCAATGATCTCTAACTGTCCTATTAACTATTAGACCCTACACACTCACTGCCAAGCTTTTTGCTCTAGATATTAAGATGTTTTCATTAATTTTTTAATGCCTTTTGTTGTCTCTTAAACTTTTTATAGTCAGGTTATTATAGTTTTATATTTACGCTGCCAAAATGCAAAATACTTTCTATTTCTTACATTGGAACTCCATCTCAACACTTGGTTTTGCTGGATACCCATGCCAGCTCTCTTTTTGCTTTTTTGTTGTATTCAGTTGTTCATCACTCAAAAACTGTGTTCTTCAAGCGATCTCTATGCCTCCTTCAAATAACTAGTCTTTTAACTGACCACTTTTAGCTTTCTTGAGAATTGTTCTTTTCACATGTTCCTTGGATTCAGCTCAGTATGGTAGATACTTTGGCAATTTCATCATTAGTGGAAAAATTAGAATACAACAGGTGGGCTAGTATTTACTTTGCTGATGATGGGTTTTAATTGCACATATTTTTAAAACCGAGTGTTTTAGTGTTCCCAAAATTCTGCTTATAAAATCATAGCTGTACTGCTCCTTCACATTATGCTGTACTTGGTATAGCAAGTCCAGTTCTCTTTCTCTCTCACTAAACAAACAGGTTAATAGTCACATTTCAGTAGTGGTGAGTGAAGATGTTTTAGTTGAAGCCTATGAGAAAAATAAAATTTCCTTTTATTACCAAAAAATATACAACTTCTAGGTCAGACGACACCTGAAACGTCTATATGAAAGCAATGGTAGGTATAATGCTATGAAATCTGAGACAAGACAAAGTAACATGTTATCTGCACAATTATGTTTTAGAATATACATGGACTTGGAACCAATCCCATAGTTTCGTGTGTGTGAATAACTGATCATAAAACTATAACACTTAAAATAGTGGCAAGATGAGGGAGGGAAATGTATAGCTGAATTGTCAAGTTTATTGAAGGACAAAGAATAAAATAATAATGTCTCAGCTAAATAAACGTGAAAAAAAATATTTTTCCCCACTATCAAAAAACAAAACAAAGAATACACAATTAATATGATTCATGAGGATCAACCTAGTTTTTCCAGAAAATTCAACAGCATTCCTGTGATTGTGTGCATCCGAGATGCCAGAATACTTTCCCTAAGGAATTTACACAATCTACCTCATCATTTTACAGTGTAAGTATTATCCAACACTCCTAAGAAAAGAAAATACAACCATTCACTTTTTACAGGGTGCAGACACAAAAAAGGCCAACTATTCTACCTTTTTTTTTTTTCCTAAACTGCATACAGAGAAATATTGTATGTGTTCCTGAGCATGGAACCTGGATTTTCATAGAAATAAATGCTGAAATAAGTTGTTTCTGACATATCAACTAATAACACGAATTTAAAACACCATTTAAAAAAAGCCTGAAAAATAGAAAACTGTCTCTGCCTGACATAAAGCAGGGGTAGAAATCCTCACTTTAGTACATGTTTTTTTTACAAAGTCTACTTTACACACACAAAATGAGTTTGAAAGTTCAGATTCAACTAAAGTACACTTAAAACAACAAATAACAATAATCATGAGTGTGTGATGACAACTTCTTTAAATTTGGTTTGTTGAAAACTTACAGCCAGATGTTGTGGCATTAACTGAGCAATTCACAGTAAAGTACAGAAAGTACGGGGTTATATGTCTGCTTGTACATTGTGTCCTGTGATTTAGAGAGAGACAAATAAAAATGGAAATGACTGCTATCTGAAATTATTAATCCCTTCACATAGTTGCTCAACCAAGCACAGTGTTCCTATAAAGTACAGATCTTCTATTTTGGTTTCTTTCTAGCTGAAACGATATCCAGGACATAAGTAATTGATAGAAAAGGATAAAAATGTGTACATTTAAGACTGTAATTATTCTAATAGTTTCAGTCTTCAGTCTGTCACACTAAAAGGGCATCAATTTTCAGTGTTATCTTTAGATATATATGTTGAGCACATTCTTAAAATATATGAACTAGGAATACATCACTTGCAAGACTTATAATAGACTGGCTGTATTAAGCCTTTCCTCTTCCTGTTTTCAATACATCAAGATGATTACATTAAATGATAGCAAAAATCAATGGGGGAAAAATACAGACAAACCTAAACCTTTGTGTAACTCCCTCAAAGCCAACTTTTTAAGGGTTATTTTAAAATTGCTGCCTACCTTCACCAACAGGTTGGAATTTCTCATCCTTGTGCCTTCTAATCCTCCCAGATTAGGGACCTCAAAGTTTGTTAATTTAACAAATGCATTGATCTGGGATGTATAAAATAAAATCTTATGTATATTCTAATATTTAGAAATACTACAAAGTATACACAAAACCAAAGAGTGGAACACAGCATATAGCATTCCAAATAGTGACAGGGACACTCAGAGCAGCGTGCAGGCTCCAAGTGTAAGGGAGTTTCAGACTGACAGTGTGAATTGCATTTCTGAAGAATGTGAATCATGCCTTGCTTATCCACAGCCATTTTGCCTATAAAACCCACAAGCTAAATGTCTCCAGTTGATCTCTCATCTGGAATCAACAGACTAATTTGGCAATTTTTAAAACACTGAAGTGCCATAGCAACTCCTGTAAAGGAATGGTCCCACAGCACTATCTGAACCCCAACAAATTTCTTACTTCAATGTCAATGTTGCCTGAAAAGACACAAACTTTTCTAGAAAGGAGACACTGGACCCTATTCACAGTAACAATAAACAATTTAACTAGTATAGCAACATTATACTAGCCTTTAATAATGACTACTTCTTTATTGCACCTACAAGTATCCCAAAGCAAGCAAATTTGTAGTAATTTTCTTAAAAAGACTAGAACCAGAGCCTGCTTTTACAATATTGCATCATCACTGTCTTCTCTTAATGGCCTGTTCACTTTGACAGGACTTACCAAGGATGTTTACTGATTACTGTTTGTCAATACAGAATCTGATTCTTAAACCAGACTCGTAATAAAAAGGTACACACTAAGATATCAGAAATAATAATGAAGCAGTCGTAGCAACAAGGCATAGGAAACAACTCAGTTCTCCCTTCAGTATGTTAGGTTTAAACCAGATGGTTGCACAGAAGTGAAAACTGACCTAGAATCAGCCCTATCAACCCTAGAATTTTACTATTCAGTGTTGTATCTCTATTTTGCTACATCAAATCTATTAGTGGTAACAGAAAAGGAATCAACATGTTCAGTTCAGTACATATTCTCTAGCATCTACTGCTTCCATTTATTGTAACCCTTATAATCTTACAAAGGTATATATTTTTGTTTTGTTTTGTTTTCCTTCTGTTTCTTTGACTGACTACTTCTCTGCTGGTCTATCCCAGCCTCCATGCAGATCCACTTGTTTTAACTGTTACTTCTTTTCAGATTATAAAAAGAGCTATCGTCCAAGTTTTCAACAGAATCAATGCCAAATTAATGCAACGATTAGATACTGAAAATTGCCTTGCTGTCTGCTGTTGCATGTAATGCAGGTTAAACTGGAGCAGTATAACAATGCTGTCCTCCGTTTTCATTTGTGAGGTTGATGTAAGATGCCAGAGCTCCTTTGGACTGTCAGCTGGCTGGAACAGTAGCAACATCCACCCCAAGCGATATATTTCACTGCACATGCAAAGTCATACACACACAATTGCTTTCAGTTATACGTGTTTACCAGTGTCTGTGCTAGCTGCCTACATTGCCTAGTTTTAACCAGCTACATGGACACTTTAGGAATGTATTTGCAGGATATTACTATATCTATAGAATCTAAATTGTATGTATGATTTTATTTACAAGCTCATCCTGTGAAATTACACATCATAACAGAGAATCCAGTTTCTCCATCTTAAAAACTTGCACAAGTTCAGCCTGCATTGTATTCAGGCATGCACTGCTGGAGATGTAGCAAAAGACCCTGGGGATGAGGCCAAGAACACAGGAGGGAGCCAAGAAGGCAGCTGCTGCTTCCCCCAGCACTGCCTCTCCCCTTCCCACCCCTCCAGCAAGGTAAGAAGGCCTGCATCCCAAACCTGGGCCAGAGCAGAGGGGGAAGGTGTGCAGTGCAGACCCGAGATGTCTCAGCTTCCAGCAAAGCAGCAGCAGGGAATCAAGCCTACTGAGAATAGTTTTTAAACAGCTTTGGTGGAATCCACTTATTTCACAAATGTAAAGCTGCTGAGGAAGTTTCTCAATTTTCTTTCTAGCTTTCTCTTGTACTTACAGGCAGAGCCAGCAGTGCTTAGCACTTCTCAGTTTAAGATCCTATTTTGAGCCACTTACACTTCTGACAAGCTAACTGTTTGGGCTGAAACACTCCATCCAAGCAGCTGTGTCATAATTAAGCCCCCCTCTCCCCCCCAGTCTTAAAACAGTTCAGGCATTTATTTCTGGAAAGTATCTTTTTCTGTTTGCATTTTATATATATATATATATGTGTGTGTGTGTGTGTGTATATACATATATAAAGTCTCTCTCTCTCAAAAAAGTGGAAGCCCTGGAAGTGTTCATATTCTATAAGACATAGCAACAAATTATTATTTGTATTACAGGAACACCTAGAGCCTTCAACTGCAATTGAAGATCCACTGCTCTAAGGACTGCAAAAAATAAGAAAAGACATTGCTCAGCCCTGGAAAACTTATAGTCTAGATGGGTAAAACAGAGAATGACAGGGAAAACATACACAGAGAGAGAAAGTGATCTATTCAAGATAAGGGGAAGAATATTGCAGATTGGTAACACTGCTCAGGAAAAAAGCCCAAATGTGAATTCCAGTCTAGTCCTCTGTCCTCTAGACTCTGCTGTTGCCTCTCCTAGAGAAAGCTTCACAGAGGAAGCTCTCAGCCTGTGTTAGACACAGCCTGAGATGTGCTCTCAAGTACAGCCCTAAGGGTAAAGCAGTGCAAGAGTCCAGTCCCACTACTCTGGAAGAAGGGTGCATTAAAGAAAAAAAGGATAGTGTGTCCTACAGAGCTGCTTGCTTTGTAGCTTATCAGTTTACCACAAACGTGCATCGTTCCTCAGCACTTGATTAAGATTGATAATGTAGCCGTTGTGAATCAGAAATCTTTGAGACACACAAATGAGAACAGTGAAAACTCATGGAGAATAGAAATTGTATGTACTCATTCTTCACATGCTAAACAGAAAGGAAGGCTAGCAGACAGGGCACTAAAATTGGTAAACATTTAAGAGATTAAAGACTTGTCTAGAACTCTCTATTTCCATTCTACATAATCTTACCCTGCCTTACTAAATCCTCCTATCATTTCAATTTACTAAAATATTCTCTGTTTTTCCCTCCTCAGTTCTACATGTGGTAGGGTATTTACATGCATGCATATATTATACACATTTATAAATAAAATCACACATTTTTCCTTTGTATCTTCCATGCACATACATAATATATATATTACAATGTCCAAGACATAGAGAACTGCCATGGAACTGTAAGTAGCTACAAGCAAGCCCACAAGTAGAGCAGAATATCAGTAAAAGGAAAACTGATGGCTAATTTAGTCCTTTAAAGATATTCCAAGGTAAAAGTATTATAAAAACAAAATACACAATTATAAGATACTTAGCCACATTACAGAAACTCAGATCTTGCTACTGAATTCCATACTCTCAAGTAAGCAAGCACATAATTTAACGTGATTATTTTCTGACTACAAAATAAATTATTCAAAAGCATTATTCATTAATTGCTTGATACTATGAAGAGACTTGCAGCTTGTTAGTCCAAACATGCACAAAATAAAGAAATTCAACTGCAATAAAGCTGGCTAGGAGAAGCAGTCGATACTCATAGCTCTGAGGTACCCTCCTACTCTCTACAGAGACTTAAAGCTTAAGCAGTCGAGAGTCAATAGTCTCTATGGCCACTTAAAGGCGAAGATTTTTTCCCGTTGCTCTTCCCTCTCAAACAAACAAACAAAATCCCTCTAAAATAATTTAAAAAATCATTTTAAAATGTGCAGCAAATCATTGTTTTGTGATCTCCAACATCTGCAAGATTTACAGATGAAAACAGACACAAAGGCTAGAAATAGACATTCATTTGCTGTATTCATGACTATCCACTTCCTTTATTAGTGGTGCTAAAATTTGCTAGCGACATTTGAATATAAAACCCCAAAAGAGCAGTTATTCTAATGAATCCTCTTGACCTAACATTTATTGTGCTGTTGCCTGCCAAAGACAAACCTTAGTAACACAGTTGTTTCCTATCCTATACCTTAAATCATCAAATACATTCTATATATTGAGCTGATACAACATGACTTTCATTGTTCAGTGCCAAGCTGAAAGCTAAGCATTTTTACTATTATGAGTTCAAGTTGGACTTTTGTAAGTATTTGTGAATTGACAGGAGTTTTTTATGAAGTATACTCAATTCCTCTACTAGTTGAAAGATTTTTCTTTCAATTACTGTTTGAAATAAACAACACTTCAGATTTCATCTGACTTAATCTGAAGTGGATACATGCTCATGTACCAGACCTGTCCCAAAGAGGACTCACATATTGTAAAGGGAGAAGAAAAAAGGCATATATCCATCATCAATCTCTTGGTTCTCAATTCTAAGCAAGACAAAGAAGCAAAAGAAAAGGCAATTCCAGAACGCATCCACAGACTTACCTCACACACATCATTTCTACAGTTTCCACAGAGCATCTCAATGATATCTACCCTACTTAAATTTATTTCAGCCCCACACAGCACAGATACTGCATGTGAATAAGCCAACATTTCTTACCAGTGATTAGGAAACGAAAGACTGAAGAAAGTTTAGAATCAGAATCATAGAATATCCTGAGTTGGAAGGGACCCATAAGGATCATTGAGTCCAACTCCCGGCATCACACAGGTCAACCCAAAATTTTAGACCATGTGACTAAGTACACAGTCCAAATGCTTCTTAAACTCCGACAGGCTTGGTGCAGTGACTACTTCACTGGGGAGCCTATTCCAGTGTGCGACCACCCTCTTGGTGAAGAACCTCTTCCTGATGTCTAGCCTAAACCTCTCCTGCCTCAGCTTGACACCATTCCCACGGGTCCTGTCACTGGTGATAACGGAGAATAGGTTGGCGCCTGCCCCTCCACGCCCCATCACGAGGAAGCTGTTGACTGTGATGAGGTCTCCCTCAAGTGACCTCAGCCGCTCCTCATATGCCTTCCCCTCTAGGCCCTTCACCATCTTCATCACCCTCCTCTGGACACACTCCAATAATTTCATGTCCTTTTTGTACTGTAGTGCCCAGAACTGCACACAGTACTCGAGGTGAGGCCGCACCAGCGCAGAGTAGAGTAGGACAATCACTTCCCTCGACCGACTAGCAATGCCGTGCTTGATGCATCCCAGGATACGGTCGGCCCTCCTGGCTGCCAGGGCACAGTGCTGGCTCATATTCAACTTGCTGTCAACCACAACCCCCAGATCCCTCTCTGCGGGGCTGCTTGTCAGCGACTCATCGCCCAGTCTGTACGTATAGCCAGGGTTGCCCCGTCCCAGGTGCAGGACCTGGCACTTGCTTTTGTTAAACTTCATGTGGTTGGTGATCTCCCAGCTCTCCAATCTGTCCAGATCTCTTTGCAAGGCCTTTCCACCCTCAGCTGAGTCTACAACTCCTCCAAGTTTGGTGTCATCGGCAAATTTGCTCAAAACACCTTCTAGTCCTACATCCAAATTGTTTATAAAAACATTGAAGAGGACTGGCCCTAAAATGGAGCCTTGAGGGACCCCCTTAGTGACCATCCACCAGCCTGATGTGGCCCCATTTACCACTACCCTTTGAGCCCTGCCCATTAGCCAATTGCTCACCCATCGCATGATGTTTTTGTTTAGTTGTATGCTGGACATTTTGTCCAGTAGAATCCTATGGGAAACTGTGTCAAAAGTCTTGTTGAAATTCAAAAAGATCACATCAGCTGGTTTCCCTTGATCAACTAGATGGGTGATCTTATCATAAAAGGAAATCAATTTTTTGAATTTAATGGAAGTATGAATATGTTCTGTGCACTCTTAAGTATATTGGAAAAATCCCGTTACTGAAAACAAAGTGTTGCTTCACTGTGTTTTGTTGACAGTTTTGAGGTTGCCTCTAGACTCCAGTACTGGAGTAAGAAGGGAAATAATTTCTGAGAGATCTCCAGAGAAGGGGTGGTTTAACAAACAACCAAAAACAAAGAAACAAAAAACAACCCTCCCCTCTGCAAACAATCCACTCTGTACATCTAGAAAAAGAGAGACAATTATGTTACTGTCTTCATGTTTCCAAATAGTTATCGCATCAGGTACATATCTTCACTTCAGGCTCCAGGTGAAATATATTCCAGGCTAGTAAGCAGAAATGCAAATTTGCATCATCTACCAACAGCCCTAAAATGGACTTAGGGAATTTAAGATTAATCTTTTTTAAATGTGCTCATTTCTATTCCTCCAAGTTTTGGTGATGTCTGGAAAGAGAAGCACAATCCAGAATTAGTCTGGATGTTGAGCTTTACAAAATAATTACATAAAACTAGTTGTCCTGTAAGAGCTAGCTGCCTATATTCTCTTCCTAGTTCATAGGGGAAAACAGGTGCTTCTGCAGAGTGATTAATTCTATCACAACACAAACCTCAAAGGCAGACAGGATGACTCATGTTTAGGGAGAGGAGGAATCATCTCTATTACCTGTAGCAAGTGCTTAGACAACTATTTTAAACTCAATGACTACATTTTCAGGTAGCTAAAATTAGGTAAGATGAATTGCAACTGAGACGCAGAATAAATATACCAACAAATAAGCTCATCAGGAAAATGCTATCTAATCAGAAGGTTATTCAAAACTTCTAGAGATGAGTATAAATATCCAGTGTTAGAAATTGTCCTGGACATGTAAATACGTTTTTCTTATACCTTTTCTGTTTCATACACATAATTAAGTAGCATGGGATATTTTTTTCTCCCATACATTTTCAACAGAAATATATGTGCATGCAAATTAAGTACAAAAATAATTATGTAAAGTACACTGCATTTATGATTAAGTTGATTGTTTTTTTACCTTTTGAGAAGGAGATGATGTAATACTCCTCCAGTGCAGAGGAGAATTAATTCCTAACAAGGAGTTCTTACAGAAATATTATTTTTACCTGTTCTTTAGTCATGTCTGTATTAAAATATAAGAACTCAGTCAAGTGAGTGCTGAATGGCAATAAGAACAGATTTATCCTCCACAATATAATTCTTTTTTAAAACATTTGTTTTTCAGCTAAGAGTTTGGATATGAATAAACATGCAAGTATAACATGAAAATCAGTAATAGGGAATAATTATTCAGGCAAGAACAGACCTCAGGAGGTTATTTTATCAAACTTCCTGATCAAAGCAGATCAACACTGAATTCAGACAAGGTTGTAAAGGGCTTTGTCCAGTTGGCTCTTGAAAAACTCCAAGAATGAAGATCCTACAGCCTGTCCAGATGGCTTCTTGCAATGGTTAATTACACTCACAGTGCACATTTTTTTCCTCCCGTAAGTCAAAATATCTCCTCTTTTACTTAATGAGTCAACCTCCAGCTCTACACCTCAGTGAAAGAGTCTGCCTCAGTCTTCTTGGTAACCTCCTCACAGATATGAGGAGGCTGCTGCTAGGTCCCCTAAAGCATCCTCTTTTCCAGGCTGAACAAGCCCCATTTTCTCAGAAAATTATCCTGCACTGGGGTGCCCACAGGCCTGGGCACAATATTCTAAGATATAGTCCAATGAGTGTTGAATAGAACTGAATAAACTTCTCCCTCAGACTACTGGATGTGTTCCTGTAGATACAGCCAAGGATGCCTCGTTTGCTGCCACAGCACACTGCTGGCTCACACTGAGGTTGCCATCTGCAGCAGAGCTGCTCCCCAGTCAGTGAGTGCCCAGGAGGTACTGATGGCCTCAGTCAGCCCATCCCAGGCTCATGACTACATTATTTGTCCTTACAAGTTTTATGAGGGTGCAGTTATCCCCCTCCTCTGGGCTGTGTAGGCTCTCCTCGATGGCTGCCAGTCTCCTGGGTGCTTCAACTGCACTTTCCAACTGGTTGTCATCCACAGACTTGATAAGAATGCCTTGCGTCTCCAACTCCACATCACAGATCATGAACTAGGCAAGACAGGAGCCCAGGATGGACCCTCTAAGGGACTGCACTTGTACTTGGATTCATAACCCAACCAGTTTTTCATGCATCCAGTAGTCCACTCACCTGTGTTGTAGTGTGTCAACCTGGGTACAAGGACACCGCAGCACACTGTGTCAACGCTTTTCTAAAGTCCTTCATTGAAAGCTTTTGGGTAAACAGGAGAGGTATCACATAGGATGGAAGGTCCCTCCATGAGTAACTGATTTCATAAGAGGTATATTATTTTAAAGTAGAGAGAGTAAGCTCTTCCTATGGAGTGAAAGTAATGACTAATTCCGAGAGAAAGCTGTGTTGTAGTCTGTGGCGTTTAGCATATCCATACTACTCCTTTTTCTGGACTGCAGGAAGCAATGAAATTTACCAATGTTATTAAATTGAAAGTATTACTGAAAATGGCTAATTAGGGAGAACTACAGAGCACCTTACAAGACTGAACGACTGAGCAACAAAATAGCTATAGTTCAACTGCCTCTTGAATACCGCGAGGCAGCTATGGTTCCTCTTCATTAAAAGGGGACAGTAGAATCGGAAAGGCAGAGAAGGACAATAAAAACAACCAAAGGCATGAAATTGCCTCTGTGTAGGGAACATGAAGCATACCAGAACTTTTTGGTCCAAAAAAGACAGAGCTGAGAGGGTGAATGAGAAAGCTTTCTAAAATCCTCCGTAGCACAGGCAGAGTGCATAGTGGGTAAGAATAAACTGGAAGAGCAAATGAAGTGAGGAAGTGGTAAATTATAAGCCAACAAAAGGAAGTGGTTACTTGTCTATCACTGAGCTGTTGAAGTCTTTTCAAAAAAAAAAAAAAAAAGACAGATTATTAAGCAAACACACGGAAAACACACAGAATCACAATTTTTTAAAAATCTCTGAGACTGCTACTATGCTAAAAAGATATGTAATGTGCACTTGCCTTGTTCAGATCTTCCTTTCCAATCATTTGGTTTGGGCCATTTTTAACAACCAGACAGTGGGCTAAATGGACCCTCAGTCTGATCCAACACAGCCATTCCCATTTTTTTATGTTGGCTTCTCAACATAACCAATTCAAAGATAACTACGTTAAAGCTAACCATAGGTGTGTACTGCCTTTGGGTATTGTGTCTGCACTCCAAGCAGACACTGCTGGAGTCTCTTGTAGGTTCTGCATCATATCTGCCATGCAGAAACCTCAGGTACCAGGGATGTCTCAAAAGGCATTAGGCATCGAAGGTAGCTGAATTGAAGCCCTCCATTCCTAGAACACAGTGAAATGAGAAAAATGTCATATGAAGAGCTTAGTAAGGGGAATATATACATATTTTTCACAGAAAACTTGTTTTCACAGCACACACCTAATTCAGAGGAAATGTATTGCACCAGAGTTTGCTATAGAAACAAGACCCTTATTTTGACTGCATGCTGAGGAGATATGGAATGACTATGTGCATAACAAAAGGAGTACTGCAACTCCTCAGTGGTTCCAAGTTTACATGAGTTTTAAACAATGAAGTACTGAAAGCTGCAAAGGCTCAAAACCAAATCTTGTTAACCAAATGGACAAAAACCACATGAGTTCATGAAGAGAAGTAAAAATTGAACTACATTATTATGAACAAAATGAAAAAGTAAACTTGATACTGGCAAGCATGTTGACTTCAGGACTATGCCACTGACACATTGATCTATTGTGAACAAGGCGACAAAATGATTTCTACAGAAATAAATTCACACACTGCTATCCCTCCTTTCTTTAAGGGTCTGACAGAGAATTTAAATATCATTTTTGAAACATCCCACACAGTTATATAATTTGCTAGATTACTAATTTAAAATTGTTTTTATACAAAACTTTGTTACTTAAAACAAGAACGTCTGCACATTCAAGAAAACTTGGGCAATAATGTTTCAACATTGTGCTTCATTTCCTAAATCATTTTACTAAGCCTCTGTAATTTAAAAAGAACCACTGAAGATTTTCACCCTACCATTTTGTTAAGACAAATTATTTTTTTTTCCTTTCCTATTTAGGCATGCAACATAACCAACGTATAGGAGTAGATTCATGATCTGCCAATAAATACTAGGTGTTGCAAGGGTTCACATGGAAGCTGAATAGATTCCCAAATACTCTGCCCCAAGGATGTCACAAGTGGCCAGCAAAATACTCAGAATTACTGGCAGAAAGCAATGGAGCATATGCTCCAGCCATGCTGAATTAATCAAAGTTGTCTTCTTCAGAAGGATTGGATTTCAGGAATTACAAGGCAAAATACCATTATTCTGTCACATTAGACAAACACTCCAGCTGGAACAATCACACATTGTTAGGCTCTATTTGACTTGATGGATATAAATTGAGCTCTTCTTGTACAACAAATCCTTTACATAACTTTGTTTTGAAGATTTTATTTTTGTGTTTAGGTGCAATTGCTTTTGAGATGTATTGCATGATGATGTATACAATTTAAAGCAACTGGGCAAATTTTCCAAATTAAGAGTGGATGCCTTGAAACTAAGGTCCAAAACAAGAAATTTGCAGCAAAAAGAAATGTAAATAATATTAGTAACATTTACAGTTCCATTTTACTTACCTTGAATGTGCAATGTAAAAGTTATATGCATGGAGTACAAACAGATTATAGCATGTTATTGACAATACAGATTTAAATTGATGGTTGTAATGACGAAGGTTTCCTCAAAGTGTCTCTCCGTCTCTTTGTTTTTTTTTTTGCTTGACTATTTACATAAAGAAAATTTGCATTAAAAATAACAATTCTCTGAGCACAAAGATAATTCAATACACATAATTTACACAACAGATTCCAGAAAAACAGGCTCCTCCACATTTCTCTTGAAAACTGCAGTCGCATTATAAAGCTTCTCCCTGTGAGATAGCCCTTATCCAGTATGAAGGAAGCAACCTTGTTCACTGAGCAAGAAAACAGTTCTGTCTACATACAGTGAACCTTTGGCCTCTAGAACAAGGTGGTAAGAGAGGTGCATAAGGATCAACAGTGGTGCACGATCTGCTGCTTGCTCCTTACCAGTGCTGCACTTACATTTGTCAGCATCTGCCAACAGATAAATGATGGTCAGCTAGATCCAGACTGCTGGACTGAAAATAAAAGCTCTATTATCAGAGCTTTGAATTATTCCATTTCTATGAAATCCTTTTCCTGCCCACATGTCAAGCATCTCAATATAAGAAAAAATCATCTATTGAAGAGAGGCAATACTGCAATGATTTACACAGCTATGGAACTGGTACTGTATGAATTCCCTCTTCTGGAACTAAGTTTACCACTCAGAAGTATTTTGAAGCATGAAAACAGGTATAACCAAAAGCCACGTATCAAAGATAATACATAATAAAGGTGAGTAAACGCAATGAGACCTTATTATAAAGCTAAGCTATACAAAAGCCTATGTAAAGACTTTGTAATGCATTTAAAGACAAGCAACATCATGCTTCTCTTAATTGAATACAATTTGCAATGTAATACCACTGTTTATTTTTTTGTGTGTGTGACATCATTAAGAAAAAAAAAAACAACAAAAAATGAGCATTTTACCATGCTTATTATTTGATTATTTGTATTGGTGGAGCTTCCTTATCCTTAACAACTACAAACCTTGAGATCAGCTGGTTGGGCAGACTGCATTGAATAGATAAGAGAATTTTAGCAAGACACACAGGGAAAAAAAAAAAAGGTTTATTAGTAAAAGATGTCTGACTTTAGAATGTCTTCTCTAATACTGACCCCAAAACTAACATGGAGGAGTGTTATCTTAGAAAAATATGAACACCACAAAGTATTACAAGTTGGGCAAAATTCTTCTACAGAAAGATTCTTCCCCAGATATCAAATTTGACTGTAAAGTTTATGATTATGCACTTTTATTTTAACCAGTGAATGGTAGGTGCTAGGCTAAATTCTCTGCTGCAATGAACTGACAAAGCATGAAACAGGCATTTAAAAACCATTCATACACATTTTTAAAATACCCCCTTTACCAGTAAACACGTGCTTGTATGTAGCAACAATTTTTCCAGTCCAGGTAACGAAAGACTGTTACAAGCAGAGTTATGATTTATATATATATTATCTGAACTTTAAACCCTGTATTTCTGCACTGATTTTAAACCATCCATTATATTTAATAGCACATAATGATCCGGAAAACATTGGTGTTCACAGCTGTAAGAATATGGCTAATCTCCCACATGAATAAGAGCAACTAGATCCAAGGGAAACATGTCAGGTAATCAGTGTTATTAGAGAAGGAAAACAATACATAGCTCACTTGAAATAAGCAACGTAATACATCAATTAGCAAAGATCAGGAGAATAGCTAATAAAGTCTACAATGTTGACAGTTATAATTAGTTTCTTCCTCAGATATCAAGACAAAAAAAGGATGGCACATAAATCCATATCTTTCTTTATGCTGAAATTGTACTTCAGGAACCTAAAGCAAAGACTTTGAAAGCACTTTTTTTTTTTTTTTTGGTTAAATATCAGTCAGTACAGAGATTATGGAACTGTAAAATAATCCACCTGGGAAGTTTGTCAAGCCTACTTGGAAACCATACACCAAATAAACCACTTACTAAAGTAATGCAGTACTTATTACTGCTGTGAGGTGACTTGGACTTAGTGTAGTCAACAAATTGTCACAAGACGGAGAAATAATGAAATTACTAATGACAGTAGCCAGTCATTTTGAAAGCAGACAGCCAGGCCAGGCAGCCAGCAGGAATGATTAGACAAATAAATAACTGAAGATTTCCACCAGAAGTGACAAATACAAGCCCTGAAAGGTAGGTTCTTACTATTGAAGTCAGATCTGAAGCAGGATGCTGTTGAGAAAATCAGCACCTGAAAAACATTTCATAGACTGTTAATCAAGAGACTGAGAGACAAATCAGAGAAGGAACAGGAAGCCACAGAAATGGCCTTGGCACACTGGCCTACATACTTTAGTGCAAAGGATCCACACACATTAAAGTCACAGAAAACCACTGAAGAAGAGGGATTTGTCTGTGCCCCCCTTGCAGTGGAATATATCCACTTTCATAGAAGCTCTGGGATTTGCTTCGATTCCGTAATACTTGTTATGCTGATTCTTAAGGAAATGCTTAGGAATGTGGTATGTTTGGTAGACATCCAGCATTGCCACTCACTATTCAGTGAGTACCTCCTTTACTTTTATTAACAATACATATGCATGCTAGTTCTCATGCATTCATTTACAAAGAATATTAAAACTCTAACAATCTTCTCAATGAAAATAATTAACAACTGCTAAGTGCAGTGCTTTGATATAATCTTTTTGAAACACTTAGCAATTTCACACAGTTGCATGGCAGATCTGGTGAAAAACAGTAATAATATTTCAAATATCTACAGCAAGTCATGTTTCTGGCTTGTTTAGTTCCCTTTCCTCTATTGTTAAGACTGATTTAAAGAAAACATTTACTTTATCCACCTTTCTCTTCCACACCCAGGGGATATAGATGATTTGAACAGCATTTTCCAAAGTAGCTTGTATATACCTCTGTATTAAATAAGCTTGGCTGGGAGATAAATACTTTCTGCTTCTTTGGCCTTTAATTACCACAAAATTGTACTTCTGTCCTATAGTTTGATTGAAGTAAGATTTGCTAATTCTTTATTTTATACTTCACAAAAATAATTTCTTCTTTTCTCTATTGTCATTTCTTAGATTGTATTTGTGATTTTGTTTGACTTGTTTTTTATTTTTTATTATTTTTTTTTTTACTTGGTTGGTTGGGTTTTTGCTTGGTTGGTTCTTCTTCCTCCTTTCCTCATACAAACACGTCTTCCTACTTTTGATCTTTAATTGGGTATTTCTTATTCCATCATGATTCTGTGTTGTCTTTTACAAACTTGAATTTTTGAGCTGCAGCTACATTTGTACTTTTTCTTGTGATTTCGCTGTACCAGTAACATCAGGTAATTTGCTTCATGAAGAGGTCCATTATTACCCTAGGGGCTTACAGTCCCTAGTTAGTTCCATGAGTCCATTTTATGATCTCCCTTGTCTTGACTTTCAGGTTTGCATTTTGTAAATCTGATAATTTTTTTCTCGATTAAAATTACAGAAACATTTAGAGTACAGAGTTGTCCTTAACACAAAGCATTAATTTGATTTGTTATAATTAGGAGTTTGTCAGATGTATGTCACAGCCATCTCAAATTCAACACAGAGAAAAACAAAGCTTCTTAAACTTAAAGGCTTTCACCTCAAACTTCCCTCGATTTTCTTCCACAATGGGGATATCTGAGTCTATTTAGACTTTTACCGCAACAGTTTCAACTACATTGTCCCCAAATTTAATATTTAAATGGCAACAACTCAAGCAATACTCCCTTTCAGAGACACAGGAAAAAAAAAAGTTTTCCTTTGGACATAATCTCAGAAGATGTAGGATGAGTCAGAGATTTCACTTTGAAATTTTGTACAAATTAAAATAATAAATCCTTTTTCTCTGCTGAAGGGTACAGTCTTGTCCTGCTTTTGCACTTCTGCTTACAGCTGTGGATTCATGTTCTCCTTTGCCAAAGAACAGGTACCTATCTATTTCCATTTTTACAGATGCCTTAGAATGCTGATTTACGTATATTTACAAAAAAAGGTTTTCCAGTGCTGTAACTCAGAGAACAGTGAGGCAGACTTCTGACAAGTTGAAGATGTTGACGTCAAGAAAATTACTGGGATGCTGGTTAAGCTGTTACATCTACAATGCCACAGTGAGGATCACCTCCAAACACGAGGTTGTGACACTTTAGGTAGACACACTAATAATTTTCTTAAACTGCTGTGAAACAGCACTTACAGCGGGTACAGTTTTCTTACCCTTCAGTTGCAGAATAAATTTTAGTGCAGTTCTTCTGCCGCAGCTCTGGGTTGATGGAAGTGTAGTCGTATAAATCATAAATATTAAAAGATATATATGCTCAAATTTATGTGATGAAACACAAATGAAGAAAAATGCTCTTGAATACTGCTGCCCAAAGTACAAAAGAAACTACTGAAAAACCCAAACAGAATACATCTGTGGTGGTTTCACCCTAATGGGCAGATAAAATCCAGCACACTGCTCTTTCACTCCCTGTCCTTAAGGGAAGAAAATACAATGAAAAAGGGCTCAAGGGTTGAGATAAGGACAGGGAAATCACTCCTTTTAGTATAACCTAAGAATAATTTGTTTCACATAAATAGCTACCCCAGAGGAGAGATTTAGCTAGAAACACACACCGGACACACATATCTTTCTTACCACAAGAGAAGCCATACTGGGTTCTCAAGGATATCTGTCCCTTGGGTATTATACTAATGTGCAACACACAGACACGTTTTCTCCAAGAAAATTTGCCAAAACAGAAAAAAGCATTAGAGCAGCATTTAAAAGCAACCCAAAAGCTCCCCCAGCAATCAGGTTTCCTTTCTCAGGACATATGGAAAGCAATTTCTCAGGCTGTGTAGAGCTGTGCCAGCTAGTAACTCCTGTGATCAGAGCACACACAAGGTAGGCACACAGTTAGCAGGCTATTAAAATAAAGTAATGCACTGGACTACATGGACACCCTTAAAAAGACATTTCATTCCAATAACAATCAAAGGTCAGTGGACATACCAATGGTTCACCTGCAGTTAATGTTTGTCCAGTTTATCTGCTTTTAATAGATAGGCTCAAGACGTGGAGAAATTCCTCTCCATGTTGACAAAGTAGAAGGAAGGTGATTGAGATGTTACAGGAGGACTGATATCAGTGACTGAGGAGGAGGGAAAAACATCTATCACTTAAGTAAACTGAGTAGTGTAATGTATTGCTAGCAACACAGGGCGTTTTTGAAACTCACTCCATGTATATGAGTCAATAAGGACTGGTGAGATAACAAAAGCAGTGCTCTGTGACAGGATGCCGGGTAAACAATCAGTGTTTCTCATGAAGGAGCTCTAGGTATATACCAGCATGATCGAAGGCAGAAGAACAGAATTTGAAGTCCAAATCTTGAATGCAAAAGTTCAGTTTTTGGTCCAACCCTGAACCAGAAGTGTGTATGGAAGAGCACATGCATATTCATCCCTTTCAAAAGAAAAAAAAGGAAAAAAAAAGAAGAATCTGAACAGCCTATGTTCTTTAAAATTTATACATCCTATTGCTTTAAATATTATCATATATTTTTCAAGCTTGCACAAAAACTAGCTATTGTAGGACATACACTTCAATACAAAATATATAGAGGCATCTTAGGAAACAACACCTCAGTGAGGATTCTCTTAAATAAGAAGTGTGATTTTGGTTTTTCACCTAGCACACATTCACAGAACACAAAAGCATAAACAAGCTGGGCAGATGCAATTTCTCTTCTCCCTTTAGAAAGTATACAGTGCCATAAAGTGATGAACCAAGCATACTGTTCCCCTGACTTTGCCACCTAAGCTGATGCTTAAAGAGTGCATATCCAGTGAATTACAGTGAGATGAAAGAATCACATACACACCATTGATTCATAAAGGCAAAAAAAAAAAAAAGTATAAAAATAAGGGAAACTGTTTCAGGCAGTTTATGATCCAAGTTCAATTAGAAGATGGCAGTGACCTCCCCCCAAATCTACTTCAGTTATGCAGTAAATGTACAGTATTTAAACCAATCAAGTCAGTTTGACAAGAAGCAGGCGTCTTTCTTCATAACTACTTCCACAGAGTTCATGGAAGTTTGGGGGAAAAAAAAAAAAAAAAAAGTATTTGGAAGGTTGCAGTAGTTATTGTTGACAACTGCTTGGAGGTAAAGAAGAAAGTCTCAAACACACTTTGCTCCTATAGTCTTCTGACCAGAGGGAAAAGCTCTCAGCTGTATAAATGTTGCTACAGCAGAATCCTGGCAAAAAGTGCAGCACAGCCACCATCCACAGTGTTCAATAGGCTTGATTTGATATTCAGGCTTCACTTGGCCTTTTTTTTTTTATTTTTATTTTCTTTCATTACTTTGCTAACATTCATTCTTTGATTAGCAAACTCCATGGTTCCATCCAGCAATACCACAAGGATGGCTTGCTAAGAGGAAGAGATTTTATTATGAGTTGGAATATAACGTATTTACCCAGTTACACTTTTCCAAAGGCAATGGATTCAGTCAGATTTCATTCTGATCATGGCAATAGCTGTTATGCTTAATAACAGCAATAAATTAGAAGAAAGTAATTGGTTTAAATACTTTTTTAAAAATAAACATTTACAGTACACTATTATGTATCTGTCTTATCATGCCAGTTTTTGTTGTTAATAATATAAATTAAAAAGTTGAATTAGCTCTGCAGTTCTTTACAAGTATGTATTTACTTTTTTAAAAAAAACTAATTAAAGATCTCCCACTGATATTACTCCAATTCATCATTTAGTAAGTGTATTTTTAATCTAAAAATATATAGAAAATTCTTTAATTTACAAAATGTGTATGTAAATTACGTGGGATTGTATATTTTGTAGCTATAAGCATTTCTAAGGAGAAATTAAACTTGGTACAGTTGATCAACTTATATGTGTACATACACAGATACACTCAAGTGAAGACTAACTCTAACAACCTAAGTAGTTCTGATTTTAGCTCTCTAAACATTTACTCTGAGAGCCCTCTCAGAGAAGAAGATACCCTTGAGTTTTGCCCCCCCTTTCCTAGTGTTTACTAGGGGTAAAATTTAAGGCAACATCTTGAATGTACTCCTCAACCTGCAATGATTTCTGGATTGGATCAATACCTCTAGGAAGCAGACAAGCACTTCCAAACTTTAACCCCCCCTAATAAATTTTTTCTTAAAGTGGAAATTTAAACAGTCCATTCTTTGGAAACAGCCACTTTCTGAAACCATCTCTCATTCCTGCTCTTGTGTTGCAGTTAAGACGGGGTGAGGAAAGGCAGCAGCTGTTCCTGCTCTTCTCAGCATCTATGCAGCAGATAAGTAAGATCTTCATCACCTTACAAATCTAGCAATTACTGGTGAGTGCCCTCTGCCACCTCCCATCATTTGGTCTTTCCAGTACTCCAATGGAAGTACATCATCTTCTGAATAAGCTGAATCTAGAATGCATTTTTTTAAGACAAGCTACGCCTATATGGAAGGAAGTGCAAAACAAATGTCATACTAAGCAGTATAGTTGCAGGCTAGTACTAAGAAAGCATCAACAAAAAACCAAAGACTTTCCTAATTTGATGCCTATATAAGTTCTTGAATTGACAAGGAAAAAGAATATGTATGTATAAATAGGTAACAATAGAAAGGGAAAAAAAATGCATTGTCTTCCAGGAAACAGTCAAAAGAGACAAAAGCATGCAACGTATCTAGAGGAACAGCTTGGTGTTTGAGAGTGTTTATGTTACTGGTACCAAGTCTGGGGGCATTTGAGGGAAATCTGCTTCACGTATTTAAGTTTTAGGGGGGGTTGTTTTTGTTTGTTTTAAAGGAAGATAGTGTCACCCACCCCTCTTCTCCCCCCTCCCCCCCGGTTACTTTCTAAGATAAAAGGGAAGGAAAAGGGGAAAGGTGAACGGTTCAAGAATTGTGATTTCCGTACTGAATAGGATTTATGAACCCTTGTTTACTTGCCTTTCTAGAAAACAGATCCCTCACATTAAAGGTCTAGTGTTTTTCCCACGGATAACCTAAAATGGGGTCAGTTTATTGACATAAAATCCTACACACAGAATTGCATGCCTTGCTACATTCTATGAAAAACACACAGATGATGACTAACGGCATTTCATACCTCATTCTCTCTGCATCACAGGAAATGTAATGGCAATGTAAAAGTAACTATCAATTATGAAACAACTACTAAAGATAGGAAGATAAACAAAAAACATTGACAATGGACTGAAAAAATACTCATCACCAGCCCAGCATATCATTTCAGATTCTGCCAGCTGTAGAATGCTACCATCTGCAACACAACAACTTTTGGAGACAACAAGGAAGAAAAAGATAATCAAATAAAATCTACAAAAGATTTTTTAAAAAATCAGTAATAGCACGCCACATATTATGGAAGTTGCTTCAAAGGACTGTCTGGACTCAGCCTATTGTGAAACAGCAGAGCCAGAAAAATAGAGAGAATTGGGAGAGAAAAAAGAGTGTGCAATATCACCCATGAGAAATACAACAGAGTAAGAATGGTTTTCTTTCTGAGGTGCCTTATACGAGAGTGAAACAAAGGAAGATGCAGAAGAGAAACAGGAAGGACCATTAGCAGTAGTTCACCAGCTGGCACTCTGCAATAAAAATTATGCTTAAAAATATACTACACTAGATCTTTTCAGCCTATATGGCAGGAAAAGGAAGGCATTCAGAGCTGAATCATGTGCAGAAAAACACTGAATTTTGCCAGCCCTTTTCAAGATAGTCAATTAAGAGAACAGCAGAATTTTTAGGAAAAACATTGCTGTTTTCCCTGTCTGAAAACAAGCAGTTCTCCATACGAGACAGCTGAATGCTTTAGAATTATATTATTATAATATTTATATATAGAATTATTTATATATTATGTATATATTATAAATATATATACAATATATATATATAAAATTAAATGAACAGCTAAAAAACAGGATAAAAGATGCCAGTTGATCATGCTCAATAGTATTTTAATATCTTACCAAATAAAGAAAGTTCTCACCGCAGAAGTTGTTTTGTCTGGTAATCTTGGAAGTAAACTCAGTAACAAACTTATTGATCACCTTCATACAAAAGGTAGCAGGGGTAAAATAAAGTCTTACAGTAGAGAGGATTCTCTCTAAAAACAAAGTTTCCTAAAGAAAAATGTGAAATCAGAGGTCCTTATAATAAGTTATAATAAGAGAATTACAGAAGTTTGTATGACAATTCCAAAGATGGATTAAGGGGTCTCACTTCTACTTCTGTGTAAAACTTCTGTCAAACTTCTAACTCCAAGACTTTCCCCTGATCAAAAATGTGCTATTTGAGATGCCTTTCTGAACATGCCAATCCTATACTCAACGTCTTTTCTTTTTTCTTAGTTCTAATGCTACATAAACCATTTTGATTTTTTTTTAAACTAAATTATTTCATTAAAAAAGTTGACAGTAGTTGGAGGTGGGGACAGATAATGTATGTTGTCATCATAACACCTGTTCAGACTTCTATCATAGTCCTGACCTTCTTTTACTGTATTTTTGATACACAATTGATATAGTGTTTGTTTATAGGGATTGTGACCAAGCAAACAATGCTGTTCCTGTTACAGAAACACTTGGAAGAAAAATACAATTGAATTTTCTCATTCTCAATGGATCCTTCCAAATTTATGCATTTAATTTAAAAAGAAAATCCCATACATGATTTGTACTGCATAGATTTTTTTTTCTTATATTGCTTTCCAAAAGCTCTGTAGAAAATGCTCAAGAGTTCCACAAATTCCCAAATCAAATAATCAAAATAAAACCCACTTAAAATGCAATGCAACTTTTTTTTTAAAAAAAGGAAAACCTAAGAGACAAAGAACACAGATTCAAAACAAAGTTCTGCACCCACTAAATTGCGTATTTTGTGAAATTATTACACAACATCTGTTCACGTTTGTACTGTTTTGCACTACTTATTGATATGTAAAAGAAATTAGGAACAAGTTCAAGTCCATTTTAACACACACTTTAAACATAATACTGCACATAGATACATATTGGAACACTTTATTAATGTATGCTTGAAATAATTTGTAATTGCACACGAAAGCAATGGTTGTCACCTGAGAAAAGAGACCTCCTTTCAGGTAGTTGTAGAGAGCAATGTGGTCTCCCCTCAGCCTCCTCTTCTCCAGACTAAACAACCCCAGTTCCCTCAGCCATTCCTCATAACTTTTGTTTTCTCATCCCTTCACAAATTTTGTTGCTCTTTGCACACACTTAAGCAACTCCATGTCCTTTTTGCAGTGAGGGGCCCAAATCTTGTAGTGAGGCACCCAAAATAATACCTATCCTGCCAAGCACTGAGATTATGCACTAGACCTTGATTTAGAGAGACAGGAACATAAGGAACAATTATTTTGAACGCATAGGGGAGCTAAAGCAATGCATGGGGTTTCGGGAAACAAAGTCTAAGCTTAGATCATAGAATCATAGAATATCCCGAGTTGGAGGGAACCCACAAGGATCATCGAGTCCAACTCCTGGGTCGCCAAAGGGCCACCCAAAAATATCAGACCACGTGTCTAAGAGCATTGTCCAAATGCTTCTTGAACTCTGGCAGGCTCGGTGCTGTGACCACTTCATGGGCAAGGAATGACTTGATGAGGGCTACCTCGCTAGGCTAGCTTGAGAAGAAAAACACCAAGAAAACAACATACTCTGGTGTGTCTAAGCCAAACCTCAAAGCAAGATCCACCTGGCATTTGCTTTTTCTTACAAGGCCAAGGGCTCTTTTCCGCTCACAAGCTGGGTGACATTCAACTAGGAAGTGTCCCATTTTCTGTGGGACAAAACCTTATAGAATAGGCTCCACAGCACACAACTTTACCTCTCCCAACGGCACGGATATTTCCCTCTCAAATTGTAATGCTTTCACCTAGACAAAACTGACTCAGTTCTGCACAGAAGCACTCATTACAAATAGAGGAAAATTTGCAAGATTTACCAAAAGAAGGGTAGGGCAATGTATAGCAAAAACCATCATTTACAAGCCAGTCTAAGCTGAACAAAGGATGAAGTTCAACTAGCTGATGCAAATGCATTCTGTCTACTGAAAGAGCACAACAGTGAAAACGACCTCTTTTTTTTTTTTTTTTCATCTTAATGCAAAGGGATTTAAGTTTCCCTTATTGTGCAAAATTCACAGCCTCCTTAACTGTGGGAATGCCAGATATGTTGTTTTTTAATCTAAACAATATCTGCTACTTAGTAAACTCAGGTAGTATTCAACAAGATAACATTTCTATGACAAATGAAGAAACAGCAACACTATTTCAAGTCAACTTTGCAAAGCTGCTTGTTATCACTTCTGAACATAAAACCAGTTTTGTTACTATGAAGGGTATTAAAGGAAAAGTAGTCCAAACCTGTAACTCTGTATTATATTTGTATCTAAAATGTTACATATCTAAATGTTTAACAAAGCATTTTGAATAATGATGAAATGCAGCTAAATTTACTGTAAAAAGCATTGCCCAAACATAACGAAAGCTTAGGAAGTATCAAAGCTCTGATTGTTTTTGAAAGCTTCCAGGTACTGCTTTTATACCTGACATGTTTTGCTTTGCTTGCTAAAACCAATTCTGTCTCCACTACTTTGGGATGAAAAAAGCAAGCATCTTCTCCATCACCGGTGATACTATTCAAGGACCCTGAAACTTCACAGCATTCATGATTGATATGAATATCTGACAGAGGTCTGCTGTTTGTTGTTTAGGATGGTAAAATGCTGACAGGAATATTATTTTGTTCAGTCCAGATCTACACTTTTTTTTTTTTTTTAAATGACAAAATGTGAAAAGACTACATGATATATGTAAGTTGGGGAGGAGGACTTTTTTGTTTTTAATACACTTGAAAGTCAGAGAAATGTGACTTGTGATGCTCTGGCCTGGGACTTCATTGTAAAAACCTCTATCAGCTGATTACAACGATGTTATGTTTGAGGTGAGAAATATAACCCACGTTCCATTCTCTACTTTTGCCCTTTTGCCACCTGGCAACGCACTTTCTACATACAAGGGCCAGTGCCAGCCTGTCAATATAGCTGTAAGTAGCTCAACACAACACTGCTGCTCCAATGCAAAGACCAAGTGCAGATCCTTCTCCAACCCCTACACAAAATGTCTGGTGGGTTCCAAGCACAGTGTTTTCAGTAACAGCCAGCTGCTGAAATTCTTGCCAAATGATACGTATCTTTGGGATTTGCGGCTGGCACAAATGATTTCAAGAACAAACGTGGCTATAATCAGAACAAATTGCGAGACTTCTCACTGGGTTTCCCTCAACCACAAGCTACGAAACCCTGCAGCTATGCTTACTGCCCAAATGCAATTCTTTTCCTGATCTTTAAGGCCGTATGCAATGTGGACACCCTCTTGATTTTCCCTTTTAATAGGAAAAATTAACACCTCAAATCTATACTATTGAAAGGTATAGAAGTATTGTGGTTATTGCCATCTTCATAGAATCATAGAATCGTTAAGGTTGGAAAAGACCTTCAAGATCACCTGGTACAACCATCACCCTACCACCACTATCACCCACACTAAACCATGTCCCTAAGCACCAGGTTCAATCTTTCCTTAAACACCCCCAGGGACGGTGACTCCACCACCTCCCTGGACAATGGACAACCCATTTCAATAGCTGCCTACTCTCTCTGCGAAGAAATGTCTCCTAATGTCCAACCTAAACCTCCCCTGGCACAACTTGAGGCCATTCCCTAGTCCTATCACCAGTTTTCTGTGAGAAGAGGCCGACCCCCAGCTCCCTACACCTTCCTTTCAAGTAGTTGTAGAGAGCAATAAGGTCTCCCCTGAGCCTCCTCTTCTCCAGACTAAACAATCTCAGTTCCCTCAGCCGCTCCTCATAGGACTTGTGTTCCATGCCCTTCACCTTTTCTAAACATTTCCAATACTTATCAACTTAAAAAATATTAATTCTTATGAACTTTCTCCCAAAGATCCAATTACCTACTAAGAGTTTTCATAATCATAAATTGAAAAGGGTTAGAAGTCTGGTATGTTCCAAAAGAACTAGTTTTGTTAAATTATGTCTCCACAAAAAAAAATTAAAAAAAAAAAAAATATATATATATGCACTCACTTTTTTTTTTTTTTTTAAGATTATGAAGTGACTATTTAGAGGGAAAAGAAAACGGAAAACTAGACACTAAGACAAAAACTTTTTTTTTTTTTTTTAAAGATTTAAAAACCAAGCTCTGGGTACCCTTCATATCATTCAAGAAATGCTATGCTCAAGGAAATCAAATATCTACTGTACCTTGTCAGTCATAATTCCTTTGAAACAGATCAATGATGCTGTAAACTAGACTCCTGTAAAATACCTTGTACACACATCATTCACAGATAATGGCTAGGAAAACTCTTAATGCTGTTGTCTCCTTGACACTTCATGAAGGAGACCTCTGAACACACTTAAGTGAACTAATATGAAATAAAACTGGTTCACTAGGATGACATTCCTTGCTGAAAAATGTCTCATCTTTAACATGGAAGTTAGAAGTACATAAGTCACATTAGGAAGAAAGCATTTTCAACCTTAACTTGAATTTATCAGATTATGAAATTACTGGAATTAACTTTTTTTTTTTTCTCAGTTCTGTATCACTATTATTCATTTGTAATGCATATTATTTGAAATACCATTACACAAATGTACAAACCACAAGCTACCAGCTTTTAATCAGACGTCTGGCCTTCATGAAAACTGCTCATCATTCACTACCTTTCTGGTTTCCTCCCGGCTTGGCCACCAGCAAAGTATGTCATTACTTATGGAAGGTGCATGCTGTAATGACAGCTAAGTTTCTGCTATGTTTACACTGCATTTTGAGCACGATCCTGAGCCTACACACAAATCCAAACCCTCCCATCATACGTGACTTGTGAACACAAGCTTGCGCTGCATGGATATATGAACAGGAACTTTAGGGTCTAGAAGCCACACAACTTTAATCATGAAGGAAAAAAAAAGAAAAAAAAAGAAATGAACTCTCCTAAATGACCATCATTTTAAAGCAATTATCTCTATTGCAAAAATAAGCACCTTCCACACTCACGAAAAAAATAATTTATTGGATCAACATGAACGTCGAGCAAGACCCAAAATTTGTTCCATCATGGTTTTGGCTGGAACAGAGTTAGTTTTCTTTGTAGAGGCTCACACATTGTGTGCTGGATTTTAGATGAAAATAGTGGTGGTGACACACTGATGTTTTAGCTGTTGCAGAGCAGAGCTCATGCAGAGCCAAGGCCTTTCCAGCTCCTGGTGCTGCCCTGCCTGCGAGGAGGCTAGGGGTGCCCCAGGAGCTGGGAGGGGACACAGCCAGGACAGCTGGCCCAGGCTGGCCCAAGGGATGTCCCACACTGTGTGTGGTCATGCTCAGAAATAACAGCTGGGGGAAAGGAGGAGGGGGGGGGGGGGGGGGGGAGGGGATGTTCAGAGTGATGGCATTTGTCTTCCCAAGGAGCCATTACATGTGACAAGCTCTGCTTTCCTCAGAGTGGCTGAACACCTGCCTGACGATGGGAAGCAGCAAACAAATTCCTTGGTTTGTTTTGCTCGTGTGTACAGATTTTCCTTTACCCAGTGAGCTGTCTTTATTTCTGCCCATGAGCTCTCGCACTTTTACCTTTTTGATTCTCTCCCCTACCTCACGTGGGGAGAGTGAGCGAGCAGCTGGGTGGTGCTGAGTTGCCTGCAGGGTTAAACTACAACTTTTACAAAAATGTCTCATTCCCTAATACATCTAGAAGCACCATTATGTACACTAGTGCATTTTTCTAGCATTTCTTTACTACGCAAAAAGACAAGAGTATGGGAAAAAAAATAAGAAAAAGAGGACCCTGAAATGGCAATAATGGTCTGCCTTATGCTTTGCAGAAAATAAAAAGAAAGTAAATTAAGCAGAGTACTTCAATATAACCAGCTTTAAATGTCTAACCAGTCCAGTAATCCGAATATATTTAATTTAGTAAAGGGCCTTAAGTACCAGAAATGCTTTACCTGATTTTTATCAAAATCGAGCAAGTAAGAGCAGCACAGCAAACACCAAGCACTGCTCAGTGCTTATTTGCTCACTACTAAACAAAGTCCAGCTTTTTAAGTCTATTCCCCCAGACACGGACTTATTATCAATATCAATGCCTCTTTCTCAGTTCCACATCCACTAACAATATCTGAATTTAGTTAGAACAGTAACAGAGTGAATTAACCTTAACTAGTTTCTTTCTTATTCTCGGAAAACTCTTTCTTGCCTGTACTCCTTTATCAGTCAATATCTCAAACATAAAACCTATTAAAAACTAGTGAATTAACCTTCATGGGAGTAACATTTACCTTCCTGGGCAAAATATAAATGGTGATGTTCAGCACATCACCTAGAAAGACACTGAAGATCAGAACAGCATCTTATTCACTGCTCAGGAAGCACTGTCAATTACAGCGAGTCAAAGGACTTTGCAAGATTTCATTTTTAGCTATACACTTCATTAGAATTTCTGAATATGGAAAGTGCTTTAGCACTTGTACACAGCTTTGAAGAAAAAGATAGTGACGTTTTGTTTTGCCTTTTTCCCTGCGTAACACGGAATCTCTCAAGAAGGTCTCCAAGAAGCACTTACATGACATCCAGTGATGTCAGGAGCTCAAAGATTCCCAATTAAGTGTGAAGACAAAGTAGAATAAATGCAAAACCACAATAAATACATGATTTCATGTCTTAAGAAAAACTTGTGCTGTCTAATGCTCTCCTATCAAACAGATATTTTTCTGTTCTTTATGCTGGTCACTGAGCAAGTATACAGCTAATTAATGCACTAAAAGCACTGTTGTTGAAGGTACCAGTAGACTTCATAATTTCATTTTCCTCATTTAATTAGATGAGGATAAGGTGTCACATTCACAGACTTACAGATCACAAATTTGCTGCAAGCTGCAATTACTGCTTTTCAACATTATGACACACACTTAGACTGCATATGCAATAAGATGTGATTACTGTACATAGAGAAAGGTAGGACTTTTAAAACTCACTGGAAGAGACCTAACGGGATCAACAGAGAAAGACGTAGCAACTCAAGAGTACATCTGAGTGATCAGACTTCGAATTAAGTATCATGTTATCATTAAGTGACTTTTTCTTTGAGGCTTGTTTCAAAATGCATTAGTTTTACTTAACGCATTTTAAAAATAGATCGAATTTATCACACGAACAAAAGAAAAAATGTAATGCTGTAAAGTGGGAAAGCTACTGAAAGAAATCAAAAGGTAGCTGCTGCCAGATTTCAAATGAGCATTTTTAGGAAGTTTCGGCAGGGGAGGGGAAGAGCTTGGCAGGTAGACAAAGGACATTTTACCCTCGAGCTTTCAAATGAGCAATAAACTAAAAGCTATTCACTTCCATCTCTCACTTAACATAGCCACAGTCAAAGCAATGATTTCTTTGCTCAGATGAAGTGCCCCTTAAGCATGCCCTAGATTTTTGATGAATTCAGTGTGATTTTAGCTACACAGCTTCCACTGACTTAAATGGAAACTACACGACAAAAAGACTAAGCAATTTTATATAGAACTTCTTGAAATGATCAGTATATTCAATGTCAGGTTTTGGAAACCTTAAGGCATTTTTTTTCCCTCTGGTTCATACTACAAGTAAATTATTACACATGGTACGTTAATTTAAGCACATGCATATAAATAATTAGAGTAACTGTACTTCCACTCTTCAGTAAACTATACCCATTTAGATGATTAAATAAGATGAGAATACTTCCATTCATCAGCCCATTAATTTGCTCAATTTATTATACAGCATTTGTCCTCTTGGAACACAATTTGCATTCCTTTTTATATTTAATTATATAGAAATATAAAATAAAAATAAAATATATATTTGCATACTTGCAGCACACTATTTGTTTCTTGCATAGATCCCAAGGGAGCAGCTTTCAAATCCAGTTTGAATAGCTAACATTATGTTGATAAAATGTTCATGCGTTAGTTTCTGTTTATTATTTTCTGAAACAGGGACTGCGATTACTTTATTTAAACACTGATATTTTTAATTAATTCAGATGGCAAAGGAGAAAAAGGTGGGGGTTTTGTGTGTGTGTGTTTTGTTTTTAAATAACACCTAGGCATAAGATTTGAAACAAATAATATGAACACTTTGGTGCTGTTCAGCTAAAATTGGAAAGAACTTAGATGAGAAGCACCAGTGAAGTCAATCAAGCTACATGCATGAATGAGGGCAGTATAATTGGTCAGCTAAATTAGATCCTTTATTATAGTTTTTATACTTTTTTATAAGGTCAAACTAATTTTCGCTTTCATATTTGAAGAAATATTCACATTAAATACTAAATTTAATTTTCAAAGCCATTGTAACAGTGGAAGACATTTTATAACAAAGACTTGTTATAAAATCACTGCCAAAGCATTAAGAAATCCTAAAATCCTAAATAAGTTGCTTGTCTTTGTTACCAAGTTTCCCATCAGAAATGAAAATGCTTAAAGACAGAGAACAAAACCATCACCACAGATGAAAAATAACTGCTCATAACTATAACATATATTTACACATGCAACACTATCTTGTATAGCTTTTATTAAGAGAATTAGACTGAAAATAACTATAGGGGAAATCAACAGCAGATGAGACAATAGAAAACTACGACACCACAGGTCTGCAGGTCAATGCCTCAGTCTTGTGGGCATGGCTATCAGTCTTACATTTGAATTTCTGATAGTAGAAAACCCTGAGGGAAAATTACAGCTAACATACAAGAAGAAAGCAATGGGAATGTTATTTTCATCTGTTCAAACATGGAACAATGTAATAAGAAAAGATTTCTTCTTTTTCATTACTTCAGTTATGTAGTTGTAATGTACAGCTTGTTCCTGGATATATTAACAATTGCAAAACCAGGATCAGCTAGACAAAATGTGGATAACTGGAGAAAGGCAAGCATATGTATTCACCATACAGCTAAATCACTCTACATATTACATATATGTATATATGCACATATATATGCATACGTGTGCATACATAAGTATATACACATGTATATATATATTTTTAAACCTCCATTACATAATTAATCCATATCCTGAGAGTCCTTTGGTGCAGGGATGCTTCTTGTTGCAGTAGAAAAATTCAAATGTGCATATTTTAGTAAGTGCAAAGATCTTTGAACTCCCCAGCAAGGAAGAAACTGCAGGAAAGGACTACCAGGAATCTCCCTCACTTGAGATTCGGTGAGCCATCCAATCTGAGGAACTACAAGTTAAAAAGATAGCGGGCTGGGAAACTGCAGTATTGGCTTCCCATTTTCACTAGTGTCTTGACAGGCTGCCATTTGCTCTTGCAAAGCTGCAGAACCCACATGTGAATTCTTCAGCAAGAAAAGCAGGTCCCTAGGAAAACAGATGGGAGGGAATGTTAATTGGAGGCTACCTCTCTCCTTGAGCCAACATGCCTGCAGGTTTACTTTCCACTTGCATGTGCTGTCAGGATCAAAAAACTATGAAAACCTTAGAGATTGGTCTCGAAAGAAAGAGTGGTGAAGTTGTCAAAAAGGCACTGGGGCATCAGATCACTGCTAGTGACACAAGAAGAGGAAAAGAACACTGCAAGTGTGGTTTTCTCAGCAGAGCAATGGAAAATAAACATCTTTCAGTGGCAAAAAGATCAGTGAACTATAGTTAAGACCCACACCTAATAAGTTTTCCACCTACGGCATACATTTTGAGCTGGATTCTAAGACTATCTGGATGTATAAATGGCATGTTGATTGGAAGAGTTTTCAGACAAAGATCTGGCATTTCAGGCTCCTGAAAGAATGAGACTTTCATATTATGAATATAGTATGGCAGACTGGGTCACTAAACATTTCAACCTCATTCCTAGAGAGCAGTGGAACTATTGAAATCTCTTGCTAAAAGGATGAGCTCCAGCAGAATCATATGGAAGACTTAGAGCTCACTATTTATCTGCATTAACAACACCCCATATTCTGTTGGTGTGAAACTCTTAATGTGAATTTGCCTCATAGAGAATACTGAGTCTAAACACCCCAAAATTCTGAAAGTCATGGAAAGCATAAAAAAAACATTTTTGCATTTTTTTAAACCACACAGTTCCAATTTTTGCAGTTACCAAGTGGAAGAAGAGAGCCCCGTGGCTGCATCCAGGAAGCACAGCACAGCTTCTGGGCCAAACACTGTTCAAGTCTGCCCAACATGCGGCTGGTGCTTGTTCCTCAGAAAACATTTGGTTCGGAAGCATCATTTTTAGGGAGGGTTGAAATTGTTGCATCCCACATTTCATATCACTTCATTATGTTTTACTGGATAGGTAACAAACATGCATCACATCTAAGGAACGAATGATAAAATAAAGAAGGGCAAGATGTCACTTTGATAACGCTAACTCTGAAATTGAGCAAACAGATAGCTAAGGGGAAGAAAAGAAGGTGCAGTGCCTTAAGTCATCTCTTCCTAAAGCACAGTGCTGAAACAAATGTTAGAAAAGGTGTTTTGCTTTGGATTTTTTAAGGATGCACCAACAGTACCTGAAAACTCATCGGATTTACCAGGGTAATACTTGGATTTGAGCTGATAGCCTCTCCTTTGGCACTTGGCTCATTTTAGTCATGCTGGAAACTAACAAGGCCAAGCACTCAGACCCCAGGTTACCAAAGATGTAAGAGAAATGCCTCAGAACAAGGGGCTCTGCAGAGGGGCCATGTGGTGAAGAGCAGCAGATGAAAGCTGTTTTGTCCCCGCTAGGAACAGGGAATAAACCGACCGGGGATAAGGCATATTGGCAAAACTGACTAACAAAGATAACACTTGCTGTGCTTGGTCTCTGGAGAGAAACAAAGCACAAGAAAAGCAAATCAATCCACTTCCAGGGCACAGCCTCTGTCTTCTACCTCACAGATGATTAAGTCAGCTGGAAAAGTAATTTTGAAAGAAATTAAGGAGAACACTTTAGCTTTAGTACCATTATAAACTTCACAGGGACTGCATGGAACTTGACATTTCTGCTTAATGCCCACCTTGCCATTACCTCCCAGCACTTGTAGTTTTCCATTAGCATTACTTGAGGGGGGGGAAAAAAAGTCAATGCTGGAGCACAGCTCCTACTCCTTTGAGTGTTATGAAAACCTAGTGGACATCAATTAGTCATCCTAACACACAAGCATATGTTGCAAATTTTAAAACACTATGTAATTAAAAAGACTACTTTCAAATGCTTGCATATGGTGTTGCAGATTCACTTCTAGGAAAAAGTCAACAGTTTTCCAGCTGCTTGGTTTTAAACAGCCTCACAAGACTGCAGCTTCTCCTCTTCTTGCTGTAGAAGATGTGTTCCATAGAGGCATGCAGTTCCCTGAACTGGCTTTAGACTTCTGCTTGTGGATAGGAGAAACCATATGCCTCATCATGTCTGAACAAGAAACAAATTTAAAAAGAACCCCAAACAAAAGAACAGTATCACACAAAGCCAAATTTCAGTCCTTTAGTTTCATAATAATATTTTAGCATTAAAAGAAAGCATCTGAAAACTTAGTATTTTCTAATTCTCTCAAGTGCTAGTTTCCATCTAGCTACACCTCAGTCATAACATTAAGATTTTCCCAAGCTATCAAGGGCTATTTTAGCATTTTTTCCCCCACGATTAAAAGTTTTCTTATTTTCAGATCCCAAGAATGTTTTGAGGTTTTGACTGATGTATGTATTTATTTATTTGTTATTTGGGAAGCACCTTTAGAGCAGGACTAGCATATTTATGTTTCAGAAGGGTCCACAGGAACCAGTGCCTTTAACAATTAAATAACCTGGAATATGAAATTACATTATGTTTCATAAACAGAACTTAAAGTCCTGCTGAAGGAACTCTGACATCCTTTTCTCATCTCCCTAGTTTCTTAATGACACCTTAATGAAGCTTAGAGATAGGACTAGTGTTATTTAATTAAAAATAACATTGCTTGAAATGGTATTTGCTTAGGAATAAGCAATAAGAAAGGTCGTATGACGGGGACTAAAGGGACCTGGGTCCTATCACTGCTCTATCTAATTCACCTTGGATGAATCATTCTCTCTCTTCTCCTCTCACTTTCCCTATTATAAACCTGGGAAATACAGAAGGGAGGAGAAAATAAAAAAAGATACTGACCTCTGTCACAAAGTGTCAGAATGCAAAAAACATTTTTTTTCATATGATAAAGCTACAAACATTTCAGATAACATGGGTCAGAATAGATTTTTAGACATCCCTTCGCACATCTACTACACATGCATTAACATATGAGCATTTAGATCAAGATTAGCAGTAAGCATAGTGCAAGGTTAAGTGTATCTCAGAGCAAGTCCAAAGACATTCTAGTAATTTTAAAGGAGCCCCCCCTCAATCCTGACAGAGATCATGTCCTGTGCTGCAAACTGCACTGTGTATTCCAGTCAAGTGCAACTTCTTTTATCCACAAAGAATTCTTCTGTAATGTGAAGACTTTATGTCTTTAATTGGAAGTGTACATGACACTTTGCCCAACCCAGGAGAAGAAAACAACTGGCTTTCTAATCTCTTTTTAATGGACAGGCTGAAGTCTCCTGAAAATAGTGTTTTGCTTATAATGAAAACATTAAGCTTTGCAAGAAAATACAGGCAGATGAAGACAACAAGATGCATTAACTTTGTCAGCACAAAAATATCATCTAATTAGAAAGTAATCTGTATTAAAGCAGACAGTAACCTATTCCACTGTAATCATCTAGCGAGGTTCAAGATCCCCCACTTTTTCATTAAAAAAAGAAATGAAGATAGGAGGGAAAATTTAAATACTTCTCATAAACAGTCTTAAGTTTTTAAAAATATCTGCAGTCTTTTTTTTTTTTTAATATATATATATTCTTAAGCAGGAAAAATATTCTGGACTGTTAGACATTCATTAAAATCACTACAGTGATGCAAATTACCATCCTTCAGACAATATGCTCTGCTGTTTACTCTACAAAACCACAATTTCTGATTCAGATATGAAAATATTGCTTTTGGCAGAAACCAGAGTTTTCTACCATATGAAATCTGGAAATCAAAGTTTGGTTTTAAGCTCTGGGAATTTTACTAGCTGTTTTGCCATACTGATTCCAATACCATACTTTAAAATAATGTTTATCATCCAGTAAGACCACTAAAACCTTCCCAGTACCAAATGAAAGTACATGCAAAATACTTATGTTAGCAAACCCTTCAAATGATATCATGTGACTTTATTATATTTACTCACTAATTCAAAACCCGTGTCTATACAATGCATCCTTGGCACTTTAATATACATGAAAAAGCTGTTTCATTTATGGAAGATGTTACACAGGCAACTCTGAGCTTCATGTCATAAGAATTACAACAGAAAGGTAGTGAAATTTTGTACTGAAAAGGTTTTATACTTATTCTTTAAGGTCACCTTCACAAAAATAGCACAACGGACACGTTTCGATCCATATCACTTCTCTGTTAAGATTCTGAATTGATTCCATAATCATATAAAAACAAGCTCAATATACAATTAGAGCTAACTGTGGCCCTTACCACTGAAAAGCACAAGAAGAAAAAAATATTTTTTCTTTTCTTGAGGTTCACTGTTTAAAAAAACATTTTCCATAGTAAGCGGCATTTCTGAACATAACTCTGAGAACTAATCGGATCAGCTTCAAGAAAATGTCGAGAACATTGCCCCAGGCAATGTTCTGAAAATTAAACTTACATTGCACTCAACTGGAAAGAAATGAATTACTTTTTTTCTAATGAATACTTTTTGTATACTAAAAGTGAATATATTTGCCATTTAATTTAAGTATGATTTCAATTACAATTAGCTGTCTTGACTATCTTCAGTGTGACAACCAGTAACTTTGATTCTAATGTTCCACATAACAGGCAAGAAACAAGCATGTTTCTGATATCTTTGCATTTTAAGTAACCGGTCTTCTGCTTGATAGACAATTCGCCTGAGCTAGTTTTCATATGAATGTAAACCTTTCCTGCAAATTCTTCACTGCACTTCTGAAAGACAGGACTGGGGACAAAACCACATATTTTGAGCTCACTAAATGAGTTAAAAACCTCAATACTTTGATCAGAAGAGTACAGCAACCCCAAAAGATCAAAATGGCATATAATGGCATTGTAAGAGACCCTCGCACTATCAAAACAGGATGATCCATCTACTATCTCACATTACCAGAAAATAAGCTATAGAAATATGCTCTAGATAAATATATAGAAAAGGGGAAAAAAAAAAAAAAAGAAAACCACAAATATTGAATTGTTTGGAAAGCAATCCTGAATTAACTATCACAAGCAGAAGGTATTTTGAGTGCAATTTCCAACAATCTGATCTGCAATTATTTCCAACACCTAGATGATCAACTGCAGCTATTAAACCTATGGATTGTGTAATGGAGCGGAAGCACAATCAAAATGGGATTAGAATTCAGTATGGTGTGGGGAGGAAAAAAAAAAAAAAACAGGGATGGGAGCAGATGCCAGCCAGTCAACTGCCAGATTCCACAACAAGAGAGAACTCAGCACACAACAATGAACAAGCAGCAGCATCAATGAAAGGCATTGTGTGCCCATTGTGTGCCCTGTACCACAGACAGTGACCCCAGACCTGCTCCAAAGGGTGCTCCAGAGACCTGTCCCCATCAGCCCACGGTGATGGGTGTCGGTCCCAGGCCACGGGGATGTCCCTCCTGGGACAGCCCTTAGAGGGGCCAGGAAACAGACTACTTTCTCTGAGATATTAGGGTTCCCCCACCTGCCGTCCTGCTTCTGTGATCCTCCATGCATGTGCCTTCTTTCATATAACTTGGCAGTTTTGAAAAGTAGAGTCATTAGCTAAAAGTGTTCATTCATATTGCTTACCGTGTTTGCAAGTGAAACACAGAACATCAAGGAAATAATGTGAAAACACAGAAATAAACAACATGTAAATAAACCAATTAGAAATGCAGGAGTAGAGATACCAGAGAATTTAGTGACAAATCCTACTAACCAATACCTTGGGAGATATTCTAAGGTTGTATAATTCTTTAGTGTGAATTATTCATCACTTAAAGCTAAGTAGGTGGTTAAAGAAACAGTTGCCCTTTATTCTGTATTTAACAGTTTATAAATGTCTAATCTATTGTTTCTTCCATTGAGTCAGTCAAACTACTTATCTAGGATCAAAATTTTGTTTTCAAAGTTTCCTAGTTCAGATTTGCCAGGTACCTAAGGTTTTTCCATCCCAAAGGTATTAGTTGCTCTTATGTACTTGGTTTCTCTCTAGGTTAAAAGAAACAATAATAATAATAGCATTATCCAGAGGAATGTGTGTTACTCTGACTGCATCTTCACTTGCTTTCAGGGCTTTAAAGCACGGGGGCCCACAATATTTTCAGAAACAAATGAGAAGGAAGACAAGAAAAATGAGATGGCTGCTAAACTGTAGCTTATTACCTTTACATTTCATGGCTGCAGTCACAACCCACAAGGAATTATTTTAATGGCACAAAGAAGAGCCCAGCTATCTTTATGCTACTATCCAATATCTATCCACAGGCGCAGCCAATTCCAGAGTTTGCTCATCCAACCTCCCTGAGCTCCTGTACTCCAGGATTCTGCCCATTTGCCTTTAAACACCTGAAGTGTTTAAAAAGTTGCAATATATCTCAACTCACCAAAGAGAATGCTCATGACATGACTTGGAATGCAACCAACTGAAAGTCAATCACCTTTATTAATATTCTTCAAGGAAACCATTCTTTCGTTTTGCGAGAAACTTGAAAATCTTTTCCCACAACTGCCAGGGAACTGTAGCCAAAGCTTCTGAGATGCTATGTGAAAAGATTCAGCTTCTAGAACAATAATTTTAGAGTAATCTTAAATTTAAGCACCATTTTGCATTTTAAGAGCAGTGGCATTTTAACTCTTTTTAATAGGCAACAGAAAACTCACTAACATCAAGTATTTTCTCACCTGATCAATGAACAGGGTTTACCCAAGGTGCAAGTTTGAAGAAGTTATTTTCTTATTTCTTGGAAAGAACGGCATGTTAGAGATCACACCATACCTTTTTAACAAACAGAGAAGGCAGCTCCTTATCTTCAGAGGCTAAGTGTAACACACAGTTGCATAAGTATCTCAGCCTACTTGATTGATCTCACTGTTTCAGATGGTAAAATATTCTGAAAAGCCTCTGGCAGGTATGTATTGTGCTAAAAATATAAAGGTCCTTAAGAAGTATAAACACAAACTAATACTGAGTAAAAAAGTGAAGCCTGAGCAAGGACTCAGTGTGGATGTCAAGATGTCTACAGCACGTTTTACTTATTCTGTAATAATGAAGAGCTTCTGTGGTAGCTTCACCTATTCAGAAATTCAAAATCATCTGTTAACAAACAGAAAAAAACTTTTTTTTCCCCCCTCCTGCAAATCAGACATCTTTATTTCATGCAATATGAAGGAGATCAATAAAACGATGAGTCTACAACACCAGGGAAATTGGAAGTACGCAGATTGCCACTACAGGACTCTCTCTACAGTAAAGCACATGGGCACAGAGTGGGCAAAGGGGCAATGCAACACACTACACCCCTGCAGCAGTAGCACCTCTCATGCTGTCAAGAGACAAGAAAACAGCACAGCTCCTTCTGGTTATGGGAAGTCTTTCAGAGGCCACCCCTCTTACTCACAAAATCCCCCTAGTACCCTCAACAGCAGTCGTAGAATAACCAAAGTTTCCTTTTTCCCTCCTGTCACTCTTTTATATTCTACTCGTCCAGGGGTATTGCAAACACTATACTAAGAGTATGAACAATTTGCATTAAAAATAAGGCAACAGTGATCAACAAAGGAAACAAAACAACAATGGAAAAAAAAGGAGAAAAAAAGCCACCCTAGGAACTCTTCATTGTGTATGCAGATAGCCTTAGGCATTTAAGTAGTGAAAACCATTTGTTTTCAAAAATTCATTCATATTGCCATTCTTGCCAAGGGGAATTAAATAAGATTTTACACTATTCTAAATATTCTACAGCCTGGGTCTGCTCTCTGTTTACAAGAGAAATGCTTGGTGTTAGATTGGGTAGCTAATAAAAAGTAAGCTATGAACGTTGCACACAAACGAAACAGTATTTGAAGATCTTGTAAAGAAAGCTCTATGCATATCAAGTGAAAAATGAGTCTATTGATTTTCTAGGTCCTTCCTCCTCTTTTGGTTTTCTGGACAGCATTCTGCAGGAAGTTCTCTTAAATATAGTACGTCTCTTCTTAGTATCTAGAGATGTATTACCTTCCTCCTCTGGATATATCTCAGTTCCTCCTTGTTTCAAGTACAGCACACATTTTTCAGAGGACTGCAAAGATGTAGGAGCTTGAACAGCTTTTTTCTTCATTCTCTCACTTACTCGGTTTTTAATACTCTACTATGAAGCCGCAGATTAACCTTGTCATACCGTCCTAACAGTAGTTAACTACTGCCTAGAGATAGAAGTGTTAAATAAAAAAATAGACACATTGCTTTTAAATCTAACAGGTGCACAAATGCAGGTTAAAAGAACCAAGTATAATATACAAGCAGTGTTATGAAAAACAAACTGCAATTGCCTGCATAATATTATGAGAATTTTAGCATCTTAGCTAAATTCAAGCAACTAAAACAAACAACAAAAAAAACCAATCATATATTTAAAAAGTGTTCCCCACTTATGTATTCTGATGGTGAGCTCCCCTACCCATGGTGAAAACAATATACTAAGCTATACTTCCAGTATAGAAGCATTGTATTTACAGTTCTTGTAGACAAGTACTAACCATGTTTGCAAAAGCAGATTAATTACATTAAAATCAAGACTTTCAAGAGGTTAAAAATGACCCAACAGGATACTACTGCCCATACCACAGTTAGAAACAAACACTAAGTAATGGCCAAGTAACTCAAGAGAGATGAAGAAAGGTTCTTAAAAGATACTTTTAAGAGTTAGTCTTTCACACATTGATAGTCCACAAAGAGACACATTTACCAGCTTGCGTGTTTATACAGTATGGTAGTATCTAATTAATTCCTACTTCTAAATCAAGCTCTTAACGCTGCCCCACTTTGACCTTTGACCAGCTAACACATCTTTTCACAATACAATCGCCAATAACTTCCCCACAGTTGCCTGATCAACAGCAACATTTTGGGGCTGCCATAATTACCTGACATCACAAGGCAACTGGAAGGATCTGAATGTTCAATGATTAAAAGTTTTGTGCACTAAGCACCACATCTTGTTTCTTTTTTTTTTTTTTCTTTTCCATGTTCCTCTTCCTTCTGTTCCACTACCATTTCTGCTATGTTTTGTAGATGGTCCAACTGATTAAAAGAGAGCTACAAGCCCTGCACCACTATTACTTCATTTTCAGTAGCAGTCAGTGGTCTAGCCTGAATTTCACAGAATCATGAGCTAAACGAGGTTGGAAGGGACCTCAACGTCATCCAGGCCAACCTCTTGCGCAAAGCAGGGCCATCTACAAGATCACACCAGGTGGCTTAGGGATTTATCCATTTGTAGTTCGAAAACCCCCAGGGATGGAGGCTGCCCAGCCTCCGCCTGACTGTTCTCACTGTTAGTTTCTTCTTCTCCAGAAAAAGAGTCCTACACCACACTAGATTCATTATTTGTGGTGACATTTGTACCATGATAATTATTATTCTCAGACAAAAAAAAAAAAATCTTTAATTTGTCCTTATAGATGTTCTTTGGCATTGTTTATTTTGTTTATTCAAATAACACGCATTTTAACCTTCAGCATTTAAGCTACTCACCTTTTGGTGACCAAAAATAATGCCACATTTAGAAGTTCTTGTTGAAACACTACTCAGTCACTATCACAAGATTGTTTCATGGAAAGCTTTAGAAGTGCCAAATATAAGGGAACTTGGAAGACAGAGGCACATATTGACAATGCTTTGCCAGGGAGATTTCACTGCGCTAGATAGCCCCATACAAGTGAGTGCTGCATCCAACTCACCGTGAACCTTCTTCACCAGCAGCCTGAACTACAGGCTGGAGAGCAACCAGTCAAAGCTGAAGTTGCTACAAGCATGGTGAGAGAAGAAACACTTGGAAAACATCCAATTTAAAATTTATCTTGCAAGAAAAACACCGCGTAGTTATGCATGCAGTTTGAGAAGAGACAACCACGGTCCTGCTGGTTTTCAGTTATGTGTTATCTGCTTGATTCCTTGTTGCCAGTCATATACGAGAACAAAATCACATCTCAAGTAAGATCTGAATGATCCAAAAACACATTAGCTCATCTACTTTGCTAAAAATACATTTCTCCAGAAGCTGTTTACTAAACTGTGTATCAAGATGAAAAACAAAGTGAATAAAAAAAAAACAAACAAAAAAAATTGAAAACACTCCTCAGGACCTAAATCCCCATTAAAAAAAAAAAGTTTTCATTAGGTAATCTATTACAGTTAGTAAAATAAATAAATACATCCCATCAGTATGAGCATTTATTACTTCAGTTACCACTCTTCCTTCATCTTTTTCTACCGAGGCCAAACGTCACTATCAGGCTGTGTTAGAGATCTCTTCACATTAACTAACTTCTGAGAATCCTTCCAATGCCTTAAAAACAAAACAAAATGTCAAACATGAATGACCAACATCTGAAAATACTGATATTCATTTGGGGCAGGAGTTGAGAAGGTGAAGGTAAAAGGATATTCCTGGGTTGTTTGGGACATACAGAGATCTCAGTGTACACTACATACTATCAACAATGCGATTAAAGTCACCTGTGATTTCAAACACAACATAAGGGAGTAAAATTATGGGACTATATACTCTCGTCATTTTTTCTATATGGTAAATAGAAAAATAGATCAATTCACAATATGTGCTGCACCCATCGCTTTGGCTGACCATTAAAATGGAACATGCAGTAAAATTTTCTGAGATCTTAATACCATCTCTTTCTACTGTGATTATTTGTCAAAAATAGGAGTTCCTTTGATTTAGAAAGTTTTTTTTTTTAGGAAAACCAGGATACAGAAATAAAGTACACGGTCTCTTTAAAACAGTGTTATTACTCAACTTAAATACGCATAGATCTAGGGTATATTAAATAGAAAAATGTCAGATTTACATAAGTATTTACATATGTAAAAAGTAATAAAATTAGTAGCAAGGGAAGAACGATATATAACTTAAACCCCCTGAAATACAAGACAAATAGCGTCACATTCTCACAGTGAAGGCTGCCTGCCTCCACACCCTGAGGTAAGCCTGAATGGAGATCTAAATTCCTACCTCCAATTCTAATGCAAAGCAATCTCAGTGCAGCATACCTGTTCTGTACGATACATCAATCAAGAAAACCTATAAACAGCCATATGAGTTTATATGCATGGAGTACAATGCCACTTAACATTTTCCACTGAATAGCAGATTTAATTTTACCATGCCAGTGAAATTACTGAGAACTGTTCTTAAGTAGAGTGAATAAAAAGAATACCCACAGTAAATGCTCTATTGATAAAATAATTAGAGTAAGTATGTGTCTATCAAGATAACATTTTATATTAAGTAAGGAATGAAACCTAGAAGGACAATTTTCCTTGCCTGAATGTAATAGTTATATTGGTGTTCTTCCATATGGGCAAAGGCCTTCATGTCCATTGAAACGCTGAGAAAATGAATCTAGAAAGTCACCGTGGCACACACTAAATGAATATAGAACTGCCAGGTATATTCAGATGTGGCATTTTCTATTTAATGGGAAAGAACACAGGTAACAGCTATGAACTGAAATAGGAATGAAAATACAGTTAATAATCCAATACCACACACATGGTTAATGTGTTAACTTCTGATACCCATAGTAAAAAGATGCACTTAAAGAGAGCACAGGAGTACACAGAGACCTACTTTCTAAATTAATAATCAATGACCTAGTAGGTTATAGAAAATCTTGATCTGTATAAATATATGGGAACAGATAAACAGGATAGAAATTGTATTATCTTCTAGATTAAGAGCTGGACCTCAAAAATAGCTAAATTGTTACTTTGAATCCATTTTGAGCTTTTAACAAAGAGGCTAATCATCTACAGCAGCAGCTGAACAAGGATGTTTGTTCACCAGGAGACATCTTACCTTAAAGAATTAATATTGTCTAAATCAGAATTTTCCTGAATGTTTCAGGTAAGGACAACTACATCAACTGAGGTCCCTCTTTGCTATAACACGTTGTCTCCCACAACAGGCTTTCCCAGTATAGATTGCATTTATGGTATTGCTACACAGAAAGAAAGAAAAAAAGAGAAAAAGAGAAAAAAGCTAGGCTACAGAGCATCCCAATCTTTCTGCTTCATTTGCAGACTTTTAGAATAATTTGCATTATGGGAAAAGCCCCAAAGCAAGGACCAAGTGAGGCTATGCCCAAAGCTACAACAATTACGGTGTCTGCTGTGCCCTTGCAGGAATTAGAATGCATGTATCCACCTCTTCTCAAGCAAGTCTCTCTATTTTGGGGCAAAATAAATGCATCTTAGTAAGGGGTGACACTATTACTCAAGCTCAAGTTATTTTTCCCCCTGAGATACACAAACAAAATAATGAAAAATATAGTAAATATTTCCCTTCTTTTGTACTAAGCAGTAATACCAGAATTATAAGATTGCAGGTTATTTTGATTATGGCTGAGCAACAAAAGTGGAAAAAAAATCCCAAAGTTTTAAAAATAAACAAGAAAGAAAAAAAGTAAAAATGATTACATCTAAATCTATTTTTATTCTACCTCCACATTTGCAATATGCTCTGCAATGGTCTGGAGGAGATCTGAGCTGCTGATTACATGAGATTAGGGATAAACGGGAGGTTAAAAAGCAGTCATTTTGGAGCTTTCTTGTTGCTAGATTTGGGCTTTTATTATTATTATTTATTTAAACAAGCATACCTCAATATATCTGAGACTACACTGACTAAAGACAATAGCAACAATAAATACATTCCAGATTCCATCTGAATGAACAGAACAATCCATTACCCTGAAAACAAGTATTTCGGTGTTATTTACCCAATCAAGTATACATTAAAATAATTCCTGCATCAGAGAGAGCAGATTATGAAGACACATTCCACACATCAAACAGAAGGAAATTTGTTCAATCAGTACTGGGACTTTTTTGTTAAGTGGGGATCCCTGATTCAATCCAGGTGTTTCAGATAATTTACTTATCCAGAATGTGGTTTTGAACAGTATTGCAATTCACATTCTGACCAACTTTAACTATCTGCTCTCTTAGCTGGACTCAAATTAACCACGTACGTCGACAACTACAAATGCTCATCTTGGAGACTAGAGAAAAAATTCAGCAAAACCTCAAATGTACACAGATGATTTATAAAAATTAAAAAAGCAAAGATTCTTTACTGAAATGTGTAGTTATTTGCCTTTTTTTTTTTTTTAAGTTTAGGTGTGTTTTAAGGAAAAAAGGAGTACCTAGTAACATTTTTGTTTCTTTTCACAATAAATTCTAAGTCAAACCCTCTGAAAGGTGCCAGACAACATCCCAAGGATTTCTCTGAGGTACAAAGCATTAAATTTCTCTTGTTGAATAATGGGTAATTCTGAACATTTAAAACAGATCCTATTCAACTTAAGATATTTGTACTTGCAGTCTAGTTCACTCCTTAGTTTTAACCAATAAATGGAAAAGTTCTAAATCATCCCCATGAACACTTAATTTCTGTGATTCTAACAGCGCACAGTAGATGGCTGAAGCCATTGTACTGGTCAGCTGGAATCTTTCATAAACCTTTCAGCTCTCAGAAAGACAAACGAGAATCCCCAACACCTCACACACTTCTCCAAGGACTTCTAGGAGTTTTGTGGTGTAACCCCACAGGCAGCTCAGCGCCACCCAGTTTGCTTATCCCACCCTGTACAGTATGTGTGTGCGTGGCGGGGAGAGGAGGTGGGGGGGGGGGGGGGGTGGAATCGTGGGTTGAGATAAAGACAGTTTAACAGGACAAAAAGGGAGGGATAATAATAAGTTATAAATATATACACACACCAAAATAAGTGATGTACAATGCAATTGCTCACTTCCTGCTCACCAACGTCCAGCCCGTCCCCAAACAGTGCCCCTGGGTCCCAGCCAGTGACCCCAGCTATTAACCCCAGCTGTTATTGCTGAACATGACCCCACATGGTGTGGGACATCTCTTGAGCCAGGATGGGTCACCTGTCCTGGCTGTGTCCCCTCCCAACCTCCTCGCTGGCAGGGCAGCACCAGAAGCTGAAAACGCCTTGGCTCTGTGTGAGCTCTGCTCTGCAACAACTGAAAAAACATCAGTGTATTATAAGCATTATTCTCATCCTAAGTCCAAAACACAGCACCACATCAGCCATTATGAAGAAAATTAAGTCTATCTCATCTGAAACCAGTACAGAGGGCTGTGATAACACCCACAAATCAATTTAGCCAGCTCCCCGTCCCCCAGCATTTACCTCAACACACAATCTTTTCTGGATGAATCCTGACATCAGTTATTTTCTAAGAACTAATTACAAGTGTGAGACTTTCATATTGTTCTGTGTTAAGCCTCAGGTAAGAATAACGAAGTCCCAGACATTGTTCTGATGCTTATTGCATTCCATATTATCCTTTAAGAGGTAACGACACATTTTCATTTTCACATTCAGCATATCTTGTCTTTAAAAAAATAAAAATAAATGGTGCTGACCCAGTGAAACTGTAGATAGTGCCCAAAACAGATATCCAACACACATATACGACAAATCATAATGATTACATAATGATTAAGAATGAATTATTTTTCTAACTTAAATTTATTTTATTTGTAGAGTCAAACACAATTGGTTTCAACTGCAGGGTGTGGCAAGAAATAGATGAGAACAGAAAAAAAATACACCTCCTATGCTGTTTGCATTTGAGTTCGAGAATATCATTCTGGAAACAAAACTAGAGCAAGCGTAAGTAGTACTCACCCACTGTTGCAAGCAACTGATGGAGGCAATGATTCAAGATACGGAATGCAGCCTTTTCCTCCAAAAATTGATGTCTGACTTCACATTCATTTTACTACAACTTAGTTAACAATAGGGGTGGGGAAAAAAGTTTTGAAACTACAATGTTCCAAATGCAACAGTAGAAGGAATAAAAAAGGAAGAAAATTGTACAAGATGATGCTGGCTGTATCAGCAACCGTCACTTAGAATTTGAATCTTCCTCACATAAAAGCAAGTTTTATCTTTAATACAGATTCATTCCTGTTATCTTGTAATTATCCTCCAGGCTGCCTTTATGTTTCCAAGTTCCTTGAATTGGCATTATATTATTTCATTCTTTACTTCTATCTCCATCATCCCCATCCACAATTCTTTTAACATCCTCTTTGAAAGAACGAGCATAGAGTTCTGAAAACATTGAAGCATTGTCCTGAAAACATTCATAATGAAAGGTTTTCAAAGTTGCCCCCCCCCAAACTAGAGTCCCTATTCCATTTTTTCCAGAGTTAGATAGCCTTCAACACTGCATTGTATAACATTTATCTTCTTTTCCTCTCATTATTTGTTACAAATTTGGCTGATCCTGAAACATTTTGTCTTCTTTGCTGCTGTTCCATTTGGTCTAGTCCCTCCTTTTTGTAAAAAAGGAAATTAATTTTTTGTTCCATAAATAAAACACAATTTTCTTATGATACTATGATGTGATAATTTTATTGGTTTTGTTACCATAGTAAAGTCCCAAGATGCGTGAATTTCAGAAAGTTAATGAAGTAGTAGTTACTAATTCTGCCAGTTCTCCAGAAATAAGCAAACAAAGCAAAAACAAATACAAAAACAAAAAAATTGTTTAGGTTAACTTTCAGCTACTCAGAAGTATGATTAACGTGGAAAAAGAATCACAGATCAGTTAAGGCTGGCAGGGACCTCTAGAAGTAATTTTGTCCAACTCTTCTGCTCAAGCAGGGCCACCCAGAGCTGCTTGCCCAGGACCACATTCAGATGACTTTTGAAGATCTCCAAGGAGGGAGCCTCCACATCTCTGTGCAACCTGTGCTATTGCTTCAACAACTGCACAGCACAGCAATGTTTCCTGATGTTCAGAGGGGACCTCCTGTGCTTTTGTTTGCGCCCGTTGCCTTTTGTTCTGCCACTGGGCACCAGTAAAAAAGAGCCTGGCTCCATCCTCTCTGCATCTTCCCTTCGGGTCTTATTATACATTGATGAGAACCCTTCCAAACCTTCTCTTTCTGAAGGCTGAACAGTTCCAGCTCTCTATAGTCTTCCTTTTGTCGCTAATGTGCTTAAAGAAGCCCTTCTTGCTGTCTCTAACATTCCTTGCCAGCCTCTGTTCCAGACAGACACTGGCTTTGCTAACTCCATCCACACTGAGGCAACGTGTCTATATTCCTCCCAGGCTACCTGTCCCTGCTTCTACCTTCTGAATACTTCCTTTTGTGTTTGAGGCTTTAATACCAAATATAAAATCTAAGGCCAGATTATAAATGTGTGTTGTTTTTTATTTGGTTTTACATTCCTTTGCAGACAATGCTATGCCCCAAACATATTTAAAAAAAGGGGGGGGCAAAAGAATGAACAAAACAGAATTTAAGTCAAGGTTGCTGTGTTACAACTTTTTAGATTACAACACTAGCGTACTCTAGCCCATCTTGTCACCTGAAATGTAAAACTTGTTATAGAAAGTGCTTAAAAGTGTAAGCAAAAGGGTGTCTCAAGTAAAACCAAATACTGCCTTCCCCCCAAAAATCGGAAGTGATAGCAGCTGTGTAAATCCTTCCTGAACTTAATAATTATTCCACAACACTGGGGTCATAAGGAGACAAATAATCCTTACACAAAACGTATTACAAATTAAAAATACTGTGTACAACCTTTTCGGACTATACAGCTTTGAAATATGGCCAAGTAGAAAGAAATACTAGCAAAATCCACCAGAAAATATACTTCGGACAGACTTTTGCCTGTCACTTAATAACATCTTTGAGCAAACATTTCAGAAAATGCTAAAAATGATTGCACAGTAAGACCACCTATTATGTTAACCTACATCTTTCACTATTCTGAGATGCATTAATGTGTTTTTTTCCATCCCAGTTATGGCTACTTAATTAAAATGAGCATGGGAGGAGAGCCATTGTATTAAGCATTTCATGTTGTTCAATCTTTGAATTTTATCACCTGCCAAAAGGAGAAGTCCAACTAGCAGTCATGATGGACAGAACACCTATAGCTAAGATCAAGTACATAAATTTATTCTTTATAAGGAAGATGCAAAAGAGCACAGGTATCTCTTCATTTACTTTTCCAATCTTATTCAGGCCCTGAGATTCACAAGGCAGCCTCATTTCTGCCACCTATGAAGTCAGACACCATAAAGGGAAAGGGATGTATGGGCAGAACAAAACCCCTGGCTAACTAAAACAGTGCATAAAGCTGCCAGTTTTGATTGTCTGAGTAGGAAAAAAGAGCAGGAAAGATAGGGTGAAGTTAGGACTGCTGGCAAGGTTTCAGTCACTTGGAGCACAACCATTACGCAGCTGTGCAGAGCAGGGCTCCCTGCTCTGGTCACAGACAGCAGTCCTCTCCCAGGAGCAGACTGGATGCAAGGATGTCCAACAACCCCCAGTTATTTTTTCCAGTCTTTCCCACTGGTGGGTTATGCAGCCAGGAGACACCTGTACTATCACACACACAAAAAGCCTTTCAGCAAGTCCCGGTTGATTTTTACCCATTAAATAGGGTGTCCATACACATGCACATTTGTTAAGACTTGTACAGGCATCTGTTTCTCCTTGTGCTGGCTGTTTTCTTGCAAAATACTTACATCCTTCTAAGTGCCTTCACGCTTATATGTATATTAAAATACAACTAGGAGAAGTTTTCTTAGTCAACACTTTGGGCAGGAAATACAGTCACTATGAAATGGGATGTAAAAAAATAGACTTGCCACTAACCCTACAAACACGATCTGTAGAGAATGCATCATTGTTCAAAGCAGAGCAGCTTTATACCACCCCAAAAGAACTCATAGGATTTGTCAGAGCAGATCACGTTGTTTCCCTGAAATCTGGCAGGCAGCCTCCAGCACTGGCCAATACCTGATGCTACACAGAAAAGTGAGTAGTAGCATATTGCACCTGGCTAATCTTGAGAGATTTGCTCTTTAATTGCTAAGCAGAGCAGAAAAGAAGCACACTGAAGTTCCTCTTGGGCTATGTAAGTCATTTTGCTTATTTTTAAATTTAGCAATATAGACACCTTCAGGTAACACTGCATTAAATGCAGTCAATTAAAATTAGTTTCTTGCATTCAGCTGATAGAGCCAATTTAGATAAATGTTCAAGGAACTACAATTAATAGAGCCATGTCTCCCACAAAAGCTAACAGTAACTAATTCTACTTCCCTAGTCACTATACAAGGAACTAATGGTAAGGGTTTGTCTTATCATCTCCCCACCCTCCCCCCCAGACAAGAGGAAGGGTGTATCCCACAGGCAGACAAGTCTGCTAAATTCTGATCTGGGGTTGCATACAGCTATTGTCTGTGACAATAAGGAAGCTGGTCTCCTTCAGCAACTCTGGGAGATCCCCATGGAACAGAAGGACGTAAAGAAAAAATATAACAGAGTTTGCACCTCTGGTTCTGCACACTCTTTCCCACCTGCTTATAGTCCCCATTTCCACCTCAATCCCCACCCCACTGCCCCAGTCCTTCTTACCTCACGTTTCTGGCTCTCCTTTAGAAAACTCACAACAGATAAATTTCCATACAAAATATCCCTCATTGTACCCTAAAATAATAATACTCCGGCAGTGAAAAGAAACAATGAGGACAGAAGAGCCACATTTTTATAGTGAATGCTTACAACAACTATCTTTGACAACACAATATGAAAGTCATTTATTCAACCCAACACCACCATAATGATTTTGTGGAAAAAATGAGAACCCTTCAAAAATTACTTCTTATGACTAAATTATGCCACATTCAGCTCACATTTTTCTCAAGTTATCTCATTTGCTTTATAGATTGATGATGGTCTTCATGCCCAAGCCTACATATACAGGATAAACATTTTCAACCTACTCATCAGTCTGTCACATTCCTCACTTTTTATGACTCTCTTCAATTTAGTCAAACTACTTTTGCTGGCAGAGCAGGATACAGTGCAATTGGGTTTCTCACCATTTGAGATAAACAAGATGGACTTTATCCTTCCTTCCTCAATTATTTCAAGCAGTTTTGAAAGATACCATACCATATAAGGTCTTGGTAGGCTGTCACTATTTTTAAAAGACTAATTCTGGTAAATTTTAAATAATCAAAGACTGAATTCAAAACCAGAAGGAAACAACGAGGATTTAACAGTTTCAGGACACTCTCACTCAGTATTTCCTGATACAATTAGTTTTTCACTATAAGCAAATCCACTGTGAACCATTTCAGCTTATTAGCTAAAATCCTTAGACTCAAGACAAAAATAAAATAAAATAAAATAAAAGGTCTGCTAATTCAAATAACCAGCTGACTTTAGTTTTCTGAAGTAGGCACCTGAAGAGGCTAGTACCAAAAAAAAACAAAAACAAAAACAAAAAAAAAGGTCTTTGAGAGCACTTACTAGCTTAAAACAGTGTTATTTCACTGTGATTTTCCCCCACAAGGTAGTGAGAGATAACGTGTCCAAATAAAGAGGGATTACTATTTAGCATCAGTGGTGTTATTCTCATTGCTGCTAACATTTTCTTTGTTGTCAAATCACTACCTTCCTTTTCCATCATACGTTTTTGAAAAAGCCATTTAATTATTTGGTGTATTTGCTATGTAGTAAACATCCATTGTTCAACCCTTTTAGATGCCTGTAATCAACACAGAACTTGATACATAGCCTATTACAGAAATAAAGAGCTATTTCCAGTTCAGCACTTGTCCCTTTCCACCTCTGCTATCTACTTTGTTTACAAAAGCTCTCATTTACAAATGCTTTTTATCTACTAAAAGTTGTACCAAGAGATAACAAGCTACTTGACTGCACAGGAAAAAAAATAGTGAAGGGATTGTCAGGAACCTCTCACTCAACCTCCGTGATGTGAGAATTTTGAAAGATGGATACATTCCTTAGCCAAATCAGAGCATTTTCAATAATTCAGAACATCTTCAGCTAGACCACAATTATGGATCAGTATTTAATCCCTACATGAAGAAACTGAAAGATTTTACAGTCAGTGCATCTTGTAAATTATGAATTACACACAAAAGTTACACCAAACTAAGTTGTAAATTACAATGCAATGGGTAACAGCTAATCTTCATATCTTCACAGAAATAATACCCTGTATTCTTCACCATGATGTATTAGCTAGTAGCACTTGCACACAATCAAGAGAAACTAATGAACATCCTTTTCAAGTTCACGTCCATCCAATATAGTTTTATAGTTTTGAAAATATTTACATGTATAGTACTAGCAACTCAGTGGAGTAAAATAACGTCTAAATGTCTGTTGCAGTATTTTCTTTTTTTCTTTTTGGCTGATGCAATTCTCAGATATTGTGAACTGACTGAAGTTAGTCAAATTCTTATGCCAGTACGAAATCAACAAGTCTGGTGTGAAAGCTCAGTCCTACGCAATCCTAGAAATGTATGGATTAATCTGTCAGAATTATACGGAAGACCATAGTTATTATACAGACAATTAAAAACTCCAAAACACTACATTTCAGTTTAGTGCTCAAGATGGCTCCATCTGGGTTCAACAGGATCAGGAAAATTACAGCTCTGAAATGCTGAGTTTTTCCTTCTCCTACATTCCTCCTACATTTTCCCCAAAAGAAAAAGAAAGACCAGACCATCACATTTCCAGCAAATTCCACTCCCCACCATCACTGATATGCTTCCCTTTTCCCCTTACAGCCACCCTGATCTCCCTAAACTGCTGTTATCAGTTTGGCTGTCAGCTCTGATTATGTCAGATACCCTAGAAGTGAGTGTATTGAAAAAGGATGAAAAAGAAAAATGTTACAAGGTGGGACAGTGAAAAGGAATGGGCTGTATATTCTAGGAAAGAGCATCTTGAGGGTGAATGTTCAAAAATTGCCTCTGGAGGCACAGTGACTCAGACCTCAAGTAACACTTGTTTGGAAGTGTGAGAGGATCACATTGTGTGTTTCAAGGAATGACTAGCTCTCATGTAGAATCAGCACTGATAACCAGATAGGCAGTGATAGCTATCTTGCCTCTGCAGTGGAAAGACACCAAATCATAGCACTTTTGAGATGATGTGCACTTTGCAGATTAAGAAGTTACCTGAGGCCTGAGTCTGATGTCTCGAACACTTCAGGGGAGGAGGAGAATGAATCAATACATGGAACAGTGCTGTTTACTGTCTGGTCTACAGGAGCCAGGTTTCATTAAACTGTTGAGTCCAGGTTACCTATCCAAGTCTTACACCTCTTCTACATAGCAAAACTGTCCTAGTTTCAGTGGGTCTATGCTGCTTACAGTCTAAGCAGCACAGATAAGGCAGCATTAGATTTTGCAGCAAAGTGTAATTCAATGTGACACATTCCAAGAAAAATTTAGAAGCCCAATTCTACTGAACTACACGTGCCAAATTTTACAGACTCCTACACATCCTTCAGGAAGCTTTCAGGAGTGCTCCTGCCATCAGGAGGTACACGTGTGCCATACTCCAGAGGCTCTGCAACAGCACAACTGTCAAGGAACCATCACTGCCAGTGTAAGCAGCAGTTGCAAGGCCACTCCAAATTGAGGCAAGGCCTGAACCCACCTGCAATGCAGATGAGTGACAGAAGTGACACTGCCATTTTCTCACTGTTCCTTGCCACCCTTCAGGAGTTCTTGGCCTCAGAGGCACTCACATTCAGGGAGAGCAGCAGCCAGCCTTCCTCTCCCGACCTCGGTTTACAGAAGTAACTACGGGGCATGTTTTGCCTGAACAGGATTCACCACTGTGCATGGGCAACTTCTCAGTTGCTTCTCCATTCTGCTGTTTGGTTCAAACTACCACTCGCAGCCTTCACTTGTCACTTCCAGGCTTCCTCCCTGTTTCATTCCTCTTGCGTCTTTTCCCATTACAGAGTTTACAATTTTACATGTATGTCAGGGTTATTCAAGAATTCAATAGCTCTTAGGAAAGCCAATTTAGGGTTAAGTACCCCTTCTGTCAAACGTTATACAACTTTTCACATTAAATGGCAGTATCAGAGCAAAAGAATTTATGATTTCAGATTATCAACACTTCAAAATACTGTCTTCATCATTAAATTCCACGCTTATATGCTCTCTTAATCTGTAATAAACTTGCTACAGGTAACAGCGTTCTCCTCTGGGTGGTACTGGAAGTGAATCGGTTTCCCTCATCTTGCATTCACTGTCTGAAGTGACTTCTTAGGTGCAGTCTTCAGGTCAGTGCTGATAGTACCAAAATATTTGAAATTTGACTTCATGGAGTCTGCCATCACTATGGCTATTAATGGAATAGACCAGTAGTCAAGCTGGAACAGGGAAAAAGTTTTTTTTTCTTTGGGATAAACAAAACTCAACTTGCTCAAGTGAGGTCTCAGTGAAAGTATGCATGGGGAGGTCAATAATCTGACATCATCTTCCTCACTAACCTCAGCTGAATATCTTGCCAGATATACATTGTAGTAGCAGAGGATACAAACCAAATTCTTTTCCCCAAACCAAACCCTATTTCACTACCAGAATATATGTCAACTGTTCCTAAATCAAATCAGAGTATGCTAATATCGTTTACCACCACAGTTATTCCCACTGACTGACAGACCGCAATCAACAAACTCCCTCCACTGCAGCAGCAGTTACGCTGGCAGAATTGCCACTTTGCCATCATAATTAATTCCACACAGGAATATGAAATTAAATTTCAGTCTATAGATTTGCCAGCACTATTCCACTGCTACCATCACATCACAAAGCTTTTACAGTTTAGGCATATCCTTAGTAAGTAGCTTTTTGAGCTCCAAAGTCACAACACAGGACTGAGAAAGAGGTGTCAGCAGTTACGCTCAAGCCTCTTAGAAACCCTATACTCAAAAGAACCACCTTCTTCTTCTCAATGTACTGGTATATACAGCTTGTTCAACATCTCTTTGTAAAAGCCATTTCAGTAAAACTAACATGCCGACCCTTCTGATATAAATATGTAAAGCTATCTGTCTACCAGCTGAGAAGTATTAAGGGAGGTTGATAAAAACATAATTTCAATAAGCTCCCACAGGAAGGAAAGCCATGCCTAAGGCTAAGTGCTACCTTCTGATACCTTCCGCTGAACCTTGATAGGGTCTCTCACAAATACTTTTGGTGCATGGCTATACTGGAATATTTTGTCTTGCATTTGTCTCACACCAAAAATAAACCTGTTTCCACCCTACATAAAATAAATAAATACAAAACTTCTTTTGTGCCAGTAATATATGTCCTTGCCTTCTTCTTTTTCTTTCCTTCCTCCTAACATCAAGGCTCTGAATTTTGATTTTTTTTTTTTTAAATAGTCTCTCATTTGCATAAATTTTGCAAATTTCAGAGACAATCCATTGCCACATAGCAAAATCCTTTTATTTTATGGTGGACAACCTGTTCCAGCCTCTTGATTTGGGGTGTGGTGGGGAGATGCAGAGGAATAAGAAAGAAAAGGATGAAAATTGAGAATTATACTGTACAAATAACACCAATAGTTTAGGAGTATACACTATCAAGTTTTGTTATTTTTTTTTATTATTATTATCCTGTTACGGTTTGGGGATCCCGAAGAGTCTGATACTATACGGAAACAAGCTGAAGAAAAAAGTATTCACACAAAACTTACCTGTCAAGTAAAAGCTTTATGCACGATAAAGGCACATACAAAGTAGGCAAAGATTCAGAGTTTCTTAAAGCATTTAAAGAGTTATCCTGATAAAAACAACTGTGAGGTTCTGACTGAGATAGAATTTTCCAACTTATTTACAGATGTTCATTAACTCTCCCAATCAACACACCATTTAACTTTTTTTTTTTTCCTCCTTTCTTTTAATTGAAGCGTATAGTCCCCAACCCCTCTGACAACCCTTACCTGGGTTTTAATCTCTGGAAAATAAACATAATTTTTGACCTTCTGTGACTGATCCTTTTTTTTCCTCCCCCTGAAGAAGTAACTGGTTGTACATACATGTTCTCTAGCTACACTTGCAATGTGCAGCTGAAAATTTACACCTAAGTGCAAGATTTATTTTATTCTCTTAATGTTCACAAGGTTTACATAGGTTTGGTGTTAGAACATATGGACTAGGAGGACACACCCCTTGGATAAATCAGGGTAATCTCGACTTTAAGATTCTTGGAAAAGAGGGAAAAGTGATGATCTTATTCACTTACTATAAAGACATTTTTGCATTTCCTGGGGGTGGGGAGGAGATACAAAGAATTCTGAAGATTTCAATTAAGACCATGAGACCTTAAATTAAAGGTTTGAAGATCATTTAAGATTTTGTCACTCTGCTTTTTTGTTTGTTTAAATGGAAAGATTTATATAAACTGAAAAACTGTTGAGTGCTAGTTAACTAAGGTAATTATTCCGCTTGCATAAAGTAATGCAAATACTCCTTCGGTAAGTGTAATTTGGAATTTAAAGTTATTCATTTACAAATTTACTGGCTAATTTGTGGTTAAATGGTGAACTAATTAAGTAAAGCTCCTATCCTCCTTTCAAAGAACAGTAGTTCCAAGTCAGAATGATAAAGCTATCTAGGATGGGAGCTAATAAGGTTCAGCATCTTAATCGTGCTCGTTACTTCAGAAGGAGAAAGTCCAGCTTTTTTCTGTTTTTTTTTTTTTTTTTTTTTTTTTTTTTGGTTGTGTGTGTGTGTCAGAAAATAGGAAGAAGAGCTGTAGAACATGTGAACTAAATGTCTGCTGTAATGTATTTGATCCTTTTACAGTACAGTAACTGCAAAATTGCACTGGAAATGATACCCAGGTATTGACTGTCAAGCCCAAAAACAGATGAAGGAAGCCAAATTCCATGTGGTCATTCTATATTAATCATCATCTACATGTGAGTCTTTCTAACACATGGAAGACATGGCCAGAGCTGGCACTGAATTTTGCACTGGTTGCTCATGACCAACAGCTCTATAGCTGCTGCAGCACATGCCTGGAGCACCACTGTTTAAGACAGCCTTGGGAGTTCTTGCTGCTGGCTGGTACAGCTAACTGGTACACTAGCTATTGTCAACGTAGGCTTAAGTGAGTTACTTCTCTACTTTCTGACTGCATCAACGCGCTGACCATGATGTCCTGAGATACATCTCTGCTCGCAGACAAAAACTAACACCAAAAGCCATATCACTGCTGTGCTCATGAAGTGACACATCAAAAGAAGAATAGGCTTTTTAATCAATAAAAGGCTGCATTTCCTTGAGAAATGTCATGTCAGCTATATGTCCACCTCAGAATTGGGCTTACTCTCAAGATGATTGGTAAAGGCTGCCCAAGTGGATTAAAAAAACCCACTGTTTTATTGGCCTCAAACCTGGAACCAGCAGTCCACTCTGAACATTATTTTTAAATTCAAGAGCCCCCAAAATGAGCCCTGGACTTACAGCAAAGGAATAAAATTATTGTCCACAGAGATGACGTGGTCACTTCCTTGAAAACCATGAAATTAAGAGGAGACAGTTTTTCAGGGAGGACAAAGGCACAGGAGCAACAGCAGCACAGCCACCTCATTACACAATGATTAGTGATTATAATGAGCAGTGCTTATGTTAATCAGCCAAAGATATATCACCGTATCAGGCAACTATGCAACAACATACTACGACTCGTCTCAATCTCTCATTTTCAAACTTGTCAAAATGGAGAGGGGAAAAAGTTTTCAATTGACCCCTTCCCAAATGAAATCTGAAAACATACAGAGAATAGCTGGTACAGAGGCTTATGTCAGGCTTCTTAAAGAGAGCTTGAATAGAAGTTATCAGACAAAAATTTTTCCCAGTATTTCCATGAGATATGGAGGCAGAAAGGTGACTATAATATTATGAAAAATATCATCACAGTCTATTTAGAGTAACCTTAATTTTTAAAGAAACTTTTGATTGAGGATTCTATCTCAGTTTCATGTTTCAGCTGGGCAGGCTTTTTGATTCCCAGGAACAGACAGAAAAAAAAATAAAACACGGAATTTTTTTTTTTTTTTACAGGACTTGAATGTTTCTTAAAGTAGATTATTCTAAAAACAATTTAGAGCTCAAAACTGATTAATCAAACTCACTACATGAGGATACATTGACAGATATTTGGAAAAAAACAATACTAATGCTCGACTATCCTCTTACTCTAACCTACATTTGCTTAGGGAAGTAAGGCTTAAATCCAAATTTAGTTCTACAAGCTTTCAGAAATTTAGAATAATGTTCCTCGCATATTTCTCTCAAAGAAGAAATATTAAAATATTTGTCAATATTAAGTCAGAGCAATAAGAAATTTGCAAGATTTTTCTTCTATTACATTTGTACAGAGCTGCAGTTAAATACATATTTAAGCAAAAGATCTTATTAATGAGTTGTTACTCTCTATATCTATTTCAGTCCAGTAGCCAGATTAAATCCCAATTTATAAGACTGGAAAGAGTCCAAAATAGGAAGTCGGTATAATTCCTTAACAGATTTTTTTTTTGAGAGAGAGAGAAAGACAGAGTAATTCTGAATTACATTACAAAGCCTTCTAATGAAAATCAATGGCATTTTAAAGTTAAAGATTTAGAGTGCAATCAAATATTTTAAATGTCAAAACCAGCAACGTGTGCTTCAAATTTTGATTTTCTTTTGTATGCCTAAATTGGCCTGGTCCATTCATCACCTCAAGGCAAAGAAGTGACTTTTTGAGCTGCCACCGAGCAGCCTTGGCTAATGAGAAGTCCCCATACGCCAGGATGTGGAGCGCCAGACGACATATTCTGGCAGGTTATCCATCCCCAATTTGAAGGCCCATTTTCTTTGCATTTGCTCTCAACTGCCCTCTCCCCAGCCAGCAGCTGGCTTTCAGGGTGCCTCTGGACTCCCTCTAGAGCTGCTGTCCAGAGGAAGGCTATCAGCAGGCCATGGCCACCACCACAACTCCGGCTTCAGGGCTGGCCAAAAAGCACTTTATATGACCACATATCTGCTTTAGATGTAACTGCAAATATCAATAAGGGTCAGGAAGGGGTCAGGAGAGTTATTTCCAATAGCTGTACACTGACTTTGCAGTGACCTATTTTCTACAGCTTCGCAGTAGCTTACTTTGCTACATCTTAATGCTGACTCTGCAAAGACTTGTTTTAACCATAAGTGATAAAGGTCCAAGTAAGATAAGCAATCCCTGTGCAGTTACGTGGCAAGCCATTTAGAAAAGAAAGAGTGGCTGAACACAGGGTTTACAAACATACAAGAACCCACAGCAGAGCCCACGCTTCCCCCACATGCACCGCCAGAGAAGGGTGGAGGAGGACGATGCTCCTCCACACCCCTGCCCTTGGGGAGGGCTGATACCACTGACCTCAGCACCCAGAGAAATGCTCCAAGGGTGACCATGACGCAATAGGGGAAGGTGCAAGGACATTCATGAATAACAATTTCAAGCGTGTTAACAATTTTAAGCATACTATTGAGTATTCTTAAGTTCAAAATATGAGTTTTTACAATTTTGAATGAACAAATACTGAAATGAACAACAGAAACTGATAACGTATTGAAAATTAACTTTCAGGAATCACCTTTATGTCAGTATCATATATATATATTTTCACAGAATACTCTATCTTGCATCCTTTGGAGTTTCCTTTATAGAATGACAAATTTAAGAGATCAAGTAAATTGTATGTTTGCTTAGGAAGACTAATTCTTTCCTGTATTGCAGGAAATCAGTAACATAAGTGGGATCAGCCTGCCAAATAAGTAACTTTTAATCTATATCAAATCTCACTGCAGAAACCATTAACGTTTTTGACCTTTGCATCACAGTTTGAGTTTATGTGAACAAACTGATCCTTCTGTGTATGAACTAATGATTTTCTTTCACTCATATCTGTATAATGAAAAAAAAAAACATGCATATTTACTACCAAACAATACCGTTGAAATAAGTTAAATTTACTTCTGCTTATTCAGCCTATTCATTCACACACTGAAATTACTCTGGTCTTAGCTACAAATAGAAAAAAGAGTAGCAAATATTAAAATTCTGGTCTTCCTTGATCTGCTGAATGGTAGTCCTTCAAATACAACTATAAAGAGAGGTTTCCAAAAAAAAAATTCAAGAAAAGTATTTTTGATTGATTGTGAAAGTAGAGGGCTGTTCTAGAAAACACGCTCTATCTCAGGTAATTTAAACATCATCATCAAGGAAAATGCTCAGTTTACAGCTGTGTAAGACAAGGTTGCTCTTCCCCCCCCCCCCCCCCCCCCCAGTTCTGTAGACAGCAGCAACACAAATTAAAAATCAGTATTTGTTCAGGGAAATATTTTGCATAGCATCAAGCAGTAACCCCAAAACTGAGTCACTTATGGAATTTCAGAAATAACCTAAATTTTAACAAGTTGTAATTCATCAGAGAATGATACCCCTAAACATTTCCAGTTCTTATCGTTTTTAACTGGAGATGTACCTACTCTTTTTCACATACTGCAACAGAAGGCCTGCCTTGAGAACAGTGAGTTCTTCCAAATTCACCTGTTGTTAACCTATAAACACCTTGCAGCCAAATCACACCAACACCAAAGAGTACACCACATGAAATTTCATCTTCCCAAGACAGTCATCTGTATACCCACAAAATATGGTAGGTAGAGGCTTATGGAAGAGGTGACAAATCCTGAAGCACTTTCAAAATTGTCCTCCTCCACATACATCCGTACACCAAGTTCAAATAATGAAGAGAACTGCCAGGAGCAGCAGAGAACTGAACACACTCTACATATAGTATGAAGGCTTGCAGCAGCACTGACCATACTCAAGTATCCTCTCCACTAGAAGGACTGAAACAGAAGAAATAAAATGAACGAGACATAAGTCAACAGTTACAGGTCAAGTATTTTATCCCTAGTTCTCACTTCACCTCCCCTGCTTTCCACCACCCCAAGTATCTTCCCAGGTGTAGCTGATTAGCAGGACAAGATCTTGCTCATCATGGTGAGTCAGGTTTCCATCAGATATTTTTCCACCTGAAATCTCCCAGTTGATTACACTGATGTAATAAAATTAAGTTCATTGGGACCAGGATTATCTTATAATTAACTTAATTCAGTCAACCCAGCCACAGATTCACATTTATTCTACTATAAAAGAAAGGCAGAAGTACTACTGATTGTAAATAGTAGAGAAAGTCATTATAAGCATGAGACTTTTTGGGCCCCCAAACCTCTTAAATAGTATTGTACAATCGTGACCGAAACCTGTATTTTCTCACCATTTAATTTACAAGCTTTATACTGCTTTGCTGTCGCAACCAAGTAACAAGCCTGTGTGAGACAACAAAGAAACAATATGAAGATAATTACAGACTATTGCATATGGTGAAATTGACTGAAGCTCAAAGCTGCTTGGATTTCTTTTAAAATACATTTTTCTTACAAGAGTAGTAAAAAGCCTTTTCCTTAGACACAGTTTGAGGCAGGCTGGTAAGTACCTCTTACATTTATTTCGAGATGAACCTTTAAATGCAAATTATCATCCTTTAACATAAATCTAGCACTACAGCATGGATTGAGCAGCCCTCAACGCCATGCTGCAGAAATGGGTGAAGGAGACGGGCTCTGTATCATCTCTCCTCTAGGCTGCTCTCACTCCCTAAATTGCTAGGGGAGAACAGTAGTGACAGCCCTCTTTGTTGATATCACTCTTGGTAAATGAACTAAAGAGAATGACATGAATAGTGACAACAGTTGCCTCCTGACCATGCTGCTGGAAATCCCAAGGGAAAGGGCAAACTCTAGGATTTAGGGACAATTTTTACGTTCCCAATGCTCCTTTATATTTTTATTTCAGGCAAAGGTCACACAGAATAAATTCATTATTTAAGTAAGGAGTAGCAAAAAAAAGATGACTGCTTTAAACTTAGCATAGCAAGATGATCAAAAGAAGTGATTTTCCTGATATATGTAGTGTTGTTGTGGCCTAACCTTGAATATTGCATATAGTTCTGAGTTCCACAATGCAAAAGGGATATTAAAGTACTTGAGAGCATCCAGAGGAAGGCAAAAAAGCTGGTGAAAGGGCTGGAAGGCATGTCCTGTGAGAAGAGGCTGAGGACACTTGGGTTGTCTCATCCAGAGAAGAGGAGGCTGAGAGGTGACCCCGTGGCTCTCTGCAACTCCCTGAGGAGTAAGTGCAGATGGACGCACTTGTCTCTGCTCCCTGGTCAGTGATGGCAGGACGGGAACAGCACAAAGCTGTGCCAGGGGAGGGTCAGGCTGGACATGAGGAAAATGTCTCTATCATGAGGGTGGTCAAACACTGGCACAGGCTTCCTAGCGAGGTGGTTGATGTCCCGTGCCTGTCAGTGTTCAAGAGGTATTTGGACAATGCCCTCAATAAGCTGCTTTGAGTTTTGGTTAGCCCTGAAGAGGTCAGGCAGTTGGGCTAGATGATCTTCCCTTCCAACTGAACTATTCTAAATATCGTGGTGGCCTTAAAAATTTGTTAACTTCACAGTTTGCTCTCTTTCCTCACTCCTACTTGTATCTACTTCGTAATTCCTGCTGCAATAATGTAAGTATTCTTACTCTCAAATTCACCCAGGCGACAATTATCAGAGATGCTACATTGAATAATTTAATTAAAGGAAGGAAGTCCTTAATATAAATAAGTGCATATTTCACAAAACAGAACAGAAACAGAGGAAAGAAACCCTGATCCTGAAAGTCATCTGGAGGATATTTATCCAGTTAAATCAAGCTGAAAAGACAGTGAGGTCTGCAGCAGATAGCTTCTTCCTGCTCAACCTACTGCAGGCAGCTGCAGACTGCAGCGGGCTGGCATGCTGGGACCATACTGGAGGATCTCCTGACTGTTCTGAACAATGAATCTCTGCATTAACAAATCTTGCTTAGAGTGTTTATTTATTTATTTCCTTTCTTAACACAGGAAGAAATTAAGTACTTAAAATAGTAAGAGAAATACAGGAATGATGCATTTTTATCTCTGTGATAACAGCTCCAAAAATATCTTTTTAATAAAAAGAAATTAAATTTAGGCATACAAAAGCAATGTGTTTGTATATAAGATAACCATTTATTTTTTCCTATGGAGAAAGTAAATACAGACACCTAAAACTATGGAGCTCATGTTCCGTATAATACGGTCTTAACGATGAAGTAGAGCACTTTCAGTGTTGTGCATCTCCCTTCAAAACAGATACATATGTAGAAAAGTGCAACATGCTTACTACTAATGACAGATCAACCTCTTGTTTCTTGGTCATTATGGGCTTCTGCCCATTTATAAAAAGTATTCTCAAATCTATGGGATAATTCTGTAAAGGTTAATACTAAAGAAAGGCTAGGATTGGAGAATAGGGTTTAGGTGCATTCACAAGGCACAATTTGCAATCAGCAAGTAACTTGGCCAGAAGCACACAGTGGCTCATGGATTTGAGAACGTATGTGATAAACTTGGTGGGCTTTTTTTTTTTTTTTTAAATAAAATAAAATTTCCTCTCCCCTTCTGTTCCTCTCTCCCCTGTCTCTCACAAATAGTAGCTTTTTTGAAAAAAATTTCCTTTCATTTCAGCGGTTCTTGGAAAGGGAGGCAAGCAGTTACCCCTTTAGGTCTCCATTTCTTTCCCCTAGGATGCCCTGACTCCTATCCTCACCCCAATTACATATCACCAGACAGCAGAAACATGCCAAGCACTGCTGCAATGGTGCATCTCAAAAAACTCAGTCAGTCTGTGTGCACACCTCTGCTAAAGAAAAACATCTCCCAGAACCAAGAAACAAAATAGAGGGACGCTCCTAGGACAAACTCTCCACCGGAAGAATGATAAAGAGCCATCATGTATCTTTCCATTTTTGAGAAAATGTAACCTACTCTAAGCTTGAGTAAGTAGCAAAACTTTTGGGAAATTCAACTTCATTGGACTAAGATATTTTATAATAATTTAGGATTGTTATTTTTTTTCTTGTTATGTCTCCTTATTAGCAATACCCCTCTTGTTCACTAAATAGGCTGCCAGGATGAAATTTCTCATAAATGCTCAACCTGCCAGTCCTACAGGTCTGCTTTTTTCTCTACAACTATATTTCACAGAGAAAATGCTTTGTTTTACCATTTAATTTCTATTATAGTCACAATGGGGAAGTATTAATTATATATTCACTTTCCAGCTATGAAATTTAAGCTCTTCCATTCTTTCACAAAAAAATACTATTTTCCAAGTGAAGAAAACAATTCCTTTAACTGCTATACAAACTGGTATTACTAGAAAAAATAGCTCAGCAATGTCTTTAAAAGAACAAAAGACAAAGTCCCCTAGTCATTGTGCAGCTTTTCTTGGACTCTGAGAAGTTTGACTCAGTTCAAAAACAGTAATTACTGAAGGATTTCTGAAATTTCAGCTGTTTTGTTAACTATACCCTCCATCCCTCTGTTTATTCTGTAAGCATGTCATCTGTCAAGCAGATGAAAAATCACTTAGCCACAGTTCAGTTTTTGTCCTGTGTGGTAACCGGCAGCTCAGAAATACTTGTTTCTAATTAAGACACAAGACCCACAGCAGCTTGTTTCACAGACAAGAAAATACATGATGATAATTATCCAGGTAATAGAAACCACTGAAGAATAGCAGTATTTACTGACAAAACAAAACAAAAAAACACCAAGAATTTTCCCTAGTGCTTAGCAAGAAAAAGTACACGACAGTGAGAAGCCAATTAGATTTCAAAATATGAATCTCCAAGACTTTCCTTTATAGTACTACTAAAAAGATATGTTCCTGCAAGTCTTTCTCATGCCACTAACTCCAATGACTTTTTTTTTAGTGTTTCAGTTAATAAAATCAATTCTTCAAACTTGGTTTAATGAAGTATGAAACAAAGAAACGCCTAGGGAAAAAAAATACAGCAAAAGAAACAAAGATATGAAGAAAAGTCATTGCATAAAGCTACAATGCAAAGAAAGGTAACTAATAAATGTGATATATTCTAGATTCTTTCATGAGGTATAGCTAGGATGCCAGTTTTTAATAGTGGTTAGTCATATCAGGATGCATCTTATCACTGCAAGAGAAAAGTAACCACCAAGATCAAGATGAGAGCTACAGAATACGGAGATTAATTACCATTTCCATTGTTAAGACAAGTGAAAGATTGTGCAGTCTGTGAGCATTACCCAAACCATATGCCTGCAATGGTCTCCATAAGTCATTGCTTTCACAGTCAAATTTGACATCAAGGGGGAAGCTGAAGAATAAATGGAAACCCTGATATGATGGTAGCTTCCACTTGCTGTCAACCATAAATTTTCTTGTGCACAAGTTTGAAGTATCAGAAAGTTAAAGAATGAGATATGATTATGCTTAGCTGTGATTTATTTTTTTTTTAAATCAACGTTGTTTTTTTTTTTTTTTGAGTTGGTGGTTGTATGTATCCTAAACAACAATTGAAAGGGTAAAAAAGAAGGATTTTCAAACCCCACCACCTCCATTTTCAAACCTGTTAGTTCCTTTTTCAAAACACCCCTAAACACAACCAACAACCCTCTGAGGTTCTGGCAGAGGCATGCAAGTAGCAACCAGGGTCCTCATCTCCTTGTGAATGGCATATACCATGCTGCTAAAAGCAACCAAGGCCATCTTAGGACTTCAAAATAGCTCACCAATATCTATTAGCTTTGAATGCAAGCAGATTTCCTCAGAGTCCTCTGGCAAGTAATTTCTAAATGGACAACAGAAAGTATTTAATGAGTGCCCCAGTAGCTACTATTTTATCTTCTCTTACTGACACCTTTCCAGAAAACATAAATTAAAAAAAAAAAAATCATCACAGGCTCCCAAAATGAAAATTTTCTTCTGGCAAAACTGTGACTCCAGCTAAATTATTGAAACCTGTCACACTTTTGACTATTAGCACATACAGAATTATTACACTGACTTATCACCTTCCATAAGTGATTGCTTCAGTGTGCTTTCTCCTGTATTCTAGAACAGAGTAAGAATTATCACTAAGCACATCTTCATCTGACGTTAGCTACCTGTCAAACATCTCATCAACTCCATTGGTGAGAATATTTTGTTATCTTCAAATGTCTTTTAAAACAAGCATTTGATCATTCAACGGGAAGTCTTTGTATGTAAAACACTACATTCTTCACAATGTCCTTTTCTTTCTCTGAATGGTTTCAGAGTCTTCCTACAAATTCTCATAATACCATTTCAGGTGACTTATTAAATTCTTATTTTTGCTGCCATTTTGATAAAAACAATTCTAACACATACAAATAAAAGAGTGATCATTAAGTTGAACTACATGTCATTACATATAGATGTCAGGGACCACCAAGAAAAGTTTATTGCACAGAAGCTGACAAAAGAACAGTAACTATATATGGTATGGAGACCTCCAACAAAGAGGCAGAAAGAAGTCTAAATATTTTCTCTACAATACAGTTGCATAAAGAATGCTAAAATTAGCAATGAGTGCAGTGTTTACCAGTTGATTAATCACAGTTGAACACAAATTTCTGAGCTTTCAGTTTTGGGAAACAGCATGTTTATACAAATTTCTTCCCTTTTTGTAAAACCTGGTACAACGTATGTTATAAACTTCAACATTCTGTTTCACTACTGGGGTTTCAAGGAGAAAGTATAAGGTGAACAGAATGAAATAATTGCATTTAGCTGAATATAAAACTCAAATTTCATTAGGTTGTGATCATATAATGGATCGTATTTGTGATCCATTAATAGACAGTCCTCTGTCATTGACTAGTTTCGTAGCTTTTTTTTGCAACCCCCCCCCCTTAAATGGGCAAATAAGTATTTAAGACTAAAGCCAGCTGAACCAAGGAGTGTACATGCTTAATTGCATCACATCTTTGACTTGACAGCATATGCACGCAGGCTCTTGTTTTTTTCAAGTGTTATCTGTCTAGCTTAATATATTAACATTGCTTTTCACCGTGCCATGTAAAGACCATACTAACAATAGCCTTGATGATTGTTAAAAACTTCGGTGTTTATTTATCAGTATAAATATGTTAATAGCATATTAATGCTGAAGCCTGGAAATTTTGATTAAGTATGTTTCATATGGATATAAATCTTGTTAAGACTTCCAAGTGTTTTCTTACATGGTCTGTGAGTGTTTAACTGGACAAAGACTACCAACCAAAAAGTAAAGTCATCACTTTTTAAAGCCATCATGCACTTTCTGGTTTCTTCTTATATATATCAATGCAAAGGACACAGTGGGAGACAACCATCTTCCAGCCACAGACAAAATATGGTGACTACTAACATTTGTTTTAGAACAGAAGGAAAGATGGGAATCATGTGTCAAACATCAACAAAGAATAAGCCAAAGCAGCCTATCTTCACTTGGAAAGCTTTTTATGGAATGTATTCCCTGCTTCAAGATTTTGTTTTATAAAAATATTTCTGGCAGATGCAGTCAGGTCTATAGATCCCTTTCATTGTCCTCTTCATTCCACCCACGTGCTTTCCAGAGAAGTCTGCTGGATGCCATACCCACAGATCAGATTTAATATACATTGAGTCAGGAGTGGAAAGAAGTGCATAAAGCTCTGTAAGTTCATTAGTATTTCTAGAGTTCTGCTCCTACCTCTCTTGCAGTCATCACATATTTGCTATTAACATTAATTTATTCAAATATGAAGAAGCTGTTATAGCTGTTCTCTATCTGCAGTTCTTGAAACATGTTGTGATAATTAAAAATCCCACACACACTGACAAAAGTTACAGCGAATAAATTTGTTATAATATCCTCATACCCTATGCTCACTTGCTGCATTCAAAGCACATTATGTTAAATTATATGCCCTTAATTATGTGCTGGATATTTTCTACAGGCTATTACAAACTGCCACCAACCACACAGGACAAAAGTTTGCTAATTTAAGGAGCTCACTTTCTTGAAGTGATTATTTGAATGGCATTTGGACTTCAGTTACCTACTCAGACTGTCCAGCAGGAGATGAATCTTGAATATTTCTGAATTAATTAAACACTGAATACTTTGTATGCAGACACTCGCTTGTACTTGGCAACTTATCCAAAGGATAAAGTAGTCTAATTTTTTGCAGTTTGAAACATTTCCTTCTGATCTTATTACATAGAAGTATCATTATAAAGTTACTGAACTAAATACCTAGGCATATATGATATGCCTTCATATCCTTTCATCTTCATGAAGATTGACAGTCTTCAAAGGACTATTTTCTTTATGAGAGAAGAGTAAGCTCAGAACAGGATACCAATTCTGTAGGCAAGAAACAACGATGAAGGAATTTTGTGCCAAATTGAATGCTGAACTACCACTGAAAATCAACAAAACCAGCAGCCAGATAGAAACAACCTGTGCCCTTTTCCAGTAAACAGATGTTTTTATTTCATGCCTTTATAATCATTTCAGTATCTTAGATCATCAGTATGAATCAATCAACAACTAATGACTGACAGGCTGTCAGACTACGACATCATACAGTTAAGGTTTGCAAAGGTGGCAAATCCTGAGTAGATACAACAACCCACATTTAGGTAATAGGCTGATCCTTGAGGCAAAACATGGCAGTTTCAATAGTCAGAGTTTCATCCTCTGTCTCCAGTAGCAGCCAAAAACAGTTCTCTCATATACTCTCCTCAACTCTAGTGGAAAAATTACTGTACTTAACAGCTCTCAATGGATGTTCTTCTTCCATTATTTTTTCATATGCTTTTTAACACAAGGATTTAATGTAACTAATACTTATTTTATTATTATTATTTTGTTTAAATTGACAACCACAACAAGCAGTACCACCTAATTCCCCTTTTTAGGGGAGAACCATTCTCTCACATTTTCAACCCCTTTCCTTGGTTGCTTCATTTGATAACCACCTGTCTGCAAATGGAAGAGATAATAGCTGTCCCTTCTCTAGACTGTAGGTCCCAACCGCCCCTCAGGAAAGCTGTACCATACTCTGAAAATTCTTCCCATTCTCTGTGCATTTTTCCATCTCTACAAATTTTTGGTCACTGCATAATTCTAGTGGTTGGGCAGATGAATCTCTCAAATCTGAAATGTTAGCTCATAAAAAAACATTTGACTTCTTTTGCTTGATCACCTACAAGGAAGTCCATGAATTTTCACTGAAGACATTCACTTCAACTCCTCCTTCTCTGGGTCTTCCTTGGTTCACAGAATCATAGTATAATTCATGTATCAAAGGCCTTAGGAGGTCACCTATTTCCACCTCCTGCTCCAAGCATGGTCAACAATGAATTAAGAACAGGTTGCTCAGGGCTTTGCCAGGCAGCACTTGAAAACTCATAAGGACAGAGATTGTCTAGGCAAGCTCTCTTCCAATGCCTAATTATCTTCACAGTGAATGGTTTTTGTTCTTGCGGTACTTTTCCCTCAAGTCAGAGCCTCTTGGTTTATGTACATTACTTCCCATCTTCTGGCCATGCACTTCAGTAAAAAGACTGGCTCTGCTTCTTGATTACATCCCCATAGGTATTGGAAGGCTGTCGTTAGGTTCTCTCACCATTGAAACCTCTTCTCTAGTCTGAAGAAGCCCCATTCCCTCGCCTTCTCCTCAGAGGACACATACTTCAGCCTTTGACTACTTTGGTGGCCCTCCACTGGAAACATTCGAGTCAACTGATGTCTCTCTTGCACTGGGCAAAGGGGATGCAGAGTGTCCACACCTGGACACAATAATCCAGGTGTGGTGAGTGCTGAGAGGGGAATTAAACACTTCCATCAACATGCTAATACAGCCCAGGATGCTGTTGGCTCAACTGCTGCCAGGGTACACCGTAAGATCATAAGCTAAAAAAGCCTACTGAACTTTAAAAACAGTTTCCTCATCTCTTGCCCACCTCTGATGAGAAGTTTCACATCATTCCTTTGGGAGAGGCAGCACTTCTTCTTACATGTTTATAATACTGTCTTGACTGGATTTTGTAGGTGCTACCACAGTAGAATTTGCTATTGCAAAGACGAATGAAAAGTTCTCCTTACCTTCATGGCTAAACAACATTTGAATACAAGAGAGAAACATGCAAGTCACTTTCTCAGTTCACCTTCTATAACCCTGCCTGAACCAGTGGAGAACAACTGAACTTGTTGATTAGGGGCAGATGGAGAAATCACAGGCATAAAAATACCTGTCTCACCATGGAACAAACCTTGTTTTTCCTATGGTGATGGAGGAGCAATTCTACTGTTCATGCGATGAGGAAAATGAGATCGTAGAAATTTGGTTCTGGCTCTGACAGGTATTTGATTGGGGAGATTATAGGCTCTAAAGTGTTTGGAATAGAGATTGCACTCGAGCATTGCCTGTTTAGGGAATTCATTTGCCAGACAGACAGTAAACAGTGTGGAAAAAGAAAATCACAGTTAAATAGAATAATAATTTAAACAGCAAAGATGCTTGTCTTAAGTTTTGTCAAAAAAATGCAATTGCTCACTGTAGTCTGACACATTAGAGGCTAGGTTCTTTTGCTTGAACTGCTCTTGACAGATTTTAATGTTAATTGGTCTGGGGAACATGCCAGGCAACCTAAAATGTTTGCCGCAAAACAAATGTGAAGGAAATATGGTTCAGGATGGGGAGTCTCACAATTCACAATAGCAGAGAACAAACACCATTCTTTACAGGGAATGACAGAGTAAGCTGCAGAAAAAAAATACTTTTAAGAAGTGGCAAGCAACAAGCAACTCTGCCACAGAATTTACTTCCTGTACATTAAGCAGCAATAAAACATTAATTTCACTACAGTAAAAATGCTGACTATAAACTACAAGGTCTCAGCAGAAACACAAAGCAGTTGCAGTCAGCAGGATCTTTTCTGTACGCAAATTACCATTTACAGCTAGGTGAAAAAATATTCAAGAAAGGAAAAGCAAGGGAAACCGAGTCATGAACAAGTCCCTCAGAGAAAAGGCAACATTGGCTGTCTCTTCTCACAGACAGAGACACTCACCCTAACCTCTCATCCCCTGTGCCACGTCTGCCACACTCAGCTACAACCTAACTGGAGAACATCAGCTGGGATGTTCGTTGTTGGGATTGAGTAATGGCACTGTAACTTGGCACATTTAATAGACCAGTAGCACCCACAAGACTTTTGACCAAGGCAGGGCCATCATTTCTGAAGGAAGAGACTTTGGAACAGCACCCACAAACAGCACAGCTTGTGTTAGCTGTACAGCCAGCAGTATTTCAGACTTCGCAGCACACACACAAAAAACTCTGCAGCTCCAGCAAAAGCCTTCATCACATAACGACAAGGAAGTCGTCTACTTTGTGAAATTGCTCAGTTTCCCAGTATGAAATGGAAGGGCGGGGGGGGGTCTGCTAAATACAGAGTATATTGGATGCCCAATTCTCACTCATTTTCATAAATGAGTGAGAATTCATAATTTTTCATAATACAGGTGTGCACAGGTATGTAACAGACTTGCAAACTGACAGAACTTGAGAAGACATCTTCAAATAAAGCTGCGCAGATATGGTGTTACTCAGGGAGATCTCTCTGGAAGGACACTTGCCTCCCAGACCTGACCAGGACACATGAGAGCATGTGCAATACAAAATCATAATTTTGCAGAGTTTTGCTATTTGCTATTCTGTCTGCTCCTATACATCAGGAAAGGATGCAGGCTCTTTCCTCAAACTAAAGGCATAAAGTACTTCCATAGACATGGGAGGGTGGGGGGAAGGCAGAGAGGAAGGGAGGAAAATGAAAATCTTCATGTTCTACTTTTTGAGTAAAGTCTGAACTAAGTCTGTTTCTCCCATGAGAAATCAATATATTGACATTAAGAGGATTCTGGCCAAAGAGAGAAAGAATCTCATTCATGGATGTGAAGGAGCGTGGAGAACAAATTGACCCAAGCTATTTAACCCTTCAGGAAGAAAACCAGTAGCGAAACACAAGTACAACCAACTGCAAAATATCATTCTCTTGAAGAACAGAAAATAAGCTACACCGACTGTCTGTCTCTCTACCATTTACAAAAACGAAACGACTATTTACCCAAATACAATGGCTCAAATACTAACACAACCCACCATTTAACAGGCAGATGAAACAAAGCAGTGACAGAGAATGAACAAGAATTCTGTAACAGCAGAGAACGAAAACAAAAGTGAAAGGCTTTATTTCTCTCAAATACATTAGCTTAGCACCCACAGATAAACAAGGACATTTTTTCATATGCCTGAAAGATTTAAAGAAATTCTTTCCATCTGAATCCTCCAGTACAAATAGTTTATAGCAATCAATTGATAAATTCATCATCTGTGTATATACTTCTCACATTTCACTGAAAGCTAAAATTCATAATTAAGAAGTTATTCATTTTGCTTTCTCTAAAGTTATTTACATTTTTACAATCAGGTTAATTTTTAAATCATGGGATTAAATTTAAATGTAAGTACTTAATTGAAAAAAACCAAGTGATTAAATATTTTCACACAAACCTTGACATCGTGTCACCAGTATTTAAAAAAAAGGTTAATTTAAGAAATTGTATTCCAATGTGTGCCACTTTTATATAGTACCAGTTAAAAGTTAATGTTTTTATAGCAAAATTGTGTCCAAATATTTTAAGATCATTTGCATCACAGGAAAAAAAAGCAAGTTTTAGATGCATCTTACTTCTAGAGGCTGGCATTAATGAACTGCTACTAACTACTACGATTCACTAATGTTATTAATCACTCCAGCTTTTCAGCACAGGAGCACAGAGGCACCCACAAGGCCTTCCTTTCAGAAGTATATCCCAAAATATGGCATCTTCCCATTTATAAGGGACCTACTCCAATAGACAAACCAATAAAATACCTGCTCGCTTAGTTCACACGCTCTCCAAAAAAGCTCGTAAAAAAAAAAAAGGTTAATACATCTCATATATGCTTAAAGCCATACACACTTATATTACAACAATGTATATTTCTTAGATCTGCCACGTGGGACTGAAAAACACCCATTTGTTGTGAAAGTTGTGAAAGTTTTGCAAATCCTGCTATGCAAATGTAAAGTACCATTTCTGGAGTTACATGCTGGGTTGGGAACTCAAACCATTGCCCACGATAAACTTAACACTCCAGTTATCAGGTTTTCATAGTTGGCATGATCAGTCTAACCTATGAATACCTCTGAACTAGAGATGCCAGCCTAAGGAGCAAGGTTGCCTCTGGAAGGGTAGGCAGGGAGCCAAAGCCTGAGAAACAAGACTGCCTCTCTGGAAAAGCAGGTGGAGAAACATAGTTTCATCATCTCACACACAGATTTGCAAACCAAGAGTGAACCACTCAACCCCCTCAACCAAGTGTGCCCATGCTTTTTTTTTTTTTTTTTTTTAAGTAGCTGTTGTAAGAGATACAGCACCTGAGACTGCAAAGATAAAGATCAATACAATTAGCAGCCTAAAGGAAAAAAGCTCTATCCGTTTTAAAGAAATATTCATTAAAGAATTTGTAAAACTAAATTTCAGTAGGTAAAATCTGAATACAGCACAAATTCACAGGAATTTCCTAAGCTAGGGGAAATAGAGAAAACAATACCATAAGTAGTGACAAATAAAGTTTTACACAAGAAAGATTTTACAGTGTAGTTTCAATATAGGCTTTAAAAAGAAATCCCATTTCTATTATACATTTCCCCTCCTAAGTAATTTACTGACACATTTAAGTGTTCAGATACAAACCTATTAATAAAAGAAGGAACCTGTGGCAGGCAGACTCAGTATCATCCTAGCACTATTGCAACAGATTCTTACTATTCATTTGTTACACTCAAGTGTGAGGAAGAACTTCTGGTATGACAAGGTTTATTTGCCATTTCAGGACTTTGAAGGGCATAAATATTTTTCTCATTTTTACCATAATATGGTGGAAGTATGAAACTAGTACAAGTATCACTAAGAAGAATTACAAAATTAGTTTTGTAAAAATACAAAAAAAGAAAAAATGAGTAAATAATAAATATTGTGAGATTTTCTTTAACGTAACACAGGAAGGCATATGTTGATATACAGAAAAAATTTACCGTGTTTTAGTATAACCTAATTATTCAGTAATCCTACAGAGAGCACAGTGACTTTACATTTTTAGTACCAAAACTTTTCAATCCACCAGTTGAAAGAAATTACTGAAACCACCTTCAAAAAGAAAGGAAAAAATTACACAAATGAAGTTCTGTTCTATCACAGGAACCCACAGTTCAGTTTTGTTGAGAAAGTTGTATTTAAAATAATTTATACACCCTAGTATAAAAACTAAATAAAGAAAAGTAATGCACATTTCTAGGGGTTTCCATTTTGTGACAGAGAAAGCTACACTGAGAAGTCACACACAGTATGCTCTTACGCATAATTATTAGTCTTCATTTTGCTTTCCCCAGGGGTTATCTAGGCTGATGTGCTCTATGGGAATGGAAAATTATAAAGACATCTTAGAAGTTTGGTTTCAGGCAGTGGCAGCAGTACTCAAATTGAATGGAGGAGGACAATACAGATTTACAAAGCAAGTTCTGCTTGGATACCACATGTGCACAGGAGATTAAAAACATACAAAGAAACCAAGAAAATCAACCACCTGAAGTGAAACTCTCATGCATTTAAGATGAGATTTCTCTTTAACAGATTGGAGTATAACCCTTAGCTGCCTTTTCTAAGCATGAATGAAAAGATTTTGTGTTGAAGCTGCTGTTGTATTTGGAAGTACAAAAATGACGTCTTTTGTGGCCACAAATTCAAGAAATTAGAACATTCCACGCAAAAGCTTTGATGTGAATTAGCAGCACAATACCCTCTCAGTTTTCCTTTACTGCGTGATAGAAACATGAAGTTAATTTTATTGTTTCTAGCAGAAAGTCAGTGCAGAGATGTTCTTTGCAGTCTGTCTGACTTGTCTTCCAAGGCTTAACAGGTTTACCCAGTGCTGGTTCCCACTAAGGAAAATGCTGATTGTACATACAGTCAGTCCATACTATTCTCTGTGATCAAGTTTAAATGACTGCGACATGGGAACAGGCACGCCATATGTGACAGTAGTATTATGCACCCTTTTAAAAATACTGTACTTGAAGCAACTGAACAACAGCACAATGTTGCATGCTATTAACTGCAGTCATACTACATCTTTTTACTCTATCCTAAATTCTGGCACTCGCCAAGAACAATAACATTTTATTAACATCCTTGGTTGGTAACAGCGGACTCCCTCCTGCTCAGCATCTGCAAAGCTCAAGGAGACACTTGACTGCTTAGACAGAACTGGTCCTAGCACATCATTTGTAGTGTGAGGGACGTGCTTCCCTAAGCATCAGTGCTTTTTGTTTTAACTTCTGAGCTGTTCAAACAGGGACCTAACAGAGCTCTAGCAACCACGTCTCCATCTCCACTTGTGATGACTGTTCTGGGGATTTAAATCCTGTAATTTGGACTGTGATCAGGGCTGTATAATCTCTTCTGCCTTGATCTCCCAGATTTCCCACCTTAGAGAGAGGTTGCATAATTGGAAATTATCAGTTAGAAATTTAAGAGGAGAGTAAGTTTCAAACACCTTACACAACATTACTGTAATAGGACTGCTACATAGGATAAAGTTTTGATAGAAATCTTAAGTTTCTTTAGGACGAGGCGAGAGTATTACCTAGCAACCCATACATATATACTGTATGTTAGCATCTCAGCAGTTGGGTCACCATGTCCACTTAAGGTTCAGTTCAAAGCCCCATTGAAGCCTGGCTACATGACTGATTAATCTGCATCAAATAAGACAATTTGCATGCTATTCAGTGTTACTATACTACTGCACAGAGCACGTACCGTTCTTAAAGACATGTTTGAATGGAAACGCATGGATATCACACCATTTTTAAACATCAGATATCTATTTTGTAGAGTTAAGACCTTGATGACTTACATTTCAATAATTATTTCAAAACAGACAAATGGAATAATTACAATAAGAGGATTCTTAGCATATGTTGTTTATTTTATACAGTAAAAGGAAAAGATAATTGCCTTTTTTTTTTTTTTTGAAAATATCAACTGTGTTTCAGGCAATTTACAAACATTTGGATTGTTTTAGAATGAAATGACCTAAAATTTGCCAGATTTGTAGTGTTAGAAAAAAAAAAAAAAAAGATTATGTGCAAAAAAGGTTTGAGAGATTATTAAAGTTCTCAACATTTGTAGCATTAAAAAAAGCCCCAACAGAGCTCAGTGTTTTCTAACATGGAATTAAAGAACAAATGCAAAAATTCTGATAACACATAGCAACACAGACGCTACTATAGCTTTCTGCTTCTGCAGGCAGATCACATATTCAGACCTTCCTAACACTGCTTAATAAAATAGGTAGTCTACAAGAAAGATAAAATATTAACAAAGAAGCAAAGAATTCTACATAAACTATGAGAACAGTTCAACCCCCACAGCCACCTGGTATACCCAAACTCAGCAGCCGTGAGCTTGGCTCCAGATACAGAAGCCAGACTGCATTATTAAGGCAGTATCTGTGGAACATATGACTACTACTCAGACTTCAGCAATGATTTCCTGGAGTGTACAAAAGAAAGAAGATCGTGTATGGAAGAATCAAAAGCAAGACAGAGTTAAAGATGCCAATGTGTATGTCCATAAAAATAAATGTCACAAGCACAAAGGGTTTATATATTCTAAATATCAAAAAGACATTATTTATTTTAAGTCATATGTACAATTCTGCCCTAATTAAAAAGGCCAAAGCTGTTAGTGTCTGACCAAAGCAATCACAAGAATTATATTTGTTTTCTCTAAAATCCAAAAGTTATTTTACGATTTTAACATTTTTAGAATAAAGGAAAAACACTTCAGGAGGAAAAAGCTGTGCTCACAAAGCAACATATCTCCCCACCCCCCCATACACTTATACTTCGTACTAGTTTCCTACTCACTAGTTCAGGTGTTATCAAATTCATCTATTAAACATATTTCCATGCTTATTTCAACCTTTATAACAAAGAAATAGATTGACAATACAGTGCTATCTTTGAATTTTATCAGCAGATTGGCCAGTTTCCAAAAAAAACCAAAAACTTTCAATGGTTCTAAATAAGTAAAACAAGCAAACAAACAAAAAAAGCACAAATCCACAACAAACAAGAAGTACGTACAACCAATATGGAGCTTTTATGGTTTCCCCCACTTCCAGGGTATGGTTTTATATATGATCTCATTTACTAATACCCCTACAGGTCAAGTCTACAACCCTGCAGCTAGAAGAGCAGGTGACCAGAGTCGGGCTAGTAAGTGATCAGTTTACTACTGGTGAAAATACATTTAACGCTTCTGGAGAATGATCTGGAATTGAATTTTTAAGTTAATTTTCCTTATATCAAATCAACTCATAATTCACGTAAATAGTTTTTTTTTTATTGTTGTTTTGTTTTTTTTTTCCTGCTATTTACTTAATTCTGCTCATCCAGACTGATCTATGGTGCAAAACAATGTTCTGCCTATGTGCAGACAAAACTTAAACAAGCATTCCAGTCTAATCCTATCACTCACTTGGAACATCCAGACAATCTCTCAAATTTCTTTACTATGCCAACATGTACATCCACAGCATATCCTTCAGCAGTGTTGGGGAACAGTGCATCTACCACATCTTTCACCTGAGACCATGCATGATGGAAAGGAATGTATAATTCATCACTCTAGGGCTGGAAAGTTTTAACAGCTTCTTAAGAAAAAGGTAGAACAACACTATCATGACTCCTGTACAGAACTATGAAACTTCTGCGGTGTGAAGCAGCAACTACAACTTATTTTGGCAGAGCAAAGCATCTCTGAATGTGCTGAAATATGTAAATAAGAAACAACCTAAGTTAAAGAGTAACCTTACATTAACAAGTCTGCCTGTAGGAAATGCTGCTATGTTATCACAGCATCACTGTAGCAAATCTTATAGGTGAAGGTAACTCCCCCTCTCTGGATAGCAGCTAGAGAGGGGCTCTGGGTTTGTTTCCTGCTGGCAGCTCCTGAGGGCTGCAATCAGGCTTCTTCCACCCTGAAGGCCTTCAGGCTTTGATCACTCCTTTGCCTCTTGACTTGGGTCTCCAGAAAAGCTGCATTTTAGACCCATTCATTCCTGGAGCCCCTTTGCTGCAAGTTATTCCTTCTGGGGTTTTGACACCCATATGTTCCCATTCAGACCGACTTTCAGATTACTATTTCAGTCCTCTAGACATACATAGAGGGAGTGGGGTGAATTAGAATGCACTGACTAAATTCATTTACTCCTAGTTCTTCCAAGTTCATGGCTTGGACAGGAGACTATGGGAGAGTATCTTTTGGAAAAAATAATACCCATTCTTGGTGAGCATGCAACAAATAGCCTTTAACAGTTTTTTGGTTTTTTTTAATCCCTTTGTATTTAGTAGAAATCTGAATGTATAAGAGTAAATTTTCTCCTTTAATTCTGTCTGAGGCACCATTTTCTTGTACTTAATGGTTTTTAAGGCCTGGTAATCTTTTTGCCATCCAAACCTTTTATTTATTTATTTTTTTAAATACAAGTTTACCACCAATTACTTACGCCTCAGAAATAAATTAATCAGCCTTTGTTATAAGAAAAGACTGATAGAGTTTACCAACATTTTATTGCCCATTATTTCATTCCAGAAAGACATCAGCCAAGCACAAGAAAGAAGAGGATGCACTTCCACAACCCCCTGCACACAAAACTGGCTACTGCTGCATTCACTGCTTGCAGTCTCCTTATTTCACTGCTTTTGTTTCTCATCATACGTTACAGGAATAAAGAGCCAAATGCAGGAAGCAGCAGCTTTATATTAAATGTTTTATCACCATCTGCAAATTACAATGCCTAACCATGTAGGTATTTTGGTTAGCTTGGTTCTTCTCCAAGCATTCCTTGATGTAATTCAGAATCAGCCTTCCAGTTGAACTGGTTCCTTGTGCAGCTAGTTGATGCATTTATTCATTAGCTTTAGCAAAGCCCTAGGCATAGTGACAGTATGAATAATATTACAAAGTAAAGCCCAACATCCTCAAGAAATACCATAGTTGACTAAGGAAAGTAAACATTTTTTTTTTCCCCTCCTATCTTTAAGGAGCACATACAGACCTGAGAGACAGGATAACCAGGCTCATGATTTTTCCCTGAATATGTGCAGATCTGACCAGATACCAGCTCAGATGTGTGGCATGTTCTATTCAAACACTCACATAAAACTGTATACACTTCTATTAGTTCAGATTCAGAGAAATAAACTACCTGAATTTTAATTCTAAACTTTATTCATTTTTGTAATCTCACCTAATTCTGCCCATAGCTCCAAGGAGAGAGGGGGCAACACAAAACTAGTCAAAACAAAACTGGAAGCAGCACTCTGAATTCATTAGTTCTAGAAATTTGACTTAAGTGTTACAATACGTAAGCAATAGCAAGTGTTTTGTTTGTTGCAGTTTTTTAAAATCAAGCTTAAACATCTTGAAAATCTTCAGCCAAACATCTTTTATATAATGCTGTTTGCCCCCCATACTAGATAAAAAGTACCCTGACTGATAATACCTTTCCTTCCCACTCCTCACCTCAAAAATCACAGTTCACCTTATATTTTTCAGCAGAGTTTAGGTTTTACAGCCATTCCAGTAGCATGCATTAGGTTGATTTAGTGGTAGGTTGAGGGGTGGAGAGCAGGGCTTCCTATTTTACTATCATTTAACACTAATTTTAAATTAAAAAAAAAACTGTCAACATGTTTCAATTTTCCACTCCTGTCTCAATAATAGAAGTCAAGAGGGACAATCCTTCACTATAGCCTAAAACCATATAGAAGAGATTTTGGACATCTGTGAAGGAATTGTTTGGTTTGTGCTTGTTTATTGTTTGTTCGCCTTTTGAAGAAAAAAAGAGTAAGGGGAAAATATTTTGTACACAGATCATGTAACATACAAGCTAGTTCAAAGGATTCTTTATTTGCTTTATGACTCATGATCATTGTAAAATTACTCTTAAAATACCTTAACATTTGCTAAACATGACCTTAGTCATAATTGTGTAAATTTTGATTTAAACGCATGCCAAAGTTAGAGTAAATCTAAGTCTTGATGATACCCATATTGCAGAGTTCCATAGATTTATTTACCAAGGGAACCTACTGGAAACACACAAAGAAAATCATTGGCAAATAAGCAGTATTTTTTCTCAAGTTTACAATGGAAACAGAATATAATCAATGTACATACTAGCTGATGAAGCTGGTCATTGCATCAACCATTTCAAAGTCATTTCAATGTTTGGATGTTTAAAGCAAACAATGTGATTGCATCAATATGCAGAGTACTTTTTTTCTCATGATGTATTTTTTTCTGATTTTTAAATATTTACAGAGTAAATAGCAACATCCATAATCAAACTTGTATGTGAGATCATTAGACAATATATACAGTCACTCCTCTATTAGCTCTCTTTTTAACTTAAACAATGAAAGAATATTTACAGATGCTAGGAATCATAAGCAGCCACTCTTTACTTTGTTAATCAAAGCTGTGAGGAGAAATGAACAACTGCAAACGGGGAAAAAAAGAGACAAAACATTAAAGCTGAAAAGAGTGGAACAAATTAAAAAATAGCTAAAACACCAAGAACAAAATTAAGTATACAATTTTGCAGTACATCCAAAAAGTTTCTTCCTTACTTTACCTCCTAATATCTTGTCTGAGCTAACTTGGCACTATTAATTAGCATATAGTAATAACCTATTAGTCATTACTACCCCATACTGGTGATCCTTATGACAGGTGTGTATCTTCTGGGATTTTAATTTTTATTTTTGTTCATAGCTTGATACAGAAGCAGCTTGATCTGGTGGAAGGTTTCAGAGACTGAAGCAGGACAGTCACAAAAATAGCCAGCCAGGTGCTGAACCCTGGAAAAATAGAAAGGGTTTCCCCCAGATTAGATGGGACTATGTAGTTTGCTGCCATGACAGATAAACTTGACAAAAAGGATTCTCCCTGCCAGGACACAGCTGGGTTAAAAAAAAAAAAGTTACATACTGTCCTCTTTTATTCCTGTCTTACTCCCTTCACTTACAGTTTTAAGCCAAGTGTCTTTCTTCCTAGTAGAACCTGATGCTTTCTTAATGTTTAAGTCATACAGTCTTCTCTGTAGACCTGATAACAGAAGGTGGTATAGGGAAATGTATATCAAAGTTCTGGTCAGCTCAGAACTACATGGTCAACACAGTCACATTCCTTCAACTCTACGTTTTCTATCCTACTTTTATACTACATGCATAATCAGTGAGTCAAGGGCATCTAGATTTATCACAGACAGCAGCATACTACAACACAACAAGTCTAATTTACTTTGTATGTGTCTGAGTTACAGAATTAAATGCAGAAATAGCTTCTACCATGAGCAAACACCTGCCATTCATTCCACCAAGTAACAAAACTCTTCCATTTTACACTTCAGCAATGTTTGTGGTAGAACACGACATGCAAGGGGAAGTCAGTCACAGAAGCCAAAGTACTTCCAAAACCTGGCAGTGATCTAACATACTAGGACGTGTGATCCACAGATTAGACCACCAGTTCAGAGAAAAGCTGACTTTATCCTGTCCTGAAGAGAGTACAGACCAACGGCGCTTTTCTGACAAGGAAGACAAAAGGCTCATTCTCTTCTTTTGAAGCACGTAGTATTTTGTTTGCAATGAGATAAGAACAAAGAATCCTGTTAACACTGAATATCTGTATCCTTCAACAGGACATAAGAAATAAATTTCTTACTATAAGGACACTTGGCATAGTTAGAGCGTAATACACCTCAGCTAGTAGGCCCAGCACAGAGCCTGTGCTTCAAATAAGCCTTCAAAATACTATCAAGTTAGGATTTGTATGATCCATAGACTTTCTGCTGAACATATGAAAAGAGCATATTTCACACCTACAGCAGAAACCCAAGCTCCTCACATCAGCAAAAAGCCCAGCAAAACACAGAAATGCAGAGCCAGCCTTTGCTTGCTGACTTCAGCTTAGTCTCCTAACTGCATTGATGGACCATGTAATAGGCTTGCTGCTTTGATGAATATTAATCCTTACAGGCCTTTTCTTAACCTTCTTATAAAGTTTCCAGAAATATTATAAGTTGTTTGCAGCACAATTGTTAGGCTTGGCAATACATACACACACACACATATATATATTTGCAAGAATACTAACACAGTTTAATTTTTAGAGTGGGGGAAAATCTGGATCTCAGAGAAATATGTTCAAGAAAGAATCATAGCATGGAGCAAAGTTCCAAAAGATATATATTTATGTTAAAATCATAACAGATAAAATATAATGCCTCCATTATTGAAACAACATGGTTTGTTTAACGTGCTTTGTTGAAATTTCAGGAGCCCTACATCTCAGAAGTTTGTCCCTAAAATAAATTTTAATTCCTTTTCAGTACTTGTAATATGCAAGCCTACCAAAATATAAGTTAATATCTGTTAAAGATCATTTCAATTTATGAAAGGTTGAAGTTTGAGAATGAGTGAATTTAAGTGTATACTTCAAAGTTCACATTGACATTTGAACATTGCAAGTTTACACTGTGCACACCAAAATAGCCTGGCTCTGTCACCCAGACACCTGAGGCATCATACTCTTCTAAATAACAGCAAGCAGATGGATTTATTCTTTTTTTCCCCCATGAATTAGCTGCAGTAGTTTTTTAAAGTTCTGTAGTAACATAAAACTTCATGTTCTTCCTCAAGCTTCAATATAAATATGACATTAGATGAAAGGACACATTTTAATTTAACATTTAGGAACTAATTTTGACTAATTTTAACCGACTTCTGAGCAGTGTCTGAACTGGATGCAAATGAAAAAATAGCTGGCTTTCATCTGCAAGTGCTGTTCCTGTATCACAGATACTCTCATCTGAGACTGGAAAAATACACTCCATATCTTCATAAAGTGGAAGCAGCTGCAATGACAACTGATTTTTGGCAACTTCAGTCCCTATCTACTTGTAGGTACCAGCAGCAGTCTCAATCACATATTAAAACTAATTAACAAACCCAATAAACACCACCATAGCAAATACAAATGCCAGTTTCATCAGCTAGAGCAAATCTCTCTCTTACACTGTATTTCCAGAGCAACTTCCAAAGCATTTTATGGAAGGAGATGAGCAGACCTACCCATATATCTCAGATCTCCACATGCAACTTCCTCTCCATCTACCACAGTGAAACTTTTTTTTTTTTTTTTTTTTTTTGCAAGGACAAGTAACCTGGGCTTTGGACTTAAGGCGACAGCATTAAAGCAGAACTAAATACTATAGGAGCATCACAGCTTGGCAGATCTCACAGCACTGAAAATAAGATCCTATCTTTCTGCAGTGCTGCAGAATAAGCAATTCATGCATTTTCTTCCATAACTTCATGCTAAGGAGGAGAATTTTCTGCTTTCATGGCAGGAGAGCACACTGTGATTAAACCCCCCAAATGGGGGCAGGAATAGTGAAATGTTAGAAAAGCACTACAGCACTAAAACCCAGGCCGCACCGGGAAACAAAATCCTCTTCATGAGACTTTCTTGCCTTCTATAGTTCAAGTACATGAGATGGATGAACTGGTTTGAATGAATCCTGTTTCATGAGGGAGTAAAAAAATAAATAAAAACAAAACTGAAGATTTTCTGCAAAGGTTCTAAAACAAATCACATCTTAAAATATCTGAATATGGTGATTTTTGGTCAATCAGCACAGTGCACTCCAAAGGCACAGCAAAAATGATGAAGCCACTATACAGTGAGACATCTACTAACAGCTGTAAAAAAATCCTTCAGAGTCTTTTTTCTTTTGTACCCTTCCTCCCACTGAGAAGGGGAATATACTGCAAGAAGGCCAGGAGATGAGGATATGGCCACAACATGTCTGGAAACCTTAGAAAGAGACTGGGAAGCTGGGAAAGGAGAGCCTCCCCTAAACAAGCAGTAACAGTGCTGGTGGCCCTGTGCAGAGAGCACAGAGCTAGGGAAACATGGACAAAAAGGCCACAGGCTTTTTTCTTTTCCTGTGGACCAGCAAGAGCAAGTACGCTCTCCCTACTTAAAAAAAAAGCAACACCCATTACAATGTTTAAATTAAGCAAATGAGGTTGATTTACAGGTCTAGCTTTTTCCTGACTAAATCCCAAACCGAGTAGGGTTTATCATCAGTGCTACCACTAAAGCAGGCATTCTCTTGGTAGGAGTCAGACAAAACACTTAACACTGATCAGACTACAGAGCACAAAGGTTCCTAAATTTATATTTTACTTTGCTAATTGTCAAGGGGTAATGCCTCCCAAAACAAGCTAAGAAGCCTGACAGCTTTTCTGTGCCAAATTATTCCTAAAAATAATAAATCCTACCACATCACATAACAGCAAACCTAAGCTTCCTAATGCAGAGTGCTGTAATGCTGTCCCAAGTCAGCAGACAGAAAGCTGAATTAATCTCCCTGGTTACACAGAGGCTTGTTAAACGGTGGCAGAGTGAAAACAAAAAGAGCGTGTTATTATCACTCGGTGCTGCCACTGAGAGCCCAGTGGGGAGCCATGGCACCTAGCATGAACCACACTCACTTTGCAGCTCTGCTGTTGGCAAGACCCTGTGAAGAGCATCAGAAGCAAGCAGTGAAGTTATTCATGAGCTAGATGGATGCCAGAAACACCACATAGAGGGTAAAGGGATGGCAATGGAAATTTGCACCTCTCTGTTCTTCTGACAGGACTGGTAGGTGAGAGAGACAGATCCATTACTCTCCGTCCCAACATCTGCACTGGTACAGAAGTTTTGGCCAAGCCAGAAAAAGGCTTCTGCTCTCACATCTACTGTAAAATTGGGCTTGAAAAATATAGAAAGACCTCTCACTGCCAGAAAAGGAGAGGAAGACCTAAGGACTTTTCATGCACTTCCACGGATCCATATGTATATCCTCTGTATATGTCTCTCAAACAAAAGCAGCATAAGATTGAAGACAGGCATTTTACGGGAGATGTTCTTACAGCATACACATAATGAAGAGGCTCTCTAGAACAGTGACCTGGACAGATATTAAACTGACAGGTGTTCAGCATGTATCTGGGAGACAAAGCACTATTAATCTCAAAGAAAAATAATGCAGTGTGATAATCTGGCCATGCACAATAAAGATACCAAAACATTTATTGTTCCCTATTTGCTAAATAAGCAATGAATCTTAATTATCCACATCAAAACCAGGTTCAAAAAAAATGACAAATATTTGAAACACGAGGGAGACAGTATTTTTTGGTAAGTGAAAAAAGGATAGTACTACTCGTGGACCTGATTCTGTCCATGTTTATCAAGCTTCTCCCCTTGAAGTCAATGGCTATCCATGCACAGATGAAAGCACGTTTCTGTAATCCAGATTGTGAAAGTGAAAACAAAGTTCTAACATCATTTCAAATCATGTTTGAATTTTTGTTCTTCTATTCCCTCTTGAGCATTTCTATTTTTTTTTTTTTGTGAGTTATGTTACCTATTCTTAATCCATTCAAGTAAGAGGTAGGCTTAGCACATCTTTTTAAAATAAATCATCAGATGTGATGATTTTGCAACAGCACACAGCAATGACTTATGTGCAATTAGGTGTCTTTGGGCACCAAGGACATAAGTATTAATTATTCTGAACACAGAAACAGTTTTTCCTTAGGCGAAGTAGCTAAAAAAATCCTAAAAAAAAAAAAAAAAATGCCTTTCTGAACTTGTCTGAACTCCACTGAAAATCAGTGATGTTATATTAATGAATGTTTATTTAGAACTAGAAATTGGATTAAACAACCTTGAACATAATTCAACGATTTTTCATAGTATCTCATATGCTTGTTGCTGAACTGTCACTATTTCTGACTAACTACAAAACAGTTTCATCTTTTCCATAAGTCAAAATTTCACCAGTTTACAGAAGAAATAACCTCAAGGAATAATGTAATAAAATCTTTGTACCTCAGATTAACATTTCATACCCTCACAAGGGTATTTTTGAAAGATACACATTTTATTTGTAAAAAAAAATGGTTAGAAGTACCATTTCACTCTGAGGTAAAGCTAATCTTATAACACCAGCATTTAATCACTAAATCCACTAACTCCTCTGTTAATTTTAGCAGATTTATCATAAGGAAGGATGCAGAATGCAAACTGTCAGCAAACTGGACTGAATCTTGTCCTGATTACTATAGCTTGGGGATGTTTCAAGACCCCTTACGTAATGCTATTTATTTCACCTGACATTGCAATTGCTCTTTCAAGCATGATTTGTATAAATCAAGAAAGCATCTTTAGCTCCCCCTTCGTAAAGCCTTATCTTCAACACAGTGGCTTCCCCCTCAGAGTGACAGTTCTAGACCCAGACTGCAATGCAAAGCTGGTCCTTCCACATTTCAGAAGACACAACTTAGCCAGACCATACAGCCCAACAGCAACATAAAACTCACATCTCTCCTGGCACAACACAAGCTGGCTCAAGAAAAGCTACACACTGTTTAAAAGGCTTCACGATTTATCCACTGCTTAAGAGAAAAGCTTTGATGCTTTACCACCCAAAGACCTCAGAAAATAGTGCAAGCAAGAGGTAACAGAGAGCAAGAATATGGCTTCTTGACTAGCAGGTAGCTGCTCAAGGTACACTAGTACCAAGCCCTCCAGAAAACAGTGGAAGTTCACAGAATCACACAATTGTAGGGGTTGGAAGGGACCTCCAGAGATCATCAGGTCCAACCCCCCTGCCAAAGCAGGTTCCCTAGAGCAGCTTGCCCAGGTAGGCATCCAGATGGGTCTTGAATATCACCAGAGAAGGAGATCCCACAACCTCCATGGGCAAAGTCACTTCTGGACTTTGAGATTTCACTTTTGCCTGGAGCCAACAGAGAAGAGACTATGACTGTGGTTTCCTTAAGTTCTATGGAAAAAATTGCATATATATATATACACACACATATATGATGTAAATACTACAAAAAAAGATGTCCACAAACAACCTATTTTAAGAGGCCAATAGCTTGCCACTCCAGATAGAGTGAACCATACTAGCATCCCATTAAAAAAAAAATCCTATGAAAAAAGCACCTGAGTAACTGTAATGCAACAGGAGACAATGACATCTCTCCAAGCAAATGTGGCGCACTCATGCATTGGAATGTTATTTACAAAATGGATGAAGAAGTCCAGAGTGATAAAGTGACTCAGAACTTTATTCTTTTGATAAATAGCTCAATGTACTTTTTAGAACCCCAGAAGCAGCACTGCCTTCAGTACAGGCTTCTGATTAGCCACACATTGAAACGTGCAGCTATTAAAAAACTAGGTATAAAAATAAGCACAAGAATCATCTTCTACTTGCACGTGCATTTCTCTCTCAGTTATGAAATGTGCTATTTCTGAACTCCTAGATCACTGAAAAGATATGACACTACTGTAACAGGAAAAAAAAATCTAAAGCCTCATTATTATCTGATCCATTTCAATTTACAAGTATAAATGATTAAAAACCACAGAAAATGATATCTTTGGTCATTAAACACAATAATCACCTTCTTCTAAACCAAATATCATCATGTAACGTATAATTTCTGCATCATTTAAAGGTGTTTAGGTTACATTGGTGATTACTCTTCAGAGACAACAGAAATCAGTATTTGCCACCATATTTTGGGAAAACTAGGAATGAAAAGGCTAATGTGCACTGCCTTGGAATGAACTGGACAGGGGCACTCAAAAGGACCAGATGACTCCTCTATTTAGGAAGAGATAACACTACAAGCTACAAAATTACATTTGAAAGGCTCTCCCTATTATTCGGTATGGGTACTATAATTTCCCAAGAAACATTTCTATTGAGTTCTTACTAAATTTCAACAATGTTTCCTTTAGCAAAGTATTTACTAAAGTAGATCCCAATAAGGTATCCTGCCAAAGGAAATGTTTGTGGAAACTTAGTAAAATTGTCTTCACCTTAACTGTTATAAGATACTGTCAACACTGTATACACATTTTTATTATTCCATAAACATTTCACTGACATATTACTAATAAAATTATTAGCCCACTTTTGCACAGTGATATTATACATATGATAAGCAAACTGTTTCACAAAAGCTGAGTATAAATGAGAGTTCACTACTATAATAATAAGTCAGGGTCTGTGATTTGAATTCCAATGTTAATGTAAATGCTGTTTTTAAAGGTTTGTTAAATTCTCATACACACATAAGTGACATTATGATGCAGTTATGTGATGGCAGTATCAGGTGTTTAAGTACCTACCTCCCCACAAAAAAAAAAAAAAGACTAACTCTTGAAAACAACAAAAATCACAACTAGATAAAAACACTGGGAAATGGACTAGTAGGTAGATAAATATATATGTATATATATTACATTTTAATCAGCACCAGCAGAAGCAGTTAACAGGATATAAGAATTTAACACTAGATTGATGACAGAGAAATCGCAACAGAGTTTTCACTTTGTATTGCTAATAAATCCCTCTGTGCATCAAAATTGATACAAATTACCCTAAATATAATTCCCTACCCACAGAAAATAAAAATCTATTGGTATAATGTATGAGACACATCAAGGCTTGGAAAGGTGAAGCCTTAAAATCCAAGAATGAAAGTCTAACTTCTAGGTGTCTAACCGGGTTGTTACAAAACCAAAAGCCCACTAGTCCATGACAGCTGGATTTTATACATGCTGTCTGTAGTTTTCACTGCAACTGTAGTAAGTGATGCGTATTTCTTACGAAGTGGATTTTGAGAATAAAGAACTTCCTATTCCGCACCACTGCCATAAAACAATGAAAAGCCTCCTTGCTTTCATAACATTAAGATGTTTAAAATTAGTAGAGTTTAATTAGCACTCCTGAGAAACCTAACTGAAGCATCACAAGAACCAGTTAGATAAGCGGTTATATTTTCAGAAGAGATATGCTTAATCTTAAATTGCAAAGCTCTGTACCACCTCACCTTAAGGCTGTTTAAAACCTGCATCCTGTACAGTTACCTAAGCCTATACCCTGTTGATTCATGGAAGAGCTTAAGCCTTGTAACACTAGTTGTTTATATTAAGAAACTAAGCAGAATGCATCGTTTGATGTATCATGTATTTAGATATTCAGGTTTTGCCAAATACCAAAATACCTACTGAACCTGTACTGATTGTATTAAAAGAAAATACAGAATATACAACAAGTACATTGAAGAACACTGGTGAGCAACTGAGAACAATCAAAATGTTCTCTGGAATGCATCAGTTCAGCAATGAATTCATAGATATAAAGCCACATAATAACTTGAAATCTGATATCCACAGTAGTTTACTAGTCTGATTACAGATAAATTTTTAAATACATATATACTTGAAATACATTCAAGAAATACATTAAGACTGCTGTCCTTTGAGAATGTTTTATTTCCATGGTGAACTGTCACCAGTATGAAAAACTCTAAACTCATTTCTAAATAAAATATATATATATATATACACACACACACACATATATATATATATATATATATATATATTTAATCTTAGCCAACAACTCCAGACCTCATTGTTTTATTTGCTACAGAATTAAAAAGCCCTCCATCCAAAATCAATTCCCAGTGAGGCAGGAGCAGGCTGCAGTCAGTTTCCTCCCCAGGAAAAAAAAAAAAAAAAGAAAGAAAGAAAAAAAGGATAACTTAAACTTCATCATCTTGCCCAGGTGTTTTCTAGATCACAAGCCACTACTTTAAGACCCTTCTCAATACACTTGCAGTGTCTCAGCTAATTGCAGTAAAGGGTAAGGATCCTCAAATCAAGTTATTTTCAAGCTATTTTAGAACATTCAACTAATTTACTAATTTTAATCCAATGTATATCCAATGGGACAGATATTTTTTTTCTTTACTCCCAATCGTCTGTTCTTTCTTTGAAAGATGAAATGATAGCAAAACTTCTCTGCATTCTTAAGGCTTGCTAGCTAACAAGTCTATACTTAAGTCTATACTTAACTGGGACAATCTTTTTATTTACCTAGCCTTCTCTCACCATTTTTCCCAGCACTCTATTCAAAATGAGAATCACCAATTATGACTATGTTGACTTCTTTTTAGTATGATTTTTTTTTGCAGGCAGTTGTTTATGCAGTCCTCTTTAGGTGGTCATGTAATTAATTTATACACAGTATAATTCCTGTAGACTAAACATGAATTTGGATCATAAACATTATAAATGCTGTGTTAATACATATAAATTACCAAATTTGTTAGGAGATTATACAGTTTGGGAAAAATCCCAATGGTTTTTAGTCATGTAAATAGTCCCACTGATGTCAACAGGATTTTGAGTAAATATGAACAGGATTTGATTATGCTGACCGGCATGCAAAGATTCCCCATACCTTCAGACTGGAACGGAGAGGAAATACTCCTAGGTCATATACAAAATCCCCAAACAACAATATTTCACAGCAGATGCTGCCAAATATCTACAGCTCCCCTAAAAGCTGGAGAAAAAGGTTCTTAATGTGATGATGACTCCGTCTTTGATATACCATCTTACTTTTAAGTACATGTCATTACTGCCTACAACCATTTTAAGTCTAGCGACTTTATTTTGAACCACAAATATATGAACATATCCAGATATTTCTGGTATGCATCTAAGGAAAGAGACAAAAAAATAATGCAAAATTTAGCCCCTACGAGTATGCAGTGGGAACAGTTACTAGCCCTCTAAAATGCTGTGCTTCTGATGGTGCCCTCTTCACCACTAGCTGCAGCTGATTGGCAGTGACGTTGTTGATATACAGTTCAGCTGGCAAGGTTTCATCATATTTCATATGTTTAACAGTTATTAAGCAGTGTTTCCTAAAAAAATCTTTTGTTTTCTCTTGAAATATGCTTTCATGTCAAGAAATCAATTAGGAATAAGTATTTAATGAAACTGTTCCTTAAGCTTCTACTCTGTCTTTACCATTGAAACCATTATATACATATATTTATGTATTTAAACACGTACAATGTTAGAACTTTTTTTTTTTTTTTTTAAACAAACCTAGCAACAAAGCTCACAGTCTAGGGCAAGATTACAAGTGAGAAAGGAATTGGTAAATATATAACTTGTAGACATCTAGTCTTGGTCAAAGAAACTGTATCTGAATGTGTGATCTATGTGACATTAGAAACATCATGTATTCTTCCAGTATGGAGAAGTTATGAACAAAAATTAAATATATTTTAAAAAAAAAATCCAAAACCAGACCTGTCAGCCATACAGATAGTGCCTACTATAAAAAGAAAACACAAACACTCAAAAATGACTATCATCACAGAGTAGAAAGACTTTAGAACCAATATTAAAGGAACAGTCATTTAAGGCACATGAGTTACTGGTATAGCAGGAAGACCGTTCAGGAACTGAACTCTGACCTGCAATTGTGCACTTCTGACATCAGTACCAGAGGACCTAGGAAGTTCTTTAACCGAAAGCAGGTTTGGGCACCCTCTAGAGGTTTTGCTCCCACAGAGGAACAGTTCAGAAGCAACTGGTAACTTTCATAGAACCTGGGAGTTTAAGATCCAAAACTGCAGCCTTAAATGCAGACTGATAGGAAAAGGTTCGTTCTTGAGTGAAAAAGCAATGCACCAGAAGTACAACTCTGTTTTCAATCTGTGTAATCAGATTGCTTGCCCCATTCAATTAGACCAGGTCTACTGGGTCTATATAATCAAAAACTAGAAAAAACACATCGCAACTGTTACTCTTCTGTTGGAAATCAAGAGGAACCTCTTTTCCATCACATGAAAGTTTCTAACACTACAGAATTTAACTTACATAACGAGAAAAGAAACCAAAGACAAAGATAGCTAGCAAAATAACAGATCACCCATCTATGCAATGCTCTAAAATAAAATCCCAAACCTTTAGCATCACACTGATTTTGTTGGATTTTTATTTCTTATAATGTGGAATTTAAATGTTGTGAATGTTCTCTGAATAAAAGCAGTATTAATCATTTAATCTGCTATTCTATTCATCCAGACATTTTGCCCACCCTTTCCTCCCAAACCTTGTCCATACAACATATGAAGGGAAAAAGGACTTTCTACTACAAATCTACTTGATGCTTCCTGACTTTTTGATCAAACTGGTGCTAGGATGAAATTTCCTATAACATATAATGATGAACGGTCTGTTTAAATCTTGGTGGATCATGCTCTCCGGGTCCAAGACAAATGTGCTCAAACAAAGCATTAATTTTCTGTTATCATCATCCTACAAGTCTGAAAATACAGGGTCTTTCAAGTAGTTATGCTGCTTTGAGTAACTTCCTCAAAATAAAGAAGAAAACAATAGCTCATTTAAGATGCTTCATTATGAACAAAAAAAAAAAAGGAAAAAAACACTTAATCTGAATATTAAAGAGGCATTTCCTACCATCAATGATATCACAAACATGTAGGTTCCAACTGTGAGGTGTTTATTTTTAGGATAGTTTGAAACTGCAAGCCATTAACGCAAAGCTTTCTAACTCAGATTACTGATGTTTTGCCAAAAATATTTATACTTACTTTTGGTAGGAAAGCAAATCAAAACCACTTGGATTAGTGTGTACAGAATATCCCAGCAGCAACAGAAAAAAGTGAGTACACAACACACTTCGCCAGTTCCACTTTCAGAGTAATTTGAGACATACGCATCTCTTTATTCAAAGCAGACTGCCCTATCGGTCACAGGTGCAATCAAATGAAGACCAATCACTAATAAAATCACAGAGTATCTGCTTCAGAGAAAACTGTAATAAGATTCTTGAAATGTCTTGATGATGGCTCCTCAGGGATCCAGCTCTAGCTATTGTGTATTTTGAATTTCAGGAATTTAGTTCTTGAATGTAGAAGAGCTGGTCTTAGGCAAGGCTGAATGATGCTCTACAGGCAGCCTTACTGCTGGCATTTGGGCCCTACTAGAAACTGTGCAAAGCTTTGAGCTCCTTTACAGACTGTTACATCCAAGTTCTCAGGTAGCATCAGAACACTGCTTTGCTATTTGCCTACCAAGAAATTTCTCCTGCATACAGGACAGCCTACAGTAACCAATGCACATGACATCCTTGGGATGATTAATGCATCCAGCGTTGAATATGAACACATGAACTCAAGTTTACAGAGAAATGAGAATTACCTACTGTGTCAAAAGCAAGCATCTGATGGAACACATCAGGCCCATACTCAACCCCCTTCCCCTAGTCCCAAACAGCTTGTATTCCCAGTTTAAAGTTTTGTTCCTCATTTGAAATCAAGTAACAGTTAAACAGACGTTGCAGCCCTCTAATACCTGAATTTCTCTTTGGCAGATACCAAAGCAAAAGTTAAAGAACGGTTGAGAATTATCTAAAATTGCAGCAGAACTGGGCACAGCTCTCCAGATATGACCTCATCCGTACTGAGCAGAGGGAAGAACCACCTCCCTACACCTCCCAATGATGCTTTTCCTAATACAGACCAAGAGACTGTTGGTCGTCTTTGCCGTAAGAGCATGCTGTTGGCTCACATTCAACTTCTTATCCACTAGGACCTCTGGGTCCTTGTCTACAAAGCTGCTTTCCAGCCAGCTGGCACCCAGCGTGTACAAGGCTCAAGATGTTACTTCTACCCACGTGCAGAGCTTGACATTCTGCCTTTGTTAGAACTTCATGAGGTTCCTGTCAGCCCATTTCTCCGTCTTGTCAACACCTCTCTGAATAGCTGCACAATTATCTGGTGTATAAACCAGTCCTCACTTTTTTGAATCATCTGGGAACTTGTTGACAGTGTATGTGTCCCATAACCCAGATCACTAACAACAGTGTTAGACAATACAGGATCCAGTATTGATCCCTGCAGTACACCATTAGCAGCCTCCTCCTGGACTTCATGCTGCTTACCATTACACTTTGAGCCCAGTGATTCAGCCAGTTTTCAGTCCATGTTACTGTCGATTTATCTAACCTGTACTTCAAAAGCTTGTCTACCACAATGATATGTGATACTGTCAAAAGCCTTACTAAAGTTGAGATAAATAACAGTCAATGCTCTCCGCTTGTCTACCACAGTCATCTCATTGTAGAGGGCTGTAAGTCTGGTCAACCATGTTATCTCTTTCAAAAATTAATGCTGATTACTTACAATCACTTTCTTTGCCCTTCATGTATTTGGAAATGATTTACAGGAGGATTTGCTCCATTACCTTCCTGTGGTCTGAAGTGAGGCTGACTGGCCTGTAGTTCTCCAGATCTTCCTTCTTGCCCTTCTTGATGACAGGAGTGACATTTGTTTTCCCCAAGTCCTCAGGGACTTCCCTGATCATCATGACCTTTCAAAGATAATTAGAGACTTTAAATCTCCTAAAACTACTACTAAAGTAGAAATTTTAATGTAGGATATGCATAGATAACATGATGAAGTACGTTAACTGAATGTCTTTTTGCAAATGGACATACTGAAAAGCACTGATACATTGGAAAGAATCCAACAGAGGGCCACCAAGACGATGAAGGAACTGGAGCACCTCTCCTATGAGGAGATGCTGAAAGAGCTAGGACTGCAGCCTGGAGAAGAGGAGGCTCAGGAGGGCTTAACATAAACATTTGAAGGGAGGGTGCAAAGAGGACAGAGCCAAGCACTTTTCAGTTGTGCCCAGTGCCAGGACAAAAGGCAATGGGCGCACACTGGCACACAGGAAGTTCCCTCTGAACATCAGGAAGTACTTCTGTCCTGTGTGGGTGACTGAGCACTGGCCCTGGTTGCCCGAAGAGGTTATGGAATCTCCCTCTGTAGAGAACTCAAAAAGCTGTCTCAACAGGGCCCTGGGCAACCTGTTCTAGGTGTCCCTGCTTGAGGAGAAGGTTTGGACCAGATGACCTCCAGAGGTCCGTTCCAACCTAAACCATTCTGCAACTGTGATTCTGTGACTCCTCCGCTCCTCAATAGAGAAATACACTGTCGCCTACAAGCTGATTCTGAAGCCAGCTCTTTATTAGCATTTGGTCTGTTACAGTGTAAGAATAGATCCAAGTCCATGCTGTGATACATGAAAAAGCCCTACTGGAACGTCCCCGAGATAGCTTTATAGTCCAGAGCAATAATGTGATACCACAAAATATCAAGTTACCATACATGTGATAAGTGAACTCTGGTTCTCCATCACTTAGAGCAGCCTAAGCCCTAACTCAGCAAAAAGCAGGATACAAAATAAGTGAGCTAGTAACTGAAAATACAAGTATTGAATCATGGAGCAAAATACATGAGAACAGGAGATGGAGTGATGTCAGGGAAGGGTGCACAACTGTGGAACAGTCTACCAGAAGAAAAAAGGGAAAAAGAAAAAAAGAATCAAAGTCTATCCATCCTCTGAGCACAGAAAATAATTAGTGGATAGAATGGATAAAGGAGATAACACACTCTGCAATATCCGCATCTATCAGTAAGCAAACTTATCACCTGTAAACTATGATTTTTAAACTGAAATTTCTCTTCAGATTATATCTTTAGGCAATACCATCACCATTCTTATTATATTTACCCTTTTGTGACGTAAGTGGTTTGTTACCTACACATCTTGTGAATTGTGATCTGACAACCTAGAAAAACAACGAATAGAAAAAAAATGCTTTGAGCAACATCCAGAATATAAATGCATACAAGCATAATCACCTTAGGAAGATGTATTTAGAAGAGTGACATTTAGAAATATTAGAGGACAGATGTTCTAGATCTCAGATCACATTCCAACAGACCTTACAATAAAGGCTGACAACAAGTATATCAATGTATCCTAGTTGTGAAAGTTAAATTTCTCCAGATAGAAATCTTTTGCTCAGCAAGACTTTTTTTTTTTTTTTTTCCAAAGTAGCACCAGCTACAAAGCCAGAACTCTTCCCCCCCTCCCCCCCCCCCATGGATTTCGTAAGCTTGACAAGTTTGGTTTTTCAAAAATGAATATCGCATCAAATAGATTTTTGATTGTGTATTATGTTACTAAGTTATTCCAGAACAATATAGTCCACCAGCCATATCAAAAACATCATTATACAATCCTGGCAAAGTCAAATCTAGACTTGTTGAGATATTTTACTTAATTTTAAACACATTAAATGATAAAGTCAGCTGCTACCTAATACACAAACCACATTTTATTGTCTTGTAATAACATTCTGACACTGATTAAAAAAAGCTGTCCTATCTTGTTGGAGAAACAGTTATTTTGAGTAACCACGCTAGCCTTGAAATATATTCTTTCTTCCTCCCCCAAAATCTTTCCAGTTTACTTCCGTATGTTATTGTTGCAGGGGAAAAAAAGGGTTCTCATACCACAGGCATATACCTCAGATCCTTACTGAAGCTGGTATTAGCTTAAATTTCTTGTTCTGGGTGACATACCCTAATGGAGGGGAAAAATAAGTCACTGGTTACATTCCGATTCACTGAGTTAGGTCAAAGAGCCTAGGCTGCTCTACCATATTGGTGTGTATGTGGTTTTAACCTTACAATCACGCACACACGCAAAAATAAAAAATCTAAGAGAACAGACCAGTTCCAGGAAATCTTAAAACCTTGGAGGTATTTAAGGGAAAAAAAAAAAAAAAGAAAGAGGGAAAGAATAGCATTTAATGTTTTGTTAGAGCGAAAGCAAAAAAAGCTGAGAGATTGTCCAAATATCCTAAGGTCTACCTATACCAAGTATTTTGCTGAAGGAATATTTAATTACTTCAACATCAGCTTGACCTCCATTTGATGAAAACAACCTAAGGATATAGGAAACTCAAACATTTGTCCCTAATCTTTCTGATGTAGTCTGCTTGCTTCTTTTTACTTGAAACAAAAAAGGAAATAAGGATTGGAAGGAAATTACTACTGGTACCAAGGCAAGGCTTAAACCAGAAGCTGTCTTTCCAATTCTCTCTCAACACATGATGAAACAATAGCAGCAGACCCTTGCCCACAAGCGTGTTTAATGCCACTCCTTGTACACTCCACATTAATACAACATTACAGCTACAGACCAGCATAAGAGCATTCGCCAATGCTTTATATAGCTTCATTATTCTTGCAAAAGAAAGTTCTCATTTAGAAAGTTCTCATTTAGTTTTTTAAACTTCTCATGAAAGAACATCAGTACAGTTTACATTCTTCCTCTTTTCCTCAGCCCCCCCCCCCCCCCCCCCCCTTATTTATTTTGGGGGGACAGAGGAAGCTGAGTAATGATATTTTCTGTTTTGGTAAAAAGCCTCCTGGATATGATAAAATGTTACTTATTTGTGAAAATTTCACATGAAGTCAATCAAAAGTTAGTTTTATGCCATCCATGCACTGTTAGCAGTATATCAAGAGACAAGTCTTTGCCTGAGCAAAACTAAAAGAGACGCATGTTCTGGGAGACAGAGTACTTAAGCAACCAGGATTCTGTTTTCATGCTTGTACCTGACCTGTTTTCAACCTCTTTATACATGTTTTCCCTTCAGCAGTTGTGTTAGCTAGGTTTTTTGAACTCTTCAGCACAAGGACCATCTGTAAAAATGTTTTGGACAGCACCAGTTCAACAGGGTTGTGATCTAAATTAAGTTGTCAAAACACTGCTGTAGTACAAAACAAAAAGCCACTACTATGTTTGATTGCTTAGATGATTGATAAATTAGCACTGCAGTCTGTTACTCCATCTGCATTCTTGCATATGGTCCTTCATATATGGAACCATTAACGAATTTACTGCATATGATTTTCCAAACACATAGTTGGACTGAGTGGGTTATGTGCCACTGTGCCTACAAAGATATTGCTGAAACTTCTTTCTGACTTGTTTGTTATGGATTGTAAAAAGTCAGGGATTAACTCAGAGTTGTTGAGCTCATTCAATTGTTGAGCTCACTCAAGGTGAGAAATGCTGGGATACTCACAACGAGTTTCAACAACTGTTTATTTCATTTCCAGTTTCATAACAAAATTAGTTTACTGAAATCCAGTAGTAATAAGTAAATACACTTCAACTCAAACTTTGGTTTCACATCTGTAGAATGGTTAAAAAAAAAAGTTTGAAATGAGAATTGTAAACAGGATGATTGAAGGAATTTTCTAGGACTTCTACCACAAGCTAGTCTACATATAAAGTTAGGGGATTCAGCCCCCTTAGCAACACCTTTTGCACCATAAAATAATTTCAGCTGTAAACCTTACTTCTACCAAGTAGTATGATGAACTGTTAATATATAACACACATTTGTTAAACAATGGTAGTGCTCACATCCTGTCAGAGAGCAGGAGTGATCCCAGATGTCTGAAATGCAAAAAAATGCAACAAGAGTTCACAAGGCAACAAGATCTTCCATAATATTTTATTTAAGCCATTAATGACTTTTTCAAGACAACCAACCAAAAAGTCTTTTTAAACAGAGGAAATTTGAAATAAAAAGAACTACAGAAAAAGAATTACAGAAATAAGTTGAGAGAGTCAGTGCTGCTTTATACGTTTGTTATGTTTTGGTTAATATTTGAATGTCTTGTTTAAGCAGTATTAAAAATCCTATTTAAAAAAAATGTTCAAACTTGCGAAGTTTTGAATGTAGAAATACTCAGACCTTAAATTACAAGCCCCTTATTGTTATTCTCCTCTACAAGTATATGAAAGAAGAGATGAAGATTAAAACATCAGAAACTTTGTGTAATGTCCTATAAATGCATTCAGCAGGGTAAGCCACATTTTGAAAGAGGCTCTATAAAGTGATTCATGTGCAAAGAAGAAAAGGCTTTGTGCTGGCCTTTCTTTCTCTGACTGTTCTTGTGTAATGCAGATGTATAGCTGTGCTTCAGAAATATACTTTATATCTAGAACCTGGTATTGTGAAATAAATCACAAGTCCCTAACTCTTTCACATAAGCTGCTGTAAATTGCACATTGAAGGGAATAGAATACAAAACTAGAATTATTTTAGCCATCCTCAAACTCCATTGAAGTAGTTGAGGATTTATTGCACTGATATTACCTCCTTTAGCTGATCCAAAACCAAAAATAAGTCTCAGCTCACACTATTCCAACAGGTAAGATTCTTGATGTATTATACAGGCATCTGAGATGCTGTAGCTTCTTCCACTGCTGCTGAGGTTGATTTCCCTTCTGAATCAGAACAGCCACTGAAAGCCCATACTACAGTTCCATGTAGACATTTCTGCCTTTACATATATTCCACCACCTTGAAATATGTCTTTATTCTTTTGCCTGTCTCTTATACTACCTACTTTAGTTGTATCACAATATTCAATAAGATTTTAGCCTTGTTCAGTTGTTTCACTGTAAGAAAACTAATATTTTTGCTTTAAAAAGAAAGAAAATTAAAGAACTTCATCTATATGAAAAACAAAAGTTAGTTTAATTCTCAGACAGCAATCACACAAATGTGTACGGTTCTCTCTCAAAGAGAAAATGAAGACAGCTACTGTGTCTTATTAAAAGCTTGCTTATAACCTCTTCTTGCTACTTACTAGACTTGACTGAGTGCAAGTTGATAAAATTTATGAAGACTTCTGGAAAGTACAATTCAGAAAACATTCAAATTCAGAAAAACAAAAGAAACAAGACCTACAATTCTAGTGGCATTACACAGATACTCTGATCTCTAGAAAGTAAGATCCAGCTTAAACATTTTTATAGTTTTAGATCTTGCTCTGGGAAATTCACACAACATGATGTGAAAAGGGTAACAAAGACAACCAAATTTAAAATAACTACAAAAACACAGAAGCAGAGTTGTTTTTAAAAACATCACTCAATTCAGACTCAGAAAAATTATATAGGCGTTCTATGCAGATGAACACGTCTTACTAGCCTGAGTTTCAGATGGCTACCACACTTCCTAGTGATAAGAAGGGAAATTTACAGAGTTCAATTTTCTCTCTCATCTTTTTATTTGAAAGCTTTATTCAAGTAACAATATTCCACATTTATAAGTGCATTCAATAGACATACAGAAAACTCAATATTTCTGAATGTATTCTCAATATCCAAAGCTTGCACTCCTATCTTCACATGAACAGAAAAAAGCTGAACCTGAAGTCCCATAGCTTATTCCAGATCTGAAGACTAAACCACATCATTAAAGTGTGAAACTCATTAATCCTATTTTCAACGCAAACACTGACACAAGTTCTTTGTAGGGTGACAACATCCTAACCTGTATTAACAAGTTTACCAGAACATGGTTTTGGTGGATAGGTAGGCAAGTATGAAAGAAGAGTAGAACCCAGAAGAACAAACTAAAATCACCTTGAATGTGCATAGGGGAAGAAACGGAGTACATACATCTCCAGAGAAACAGTTCAAGAGACTATAGTAAGGATTCACCTGTATCCTTACAGTCCACAGTGTAGGACTAATGCATTTCAGAAAGGGGATCAACAGGTATGTAGAACAGTTAGTCAACGATCTGCACTTTTAACTCTGTAACCTCAAGAGCAATCACTACTCCTTTCCATTCTCCCTCTTACTTCAGTTTTAAGTACAGCTTCACTTTTCTACTAGTACCATTCTTTATGGTCAACTCAGCCTTTTCACACCAGCCACTCATTCTCATTTGTTAACCAAAAATATGACTATTGCACAGCATGACAAATTAGACACTTAAATAAAACCAGGTGAAAAAAGCAAATGGTTTTCAGTTACCTGTCAATATCTGGTAGTAATTAAACCCAAAGTAGAACCAAAAGACCATATTTAAATAAAGATTTATTTGAATAGTATTTGAAAAATGTGGCTATTTAAACATTATTAATAAATGTAATTATCCCCTACAAGAACACATTTCCATACATTTAGTTACTTGTTTTAAAGGTCTTTGTAACTGTCTAGAAAGTAATACAATTTATTGACAAGCACTCTACAGCATCAGGTAAACACGCCTTGCACTTCCAGAACCTGACTGTTCTGGAGGTGGGGAAAAATATCTCCATAAAGTAAATTAGCTAAACAAGCTACCAATGATTTTTTTCTTCTTTCTTTCTCCTTCCCACACCTCCATCATCATCCCCCACCTAGAACTCTTATACATTGGTCAAAGTTGGAAAAGGATCATTTGACCCAGTATGGCAAGACTTATAAATAATAAACTATAAGAAAAATTATGAACTAGTACTGAGATTACTCATTCTGCCTGTTTTATGATGTCACTGCAAATACCTGTGATATTCTTTAAATCAAACAAAAACCCCCACATCATCACAAACGTGAGATTACAGAGTTATGGAAGAGTCAAGTTGGTGAAAAAATTAAAGAAAAATTATTTCTGACAGAGCTTCATCTTGTAAAGCATAGATCTCCCATTGAATCTGTTGAATTTCTGTTACCTAATTCAGTAAGAATATTATTGGGTTTTTCTTGGGGGAGAACCACAAAATTGTACAGCTTTGGAGCTTAGTACACATGATATGTAATAAAGATGCAAAAGGAATTTCAATATTTGACACAGGTGCAGCTAGTTCCATACTTGCTTATAGCATATAAATAGTGTCAATGCACACATATCTTAAGCATGTTTGAACTGTTTTGGTTTGGAGTATCTGCACAAATGTCCTGTTAGAACTTGTATACTTTTGCAAATAAAGCACTCCAGAAAACATATTTCTAAAAACGTTTACTAGAAATCATCAGATTGGCTGAACTATCTATGTTAAAGGATTGAATCAGCATCTTTCTACTTTACTGACAGTACAGCAAGCATGACTTTCAGCCTCTCTCCCTGTCCCCACCTTCCTTCCCCCACCATTATTTTTTGTGTGTGTGACACAGGGAAAAACGCAAAAGCCATTTATATTGCAGAGATTCTTTGGCTCCCTGACAAACATCACTGCTCCCAGTCTGCTCTGTCAGTAGATCTCCACCAATCTGTCATTCGGGGACCTGAAATATTGTCATCACTGCTGATCAAAAGCCAAGCAGCACCCTGCTGGATATTTGTAGAGGGGAGACCATGCTGAGAGAGCCTCAAAGAGCAATCCATCAACCATGCCAGCCTGAAGACTCGAGTGGGCAGAGCAACGCTGTAGAGGAAACCCCTGCTCCTCATAGGCCAGCTGAGACAAGGTTCTGGTTTAAGTGCACTTCTGCTGAGAGCAACCAGGGTCTGCCTTTGGCCATAAGACCCTATAAAGGAACCTCCACCATGATACTATACAGCACCTACAAAAATATAGGTAGTTCTACACACACAAAAAGGAAAATCAGGTTCTCTGAGGTGACTTTGCCCAGTACTCTTTCCAATAACACCAGCAGATTCAGGAGGTCAGAGATGCCAGATCTCAAATATACAATGTACCAAAGCTCTGACAGAAGGTCAAGATTATCTGGCATTTAGCTAGTATTAAGTGACAGATATACTATATTCCTCAAACATTGATGTTGCACTTATCCAAAAGTAAAAATAATAATAATAATAAAATCTTACTATGGAAATCAAGCTAAATTGCCTTACTTAACTGTGCAAAGCTTTAGCCCTTCAAAACTAAAACAAAGGCATAAAACAGATCAGAGCATAGAAATTTGTTTTTACCACTCTAAGTCTTCTCAGTTTAAAGCTTTTTATACTAATGCAAATGAACTAGAAAAAAATATTATTTACCAAAAATTTATGTCTCTTCAAATTGTCTGGAGAAAAAAAATACAGTGAACTTATACACACACTGTACCTCCTGGGCAGAGGCAGAAAAGTAAGAATTTAATCCTATCAACTTCTAATTAAAAGGTATTTACAGAGAGGGAGCATTTAGGGCAACTGATCAAAACTCAGTCTCAGAAATGCAAAGAAGAGATGTAAATGTTGTTTTACATCATATTCCCACATTCCATCCACAGAATGTAGCTGCTGCACAGATCTAGGCAGGTCTGAAGTGACAGAGAATATAAGGAAGCACTTGTTTCTTTTTGAAATGAGGAGTATTATCCATCCTCTGATAGCTCATTATAACAGTCAGCACTGAGAATTAAGTGTGTAGTATCCCAGAGGAAGCACATAGGAGCTAACGAACTTCCCTAATTTGACCAGAAATGCATGCTTCGGTATTTGTTTTTACTGCACGAAATGTAATGGCACATTTTAAACACTTATTTACCTCAGTGTATTAAACAGTTGCTTTATAGAATAATGCACTAAACTTCTTGAATACATGATGGCGTCTGTTCAATGCTGCCATTTATATGAAAGATTTCTTTGTATCATGAGTGCTTCTAATGCCAGTTTTTAAAAATCTGCAGTTCTAAACTCACTCTTCGATTAGACATGCATGTTTCTAATTATGTTCAACCTGTCCATCCTTCTTTGAAGTGATGGTGTCAGAGTCCACCAAGACCCTTGAGGCTTTGTGCAATAGTGTACTTGTTCTTGCCAAGCTTGTCAGACTTTCAACCAAAAATACATACTTCTGATCCCATAAAAATCTTTAGGGGATCATTGTATTTATGCAGGTGAAAAAGAGGAAATAACACTACATATCTAAAAAGCATTCAATTATAGCATGCTATATGTCATTAGTAAAATAAAAGCATGTGTACTAGTCAATCCTTAATGAGGTGTACGCCATTTTACAAATGCTGTTTTTCCCAGAGTGAACAAAACTTTACCTTAAAAAAAGAAGGAAAAAAAATCAGACATAGCAGAGAAGCACTTGGGAATTAATTTGGTGATCCCTAAGCAGGGCTTCCAACACTGTTACTCTAAATCCTTCTGTTGAGCTTAAATGCCATAAACCTTATTTAATGACATAAATAAAGAAACCAAATGTCAAGCATCTTTAGTTGTTTCTTCATAATGATCATTCTGAGAATGCATTTGGCCTTCTATATTATTGACACTGACAAAGGAGACATGCTTTCACATATACAAGTTTTTCCATGCACTGCCAGATAACATACTTCAGCATTGCAGTGGAAATCCACATATAAAGCCACATGATATTTGTAACTCAAGCTTCAGAAATATTTGCAGTAATAACGGCAAGAATAATGATTCATCAACTACTGTCAACTTGCTTCACTACTGCACAAGCTTTTTTCCCCCCTTTTTTTTTTTGTTTTTAATATCTGAAGCTTGTTCATTCTATTTACTACTTTTGCAAGCATAGTTGGTCAGACAAGATTAGACACTGAATTGAAGGTCAGGTTACCCTGAACAGTTACTTCATCAGAAATATTCAGACAATTTAACAAAATGATAAATCATATTTGATTTTTTTAAAAAATGCTCATAGAATGATAGACTTCGATTTGTAAGAACGCACCAAATGATCAATTTTGTGGACCTATTCTATCATCTACACTGTTTAGGAGTCCAAGTCCCACACCGCAAGAGACTTCAGCTTCCAGACCATGCAATCTCCCTCTCAAAGGTACCAAGCCATTCTGAAATAAGATGATGCCATTAGGCATGTTCAAAAGCTGCAGTGAAGTTTAGCTGCTGTAAGAAATGTGAGACAGAGATGATTTCAGAAATGCCTTCAGGTATATGCTTATTTAAAGAGCTCAATTTCTCTGAAAATTCTGGCATAAGGACAGCAACAAGGCTTGCCCAGGCAGGCTTTCCCTGTCTGTATTTCTCTAACCTTGAGCCATTTACATTGCTGAAACATTTAAGCCGTTGTTTCTGTAGATAACTGTTCTCTGACCCAGCCTTCTGGGTCAGTCTTTTTTTTTAGACATCTCCATATTCAATGTCATGCCATTTTTCATGCCAAAAAAAAAAAAAATGAAAAAAAAAGCTTTTGCCTTTCCCCATGCCAAACAAGTAAGGTAACAGTCAACCTCTTAGGAAGAAAGATGATTATTTTTAAACGTGCAAGTTTGACTTTGATGACAACCTACTTTCTGAGAAAGTGCTTGTTCATGAATGAAGAAATCTGAATACTGCCCAGCCAGGTACAACATTAGGAGAAGCTACCAGAACGCCAGGCCTTGCTATGATTCTATGATTGTGCACATCATTTTCAGAGACCAGCACTCATTGGTATGAGCTAGACTCTTCATTCAGATAAATATAAAATTATTTAAGTATATATAAAAAAAACACCACCAACAAAAAGTCTGCCAACAAACCAGTAACATGCACATTCCCAAGTTTCAGTATTTTGTTGGAAAAATATAAACAAAAATTGTAAGGTTCACATGTTCCATATTCAATACACAGTACAGTGTTTCACAGATATACATCTTCAAATATTGTGGAAGTAGTACTCTATAGGGAAACAGGATTTAAAAGATAATACATTCCTCAAAATGTAGCGTCTAGAGCCTCAAGCCACCCCTGAGAATCTTGCCAATCTTCCTAACTCCTTGCTGGTTTTAATGTGAGATATATGCCCTTCCAAGACACAGATTACAAATTTAAGTAATCCTAGTGGTGCTAAAAGGTAAAACAATTCTCCATCGCCACACTAAAACTTATTTCCAATTATTTCCCCAAACATTTTAGTAATATAAAAGAAAGTAACCTGAGAGAAACGAATATGTAAAAGTTAAGTCTCATCCAGCATGTTTAAAAGTATTAAGAAGCTCATCAAAATTCCTGGTTTTGCTACATGCCTAATTTCACTTGGTTCCCTTCAAAAATTCAGCCTTATAGGGATATTCTGGTGTTGCTCAATTGAACAATACTTGACTGTGTTAGGACAGAAGAATGTACCTATGGCTGAAAAGGGAATCTGTATACGCTAAGCAGACAAAAGTAAGTTTTATTGTCAGTTTCTAAAAGAAGTTTTCTTGACAAAAAGCACTGTATTGTGAAGATTTTGGTAGATGAAGTCAACTGCAAACTTGGTAAGAAAAAGGGAGTGGGGAGAGAAAAAAAATGCAAAATCTTCCCCTAGAGAACATTTGATGAAAAGCCCCTTTGGCTCTCAGATGTTTTAAATTTATGTTACTACTTGATGTGGACTCTGCATATTTCTGGCTTGCCAAAAATGAATGAAAACAGGTGAAAAATAATAGTTTGTTATACTGTGAAACTGTAATGGTGAACGCAATAAAACAACCAAATGTGACATTAAACATTGTTATTATATAGAGAGATTTTAAGAAGGTCACCGCCTTCTTGGTAGGTTTGAGAAATATAAAGTTTTAAAGTTTCATTAGAAGCCTTTTTTTTTTCCCCAAAAAAAACTTCAGCAAAACGGGGAGTGACTAAAAGGACAAGATAATACACACTCTTCTGCACTCTATGTCTCCTGAAGTTACCGCTTATTACTACAATTGAATTTTGTAAAGTAGAACAGGCAGATTAAGAGCCAGTAGGATGCACTAGAAGTTTTCATGCCAAGAACAATTTAAACAAATATTAAAATACTTGCTGTCATAGATAATGTTTCCCTGTTTCCTAGTTTTACACTAAACAAGGAACTCATACAAGAAAAAAGAAAATCTATTAACATAGCTATCATTTTCTATGTAAACAGATACCACATTTCCTTTATATTTGTAATGTCCACAGTACTGTCAGAGAATTTGGTCAGGCAATCTGCTCTTACAACTCATTCACAACACCAAGTCATCACATCCCAAAGAAATAGAAGAAATTATTTCAGTGTCACCCTCCATTCAGGCCTCTTTCCAAGTAAGCCTAACTACAGAAGTGCCACAAACCGAAGGATTGCGTGGTTTGCAATACACAAGCAGAGGATTGCATAGTTGTCCTACACAGAGAACTTGTATTGACATGAGATACACTAAGCTCAACATTTTACCATCATATTCCCCCTTAAAAAAAAGGTGGAAAAACAATGTTTTTGCAGACATATTGACTTGTCAGGGTAGTCAACCTCTCAGAAGCAAAAGCATTTTAGTGCTATTTGAGAGTCATTCTGTCACTTAAAAAAATAAACACATTATATTTAAAAATCCTGTCTCTGTTACAATTTATTACTAATGCTGTGCATAATTAAACTACTAAATTTAATATTGTGCAGTTAAATAATCAACCAAAACTCATCCTGTAATAAGATCTTACTGAGACCTTCAAAAATGAGAGAAGCAATCCATTTCATTTTTGTCAAAGTAAGCTGTAACCGGAAATAGCAAACTTCATGACTTACAAGTGCGATCAATAAGAATCAAAACTACAGGTTCTTATTTAAGTAAAGAGTGCCATAATAAATGTGTTTTCCTTATCTTGCTAACAGTCTTGAAAACAGTTGCTTCTAGGAATTGTTGAAACGTATGTCTGAAATCCTAACAAAGATATGCTGGAATTTCCACAAGTGATAGGCTCTAAAAATCGTATCACACTGAACCATGAAATAGAAAATGTATCTGAAATTTAGTGCAAAATTTAACACTCATGAGTTCTGCTGATTTTGTTATCTGCTCCATTTACATGCCGATCTACAGCCCTACTTAAAAGCATATTTCTTAAAACCCTTAAAATAAGCTGTTCCATCACTTCCTTTGTAGCATAAGTTGATTTTTACACATCTTGAGAAACAAACACATTACACCAAATCACAGCCACTAAATTGATACCATCCATCAGCAAAGGTAAATTATGCAAATAAGAATTATGCAAACACTTTTTTTTTTAGTTGGTACTATTTCTATTTTGTGCAGCTGTCTGTCAGAGTTCATTATGTGAGAACAAAATTATTTTAGGAGCATTACTTAAAAAAAAAAAACAAACGCAACACACAACAGAAGTCAAAAGCTAGTGCCACTGATGAGCTATTTATCCCTGTTTAACATGAGCTAATGTACCTGACAAACAGAACTCAAGCACAGTAGCTGGAGTTCCCTCCCAAAAACATCTTTCTTGCAGTCCACAAAGAGTCATGCAACTGGCATTCAGAAATAAATACTTTGCTTCCTACTGGCAGCTTTGAGAGGTATTTCCTTTGGTGCGTATACACAGCACAGTTCACTACTCTTCCTCCTCCCCCCATCCCCAAAGCTTCTCTTATATAACAGGCTGCAAAAACCATCTCTGAACAGCACGACTGGGATGCGATCAATCACAGAACGCACGAGCCCTGCTTATTTATCACACCCTTCCTTGGTGGTTTGGTTTTAGGGTCAGGGTTGCACCCATGTAAGCTATGCAAAGTGGTTCACAGAAGCTCTGGGGCTGTTGGGGTCTGAGGCCCACAGGTAGAGCATGCATCAGCTTTCCCTGCAGCCCCGCACTTTGCTCCCTCGAGCCACGTCATTTCTACACTGACCAACTAACTGAGCTGCTTGGAAAACATCAGGCTGGCCTATGGGAGTTAGATAACTTTATCAGCTCATTTTTCAAGACAGGATGAACACATCCTTAAAGACAGGATGACACAGATATTCTTCCTTCTCCTGGTTTGGCAAAAGCCCACAACAGACTTATATAAACTCCACACAATCCCAGCTAGTCCTCCCAATACCTTGAGGTACAGCTGTACGTCTCCACACAGAGCTACAAACTACAGTTCGAGAGGGTTCAGTATTTTCACTTTACATACAGACTACCTACATACAGACTGTGAAAAAGCCTGCAACATGAAGTTTTTACTTTAATCGTGTTACTACTACCAGTAGGTATTACCGGGCATACACGGCTTTAGGTGCACGAATATCAGCCACTGCAGCCAATAAAGTTAACAACTGGCTGTTTAATGAAGGGCCTCTGCGTTTCTACATATTTTTCTAGAAGTGTCAGCTATTCCCCTATAATGCTTAATTGTGCCACCCTGAATCAGAACAAAGCACACACTACCACTTAAACTGTGAGAAAGAAAATGTCTGAGCACAACAAGACGCTGTATTCCAATCTTTCGCGTATCCATGCCTTGAGTCCCTCCAGGGGAAATTTAACATGGTTTCTAAAATGATTTCTCCTCGGGGTTTTTCCATTTTTTTTTTTTTATTCCGAGATGCCGGGCCAGATTAATTTGTGTACGACACGCACTGCCTGCGCCGCTGCTGCACCTCCTCTGTGGTGACTTGATTCAGCTGAAGCCACACTTCACCCGATCGATGCGAGCACATTACACACCAGAATAAGAGTAAGGTAAGGGTAAAGAAAAGCAAAGCGCCTTTCCTTTCAGCCATTAAATATGGATCAACGGAGCATCGCGCTGCACAGCACGGCTCCCTTCCCCACCCCCTCCGCCCGCTCCTCGAGCGCAGGATTTCGGGCACGCCGGCTTCAAAGGAGAATCCCCCCTCTCCATCATCCCCACCACTGCTCAGGCGACACACGGCCGCCCAGACGGATAGACACACGGACACCCACAGCCGCCCCAGGCCCATCGCGGCGGCACCTCCCGAGCGGGCTCCGCGCAGGGCCGGGCGCTGCCCCCGCCCGCGGGTCCCCGGGAGCCTTCCTCCTCCTCCTCCTCCTGCTGCTGCTTCTGCTGCTCTCCCCCCAGCCCCGGCCCTGACTCCGCTGCCGTAACGAGTGCATTAGTGCAGGGCGTCGGGAGACACAGTGCCGCGGATGCCCTACATAAGAGACGGGCAGCGTATGAAGAAAGGGAGGAAAGGAGTGGGAGGAACGAGGGGAAATAAGGCACTTTGTCACCTCTCCGCTGAAGGCACAAACGCAGCCCAGCCCAGCCCGGCTGCCTCACAGAGGGGAGCAGCGCAAGAGCCCGCACCGAGAAGAAATAACCGCGCAGAGGGAGGAAGGAGATGGGGGGGGGGGGGGGGAGCTGGCACCATTACGGTGCCTGCCGTACTCACCGATCGGCGCCGCTTCCCCCTGCTTCCTCTCGAGCAGCCTCCAAAACCCAACAGCAAATCCTCAGTCCAAGGATAGAAAAAGAGGGGGAGGGGGGGGGGGGGGGGGGGGGAGCGACGGCCCCGGTCTTCACCGCAAGGTCCTGACCTTGCCCAGCTGCAGCACCTTCGGCTTCATCCCCCCCCTCCCCGGTGCGCCCCCGTGAGCGCGCCCAGCCGGCTCCGGGGGGCTCCGCCGCAGGACAGCGGCGGGGCTCGGCCCCCACCGCCCCGCGGGGCGAGGCGCAGGACTGCTGCTGCTGCTGGTACTGCTGCTCCTGGTACTGCTGCTGCTGCTGCTCTTGGTGCTGCTGGGGCTGGGGAGGGCTGCGCGGCGGCGCCGTAGCGCAGCGCGCCTGGCGGGCGCACCGGCCGCGGGCTGTGGCCGAAGGAGAGCCGGGCTCCGCCGCAGCATCTGCCGCCGCCCGCTCCCGCCCTCGCCCCTCCCTCCCGCCCCCCTTCCCCGCTCCCTTCCCCAGCAGCAGGAGCGCGGCCGAGCGGGCGGGGCCGAGCCCGGGCCCCCCCGGTGCTGTTGGAGCCGGGCAAGGGGCGCGGAGATGGGGTGGGAGACGGGGTGAGGCCCCAACCCGGCCGGGTAGGGTGGCTAAAACTTGAGGCTCGCCAGCACAAAGGGTAAAAGCGGCGAGGAGGCAGGATTTTTTTTACGTCCCAGCTCGTTTCTCCCTCAGTTTTCTCTCTGCATCCGTAGGAATCCTCGGGTAGAAAAACCCGAGTCTCTGCGAGCGAAGAGGGTTAGGGATGTGGAAGTCGTGTTTACTCACACCGGCGCTTAACCCTTTGCTGAGAAACTTGCGGGAAAGGCGACTGAAACGCGGTTTCACCTGCAAGTTGCCGTGCCACCGGGCCCGTTACCCGGCCGTGCGGAGTCCCCGAGGCAGGCGGCAAGGGGGCTGCCCCGGGGCAGGATTGCTGCTATGGGACTCTCGCCGTCACCTACACATCGGGGAGACCCCTGTGCTGGGGGACACACGTCGGGGGGCAACGCCTAACCTCTGCCGTTCAGCTCCAGCAGCCGAGGCCGGCTTGGCAGGGCCGAAAAGAGCATCTTCCTCGGGGGTGAGGGGTCCTCTGGATAGGGCAAGGGACAGACTTGGGGTGCTGTGACAGCAGCATGGCTTCAGGAGACCCCTTGCAGTCCCCTCGGGGCTGCGCTAACACCTGCCGGGCCGCCCGAGCATCCCCCAGGCAGGCGCCGAGGAGCGCCACCGCCGGCTCGCAGAGCGACTCCCTGCTGCCACCTCCCGCCCGGTGCCGCCGCAGCTCTCCCCAGCCCTGCCCGCGAGCCAAAAAACTGCTCCTCCCTGGGCCCTGGGCGAGGTTATCCCCCACGAGGCGGCCACAGACCCCTTGTTCCCTTCGTGCTGCGTCCGACGTTAGAAATACTCGTTCTCTGAGTGCGCTCTCCCTTCTGTATTATTATTATTTCATTATATAACTTCCCTTTATTTTATTTATTTATTTTACTATTGCCATTTACCTGGAGAAGGATTAAAACCAGACTTTTGTGCGCCCTGCCTTGAGGTCAGCTCATTTATCAGGCATCACAATAAGCATGCTAATTTTCATTTACTCAAGGATACACCACAGGAACAGAAGAGAGGGAGTAAACACACAGCAATGAGGACCCTCTGTAGGGGAAGGCTAGAGGCAGAAGGGTTTTGGAGGAATCTGAGAGGTGTCTGAAGACACCCCATTTTCTCTCAGATTGCCTGTTTTCCCATCGCTATCCGCCATGATGGAGCACTCACCTTAAAACTTTGCAGGATTCACAGAGCTACTCCTTCACCTGTTGATTCTCTCCCCTGAGTTTCCCTGCATCACCTTCAAAAGTTTCCATGCCTCATCCCTCATGGGGAGGTCAGAGAAGAGGCTTGGTCTAAGCCCCTCCATGGTCTCCTCATCCCCTTGTGTGGATGAGGAGTGGGACAAGGTAACTAAACCAGACCTCCAGAAGGGCCTTACTGCTCCAGTTAGGGCTGCTGTGGAGGAAGGGTAAGGGAGAGATGGGGGATATCCCCATACTAGGAGGATAATGAAGGTTAAAAGGGGTAGGACCAACTTTTGGAAGGTGTGGCCCCCTCCATTGTAGCTACTGTCTGCCTACTTCTCTCCCAGTGACTAAGCCCTTTGTCTGGACAAGCCAAAAGCCCAGACAGGTGGAGGCTGTTTGCTTTTTTGGTCAATCCTAGCCTTCTCAGGTGTAAGCAATAAACCTTAGGCTTACTTGGTCTGTGCCTTGGGAATGGTGTATATGACCTAATACTTAGTTAACTTCCTTTTTTTTGGGGGGGGGGGAGGGGGGGGTTCCTCTTGAAAAAAAAAAGGAGGAAAAAGTAAAGGAAATGATGATCATATCAAAGCAAATATTTTCATGCACAGGAGATGTAAAAAGTCTTTGTCATTTATACATGCCTGTAATAATTTCAAAGGTCCTTGAGGCCTTAGGTTTCTATTGGGTTAAAATAATGACAAGTAAAAATTGTAGTTTAAAAATGTAAAAAATGTAGTAACATGAATAGATTTAAATCTAGTAATAGATTTTTTTTTTTCAGACAATTTCCCACCTGAACAATAACAACAAAAAATTGTTTAAGCTTAGTCTCAAGGGTTGTGAGTTACTATAGCTAGTTGTCATTGATTGTTTTCACCTGTTAACTAGATTAGGCAATCTTTAGCAAGCCTGGAATAAAATCAGGAAAACATGTTGCTGTTTTTTTGTGTGCCCTTTTTAATCAACTGAAAAATCATCTAAGCATAACTAGTTTTTCAAGTTAAGACTAACACTTTAAAGAAGTTATTGTTATCACTGTTTTATCACTTTCTAAAAATCATTTAAAGGTGGAATTAATTAAAGAAATGGAAAGCATCCATTGAAATAAACATTTCAGATAAGAAAGAGTGTGTTTCTTGAGACATATAGTATGGTGTCCTCATGAAAACAAAGTGGGAGTGAATTTAAACAGCTGATTCAAATTTCTTCTCTCCTATTTGACTATGATATTATCTTTAATAAGTCAAGTCAACAGTAGATTATAGTAACATTATTTATGTTTTCCATTTTTCCTAAATTGTTGTGTGGTATTATATACACAATTGCTTACTTAACAGCAAAGTACATATAAATCCTGGAATGAGAATAGCTTCCTATAAAACAAAAAGACGACAAGAGAAGGTTCACATGATTGCATTTGCATAAGCTTGTGCCCTGATCCTATGGAAATATTTTTTTAACAGTAGTATTTGAAAGAACTACAGGGTATTTTCTATTCTGAGACACAGCTGGTTTTGACTCAGTCTGGTTATGAGTAAATTACTGTTGAAGTGCTAAGCTTGACTGGCAATAGGAAGATACAATTGATTTTGTGGTACCTGCAGATTTTGTAAAGGAACTTATATTTGCTTTGGAAAAGTTGGATTGTGTGTACTGAAGACAGCTCTCAGTTTCCTGAAACCTGACTGAAATTTTCTCCTTCCCAGCTTCATCCAGGGATGATCAAATAGACAGTTATGAACAAAATTTCTATTAAAACAGATGCATTAAAGTCTTTTTTATATTTTTATTTTTGGATCTGCTGGACTTTAAAAAATCATTTTAAGAATGAGTATTTAGCTAATAGCGTCCATGAATCACCTAAGCAATTTGACGTTTTCAGCCTATCAGATCTTTATGTAAAATGATAAAAAAAGTTTTTTTAAAAAAATCTGTTGTCCGCCCCAGTTACAGATAATCAGCCATGTTATTCAATAATAATTATTTAATAACCAAACTTTATCTAAGAAGTCCTGACTAATGGGACGGTTGGGATTTCACAGAACTCCAAGAAAAAACATATTAAAAAAACACTTAAGGGGAGAAGAGAAAATGTGACTGATTATTCCTATCAATTAAGCACGTGAATTAAAGATAGTTTGAGATTTTATTTACAATTATCTTACAAAACTGTTGGTACGTTGTCCTTCAGAAGGTGGAAGACCAGAAATTCAAACAAAATTCAGTGTAATGTAACAATTGTGCTTTCCAGCTTCTGGTAAAAACAAAGTTCACTGTTAAAGATTCATATCCTATACGAGCACAGGTTATACAAATACCTGAATGTTCTGAAATGATTTCTAAACCCTAATCTCATGAAAGAAAGTAATCTCAATCTATCTTCCCATGAACCAGTTTTTTGAGCAGTGCAATGTCAACTCAGCTGAAAACTGAAGTCTAGTTTTAATAGTTCAAAACATGTTTATCCCTATTAGTGTCAATTAAAATGCCAAGCTATTCTCAGAATGTATTCTTTAATACACTTAGAGCTGCAAAAGCATTTAGGATTAAGGTTTAACGCTTACAAAACTGCATTGTAACTCTCAGATTCTTTTTTCCTTTCCATGGTACCTGTTCACATTGTGCATTGAATAAGTCTATCTCAACAGTAGAGACTATCCTGCAAAAGGCCAAGTAGAATCTGGATCTGTGGCAAGATTTCTATTTGAGTAACAGTTACTGAAACATCATCATAGTGCTTATCCTTTTATTTAATCCAATTATGTGTGAGTTTTAGTTCATATTTTTCTATGATGGGAAATACTGTCACAGTTCAAGGAAACAGTAAATTCAGCAACTATTTAGACTTCAGTGAAGACTGAGATATTACTTACCCTGGAAGAGAAGTGAATGTTTTGGTATATCTTGCGATTACGTAGTGTATTTTCTAATCTATTCTCTAACATATTTAATCAGTAGCAGGAAAGATGAAGCTAAATTGTCTGTTAACTCCATGAACAGCACTCTCTAAAAGTCACACACTTCTGCTTTTTCCATCCAGCATGGTTTATGTTCCCACAGACTGTTAATCTGTTTTCCCAGTTTGCAGAAAACTCACATCTCATATGATGCCTGTACAGATCCATACTCTCAGGTTCATTTAGTAGTTACACTTGCAACCTTTGTGAAAAAACAAACCACTGAAGGTGGTTAGCAAGTTACAGGTTAGCAAGTACTTCTTGCGAGAATTTCCCTGCTCCTCACAGCTTTTGTTTAGTCTTCTTACATGACATGTGTATTAGTGTTTTAGTGTACGGGAGAACTCTTGATAATATTCTTTATGTCCGTACCAGAGTTTCTCACTTATGCACTTGATGTATTCAAAGTGGTTGCCCCACAGATATGCGCTATTCTGGAGGGCACCAATTACAACATGTAGCCAAGGTCCTCTAGCATGCCCTATACGTACTGAGGCCCAGCAACTACTGTGGACTTTATTGATGATGTAGATGCAGTGCAGGCATAGAGTCCTGCAACCTTAACAGATGTCAAAAAACTCAACCTGTTTTCCACTCCTTGCACTGTACTGGTGAGTAATGAAGATATTCCCTGTTGGAACAAAGGATGCTTCAGCCAAGTGGGTCAAGAAACAAAAGTATTTATTTTCATCTCTTTCCTCAGCTGAGCTCTTCTGTACTTTATAGTTGTGAAACAGATCAAAGAATCATATCATAGAATAGTTTAGGTTGGAAGGGACCTTAAAGATCATCTAATTCCAACCCAGGTTGCTCAAAGCCCCATCCAGCCTGGCCTGGGGCATCCATAGCTTCTCTGGGCAACCTGTGCCAGTGCTTCACCACCCTCATAGTAAAGAATTTGTTCCTTATATCTAATCTAAACATATCCTCTTTTCATTTAAAGCAATTTCCCCTTGTCCTGTCATGACATTCCCTGACACTCCCTCCCCAGCTTTCCTGTAGGGCTCCTTTAGTTACTGGAAGGCTGAAATGAGCTCTTCCTGGAGCCTTCTCTTCTTCAGGCTGAACAACCCCAAATCCCTCATTCTGTCTTCATAAGAGAGGTGCTCCAGCCCCTTGACCATCTTCATGGCCCTCCTCTGGACTTGCTCTAATACTCCTATGTCCTTCTTGTGCTGGGAGCCCCAGAGCTGAATGCACTACAGAGGCCTGTTTCTCCCACTTTGACCTGAGAATTCCTTTGGTCAAACCCCAGTATTCATTTGTCTCAGGAAAATTTTGGAGTGCATCAAACTGTCTTGTTCATGCAGATTAGCTAGTCTTACACTTTTTGCTACGGGTTCTCCTGCATAACTGGGTATCTGTAGTACCATATGTGATCTGTAATGGAGAGACATGTTTGTCATCATCCCATAGAGTTTTCAGTCTTAATCTCACTTCCATGAACTAACTTTTTTAGAAAGAATTATTTTAGCAAGGAAGGAGCATTAATTGCTGCAGATTAAATGGCCATTTACCAAAGAGTAAAATGGATGAGTAGGCAATTACTTGCTTATGGATGATAAGTAGAACACTGAATTTTCCTTATGAAAGTTTTCAGCATCATGGTTTTCTACCTGAGAAATTAGATTTTAACAATGTTGTTTTAAAAATGGAAATAATGACAAGCTGATTTAAATAACATTTAACAATTATAACTTGTCCAACTTGTTACCTTGATTGTAGATAGCTTTCAGCACTACTTTTAAATACATCAAGAAAATAGGGGGAGCACATAGGGCAGGATTTTTTTCCTCATTCTTTTCTGCTTCTGCTCTTTTGATCTCAGGGTAACAGCTGTTGAAGGGGAACATGAGTTTCTTATCCTGTGCTTTTTCCGCAGAAAAAGTAACTGCTTATTTTGGTCTAATCCTGTTATTTAAATCTCCATATTACTGCAGACCACCTTGTGTTATTTTCAACCTAGTGAAAGATAGAAAGATATATGTTATCAGTACCACCTGCTTCAATTAAAAAGAAAAAGATAAATTAATTTTGTATGCTGTTACCTTTCATGCAAAAAGGAAAAAAAAAGAAAAAAAAAAAAGGAAGTCAAAAGAAATTAAGTAATACAAAGTACTAAGAGGGAAAATATTAAGATGTTGTTGGATCCTAATGTAACATTTTTTTCCTCCTTTTTTTTTTTTTTTATTCAAGGCCTTATTAAAAATTTATCTACATTAAATTTATTCAACCATTGTTTTTGTCTGGATTTTGGATTTCTTATTTCTACAGTGGCCACACACTACAAAGCAACTGTAGATTTCAAAAGTAACAGGGTCAGTACCAGAATCAGCCCTTTTGGAGAGAAGTTAAAAGTATGCTGTGACAGCTTTGACAAACTCAACAGCAAGAATACCTTTAAACTGGTAAAACCTTTTAACCGAGGTACAAAAAAACTTCGACATTTCCCATCTCAACCGGGACCCTAAAATAAGTTACCATTGCCACAGAGTTCAGATGGCAATTTTAATTTATTTATTTATTTCACTCTAGGACATTGATTCAGGAAATCATATTAGTGTCCTTTGATTATGTTTATGTTATTTTGTGAAGCCTGGCAGATTTTTCAGCTGTTATAAAGCAGCAGAGAGTAGTACTGTGCTTTTGGAAGTTTGACTATCTTCTGCAGAAAAGTGTTGGTGAGCAACTATCCATCTTTTGACTCTTGTTCCTCTTATTTTTTGCAGTGAGAAACTGACAAGAGGGCTGCCAATTTAATCTAATACTACATTGAGCAATTATGTGACACAGCGTAGACATATATACATATATATACATCTTTAAACATAATTGTGAATTTTAAGTTTAAAATAGACCTTCAGTTTGTGGAGCTGTGTCTCCATTTCTTGTAATAAATAAATAAACCTATTGAGTCACAAGTCCATAATGTGAATGATATCATCTTTCTGTCATGTCACTTCAGTAGTCCAGAGTGGCTAAAATAAAGTTTTGAAAAGCTACAGGTTTTGTTATCATACACAGAGCTCAAAAGAAAAAATAATTCCTCTTTAAACAGTACAGTATATGCTCATAAGTATTAAAAATAACAAGCATTAATTTGAACAATATATAGATTTTATTTCGCACTTCTGTTTCATGTGTAGAAGTAATGGTCACTGTATTATGGTGAAGAAAAATATTTTAATATGTACAGGATATTTCGTCAGCTGTTTAGTGATTTGTTCTTTTGGTATCTTATTGCTATTGTCCATTATAAGAAATGTGATCTGGAACTCTAATATATCTATTAACAATTTCAAGATTGTTATAGCAGTAGGGATAGCAGACCATCAGTACGTTCTGCTGTATATATGTATGAGGCAGTCATTAGAACAGACGACTGAGGGTCAGGATACTCTGTTATGGATGTTCACTGAGTCCATGCTAACTTCTGTACAACCATTTTCTGCTTTTTACTTTAAAAAAATGGGGATATCATACTTACTAGTGGACTAGATTGAGGTCTTTGGAGAATGGGCAACATATAATTATGTAGGATATGATAAAAATGCCTTAATATAGGCAGTATACTCCAGAGTGCCTAAGTAAAACATCCACCGCAATTTGATATGCAACAAAAAGCAGACTGTGCTGACTATGGATGTCATTGTGGTAGTCTTCTCTTCCACTGTTTTGTCAGGTGGTCTCAGCCTTCCCTCTTCTGTGTAACTACAAAGAAACATGATGTTACAGGAAGAGATTGACAACCATATATTGAAATCTGCAGATATTTTATTGTGGAAAATGACCAAAATGTCATGATCATGACCATTACAAGAGCCTGAGTACTCTTTCAGATGAGTAGATCTTTATTAGCCTTACAGAACTAATTGAGAAGGCTCTTTACTTTATCACAGGTGCCTTCTTTGCTCTTGACTTCCTCTCTCTGTAGATCCATCATCATTTTCACTGTTACGGTCTACCTCAGCTACCTTTGTCATCCTTCAAACAGTTTTTGTCTGTGCTACTGACCTCTGTATAGACCTGTTGTTACTTTTAGGTCAAATTTCATTTCCAGTACCCTACTGACTCTAAGACTCCTTTATCCTAAAAGACTACAAAGACTTTCATGTTTATTCTTAGAGACTCTGTTTTCCTCCTCTGTGCATCCCAGCATTGCAATTTTCCTTAAGCAGATGTAGCAAACTATGACTTCTTAGCAATACATTTAGACTTGGCTCTCTTCTCCCATGACAATAATTCAGTCCATTGTCTGTAAGTAATCTACAGTGGCTTAATGGAAATACGGTAAATTAATTGTAATTGTAAAAGTAATTACAAGGTGAGAATGCAAGATTATACATCTGGGAACTAGAAAGAGTTGCTTCTTCCCACTCCTCCTCATCACTCTTGAACAGAAGTTATAATACAGCTGTTACCTGAGGAATTCCTGGGTATGTATGAAGGGTTGCCAAATCCAGTGAAGTTTAAGGCCCAATAGATTTCTTCTACCCAGTCTGTTTTTGATTCCAGTTAGTAGGATCGTTCAGTAGCCAGGCTTGGTGTGCCTTCCCAATATACACACTGGCACAGCACACACATGCCTGGCTACACAGATGAACATAGCGTGCAGTGCCTTTGCTAGCACCTGCATAAGCACCAACAGCACTCATGCAGAAATGAACAACACAGCCCAGTCCTGTTCCCACTGTCCAGATGATCAGTTTGCTGGTGGACATTCACATACCTTCACTGTTCATTCATAGTTGCTCCTACATTCACAGGTCCCTAGATCAGATGGGTCTGCCCAGGATCCATGTGCAAAAACATGGCCCATTTAACCCAGCTCCAGATTTAGGTCTTTCCAGATTCTGAGCTCCTCCAACTTACTGTGTAGCCCAGCTTGAAGTTTGCTGGTGAGTTACCTCCACCTACCTCCACACAGAGAGCAAGGTCACACAGAAAAGGGTTAGGAACAGCGCTCATGAAAATAGTATGGACTGTAGTGATCATGTGCAGAGCTCAGTTGGACACGGGTTTTAAGCCTTTTTCTGACTTAGTTCCTTTCCTAAACATCTTGTATTAAGTTTCACACATTCCCATAAGCCCCTTCAAGACACTCAGAATAAGTTTGCTTTTTCCTGACACCCATGATACTCGTTTGCCATTCCCAACCCTTGTTATCAGTTATGAAAAGCTGATTGAACCTCTCCAAGACCTTTAGTGATTCATTCAGTTGTGTTTCACTAATAAGCAACCCAAGAGATCTGATCTTTACTATTGTTTCTGTTATCTCTTGCCTCTAGGGTCTGTGTGCCTTGGTGGGATTTGTTACTTTCTGTCTCCTCCTTTTGTTTTTATGCAGGATAGCCATTAAACAGATATTCTCAGAAAATATCCTTACATTACGGTAAGGTATCTACAATTCACATAGTTTTTATGTTCTCCATATCCTTGCAGTATTTATTAATATTCTCCAGTGTTTGGACAACTAAAGCTCAACTGCTTAAGAAACAACCAGAAAATAAAGACAATCCTCTTTCTTTGGGACATTTATTAAAAGATTCTGAGGATAGCATCACCCAGTGTTCTTCTAAGCAATACAATGTACATTTTTCAGACTCTGAAGAGAGCAGCAACTACAGAAATAAATTTTGATTTTTACATGCTATTTTACTGGTAGAAGAAATGCACTGATATTAAAAGAAAAACAGCTCTGGTAACAACAAATAACTAGCCATTTGCATTATATCATAACTTAACATGAACAATCAAGACAGACATCAGGACTATGTGCTTTTAAAATACCCAGTAATCTTTAGAGTCTTTGAAGTTGTTTTGGCAGCTTTTCTACAATAGAAACCAAGAGAGTCAAGGGTATTCTTCACAGAGATTCGAGTATTCAGAAAAAAAAATCAAAACCAGAATATTTTAGCTGCAACACTCTATGTTTCCCAGAGTATCTTCTTTAGCTCTTTCTTGGCAATTTCACTGCTGTAGTGCTTTATGTGAGAAGAAGTTGCACATAAGACTTCATTTCACATCATGTTCTTCAGCTGTGAAACTGAAATTATTGAAAAGCTCAGTTTTCATTTTTTTTTTCTTTTCTACAGGAAGAGAATACTTGATGAACACACACCATTATGTGAAGGAAAAAAAAAAAAAAAGAACAATTCTGTCTCAATCATGAGTGAAAATGTTTGACCTGCTCTAGAAAGCCAGATCATTATCTGTCAAGATGTTCCATTCCTTCCCTGAATCAGCTTGCTCTTTCCTTTGTGTCTTTGTGTGACACAGACCTAAGCTGTTCCCTTACTGTGAGGCAATCATAATTTTGATCGAACTGTGGATTTGGGGGACTGGAGCTCAAAGTACTAAAAATCAGAGAGATCAAGATATCCATCAGGTCTACTTGAGTCTGGAGACAACATTTTAAAATGTATGTTTCTCTCACTTATTTTCAAAATCCAGCTAATTATTATTGTCCTGATAACTATTCGGACACCTTCTGGGATCATTTTTCCATAGAGTAGATCTCATCCTTTTCCCTGCATGTCTAAATTCAAGTAAATATTGCAAATTAGATCTTATTTTGCTTAAAATATTCAGTTTCAACCTGCAGTTGATAGCGCATTTTCTCAGCCTTTCCTGGTATATGTAGAACAGTACTAGATAACAGGTGTACATCATAGCCACATGGAAGGTTTAGAAGTGTTCTGTCTTTCAGAAGCAATCCTCTGAGAGTAGCCTTTTCATGCTCACATTGTTTCTCTCTTCCCATAGGACTCATTCCTAACAGGTTGCTTTTAACCTTTTACTTGCACAACTGCACACTGCATTTTTCACTGCTAAACTCATTGTTTTGTCAGGTTATTTCTGCAATTTGTCAAAGTCATTTTGAATTGTAATGTTATGTTTCAACATACTTGTATCCTCACCTGGTTTTCCATCATCTGTGCATTTAATAAGCTTGCTTTCTACATCAGTATCAAATTCATTAATGACAAGGTTTAAGTAAAAATGGATTCTGAGCAGACCTCTTCTACTGTGGGCGGTAATTCATTGATAGCTACCCTTCTGATTATGGTTTTCCAACAAGATTTACACCTACACTGTTGGAGGTTTTATCGAGATTGTTCTGTAATAAATTACATCTAGATCATATCTCCCTAACCTGCTTAACAGAGTATCACGCAGGACATCATTAGAAGTTATATTAGTGTCATGATATGAAATATGTTTCTACTGTTTCTGTTTTTCCATTCCATCCACAAGTCTCATCACCTCACTGAAGAATAAAATTATATTGAGTTGACACATCTAATCTTTTACAAATCCACATTAGCTGCTATTAATCTTGTAATGTTTCAGTATCTTCACCACTTTTAAATGGTTTATTTATTTGTATCAATGTTACTGAGGGTTCACAATGAAGCCAAACAATGTGCAAAATCCCCATGCTCTTGTGTTTTACCATTCTTAGGGTTAGTCTGCATTTAGGCTGCCTCTTTTCTCTATGAATTTTCAAAAATAAGTGCTAGTGACTGTGTTTATTTCAGCCAGTTCCATAAGTATTTATAGAAGGAAATTTATCGGGGGCAGCTGATCACAAAACAATTACCTTGTCTACATGCATTCATACTTGTTTTCTCATTGCTCTAGGCTGAGATCTTATCCCACTATTGTGAATTGATCTATCACGGTAGCCAAACGCTGATGGATGGAAAATTTGAGGGAGGCAAGATTCAAAAAGGGCAAGAAGCACATGGGTTTTCTTAGATGATGGTAATTTTCTTCTCTGTTAGATAACAAGCTACTATTTTTTCTACTCTGCTAGCATGCTATGCATTTGTTATTGTGATATGTCTTCTTGTTTTCATGGGTTTTATGCCTTGGTCATTTGTTTCCACGTGCTTGCCTATGTTATTCTGCATTCATCCTTAGCAATCTGATTCAGCCTTCACTTCCTGGATTCTTCTTTTGTTTGAAGTAACTGAAGAATTCAGTAGTTGAATCAATTGCTTCTTATCCTTCCTCTTCAGTACACTGTAAGGACTATGTGAAAATATGACTCTGGCTTAAAAATCAGCGTAATTTGAAATCCTTTTGGAATAGGTGAACATAAACAAAAGTACAAAAGATGGATAAAAAAATATCTAATAAAATAGAGTTGGCTTTTTCTTAATCAGCCATACATCTTATTTACATAGCATGCAGATTCACTAGAATTTGGGTTTATCAATTAAATATTTTAATATTAATACAATAAACTTGTATAGGAGAGAATTAACACATTTTTGTCTATTATCTGTTCTTAGAAAGGCTGTTTTATAACCCTACAAGTAGTTCATTAATTCTGTTTTTCAAACAGTGCTAATACTAGTCAATTATACTAGCTAGCATTTGACAAGACCTAGAAACACCTCACAGATTACCAACAGAGTCACTACATGAGCAGGAGTTTACAGATACGAACAATGCTGACATTTCCATTTGTAAGTGTTTCTGACTGTTTTTGTTTTGATTACTTACACATACATGCACACAAGCAGGAGTCATCAGCTCATCATAGCTGGAAAGATGACCCAGTCTGGCAACTGATGCATCTACAGCAGATCAGCTGTTCTCTTATTAGAAGCTGTCAGTGCAGCCTATAAAATTGTTATAATTAACATTGCAGAATTCAGTTTTGCTGGACAAAGGTGGATTCTCTTATGCTGAAAGTATTAAATAGTCCCAGTGTTTACACAGTAAATGACATCTGGCAAGGCACAGAATCTTGGTCTTTTGTAATTTATAATCTTTTCTATTAATTTTGGAAAAATATTGCTTTTCCCTCCACAAAAACAAAACAACAACAACAACAAAATCTAGGAAATAACATACAAGGTAAGGTAAATAAAAGATCTTAAGTTCATGCTTTCCTACATGCATGAAGGCATGTCTCTATCACGTCTCAGGTTGTGTAGGACTGACACATTCTATCTGAGAAGAAAGGCTTCCAGGATGCAAATGACCTCCCATTTTTTCTGTGATTTGGTCAGATGAGAGAATTCATACCTCCTTGTCCTAAGCTCCACAATGAAATTGCAATAACACTACACCATTTGGTTAGATCCAACATTTTTTTTACTATATCTTTAGTCTCAAGATCTGTTATAGCATTCTTGTCCTGTTAGACTCACCTGAGTTATTTGTGTGCAGCTCTCTATCAAGCCCTAGACCATTCTTCAAGAAGCTTTCTTCATGCTGAGACGAACATGAGGAATCCTTATATTACTGGAACTCTAACGTATTTCAAATTTGCAGAGCTTAGCTTTATATAGCATCCGGAAGCATTGTCTAAGAGTAAAAAAGGACAGATTTAATTTCTTGGGTTTCTTAGTTATACACTCGAACTTGCAGAGAAAACTAACCACTAGCTAGTCACTGGTCTGCCTTCAGGAAATTCAGCAGAAGTAGTGCTCCTGGGTTTTTGGAGTGGCTATGATGTCTGCCACATTGTATTCCAGTCTCTGTTAGGTTCATGTGGCAAGGCTTTGGTAGCAAGGGGCTGCAGGGGTGGCCTCTGAGAGCAGAGCCCAGCAGCTGCCCCATGTCAGATCAGAGCCAGCTCCAGCCGGCTCCAAAAGGGACCTGCTGCTGGCCATGGCCTAGTCAGGGAGCGATGCTGGTTGGGCCTCTGGGACAGCAGACTGAAGAAAGGGAAAAAAAAATCTGCTATGCTACAGCTGCTGGGAGAGAGGAGTAAGAACCCTCCCTGCAGACCCAAGGTCAGTGCAGCAGGAGGGCAGGAGGTGCTCCAGGCAGGCAGCAGCAGTTCCCCTGCAGCCTGTGGAGAGGCCCCTGGTGGAGCAGGCTGTCCCCCTGCAGCCCATGGGCCCCACACGGAGCAGATCTCCACGCTGCAGCCCATGGAGGAGCCCCTGGTGGAGCAGGTGGATGTGGCCTGGAAGAGGCTGCGGCCCATGGAGAGCCCCCGCAGGAGCAGGCCCCGGGTTGGAGCTGCAGCCCGTGGAGAGGAGCCCACGCAGGAGCAGGGGGTCTGGGGGGAGCTGCCGCCCGTGGGGGACCCGTGCTGGAGCAGTTTGCTCCTGATGGATGGACCCCGTGGTACGGAGCCATGTGGGAACAGTGCTTGAAGAGCTGCTGTCTGTGGGAAGCCCACACAGGATCAGTTTAGGAAGGACGGCATCCCATGGGAGGAACCCCACGTGGAGCAGGGGCAGGGAGTGACCGTGAAGGAGCAGTGGAGATGAAGCATCAGGGACTGGCCACAGTCCCCATTCTCTGTTCCCCTGTGCCCCTTGGGGGGAGGACATGGAAGAGGGTGGATGGGGGGAAATTGTTTGCAGTTTGTTTTTTTTTTTGGTTTCTCACTGCTCTAGCTTGTTAATAATAGGCAATAAATTTTATTAATCTCCCTACACTGAGTGTGTTTTGCCCATCATGATAATTGTTGAGTGACCTCCCTGTCCTTATCTCAACCCTTGAGCCCTTTTCAATGTATTTTCTACCCCTTTCCCTTTGAGGAGGAGGAGTGAGAGAGTGGTTGTGGTGGAGCTCAGCTGCCCAGCTGAGTAAAGCCACCACACCTTCTTCTTTATGCTCTGTCAAAGCTGACTGGAAGGATTTACCTCACTAGCACAAGGCATAGGAAAAGGATGAGCTGTAATAAAGGTGGACCCCCAAAGGTGGGCCACACCTGTGCAAGCACACACACACATACACACACCACTATATCTAACAGGACACGAAGAAAGGAATGGAGAAGCATATGTTCTGTGCCCACACACTACTGTGGGCAATGGCCTTCTCCCATTATTTAAATGACAAGATAGGGGCCTGGAAATCCTTCCATCCATATCTGTATGAAAAGGAAGAAGGAGGGAGGTAGTTCAGAAAATGCACCTCCATGAAGCAGGTTAAAAGTTTCTGGCCAGCTCCCCTTTCAGTTCCTGGAAAGCACATCTCCTCCACCTTTGGAGCCAGGGCTGCCCAGTCTCATCTAACGGCAGATAGTAACTATAGCCAGAGGAAAAGAAGGAAGGAATGTGACCAGCAGGGTTCAAAGGGGAACACAGATCCTGCTAAAACTACTGAGGAGTACCCAGCGGAACAGGGCAACATCCCTGACATCTTAGAGTCTCGGACCACCCATGCCACGTGGATGCTCTGTAAGGCAGGAGAAGGCTGTAACTGGAAGAAGGTAAATGAGCTAGGAATAGGTAGCAGAGGGGCTGGGATGGAAAATATAGGCCATGTGTGCTCTGAATGCAGTCAAACAGTGGGGAGTATGTGGCCTGCACAACAGCTGCCATCACCTGTGCTGAAGAGGCTTTTTTCCCTCTTTCCTGTCTGATTTTCAATGCTGTGGTAGTACTTGCTTCTGATTGCATCAAAACAGACATTTGTGTGTTGTAAGATACAGTTAGGCATTATTTTGGACAGCATTTGGCAGCTCTGGGAAAACAACAACAAAAAAAACGGTTTTAAACCTAGATACAAAATGAAGCTAGTTGTATTTTCAAAGGGAAGAATGCTGAAATGTTTTTCATTTTATATTTGAAAACCATCTTATCAGAGTGTACCAGTAGTTAATTTTCCTAACATTTATGTCTGTAACACAAAGGGATGATAAAAAATTGGGAAAGGTAAAAACAATCAAAGATTGTTAGATAGACCATATGGTGAGGGCAGCCCTTGAAGAACAATAAAGTCATCATCTTCTGGCCTTTAATGTTTATTTGTTTTCCTGTTAGTTTGTAATGTGCCCTGTGGCAACAGTATAAATCTTCTTTGTGTGTAATAACTCTTATTACTTTTTTTCTTGCAATTAAAAAAGGTGTTTTATGTTTATCAGCCATTCCAGACAACACAGAACCTATCTATTATATATCTGGAGCAGTAAAAAGATTGAGTGTATCAGTACCTCATATAGTGTAATACATAAAATCAAACATTAATAAAGGCTTTTGACAATCTCCATCTGCTTGATCTTCACACTTCTCCCTCCACTTTTTTAAGAGATAAAGTCTTGAAATATTTTAGCATTTCCCCTAACTCATCTAGTCCGCCAATTTTTGTGAAGATCAGAAAATCTCAGCTTATGAGTCACATAGTCCTATGACCAGAGCAGAGAACAGTGTTTTTGTTGGGGTTACGGGTGTTACTTCTGTGTCTCCAGAAAACATGCTGAAAATATTCTGGAGGACTTCTGAATTTGAGGATGAGTTGCTGCAAAGAGTTGACTTCAGGGTCATGGAAAGCTGTGGAAAGTGTGATTACATGTACTGAGATGTAAAGGGGAAAAAGATTGAGAAGTTCTTGAATAGAATATCCAGTTATAAGGCTCCACTTGTGCTGAAAATAGAATTACCATTTCACTGCTACAAGCATAAAATATCAGGTCCTTTTTTCTTGAGGTAGTTTGTTAATGTCCATCCTAGCAGTTAAAGCACAGCAATTCTCTCTTCACACTTATAGCCTTCTTTAACATAAATAAGATCAAAAAATTTAAAAGTCAGTATCTAAATTGATATTTTTGTCCCTATGTTTAGAACCCTGACTTAGAAACCACATTTCCTAGTTACACTGTCCCCCAATTCAAAATTGAAGTCAGAATTTACCACATTAAAAATACAGAAAATGGGAAGTATGAATCCATAGGCTGAAAATGATTGTTTTCCGGTGTTCTAACTCTTGGTTTTTCTACACATTATTTACTGCTCTCCTGTAAGCACAAGCATTAGGCTACAGTCTCATGCTCTCAGTGAGTTTAATGTAGAGGAAATATATTTAAGATTCATACAGGCAAAAAAAATTTTTAAAACCATATATTTTGCTATGTGAAGAAATGGCATTGAAATTAAACATATCTCAAGAATGATCATGTAAAACTGTAAAATATTTAAAACGATTCAACTCTTTTCTTGTACTAGTTCTTCTTTATGTATATATTTTTTTCCATTTGCTTAAAATAACATTAATCTTGTATTTGGAAAGATGAAAAAACAGTAACCTGAAGTGTTTCACATCACGTTGTGAGCAACAATTTAGCCTAGTTCAAACTTTTCTTCTTCGTAAAGATGTAATCTCATCTTCCACACAGAAAACAAAACAAAACAAAACAAAACAAAACAACACTCAAATCATTATACACTACTCTGTTTTTATAGTTGATGCCATATATGTCACAAATTTTTATTAATTTTAATTTTTATAGATCCTAATTCTGACATATTTTAGAAAGGGGAAATGTATTTAAATGATGAATAATGTAAGTCTTAGAAAGTAACTATCTGTAGAATAAATGTATTAGAAAGTCCTTCTCACTTACTCAAATTGAAATTTCACAATGTAACATACCACTTCTTAAGAGCATCAAAGCTAAGCAGCACCAAACTAAGCATCTGTCCTCTATTTATGAAGGAAGATCAAGCAATTTTTGTTAATTTCCTGAAGGAAGAATTGTTTCCCTAAAACTGTAACCTACATTTGGGTCAACAAAGCAGCTTAACAAAACGTTTACTAGCAGACTATGTGGTCATGTTAGAGTAAGAAGCATTTTTTCCTAAAATGGAAGCTCTGGACAAAGCCCAAAGCAGTGTGGTCTGTTAACCCTGCATTGAGAATGAAGTTGGGACTACGTGGTCTCCAAAGGTTCTTTCCTAACTGAATAAACTTGTGAGTCTATGACCTCAATCTGATTTTTAAAATGTTTATTTACAACCAAAAATCTAGCCATGAGTGTGATAAAATACTGTGGATCAAAACCCATTTTAGAAGCCTGTAGTGTTCGCTGCTTTTGACATGTTAGCTGAGTCCAACAGCGGCTTCTGGACCAGATATGACTTATGGGATGCTTCTGGCTGACTGCTACTTACCTGGAGAAGAGTGAGCAACAGTTCAACAAATCAATGCTGCCTAAGCATCCAAACACCCTCATTTGTATTTCAGCTTTCCTTCTTCTGTATAGCAGTTTCTCTCTCTTTTAATATGATCTTGTGAGATTTCTTTTGTTCTCAGGCTATGGATTGCTTCGATATATTCTGCTTGGTCAAATTTCATTTACATGTTCTTCTACTTCAAGCTCATTTAAATTCTTTTATTTTTTAATGAATGAAAAAAAATGGGTAATTGCCATTCTATCTTAGAAACTGCATTACACTACATTTCCTTTAAATTCTAGATTTGCATAATTTTTCCCATATCTGTTAAGAAAAATATTTTATAGTGAAATGATGGTTAAAAAAGGCAGAGCCATGTGCTCTCATAGGCCAGACAAAAATATTATTCAGACTTGGATTTTCCTTCTTTTTACTCACAATTTTGGTTACAATCTTAAAAAATATAGATTCCTATAATTCTGAAATATGGATTTTCTGTGCTAAACTATTGAACTGTATTCTGCTAGTGAAGTTAACATCTATTTTCCATGCATAAACTGGGGATGATCAAACTGCATTTTTTTTTCTTAATTAATGTGTTCTAGCACCTGTATTAAGTCACAAGGAATTTTCATGGTAGCATAATCATTTCACCAAAAGACAACCAAACCATTTAAGTGCTTTACTCTCCCAACTGCTTTTGCCATTATCCACTTGGATATTCCTCACTAATGAAAGAAATAAAGAAAGACCTTGCATTGTTTTGGAAGGCTTTTCAGTGAGAGTAAATGGATGAGACAGCACATCAAAGGGACACTGCTTCTGTTGTCCTTTACACTTCTACCATCATGCATAGGGCTCACAAGAGGACTTTACTTGCCCAATGTGCTCATAATTATTTCTTTCCCTTTCATCTCTGTAGGTATCATTTTTCATTACCCTGAAAAAGGCCTCATACCCATATTTTTCCTTCCAGGCCTTTCCCAACAGATGGCACAGGACAACAGGTTGTTTTCCTTACCCTCCTTCAGACAAAGCAAAGTGCCTCTCCAATGCTTTCCTCCTATTTTCTTGTAATTCCTAATTCCAGTGTTTATCAGAGGGTCCCATTTGTACTAGCATTCCTGAAAGAGCTTAGAGTATGAGGAAGAACACTAAGTTATATGAGTATTCCTAATTTATCTGAAATTATTCACAGAGTGATAAGCATAAACAGATGTGTGCGTGCGTGTTTCTGTATGCATGCATATGTCCGTGTATTGTGCATGTAAAGAAAAGAAAATTTCCTTTCTTATGGGAACTGCAATACTTCAAACTTCTTGAAAGTGGAGAAAACAGAAATATCAACAATTCTCTAGAACAAAATAAACAATACTTTTTAGTTTATGAATGTTACCTTTTGTTTAGAAGTCTTACCTGCAGCAAGACAGCCCCTGTCCTCCTAACTGCAAAAATCCTCTTCCTTATTGTTAAACTGTAACAAAGACAAAGAACAAAAACAGTAGCTATCACAGTAGAGTTTTTCTAGGTTAATTGTTTCTGTCAGCTCCCTCTGTATGTTTTCCAGTCTAAGATGGCCTCTGTAGCATATTTCTGAATGTATAATTTGAATTGCTACAAACACAAACACTACATAAATCTCTTTTGTGTTTAATCAGTTATTTGATGCTTTACTTTCATCTGAACTGTCCATTATAACATTAATTTAAGCCAGAATGAAAAGTTTGAGGATTCCTATCCATGATTGAGTATATTCCTGTAGTGCTGTCATGAGAATGCACTGCTGAATCAAAGACCAGAATTCTTGTGGAAAATCAATATGTTGTTTAATTTGATCTGAAATATCACCTTATCTTCCATTTATGTGAACCTCAATGCTCTTTGGAGATTACTTTGCACAACTTTTATTTCAGAATATGATGAAAAATTAATTCAAATTGGCTAAGCATTGTTAGGAGCCAAAATGTGGTTGAAGAATTTTATATATAGCAAGTAATAATGACAAGAAACTCATGGTATGAGAGTAGTTGGTCATACTGCAGACAATGATTTCACTTATTTTCAATTTACTTAAATCATTTAACTCATCATAACTTGCAAGTACTGTGTACAGAACAATAGGGTAAAAATCAAACACAGAGCTAACATATTACACTGAATAAGGAGTTGGAGTTTCTTGCTATTAAAGAATATAATACAGTTTGAACATTAGAGGCTGAAAAAGTAGAAACTTTCTAGTTAAGTAACTTTCATGATGGTTTAACAACATTAAGAAATGAAATGTTCATGGCCAGTTAGTATTTGCATTTTACAGTAAGACATGATTTCAGGAGTATGAAACCAAATTGCCTCATACCATGAGTTTCAGAATAGAAATGTATTAGCAACTAAGTATATCATAGTGTCGGATGGTAAGGAAATATTGCACCTCCAACTTGTTGAAGGTCCAATAATCAATAAATTCTATCAATATAATCAATCAATGCTACTTCACTGTGATGAATGACAATTAAACAACTGGCTAATGACACCCCATTTCACCATAAAGCAATCTGTCAGAAAGCAGATATGTTTATTTAAATCCTGATTAACATAGGACATAGTTGTGTCTCCTAAGGAGGAGATACACAGAATATTCAATAAATAAAATATATATACTGCAATCACTGTATTGATATAAATTGATGTGCAATGTTATGCTGGGTGATTTAAAAAAAATAGACATGGCATTTACACAGTGATGCATCAGACTCAAAACTTTTAAACTTTAGCTGTGAAAATATAATTGAATACTTAAATTGTTATATGCCCTAGGATGAATTCTGTCTAAGTTAAAAACATAAGAAGAAATGGTTCAATGAGGTAAGACTGTGGCAAGAAATAGTGTAAAGACCTTGTCCTGAGAAGTGCATGATAATGCAAAAAGAAAGGTGGGATAACTTCAATTATGCATTCAATAGGCAGTTGGGAGCATGTCAAAGGAACAAAGGTTTGTAAGTAATTCATGGAAAAATCACCTAAGCATTAACAAAATTATATAATTTCAGAATAATTTCACCTTAAGTTGTATTTATGCTGGGATCCCACTATATGTGAAAGGAAGAGGTATTTTTGATATACCTTGGTAACCTTATCTAGTGAAAAACTGGAAAGCTCATTACACTAAACTGTTATTCAAACATGATTGGTAAAAGCCTTACTGTTTCATACTATTCATATAAAGGTAGATACACAATGCATAGCTCTCCATAACTCACCCACACCTATATCAAGTTAAAATTTATCTGAAGCTGTTTTAGGGATATTTTCAGATAACATATTTCAGTTACATTCTCCATCAGTAGTCATGAGGGAAGCCTAGTGTCTGTTGTTCACTGACACAGAAAAATGCATTTATTCTGAGCAGCATTCATCAGTCATCAACAGCTGTATTTTGGCAAGGAAAACAAGGGCAAAAACTTCCAGGAACTGGCAAAAGTGGATTAGACAACAGCTGCTAGCAGTATGAACGCTGACCTTTGTCTCTATGTAGTGGTCTGATGTCCTCTTATTTCTCACCTAAGACTCTGCTAGCTCCTCACACCTTCTGCCACAGCCCATAAAGAGTGGTTTGTTCAGTGGCATGATTTAGCAGTTCTGAAGTCATATTGGATTGCTCAGTTAGAAATGAGCTTCTGCACCATTACCTTTTATTCTAAAACGATAAATGAGCCTAATGAATTACCAACATTTATATTGCTATTCCATTATAACATTGTATTAGATGTTTTTTGGTAATGGTAACGGTAAATTGGTTTTAAGTAGAGATATCTCTACTTTCTTACCATTTTACAGAAACTAGGAAATACATATTAAAATAAGAAATATTGATTAAAAAATACCACCAACAGTAAAAAACTAAAACAAAAAGTAAGAGTCAAATCTGGTTGCAAAACTGAAAACTATGGCTAAAAACCATCAATGTCCTTTTTTATTTTTAATGTAAGAACCTATTATTATGATCAGAGTGCTGGAGCACCTCTCCTGTGTAGAAAGGTTGAGGGGACTGGGCTTGTTTAGCTTGGAGAAGAGGAGGCTCCTGGGAGACCTCATTGCGGCCTTCTGGTACTTGAAGGTATAAACAGGGGGGGGAATGCCTGTTTACATATGTTGGTAGTGATAGGACAAGGGGGAATGGTTCTAAACTAAGACAGGGGAGATTTAGGTTGGAAATTAGGAGAAAGTTTTTCACTCAGAGGGTGGTGAGGCACTGGAATGGGTTGCCTGGGGAGGTTGTAGATGCCCCATCCCTGGAGGCATTCAAGGCCAGGCTTGATGCAACTCTGGGCAGCCTGCTCTAGTGGTTGGCAACCCTGCCCAGAGCAGGGGGGTTGAAACTAGATGATCTTTAAGGTCCTTTTCAACCCAGGCCATTCTATGATTCTATGATTAATTAAAATCTAATGCTGTCATATGAACATATGTCATGGGCAAAAAAAATAATATCTATTTCTGTTTTCAGTTCTTTGACAGACATTCATTCTCCTACTTTTTAAGAAAACAAAACCATACAGGGAAATAATGAAATCATAATGGTAGGAGAAGTATGATTTTTTGGCTTGCTTTATAGCATCCATGGCTGGTGCTCAGTTATAGTTGTTTCTATCACCAAAGTCTTTCCACTGGATTCTTGGAAGATAAGAGGGAAGAGGACAGCCTCACATTAATCAGGAAGGGGTCTTTGCTAACTTTATAGTGAGCTAATTTAGTAACATTCTTAGAAAGGTAAAAAAAAAATATTATTGGCCTTCTCTATATTTGGATTCCGTGTCCACTTTTTCCTCTCAAACTGCCATAAAAAAGGCAGTAATTAAGGGTACAGAGTACGTTTCCAACACACTGATTTTGTTTCATTCATTTCTGTGATGCTTTTGTTTACCAAAGGTGGCTTCATTGCAGTCTTTTTATGGTGTCCATGGTCTGGTATTACTTGGTTTTAGATGTTTTCTCTCTCTTTTCTCTCTAGTTTATACTTTTCCCCATCTATTTAAGTTGTTAGGAGTTATGGAACACTTTATAAACTTTCACTGACTTTGCAGAACTTCAGCTAACAACTGGGATAGACCTCACGAACCTCAGTTATTACAGTTGTCAGAAATAGATCCGTTATTTTCTCAGTGTAAAGCTGATTCAATACTACTGTTAACAAAATTGAAAAGATTGAAAGCACTTGCTGCTACATCTCTGGGCTTGACATTTCTAAATAATCTTAGAGATTCCCTTGTCATTTCCACTGTTGCTCAAGGGCCCAGACTCTGGGAAGCTTAGTCAGGAAATTATTCCATTATGCAGGAGACTGAAATACTATGTGGGGTGAATAAGGGTCAAATCTGGACCAAAAGGAGTTTCTCATAAAAAGTGAAGATAGTTCATTATCTTTGTGGTATTGAATAAATATAAAACTTAATATTATATCTCATGAACCTGAACTTCTGTGTTTGTTGATGACTAAACTCTTGAGTTAGAAATAGGACTTTAGGGAAACTCTAAAGTAATGCCTGACACTGTAAGTTTGTTAGGACTTAGCTAAACAGTGGCCTCATCCCTTTTGGAAACAGAACTTCCTATGATTCACTGGCTTAGTCAGCATGTTGCTTCAGCAGAGAATCCCAGAGCACAAGAAGGTTGTTTGAAACTACTTATTACAGTTTGTGTGAGAGTTGGCCAAGATACAAAAGAGAGGGAACACAGTTATTATTTTTCTTGTGCTTGATCATAAAGTCTAGCAAGGCAAAATTTGCAGAAAAGTCAGTTTAAAAACTCAGCAGGAGTCTTGCCTGACTAAGGCCTGCACAGTTAGGTCCATAATTGCTTAAATTGTTAGTTAAAGAAGACAACTAATTCTGAGATGTACTGCCTGACTAACAAGAGCTATGAAGAAGTAAAGAGACTTTTAGGGACCCTGTTCAGTTGTAACTTCACTCCAGTTGTAGCTTCCTATGTTTCCCTCTCTTCAGCATTGAGTGGAAGCTCAAACCGATAGCTCATGGTTCTTCCCTGATCTGGCTTGGCAAATCCCCAAGGTAAAGAAGATCAAGTCTGTTTGTTTCCTGAGGAGCAGTCTTTGCTGTACTAGGGAAGGGAGAATAAAGTCAGGTAGAAAATGGGGTGACAATGACAGGGAGAAAGAATGCTCTTTCCAGCAGAGGAGAGGAAGAAATGGAGGCAGCCAGGGGCAGGAATGTAAAAAAAAAAATAAGGTGAATTATGTCAAAAAGAGAACTGAAAACAGAATACTTGGGAAATAAATAAGGAACTCGTAGAAACATCACAAATCTGTGTAAGTTTTTGCTATTGGGGACTGCTGTTAGAGAACTGACAGTCCTGAAGCCAAAGCAGAATTGGAGAATGGAAAACAGACTGCCTGACAGACAGAAGAATAAAATGTGGATATAAGGAAAATAATATGATGGGAACAAATAAATATATACTAACTGGTATTATCAAGGACAAATATTGCCACTGAAATGGCTTAAGTATGACTGAGGTAGACATTAAAAGGAGCAGAGGTCCTAGATTAACTTACTAGTCAAATCAATTCTGGGGGAGGATTGAAAAAATTAGCATCTCTGCAGCAACACTACAAACACTCTGTAGATTCCAAGAATTTTAGTTTATAGTTCTTAGTATTATAAATACTACAGGTATTTATATTTGTTTACTTAGCAGATTTTTAATTTCTTACATATACATGATGGAAAAATTGTTAGTCAGAATAGCACAGTCATTTCTGTTTGGGATAACTGAGTAATTTTGTCATTAAAGAGTGATACTTTGACAAGAAATAAAGCTATTCCAGAAGTAAGAAGTAAGTATGCAATTAAATGCCTTGAGAAGGTTCAACTTAAATTAAAACTAAGGATAAACAAGTAGCTGCTAATTAATGTTTTCTGGTTCAAAACCACTGATTTGAGGTATATAAAGGAATTTAGGGAGGTCAGACTGGAAAGATCTGTGTATTGAAAGCTCTGTCAAGGAAACATACACAGACTATTTTGGTTTTGTTGACAATCACAAGGAAATTTCTGTAGGGGAGGCTCTAAACGTAGCTGGATAGCTAGACAGCTCAAACAGGATACTTCTAATCTTCAGGGACATATCTTTCTCAAGACATACAATAATTAACCAGGTTCATCCTAATCAGTGATGAAAGACTCAAATTTACTCTAGCTATAGCTCAAGCCTGAAGTAGTACTCTGCCTCTGTTTTCAGAAAGTGGGGCGTTGCTGAATATGTGACAGGAATAAGAAGGCTCTGAGAATGTGGAAACCAACACATCTGAAATGACAGGAAAAATTGAGGATGTCAGTGTAATGGGTGGACTGTGTGATGGGATGGATTACCTCCAGTTTTCATATTGCTGACTACAGAAATATGGGAAATCACAAATGAGTCTGGTAGCAATAATTTCTTCTAAAAGTCCAGTGTTGTGTGCATGGAAAATAGTTCATGAAGTAGTAACTTTTCAGAAGGAAAAAGCTATCTAGACAGCTGTAGATAAATTACTTTGACCTCTGCAGTGTGCAAAACTTGGAATATATTACCAAATAAAAAGTAATTAAGGCTAGACAGGCAAATAGAAATTGATCTAAAATGAAAGGTCTTGCAAGTAAGGACTGATAAAAGAACTTTCTTCTATAAATGAAAGTTTCATGAAAAAGAAATGACAGTGGAGGAGAAAAGTTTGAGTTCATAAAGATGTAATAAATTATCAGTGTGATGTGGCCAAGAGAAAGGAAATATAACTAAAGATATCAGAAGAATTTGTAGAATCACTAGTGCGGGACCCTAGAAAATTATTATGAGTACTACGTATATAGTGATCATCTACTTTCTAGAAAACTGAATTAGTATGAGAAGGAATACAGAGACTGTTCAGAGAAAGGGTAGATTTTTCTGCAAACAGTGACTAACAGAATATGGTTTGGTAGTCTGACTAGAGACTGAAGGAGACACGCTTGATTTCTCTGGGAGAGACCTTCACATCCCTCTACTTTTCTAGAGCAAAAACTGTAAAGATGAACTAAAGCTGAAAGATAATATTGGCGCACACACACACACACAATCTAGGTTAGAACTAAGAAGGTATTTTTAACAAAATGAGACTCTGAACCATACTTCCAGTGGGAAGTGGGGTGAAGAAACTCAACAGTTTTCAGGGTAGAATGTGCCTACTTTGTGAAACTATTCAACCCAACTTCTTGGCATAGTTGAGGACTCCCGTTTTTCTTTTCCTTTTTTTTTTTTTCTTTTGATATTTTTATAACCTACTTTTTACTGTACCAACAAAACTTTTTTTTTTTTTTTGGATTACTATCCAATTTAAATGGTCAAATATGGTGAGGTATTGCTTGCAATATTCACCCTTTTCATCTTATCACTAGCATTAGTTTATTTATCCCTACTACATATTTAAAGTTTCTATCTGAAATGTGATATTGGACACTATTAGATAGATCTAGGGTGCTGTTCTGTCTAGATAAATTTAAATGGTTATTCCCATGCTTCTTTATTCTTATTTGTAAAAGAAGCCTTCTAAAACTTTAAAACACTAATTTGAACAATGGGAGAGGAACAAACCCTCTGATCATCACAGGTATATGATCCTCATGAATCAATTCATAAATAACTTCAAATGCTTATTTTTATTCCAGTTGTCAGATTGTAGTGGAAGCTCACCAAAGTGTAAACTGAATACATAAGATTAAATAGGTCTCTGTTATATTTTAGAAAGTGAAATGAGAAGGTACATAAATTGTTGAATTCATATAGATCATAATTTAGTGACAAGATGTAAATAACAAACATATCTGGCAATATTAATATGCATATATGACTACTATATATGTATGTATAAAAATACTGACTGATATAGGTGTTTAAAGGTATAGATATTAGCCTACTGACATGTAGGCTAATTCTTTCGCTGAAGCCTGCCATCAGGAGTCACATGTTTGTCTTAAAGATCCTTGTCTTAAAGATAGTCATAGAGTAAGGTCCCTTCCAACTTGGGATATTCTATGATTCTATGAAACTTCTTTTGGATCTAAGAATGCAAAAGGATTTCAAGGATCATTGAATCCAACGCCTGACTCTGCACAGCACCACCCAAAAATCAAACCATATGTCTGAGAGTTTTGTTCAAATGCTTCTTGAACTCCATCAGGCTCGTTGCCATGACCACTTCCCTGAGGAGACTGTTCCAGTGTATGAGCACCCTCTCAGTGAAGATCCTTTTCCTGATATCCAGCCTGAACCTCCCCTGATGCATCTTCTTAAGTTAAGTCAGCTGAGACTTAACTGTGTTTTTAGCCCAGGATACACTGAGTCTCTTATCTTTAGCTGCTCCAGGAGATAAATTCATGTAATGACAAACTTTAGGAAAGCTTTGAATATCTTTCAAGATGACTAAAGCTAAGTACTAATGGAAACTTCCTGGTCATACATGGAAACAGTGCACTGTAAACAAGAAGAAGCATTTGTAGAAACTATAAACTACAACAGTTTTTACACCACACAAGTGCCAGCATTTTATTATTTTATTTTATTTTATTTTATTTTATTTTATTTTATTTTGTTTTGTTTTGTTTTGTTTTGTTTTTGTGACTGTCTCTATCTGACTTAGGTAGCTGGCTGAGATATGTTTCACCTTTTATCCGGGAAAAATCTATCTTTCAGTACCTTGAATAACCTCTCCATACAACAGTCTCCACAGATGTGCCTTGATGATATTGTCTGGCTTGCAATAATGCAGCTTTCAAAGCCTCAATTTTGATTTAACAGTTGCTAATAATACAACGGTCTCTATGCTATATTAAATAGTTTTACTTTCTACTGTTTCCCTTTTTTTACCGTGTTGCATATTGGGGTGGTAAATTTTAATTTAACACATTTATCCATAATGAAGTATGGCATAAATAAAGCCCCAAAACAGAGAGACATATTTATAAACAAATTAGATAATGTTTGCAAAGTACTTTGAAATGTGTTTTGCTAAATCCATGCTACATATCATCATCCTGAAATAATTAAATCATAAATAACTGGTATTCTTGTAATACTGCTTCACATTATGTACCCTTTGTCAAATTGTCAAATTGTCAGAAAACATGATTGATTTCAGCTCTTCACCAAAGCATGGCATCTACCATTCAGCAGGAAATTAAGTTATATTTTTCACCAACAGGTGGTACTCTGAATTTCTGTATTCCTTAAAATATTTATACTGCAATATATGGCTGGTGGATCTTACTCTTAGGAAGTATTCTAAGTAGTTACTTAGGAATTCAACTTTTTTTGTTAGGAACCTTAAACAAATGTGTACCCTTTAGTGAAGAAAAATTGCCCATATATATAATGATTCTAAAAATTTAACTTGTTTGCTAACATTTTGTGTTTTCCAAAATATTTTTGCATACTGTGAATTGCAGGTAGGTACTTTATCAGCAGCTAGCCATGATTAGGCATCAGTATATAATTTTTAATGTCTCCTCTTTTCCTCAGGCAATCACAACAATTCATTGTGTATTTTGTGCCAGATTCATATAAATTCTGAGCCCTCTCTACTTTATTCAGTTACAAAGTACCTACTGCCTGAAAATATCCAGATATTAAGAACTAAAAGAATATATTGTAGCTCAACTCAAAGCTCACAATTCACACTCTCATTAAGTGCAACATACAGTGGGAAATAACAAGCAAAAAAGTAAGAAACAGAATATTAAATAAAGGGTACAAGTAAGAATAAGCTGAATCTTAGTTTTGATATAAATTGACAGCAGAGACAAAACATTCTGAATGATGATCCTCTGGAAAATGTTCGCAGTTTTATGTTACAAATTATGGAGGATTT